>NC_052399.1:25311741-26002623 GCF_009389715.1 Phoenix dactylifera
GCATCTGCCATATCATACATGGCATGTGTTGTTTGATGGTCATCCATCTCCTGATGGCGGCCATCCAGAGATGCACAACATTATGCAATGCATGGGCCGCACCATAGAGGATTCTGATTGCATTCTTCTTTCCTACGGCCTCCCTCTCATTCTCTCACTTCTCTCTCCTCTCTCTCTCTCTCTCTCTCTCTCTCTCTCAATCTTTCAGTCCCCCTCCCCCACCCACCCTGATCTCTCGTACACTTGCCATCGCTCAGCTTCCTACACTCTCTCTCCCACGTACACTCTCAATCTTTCACCCTTTCTCACCTCCTCTTTGCTCGTAAAAGTGCAATTGCTAAAAAAAAAAAAAGGCATGTGGAGTTGAGTTAGAAAACCCTTCCCGTGATTGAGGAATAATCCTCATTCTTTAGATTTCTAATTTAACAACAATATATAGTTTTAAATAAATAGTGGAATCTTCTTAATGGTGTCACTGGATACATCGATGAGGGTTATATAGGATGTGTGATGCCTTCAAAACCTCCAAACCTCAAGAACCTTAATTGAACTTCTTGTTCGGTCTATATTTGGAAATAAAAAAAATAAAAGAATTATTACTATATTTTATGATAAATTTTATGTAACATTGGATTGGTCTAGGACTATTGTAGTTTTTGTTAGACCCTAAATGTAGATCACGGTTGACCCTTTGTAATTTTTAAGATCCCCTAGGCACTTAAAATAAATTAATAAAGGAGAATTTGATGTTTTCGATAATTTTTAGAAATATTCTAGAATATTAGCGTAGTATTATTTTAATATATCTATGATTTCAGACTATAAGATTTTGAGGGTTCTGCAAACTTTATTTTGGTAAAAAGTAACATTTCACTATATAAGCTTGTTGATTTAAATTTCTTTGGCACTCACTTGATCCAACTAGAGTGACTATTACTTATTCGGTTGTCAAGTTCATTATCTTTGCTTTTCTCTTTTCAAATCTAGAACTTTAAGATTAGAATGATATTATCTTTTAGAAGCGTAAGTAGAGGCAAGGTCAGAATTGTAATATAGACTAAACCTAGCTAGCTTGTTTGTTGAGTTTACTTGAGAACTATCTATCAATATGTTAAGTATTTGAAGTTTTTCTAGAGTTGTAAATATAAGGAATTACCTTGTTTATAGCTTTTGGTGATTTGTATGAATATATCCAAATATTTTATTTTTGACGCTTTTAGCTTGTCTTAAACAATTATCACAGAACCTGGTGTTATGAAGTTAAATTGGTTATATCGGAATTATGTTAAATCTCATATGCAGATTGAAATCCTCGCATACTTATTGGGTCAGATCTGCTGTAAGTGTGAAGATGGTTCACCATGTCCTTGACTTATGATTTTGTGAACAGAGTGTGACAATTAAGTGGTATAAGAGTAATGTTAAATCTTTAGATTTTAGTTTAGGTCTTATAATTTGATGTGGGATGAGTGTAGTAGGGTAGCTACTTAGATGCTGAGATATGTTTTTTGTACTGCCTACTTTGTTATAAGTGGTTAAATATTCTTGCAACCTAGCAAAATTCAGAACTTTATGATGAGCTCCTACTGATATAAGTTGAGATGGGTAGCCCACGATGTGCTAGGAAGTCTGCCAACATTATTGATAAGTCCTATGCTAGGGAGCCCTCTGAACAAGTAGGTTGGTAACACCTGCCAGGGAAAAATGTGCTAAGAATCTTTACTGAGAATATCCAAGCTAAGAAGTAACAGTAGCCTTAGGATGTTTTAGTTTATGGAGACCTTGGTTGAAGTGTTTGCAGCAGCAGCTATAATTCCAGGTAATAATAATTAGAGCAGCAGCAGTGATTCCATCAATAATAGTTACAGCAATAGCAATTCTAATATCAGTTACAGTAGCAATTTTTGCAGCAACAACAGCTATACTAGCAATAATTGCAGCGGCAGGAACAACAATAATAGGGACTGGTGTCTGGATATGATAGCATGATTGTATCTGCAGAGCTTCTGAAGGTGGGGATACCAACTTTTAAAGGAGCCAGTGAGTTTCAGCAAAAAAAAAGAGGAGCCAGTGAACTCCTAAAGATTGAGAATTAATTAGATGAGATGGAAATGGTGTTTGCAGTTATGAAATACCTAGAGAAAAAATAAGGTGGCATATGCCTCTTATATGTCATGGGAAGAGGCATCCAACTGGTTGCAGATGGTGAAGCATAAGCATGCCAATCATATAAAGTCTTTCAGCTGGGAGAAGTTTTGCAGGGCTTCTATGTGAAGTACTTTCCTCCAAGTTACAGCTCATATTATTTTGATATATTGAATTTTTCATTTACATCTATTTGAGATAAATAGAAATCATAGAAAGAGGCAGCTACCAAAACCAAAGATAGATCTATCATTATATGCCAGATCCTCTAAACCTAGTAAAGGCAAAATTGAGTCCATGTCTACACTTTAAAAAAAAAAAAAGAGAGAAAAGAAGGGAACTATGTGTTTAATAAAACCATTAAGAGATTTTATGGGCAAGGTTAGCTAACCAATGAACCATAGGAACATAATAAATTGGTTACCGAAATATATTTTTAAAAGTACAATTGAAAAATAACAATTTGCCAAGATGTTGATAATTTAGGGGAAGTTCGACATTGCCTTCTGATTTCTAGCATTTGTTTGAAAAAGCCTCAAGCAAAAAGGTGAGCAAGACTAGAATAGATGTGCAATGAAACTCTTTTGTTTTTTTTAAATTGTTTGTAAAATCTTTGAAGTTTTTGGAAATAAAGTTTATTATTTTTAAAAATGAGTAAAATAATGGCAAGGAACAGCAAAAGTTCTACGCAAATGCTATCTTCAACATCAATATTCATGTAATATTTACTAATTTATGGAGAATAAAAATATAAAAATAATAATGATGCCAAAGAGACCCCTTAACAATGCAATTTGTATACAATTCTTTTGGATCGGTTGCCCTATGTTGAGCCTGATTGCTCAAATATTGGTCTCTTATTGCTTCTTTTGATTTGATTCCCGTAATTACAGGTGATCTAGCTATTCTCCAAGACGCGTTTTCTTGTTAACCACTAATTGTGACGCCTATTTCTTATCTTACGAGATTGGTGGCCACTGGATCTTACTTATCTGGAACCTTAGGATTATAAGTAAGGGTGTGAGGTAGCTAAAATAACTCACTTAAGATCGAGTCAATGTTTAGGCACCATAAAAATTTATATAATTTAGATTGATAACCCCCAATCATATTTTTAATCTTAAGGTTGAGATTCATTCTCTTCTACATAACCTATATTAATTTACCATAAATAAATATAGAAACAATTTAAAATAATATATAATTTAAATAAATTATTTACATTTCAAGCTAAATCAAGCCAGGTTCCAGATAGCTGAACTCAAGCTAGCTCATGAATAGCTTGCAGGTTTGACAACCTCGGAGAGATCACGCAGGTTCGAGCTCCCATCAAGAAACTGCAGAAGAAACAGAGTGAATCAGCATTACTCAAAATTTGCTTCGCTCATTAATGTTTAGCCTGTTTAAACCTAAAATTTATATAAATATTTATTTAATAAATAAATATAAATATTAGACCTAATATATACATCATGTAATATATATTATACATCGTGATTGATAAACACAAAATATATTGTCATATTTATTTTAAGCTAGGAGCATACCGTACAATAGAGCTTTTTTTTTTGGCTAAAATAATAGAGCTTATTTCAGCAACAAGATTGAGACCTAACCCTGGAAATAATCAAGCACATATTCGAACAGGTCAGAAACACTCAATAAATCCCCTTTTTTGTGACACTCGATAAATCCCTTCAACAAGCTGTTCGCGAGCAGCTTGAGTTTGGCTCGCACTTAATTCTGGACCTAGTAAAACAATCTGTTGGGTTTCTAATTATGGGTGATTCAACTATTCGAGCACCAGCAAAATAACCACCTGGCAGTTCATGCAAAGACTACTGCTCGTAAGAACTTTCAGAATGTTCGTCGCAGAATCTTTACATGAATGGGACTTGCTATCACACCTTGATGGGCGATTCCAGTCCTCTTTTGGCCTTCTGTTTCCTTGAACAACCAAGGTTTTAGGCTGAACACGATGACAGGAGTCAGATTTTATGCTACATTGTGATGTTACAGTCATTAAACGGTAAGAAACGTCATATCTCTGTCCCATCCTCCAAGAGGATCTCATAGATATCAGTCCTCAGGTGCAATTCTTTGTCACGCATGACTTCCTGGAGATCAGACAGCTCCTTCGCAGTCAAAATAGAGCTTAATTTTTGGAATCCATCAAGCCATAACCTTTTCGACCTGAAATAACATTAGAGAAAGTAGAAAACATGCTTATGTCAGAAGTCATAAACATTTGAAATTACTCGTACTGTACCCTTACTAAATACAATTCAATAACAGCTCCATTACAGCAGCACAGGGCATAAGTTCAGCACCATCATTCATAGCTTTCAGAACAAACTGTTCTAGACAGCAAAGCATAAAAAACTGGATTTCTGAAAGAACAAAAATCATTGCACAATAGAAGAAAATAAAGGTATATCTAAATGAATATCCCCCTCAAGGTAGTAAAGAATGCTAGGCAATCATCTTTATTGATACAAAAAAATGGCCCATGATTTGCTAAAAGAAAAAAAAATGCGGACATGTAAGGATTTCCAACAACATTTAGGTCCCATTTGGCATTGCTTCTACATGGCCAAAAGATACTTTTTGGAAGGCCAAAAAGTACTTTTTGAAAAGCCAGAAAGTACTTTTTGAAAAGCCAAAAGCTCTTTTGGATGATTTTGAAGTGTATAGAAAAAATTTCAGAACAATTTCCTGACTCCTCCAAAAGCTGAAAAAGATTTATTAGAGAAAAGCTCCAAAATGGAGCTTTTGGGCAAAAGCTGTACTTGAGATGGGTCGAGAAGCTTCTTTTTTTTTTTTTTTTTTTTTTTTTTTTTGTGGAGGGGGGGTTGCAAAATCTCTTAGTTCAATTTCTATCAACAAAATTCTTAAAAAATTATGTAAAAACAATTAATGTTAGCAATACTTATAATAACAGTTTTTCATAGTATAATCAAATAACAATATAATTATATTATATTATTACTATCTTAAACATTATCATTATATTATAACAATCATATTATATAATAATAAAAAATTTACGCTTATAATATACTAAAATGATAATATCATATTATCATAATAAAATAATATAGTAAAAATATTATATTTTTGTAATAAATTTAAAAAATTTAGTATTTATTATATTATCTAGTTAAATATAAAAATAATAATTATTAAATTAAGAATATTTATAATAATAGTTTTTGATAGTATAAATAACTAGAAAATTGAAAGCACCGTGTTAATGGGAGCAAGGCGGTTCTTATATGCTACATTGCTTATCACCTTTGCTTGGTCAAGAATGACCACATCTTTCAAAGCAGCCCGAGAAGCCAACATTGATTTGGATGAAAGCTTCTCTTCACATCTCTCAGTTTTCATGGTCGCTCCTTCCCAGGTTCTTTGCCAACAAGTGGAACTTGTGACTCTCTTCTGCAGATTCGGCGCATACTCGGATGATCTCCTTTTCCTAGGATTCCTCAAGATCAAGTTCAATGGTAGCGTGCATGACTGTGGGGTCTATGGTGGAGCAGCCTTTGTTATCAAGGACCATAGGGGGTCATTCCTTGCATCTATAGGAAGTCGGTTATGCAATACTATTGTCCCAATGGCCAAGTTGCACAGGAGCATTGGAAGAGCTGACCTATGCCATTATAACCTTGAGGGCATCCAGAATTATGCTAGATAGGGATTCGAGTGCAGATATCAAATGGCTGTCATATATAGCCCCCGAGAATAATGCTACTCACCCTCTCATCTAGGACTATAGGCAGATGTTGAACTCCCTCGATACCTTTATGGTGGCTTATATCATCCGAAGGCAAATGGTACAACAGACTGGGATGTGTCTTATGTGGCCAACCACCTTAGTGTTACTTTATTCTTCCAGCTTCTTTCTTAGAAATTTTATATGTTCTCATGGATGTATTTATAAACGACACATATAGTAATGCACCACCAAAAAAACACTATTTAATGTCCTTTATTATCATTTTCTTGATTTGATTACTAAATTGATGTTAAAGTCCTACAGCATTTCAGAAATGTTAGTTACCAAATAGCAAACAACTTTTTATTCAAAGCTAGCTTTGCTAGCCAAAGCTCTTCAGACAAAAGCTCTACTACTTATAGCAATGCAAAACGAGGCCTTAGTCATAGGTTAGGAAAGGTTATTACAATTAGACATCTACAAGTATATACTAGAACTAGAAATAGAATGCATACAATGATTATGCCATAACCTAGAGGTAGTAAAACAGGTTTGCAGAAAACCCAAAATCATTGGGCATTACAAGAATAGTTGTTTAGATGTTTTTCATCAAACATGTTTTGCCAAAATTTAAAAAGTCATAAAACCAGAAAAGTGAGCATTATGAAAAACAGATCTCCCCTTATTTCCCACAAAACTTGTTTTACAAAGAATCGTGTTTTATCATTATCTGTTTTAGAAGAAACCACAGGCATTGATGGATGTTTCAACTAAAATCCAGCATGGATCAAGGGAGGTTGAACTTTGGGGACTTGGGATCGGCACAAAGGTTGCAAGTTTTGGTTGAATTCCCACATGAATCAGGGACCAATTTCCATTCTAAATGATACAAAAATGAAATATATGTACATCCATCGTACTACACTAAGCAGATCATTAATCAAAGCTCCATTCTTCATCAACATGGTATAAATGAGCAGCCAAAGTGCCAAAACAATGAATATTAAAATCTCATTCACCAGCCCCATGGCCCAACAAAGAAAAAATGCCCAGTATTTCACACCATACTGGCAAAAAATATGAAGCCCACCTAATTTGTCTGTCTCTAAGCAACCCATTATAAGGATAAAGGTGCCGGATTCCTCATTAAGGGGTGTCGCAGATACCAGCATCCCCTCTCAGACCTACTTCATGAAAAAGGCATTATCCATTGACATTACGCATTCTATCAATGGACCAACACATCTTTAAATGACTACCAAAGATGAGAACAATCACCTTGGTGACAAACTAAGTGAAGACTTGGATTTTAGAGGGAATCTTTGTATTCCAAGTAAATCCCTCGACTTGGAACTGGGGACCTGCATCACTTGGAAAGGGATAATTGAAGTTCATTGTAAAAGCTTCATTAGTCCATTAGCATCATCCCTTATCCTTTCTAAGTATAAAGAAATGGAAAAAAATTGAGCAATTTTCTGAATTGCTCAAATTCATTTTATTCAAGTGGTCAAGGACCATATACCGCTTTGTTTTCATCACAGCATCACATCATCACCTCAGCCACAAGGGCCAAAATCTGAAAAGGATGTGGAAACTAAAAATGGAAAAAATTGAGCAATTTTCTGAATTGCTCAAATTCATTTTATTCAAGTGGTCAAGAACCATATATTACCACTTTGTTTTCATCACAGCATCACATCATCACCTCAGCCACAAGGGATAATCTGAAAAGGATGTGGAAACTGGTAAGAATATGTTTAATGAGAAAATATCAGCTATCAAAATACCATATATTCTCCATTGCCACCATGTAAAACTCCAGTCCTATATTTAGCTGATCACAGCAGACCATTGCCCCTCATCACACAAGGGGCAATGTCAACCTTACACATGGAGCTACTCCTAGTCAGATACATTTGCTAGCAAGGTTCGCTGTACCGGTGCCGCACTAGCATAGGCGTACCGAGTGTCGGTACGGTACGGTATGTGGTACGCCAGGCATACCAGTACCGGTATTGGTACGGTACGCCCAATACCGACTGGTACTGCATACCATATTTGCTAGTGTTTATACGACAATGTCGAATCTACATCACTACTTTATTTTAAAGCAGAAATATCCCCCCCCCCCCCCCGCCGCGAACCTCTTTCCTACAAATACATTAGTCCAGTCTTCATTACAATTTTCTCAAGAAGAGTCATATGTCGCTCAAGAACCCCCAAAACCAAATGCTAAAGATACCAAGACATAATTCCTTAAAAATAAGCATCAATTATATTTACCAAGTTTAACTTGAAGATCTGGTCTGGGACAACATATAATGGTTTTTCTCTAAAGCACATATTATTCGTACCTAGTACTTGCGACTGCTGCAACAGCAAACCGACATCCTTCAATATGCTCTATAATCCATAAATCCTCAGAGTTAGCAATAATGGGTACCATATCCATTAAATTATCCTTTCCCTTTTAGAAGTGAACTGACAATGCAAAATTCTCATCGTTGTGGTAAAGTGACACACACCCCCTCCCTGGTGTCAAATTTCCCTTGCATCACAAGGGTAGGGACTAGGTTTCAATGCTAAGCCAATGAGAAAATTCTTAGGAACAGGAGCCTAGCAACTGCAGCGAGCATGAGATGACACCACATTGTGGACAATAGCACTAACATATTGCCTGAATTGCCAAATTGTGACAGGAGGAATTTTGTGGATAGATATAAGGCACTATAGCCTTATAGCACAGCTGGAATGGATGAACCCACAGCTCAGAAGCTGACATGGGAGCTGAAATGAAAAAAGCAGGTTCAAGTGTGAACCTTCATTTGCAAATCGATTATGAATCATAAAACTATGGTTGGGTAGGGTTGCTCGCATATAATTCTTTTCTTTTTCGGAATAAAGTGCTCACGTATAATTTAAATCATGTTCGAACACGCTTATAAAGTGCTCAAGCATGAGATGACACCACTTATACCTAGGACATAAAGCGATATAAAAATGTGTCATGCCTAATTTTACCGCCCTATTCCATTTCCTGAAAGATTGATTCATGTCTCACATTGAACGTGATAGATTTCATGCATGTACCAATGGCATTACCTGGACGCACATTCAGCTCCTAGAATCTGTGTTGAATACATGATACACATCAGAATCAAATACATATCAGACACTTGGTTACCTATCAAATTTGTCTAACAGTAGCTTCTCAAAATTGGTAGAGAGTTGGACTTCTCCAATAATGATTTTGACCCCATTCTAATGGTATTTAAAAGTGAATTTTTTACTTTTAAGAGATTGATCAAGAATGTGGGCATTAAATAACTTTACAAATATCTTTCTTTCCAAAATATCCTTAAATTCAAGGTTTAAAAACCAATGGAACAGCGGCGCTCCCACTGCCCGAGTGTCAAGATGGGACAAGTCAAGAAATGGAATGTAGGGCAACCCAGTTACCCAATATACATGCATAAATGCATGCATGCCTACATACATGCATAAATGGAATAGCCACTTAGACATTTTAGCAGATGGTACATAGCTAAACAGACCAAGCAGCTAGCTCATTACAGTAAAAGCTAAGGCTTAAAAAACCAGGCACAGCATATTTATATATGCAATATCAAACTGGTAGTGCTTAAACAGCTAGACATCACAAATTCATTTATGGAGCAACTTGGGCATTTTTTGCGGATGTTTTTAATAACCTTGTGGAGACCTATCTTCATTACCTATCCTTTTAAAACTTGGCTATTTGAGAACCATCTGACTTGCCATGATTGGCTTCTACTGGTGGCTCTTTTCCTTGGTAATGGGTGCATGCAGGTCTTTAACAACATTTGCCCACAGGACTGGATCACCAGTCTAGATCACCTAGCATATAATGAAATTCTCACTTACTGACATCATCTTTCAGCCGCTTTCCTCACCATCAACACTGCAAATATAAGTTACCTTGGGCAGGTGATGCAGCAGTTGTTCATGAATATCAAGTTGTTTTAACTTGATTCCATCTTACCAAGCTTATGGGTGTAGCTCATCATCAGCTGTGCACCCTGATCACATGACTCGCTACAATGATGCAACAAACAGTTTGTAGTTTGTGAAACATAATTTTACAATGACCACCAACATGTGCATAAGCATCCTTCTTAACATATTTTGTTGACTCTATATTAGGATAACCATTTATACAGTCATAATTATATATCAACTATTACACTATGATTTTAGCTTCCCTCTTCTTCGACATTAGTAATATGTCGCATGGTTGGTTTAACATTTCTACGGCAAAGCTATAATGGATAATTCACCTTGAATAGGAGTGATTAGTAAATAAACGCATGATAGAATACTATAATTTCCAAATATTGTAGAATAAATACTGGTATATGTTGTCTATGTCCTGTTATCCATGCTAATAAGCTAATTATCGATGGTCAAGATGTCCTTTGCAAACTAGTTAAATGATTTCTGGTAACCTAATTGTCTTTCAATTGCTAAGTTTTACACCTACATTGCTAAGTTACATGATTTATGTGATAAAGGTGCATGTTACTGATTTCAGCTTGCCTTGAAAACCAAGACTATGGAAGTTGACTTGTTAATCTCATTTATTTCTTGTAAGAAACATAGCATTAAGACAAGCACGCATGAGAGGGGGAAAAGTAAAACATCCAAAGTCAGATTGTGGAAGCCAAAAAAGGTATGACGATACTGAGGGCATACCAGATGTGTCAATGAATACAACTCGGTTTCCTCTGTTGGTAAAATCCTCATTACAGTACCACAGTCAGTATTCCCCAATACCTCATTATTCCAAACCTTGCTAGCACAGTATGTATCATGCTGTGAGCTTTAAAACTCATGCTTACAATAATCCAACATCTCTGAAAACCTTAACGAAAAGACTTCCTAAATCTACGGGACCAGCTTTATGAGTCAATGTACATCCATCGATCTAACAAGAATCAAAATTAGTGAAAGTTATATACACAATGACAGAAATTCAATAAATCTATTTTCTTTTGAATGTTCCAGGCTTTATAGAAACTTATAATTTCCCCAACCCACCAACCTGCAACAAAAGAAGCGGGGGGTGGGGGGGACACACTTGTCACAGTAAGTGCTAAAATAATGGTGTAATTGTATGAGACAAAAGAATAAGTCTTATCCAACATCAACAAGGATTTGCATATTATGATGCAAAAATTACATCACATACTAAGAAACCAATCAAGCAAGGCATGCACTGCATTAAATTATGTTTTTCAGTTAATAGGCACATACCACGGGCAGGCATGAATGGCTCTAAAGAAAATCCGTCTTGCTGCAGAAGGATTACGTGCAATATCTGCCTCATATGCAAGGTAGCAGCGCCATATTAATACCGATTTCTGTAATTTAACATTCGCCAACGCTCTCTCAAAAAGTCCATGAATTCTATGCTGAGAGCCAGCTTTGCCCAATTCAAATGACAATGCAAAGAGCCACAAAATTACAGATGGGTTCCTAGGAAAGCAGCAAGGAAGAGGTTCTCAATATTGCAAAATAAAGCATCTTTAAAAGTGCTATTTTGGAATTTAAAAAAAAAGTACTACAATTTTGGGAGCAAGGAAAAATAATCAGTAAAAAAACAAAAGCAAAAATATTGTGCATTTTGGCCACCAAAGAAGCTATATAAGGTCCACCAACGTGCAATTCTACCTAGACACTGGTTGGTTCCAATTTTGAAGTGCTAACATGTTTGGACAATCAAACCAACGGAACACCACAAGACACTTCTTGGCCGCTACAAAAATTACGTGTATTTATGCTTAATCCAAAGCACAAAAAGTGGGTGTTGTAGTACAAGAACTGTAACAAATTCTCAATCATTTTAAGCATGGTAGGCCATATTGGTGCATATTGGGCATAACGTACCCTACCAGTATGGAATCAGTACGCAATACAGGGGGCGTACCGAGTATTAGTACACTGAATTGGCTCTCATATCAAGCATACCGACACTATACCAAGATGGTACTAGCATGATATCCGATATCAAGATTGTGAATCTTGTTTTAAGTGCCAAATAGTTTGAAGTATTTCAACATTGGAGTGTTTATAGAATCTTTGTCAAGTGTCACAATTTTCCCCCAAACTTCTTTAATAAAATGTGTAGGAAAAAAGGATCTTCACTACCAAGTGCAACGACTTTTCTTAATGGAGTACAAATATGCATAGACATAATTAACTTAAAGCGGCAATGATTTGTCTCATTCACATAACAAGGTCTACAAAACTAGTACTAAGTGGTGTATTTCTAGGAATCATGTTGGTGTACTAACAATACCGTATCCTATCGACACAAGATATGCTGATAAGGTGGTGGTTCCTCAAATCTGGAGAGAGATGGGATGAAAGGGAAGGAGGGAGGTAGGGTGTACTAGTGGGGGTGGTGTACATGCCGGATTAGCAGGGAGGGAAATCAATGTCGAGGGAGATCAAACAAAGAGGAGAGAGAGAAGAAAGAGATCAAGGCTAGAGGCAATGATGGCCAAGCAAGGCTCGTGACAACCGGCAAGGGCAACGTGCTCGTAGATCGCTCATGAGTTGCTCACTAAAGAGAGGTTTTCAGATCGAAAGAGTGAGGCAAGGTCAAGGGTTATATTGGCACGAACCAGGTGGAAACAGTCAGAACTGCCCTAAATCCAGCAAAACTAGGCGTGGCTTAATTCGGACCAATTTTGACTACTTCCTGCTGCACCCCAAACTAAAGGGCAAAACTAAGGTCGGCCAAACTGAACCGAACCACCCGATTTGGCCCATACCAAGCCAACCTGGTTAGGGACCGGGTCAGTGCACCAATTAAAATCGAGACCGGCCCCGAACCGACCGAAACGAATCCTGAACCGACCGAAACGAATCCTGAACCAACCGAAACGAGCCGGAAAGGGCCGGAACCAGCCGGAACCAGTCGCGAACCTGTCAATTCCATTCAAACTAGGTGCGAGTCGACCCACTTTGGAACCAGGCCCACTCCCCCTTTTCTTCTTTTGTTAAAAGAAGATGTTGGGAAGGCTCGAAGCCCCCAAATGATCCTATGATCGGATGGCTTGTGGGCCAACGGCAGGAGCCAGAGCTTGATGAGTGAGGATCGCCTCCACAATCCTGTCCCATACCGATTCAGTATGGTATGCCACAAACCACATACCTTGCACATAACGGTATAGAACAAGATGCAATACACTCCATTATCCATCCACCATTTGCTCAAGTAGACAATATCCCCCATGTTGATATGGATCACTCTAGCATGCGGTACAATGTCAAGATGATCCACTACAGTCAAGAATTTAAGCTTTCATAATATATGCAATTATGCGAACAATGTGTAAACATGCATGTGTAGTAATAGAGGACAGATTGGCTGCTTTTGAGAGGATTTGAGGAAAACTTCTGTATCTTTTAACCACACAATAATGGTAGATCACTAAAAGTATATTGTTCCATCGATAAAAATCATAGACCTTTTGGTTTTATTGTTCACATAATTTTGTTGAACTTCATTGCATCCAAACCACCTGCTACTAACACCAATGTCCACGCCCTCATCACTAGACCACTAGCAGCCACATCTTTCTCATCCACCCAGCCACCTTCAATCACCCCTAATTCTCCAGCTTCCCCCCCCCCGGGCGCCACCCCGGCCCAACAAAAAGAAATGCCATTTCTCCGCATTTCAGCATCCCCTACAAGCACCACTACCTGACATCCCCACTCTCCAACTTTCAATCTTCTCTACCATTTGTCACAACTAGAACACCATCACACTTGTTCAGCATTAACTTTACCTAGCAGCCTCCAACAATTCCTAGGATTCTTTGGTGTTTGCTCTCACTTCAAGTGATCAACAAATTGCTGCCATGACATATGAGAGATGTCCATAAAGGAAACCTTTATAGTACCATGAAACAGAAATCTATCTACATGTCAAAGCAAAGCACATATAATTGTATATACATAATATATATGGAGAGCTAGACAGATATACGTGCATTATGTGAATTCTGTGAGACCAATAATTGAATCTAAATATGTGAATGAGATGGAATAATTGATTGACGCTACAAGCAATAAAATGTAAGATAGATGAGGCCTATGATCTAATACCTGTTAATGTCACTAAGCCTTAAAAAATCTAATATTGGTAAATAAAGATGCATTTGAGAAGTTTTCAGCGGATAGTTTCAGAAAATTCTATGAAGAGGCTGCAACTATACAAATATATCCTTGAAATATGCAGCATAAGCTCAATGTCCATGCAAAGTCAACTTATAGTAGTTGCCATCACCATATCAGAAACAAAATGCGAGCAGAGGTTTATGGTGCAAGAAAATGTAAATGAAAGGATCTTATAATTCAAATTTAGATGATAAAACATGATTGTTCCATAAGAACATCCTTATTACTACCAAGTTGCTCTAAGTGCATGTTAATTTAAAGCTCACAAAGGAAAAATAAGTAATCTGGACATTTTGACACAAAAGAAAATGAAGTTACCTCTGACTACATTCATCAAACATAATACGAACTTTGTTTGGCACGGTATAAAGATAGCTTGCTTCTATCATGGCAATATAAGGTTTTGGGTTGTAAGGATATATTTGAAGCCCTTGTGCTATAGCCTCCCACACCCTTGAGAACCTCAACTGCTTAACATGTTTCTGGAGCACACCAATGTAATGGACCCACAAGGATTCAAGTTGCAAGCTCCTGCTTCTTCTTTCTGAAAACAACCACCTTCAGTTAACAGAAAAGCCGGAACAGTGTAATACCAGAAGACAAGGAACAAAGAACTAGAGCAGTCAATTATATATGATGCATAATTAACATGCCCAATAGCAAAATAAAGTGCCACATAATCAGCAAATGTGACATAGAATTTGCATACAAATCTACAGGAATGCAGCATAAAAAATATTTCACAGAGAATTCACTCAATTCTTGTTTATTCTCCATGTTCTCTAGATTTACAAATGAATGGAGTTGCAAAACTGGAGGGAGTTATAAAATATTGTAGTTAAACAATTGAAGCAATTTTGGAAGAAAAATTTGTGAGCTCAGAATGTTCAAAGTAAGAGACAGAAGAGGCTGTGCTATGACTCTGAAAGTAGAACTATGGCAGAATTGCTATTAATCCTGCAGCAAAGACCAAAATAATAGAAAAAAGTAGGCACTAAACAAAACAAAACGGTTATCTTATATTAAAATAGTTATTTTATTCTAGTTCTCCTCAGTCCTCACATTAGTAGTACTCATGTCACTGCAGAAGAAGAGTCACCTGACTTTCTGAGTTAATGTCATAACAGATCATTTCAATTAATTTGAGGTATTATGATGGACAAATTTCTGGAAATAATCTTCCAGCTAGGAGGCCATATCTGCTGTGAAATCTTTCTCCTGCACACCCACCCACTTTTAAACATTTCTAGTCCACCTTCTAAGTAACTTATATCGCTGCCACTATTAACTTAAAACCAATATTATATTAAAAATAAATAGGCCAATCTTTAATTTTTCTAAAAATCTTGAATCACAAAAATTTGTATGTAAAAACAATAGAACAAATATCTGTCACCACATAATATTATTTCATAGAGATGCTTTTTTGCACTTTTATATCTGAATTTGTTTTCGAAAGCCATGCTTTCTCCTTCCCAATCTAATTTGGCTCAGACAACCACGCTGATCTTTAAATTGAAGATAACAGGGAATATGCTGCCTCACGGCAATGTGGGTAAACAAGGACCATATCTAACCTTACATAAGTCAGAGAGATAAGTCATAGAAGAAGTGGATTAGATTTGGGTTAGCTGAACGATCCTGAATCACGCGATTCGGTCCATACAAAACTGAACCAATCAAGAACTAGAACAATTCTAGTGGTCGAGACCACTTAGACCCTTAAATAAACCCCAAGCCCTCTTCCTCCCCCTGACCCCTTTGAAGGCTTCGAGCCTTTGAATGTTCTCCCTCCCTCTTCCCCCCCCCCCCCCCCCCCCCCCCCCAGTTCTGCCACATTCAAATGACTCCACGGTACCTAATGGAAGCCCCACCTATGATGCCTCTCTCTCTCTCTCTCTCCACCAAAGGCTCCAAGGTGCCCACTGCCCCCTCCCCCAAGTTCCGCCATGGTCATAGCTTCGAAGATCCAGGAACGCCTCTCTCTCTGTTTCTCCCTCTCTCCCCCCTCCCTTCCTCCCTCTCCCCCAACCTCTCTCTACTTCGATATGCCCCGACACAGACACGGACTTGTACCATACCTAACTGGCGCTGACCAGCACGAGCCCATGTACTGGTCCAGCAAACCTTGGATCAAATGCAGGACAGATTTTTAAGAACTTGCAAAGATTTTAACAGCAAATTCAAAGAAGCTTATTAAAAAAGGATAGACTCTTATTGGGTTAAAAACAGAAAGGTTTGGTAAAAACTTAAACAACTTGATGAAACAAGGAATCTCAAGCTATGATTATTAACCAAAAAGAAAAGAACCTAAAGCAATCTTCTGATTTTTAAACGAGAATCTTGAAAGTTTTATTAATAAGTTATGATTACAACCTTTAGAACCTGTTCATTTAGCTATAGTTGAAACCAATCTAATGTCCGTTGACCAGTTTCAGTTGATTTCAGATGATTACAATCAAAGTAACCTGAAGTTCCTCATCTTCTCTTTTGGCCTATTTCAATTTCCACAACAAATAAGCTTGCTAATATTATCAGAAAGTAAGTTACTGTAGGAAATGCTATAATGTTTTTATCCAAAATAAATGACAGGAATCAAGAGGATGAATCTAGTTGTGCTATCCCATTTTTGATCGACTCATTAGATAATGCATAACTTTTGGAACAAACATACATTGTCTTTGACAATGTTGTAAACTATGTTATAACAGCCTAAGATGACTTACTGCTTTCGATGTTAAAAAATATATATTGCTTGCATAATGCATGTACTTTCATTCTGTGGCACCTGTTTTTCTGTCAACATTAACACCTTCTTGGCAGCATTTACTTAAAAAATCCTAAACCCTAATCTGAAGGTTGGAGAATATAAAAGTTGTTGATGCTTGACAGCAATATTAATTGTACTGTTAACGTCTGACATTAAAAAAGGTGTATTCACATCCAGACAAAAATTCAAGGCTTCAAGATCTTGAAAATATAACTCTTCCCCTTACCTAGCAATGCTTTAAGAAAAGTGAGACATGCAAATATAACTATATGATAGCCAAGGTTGGCAGAACCATCCCGAACTGTCCGATTCGGGGCATCCCGAGCCATACCGGTGGCTTACCGGGATGTTCCAGCAAAGAAACCGAAATGTCATCGCAATAGGAGGAGGAGAAAAAGAAGGAAAGAGAAGACAAGAGAGAGCGAACGGGAGAGGGAGGAAAAGGGAGAGGGATGGAGGCCGGCGGAGGCCGGCGCTAGTGCGGGTGGTGGAGGCCGCGGCCGAACCTCTATTTCGTTTGAAACAGGGGTCCAGCAGTAAAAAATTTCACGATTTTTAAGTAAAGTCGGCAAATCACTTGCCGACTTCACTTAAAAATCGCAAAATTAAAAATAACGAAATTTTTTATGGCTGGACCCCTGTTTCGGACGAAATAGAGGTTCGGCCGCGACCTCCACCGGCCTCCCTCCCTCCCCTGCTCGCTCTCTCTTTTCCTCTCTCCAACGGTTTCGTGTCATTACAGGCCCAGTACGGCACGGTGCAAGCCCATACTGACTCGTGTCGCCGGGCGACCGGTATGGTGCCTGATACCAGCACAGCAGACCCTGATTGCAGCAGTTCTTGTAATTTTGAATTCAAAGTACATTTCAACAAAACTTTAAGCCAAAACACTTTCAGCATTTCTTTTTGTTTAGGATAGTTTCAGCCTTTGAGACCAAAACAAGCCAAGATCAAATAAATGGCATTGAAAATTTGAAAAAAAATAATAATCAAAAATATGAGAAGCTTGTTAAATTTTTAAAAAGGTAAAACAAATTTGTCTATGTTGTCTTTTCTTTTGTGCAAAAAATTAACAAAATGCAAGCAATAATTACAAAGCATCAAACAGATATGGATAACCCATACAAACCAAATGTAAGACAATCCCTTTAGAGAACTAGAAGAGAGAGAAATTTGTAAATTAAAGAACAAACAAAAGGGACCTGGAAGTGCCATTGCAAAGGCCTGCTCTATAACTTCAATACCAGCAGACCAACCCGTAGTCAAGGCCTCAAACAAAGAAGCTGAACAAATGTAAGCAACAGAATGTTCCTTTACATCGCCACGGGCCCATGCAGATCGCAAGCTTTTAATCTGTTCTTTGAACCCTTGACGTGCCCTTAAGAGTTGCAGACCCAATGTTTGACACTTAAAAGGCGTGTACTTCATGTTACCACCTAAGCAGGATAAAATGTGAACAGCACGTTGCAAGGACAACTTAGAATTGTTGCATGAAGTAGATGTTGCCACTTCCATTTCAGCATACCAGAAGTACAGAAGGGGGACATTTTCCCAAAGGTCCTGCTCCAAAGGTTCCAAGAACAAAACATAAATAAATCTCAATTGACACTGAAATGTACATAAAGGACATTGCATAAAAAAACTATATAAAGAGCATAAACTTCCAGCTAAGAGAACAGCATTAGTGTTAACACAAGATCAAAAGCAGCTAACTTTTCTTGAAAAGATAAAATACGTAAAAAATTATATAAGGATGCCACCCCAAGAAACTAGAAGAAACATTGATCATCTACCAGAAATGAGAGAGATACAAAATCCATAATCTCCCAACAATAAATCCTAGAGGTAGAATCAAGCAGATACAACAGACACAACAAAATACCAGAGTAGATCAAGAAGATTATTAGGGAGCAGCATTCAAAGCAAAAGGGAAGATGGGACAAATAATTGCAACATCGTGCATTTTAGAGGTAAACAGCAATGATGGTTCCTTCAAGGAATAGGCCAAAGTTTTGACAACCTGAAGTTTACTCATGCAGGAAAATTGCTCTTAATCAGCCAGGTCAACAAGATAGGGATTCCATAACATCCAACCAGTACCAATGATAAACAAAATCAATAAAGTTAAACAAAGAAGAGCGCTCTTAAAGTAATAACACTACACATATGAGCACAGTATTTGACAGATTCACTATCCATGAAGTTGGACTGTAAAATGTGCCCCACTAAAACAAAAACAAGCATTTTAAGAAATCACTAATGTTGTAAATTATTTCGATGTCATAGGTCACTAAAAATTAAGTAGAACTTCAAGATCAGATTCATCACTGATGGTGCATGGATTCACAATTCTATTCCACAATGTCTGAATGAAGCAGAGGCATTTCAAAGATGTGTCATGTTGCAAGCATGAACCATGTTTTTAGGATAAGAACAAACAATGCAACACTGACAGAATATTAAGAATCATTTTCAATTGATCCAGCATGAAACCTCCATGCAGTTGATAGAATATTAACCATGTTGTTAGGGTATTAGACCAAACAATACAACACTTACAGAATATTAAGAGTCATTCTAAATTGATCCAGCATGAAACTTTCCTCCAGTTGACACTAGTAATATATGAAGCTTAGTCAAACCAATCCATTCACAAGATAAACGTTGAGAGATTCAAAGCCCACAAAAGCCAATTCCCTTAACAATAGGAGAGAGCCTCCTTCAAGAGTGACTATGTCTATTGTCTATGCCATGTTGCTACAAATCCTTCATGTGATGTTAATCCATGCAGGTATTTTACCAAATGACTGCAGGATGATTGGACTTCTCAAGGAAATGAAACTATAGAACATGGATCGCCGAACCGGGCAGTTCGGCTTGTACCGAACCTTACAGACACCAGCTCGAGATAGTTCGGGTACTCGAGTCAGTTCAACCACTTTATTAATTCTGGTTCGATGGTTCAACACCCCACGCCTTCTCACTTTCAATGGTTTGCAATGTTCGTGACTTCACACCCCCTGCACGCATCCCCTTGTTCGAGAGCTGCTCAATCATAAGCTACTAGGCCACCACTCCCCCCTCTCCTCTCTCTCTCTCTCTCTCCCTCCCTGCCACGGCTAGGGCTAGGGTTTAATCCTCAGTTCTGCACCTCCACAGCTCCATGGCCACTCTCTCTCTCTCTCTCAAGGACGAAGACACAAAGGTCAGGGACCAACCTCATCATCATCGTCGCGGTCTCTCTCCCTCGTCATCGTCCATCTCGAATCCGGCCCTCTCCGACCACTACAAGATAGGACGCCTCCTCCAAATTCAACCCTTTGGTCCAAGCGAGTCCCCTCTCTCTCCCTTCTCCTTTATCTCCCCCTCTCCCTCACCCTCTCCTTCCTCTCCAGCCCTCTCCTCCCTCTTCATGATTCCAGTATGCCGCAGTTCAAAATGGTACAAAGGGGGGTACCATAATGTACCAGTCGTCGGCCAGCATGTCTATCAGTACCGATTTTGCCCACCTTGCTATAAAATGTTTCACCCAATAATGTACTCATTTTTAGTATAATTGAATAATGAGCATATTTGCTGGCAATAAGTCTCACGCTAGTTATGCAGAAACTGGCTATTGTTTTTCTCCTAAAAAACTAGTTTCATATAAAACTAAAAAGAGATCCCTTTTTTTTGAGAAATCAAATTATAAAAAAAATGACGGTGCCAAAGAAATAATGTTCCATTACTATTTGAAATGAGATATTGCAATATACAATAAATATTTAAAAATTGAGATATTTAGTTACATAGTTTGTTAACAGTGACATAGTAATAACTGAAATATCTAGTTATATAGTTTGTTAATAGTAAAATAGCATTAATTAATGCACCAATTTTTCACATGCATAGCCATTTCAGTGCAAAGGTTTCAAGTGCTGGCCTGTGCCAATCCATGCCAACCAAAGCTTTCACATGCACATGCCATATCAGCACACCCACCAGCACCAGCACTTGAAACTTCGGATGGGGCCAACTCAAAGTGTAGGTCACACAAAAGCATAACTCAAGATGTTATCTTGAAAGGAAATATATGCATAAAATAATCATAACAAAGGCAGGGATAGTAAGCTAGATGTGTGATTATAATAAAGCACATACTCAGAATAAGGTGGTTAAAAGAGCAGACAGACAAAAAACTCCCAGGAACATACATCTTCCCCCTAAAGCATGTATAATGATTTTTGATTTGGTTAGTATTACCAACTTGCACATATAGCTTAGTGATATTAGTTTTGCACAATAAATTACTTGAAACTAAACAATGTACATGTTATATGGTGATTAGCACACATCGCTTTTGATGCTAGATTTTTCCATGGACTAGTTAAAAGTACTTTCTTTTTGTTAAAATAACATTTAAGACTAGCATAATTAAGTTAATGTTTGTCCCTAAAAATTACATCAGCATACTTACATGCAAATTTCATATCTATACATTGAACTAATTATGAATTAGTGCATGTCTGTGTGAAACATCAGCATACTATCATGGCACAAGTACCACGTAAAAACCTAGCTGGCATGAGCACAATATGGAATCTTTATATCTTGCTTTATTTGCACATGATCAAGCAAAATCATATATAACAAAAGACAGAGTAAAACTATAACATGGAAACAATTTTGACAATGTATTCATGACCATCTACAGAATTAAATATATCTCTAGATATTGGCAAAGATGAGTCTTGCAGTGCAACTCAAAGCACATTGCAGATAAAAATTTAGGAAAAAAAAAGAATCAGATAGATTCCAAAGGCCAACCCACCCACCCCCCAGGTGGATGAAAATGGGTTTAGAATCATACCATTGGAAGTCCATCAATAGATGCTAATGCCATATCAAATATCTTCCTTGCAAGATCAATATTCCCATAAGAGGCCTCACTTCGTGCATATACACCACAAAGTAACAGGTCCTTCACAGAAGAAAATATACAGAATAAGGGGAGAAAGTTATTGCAATCTAGCAATAATTGATTTAGTAGATAGTTGCAATATGATTCATTTGAAGGTAGATTTTGAACTCAATTCAAGACCTACCACGGAACAAAAAGGCATTTATAAGGTTGATATTCCTAAGTGATACTTTACACAACTAGCAATATAGACAAATAAATAAACAAGGTTTTAAATTCCGATACCAAACTCCATACCCCATACCGTTTTATCAATGGAAAGATACGGGATTGGTATTGTACCCAAACCGATTGCATGTACCAAAACTAATAGCATTAAGATGATAAAAACCATCAATACTGACATGTAACATCAATGCACACCAGTACAGTTCAGCATCTTGACACCAGTACCAGTGCCAGTTTTGCATTAGAACGATAGGTTACCTACAGTATAGTCTTGCTCCTTTTGAATCATGAACTAGATTGCCTTCTAGCACATGGTTATGTAGCATAATGGTAAGGACTGAGCTGATATGTGGCATGTGAAAAGGCATGTTATACATCAATCTACCAAACAATGCATAGAGAATAAGAATATTAAGTGTGTGCATGATGATTCAATATACAAGTGTTAAAGTTTCAAAAGACAAACTCCACAATAATTCAAAAGACAAAAATGCTACATTATTCAACAAAAACAGAGTGGAGTAGGCAAGCCCTCAAATGAAAATCATAAAAGAAAGTAAATGTCTGGTTGAAGATTCATGTAAAAAGTAGCACGGGACATTTTTAAATAAAGAAGGCATAAAAATGACAAATGAGATTATTGAAATGGACAGATGCATTGACAATACAAAAATTACATGCTACGACAATATATTAAGAGTACCTGTCGATCTCTTTTTAATAGGCTTTTGGCTAAAGTTCGTGATGGATTGACAGAAAATGTTGAAGAACTTTCTTTAGACATAAACAATTCTTCAGCACTGAGAACAGCTTCTTCCAACTGATGATTACGTGGAAAAACATTAAGAAAAAGCAGAATTGAGTTTCGAAGGAACTTCATCATGTTAGTTTGTCTTGATAAATCACTTGTGTGGCACAAAAGATGCTCCAATTTAACAGAAGCTTCAGTCTTATTCACTAGGCCAAATACAACTCTCAGATTTTCTAAAATAGAATCTGGTACAGTCTCTAAGCTAAGAATCTTTTCAGTCCAACTGGGTCTGTTTGTACATGTCCTGATAAAAAAGGCCACATAACCCCAATTAGAATCCCTCAAAATTAATTATGTTACTAATACTTCAAAACAGCATAAGCATTTATGGATAAAAACATGCTAGGTAATTTGTCCATCAAATGATTAAAGTTTACAAATATTGAATAAATTTGTAAAAACCATAATAATATAGGCTGCATATACATAAATCAATTTATAGACATGAAACAAAACTGGTGCAAAACCGGGTTGGTTTTGAGGTTTGTTTCCACCAAGTCCAAAACAGTCCAAATTGAGCAAAACTGAGCGGTTCCACTCAGTTCGGAACGATTCAAGTAACAGGCCCTCCCCTTAGTTTAAAAAAAAACAAAGAAAGAGAAGAAGGCACCCAAAAGCCTTTCTCCTCCCTTTTCTACTGAGAACATGAAGGGAAGTGTGGGAAGGTGAGGAAAATCAGAGAATAAAGGATTTTTCATGATTTTGAGCCCGAATCCAAGTCCAAGATCATGTATAATCCCCTTCCTTCCTCCTCTTCATTCTTTTTTTACTCCTAAAATAAACTAAAAATGGCAAAATAAGGGAAAATCATGCAAAATATTTGTATTTTGGCCACGGTATGCTGAACCGGCCCATATCGGCCGATTCAGCACATACCCTGACCGGTACAGCGGAGCCGTGGAAGCCGGTACAGGGTCGTAGATGCCGAACTCAACTGGAGCCGAGAAAAAAGAAGAGAAGGAGAGAGCGAGCAGGGGAAGGAGGAAAAAGGAGAGTCCTTCGCTGCCCACAGTGGACCGCAAGGGGCCGGCGGAGGCCGAGGGGGTGCGGCGGAGCCCGCGCGGGGGGGGGGGGGGGGGGGGGAGCCCACAGAGGCATGGCGGAGGCCATAGCCGCGTTTTTCGAAATAGGGGATGCGGACACGGTTTTTTAATTTGGAAATTTTTTAAGTGAAGTCGGCAAATCACTTGCAGACTTTACTTAAAAATCCTAAATTTTTTTTCTGCGGCCGCCTTCCCTGTTTCGAAAACAGAGGATGCGGCCGCGTCCACGGCCTCTATCATGCCCCCGCGGGATCCGCCACCCCCCGGCCCCCTCCACCGCGGCCCTCCGCGGGCAGCGGAGGCCTCTCCTCCCTCCCTCCCCTACTCGCTCTCTCCTTCTCTTCTTCTTCTCCGGCTCTGGCTGGGCATACCTACTTCCGCGAGGAAGAGCTGGCCAGTTCGGTACTGATTTAAACCAGTCTGAACTGGAACCGTACTGGTCTGGTAGGCAACTGGTACGCCTTCCGGTATCGGTACGGCGTACCTTGATTTTGGCACAATTTTATGATATGTTATAGATCTAAAAGTGATATGAGCATTGAAAAAGAAATCATGATTTTCCCTTGATTGTGTAATTGTTTAGATTAAGAATATTTTTGGTTTAAAAAATAGTAATAAAAAATAATATTGAAAATTGAAAAATAGGTAGCATGTTTGGGGGTTGTTACTTGATGTCTTTTTCTGGCAATAATGTATTTAAATTTAGGCAAGGTTATGGCTATCTGAACTTAAGCCTAAATTAAAATAGATTTTACAAATAAAGAGCGACTAAGGCATATCTATCGGTAGGAAAAAATATATATGTACCATCCCTGGTAGGGTTCCCTATTAATCCAAATTAAGGTTAAATAGATTTTTAGCTAAAAATAAATTAAAAATATATAAAATTTAAAAAAAGTAATATTCTAAAAATAGATAATTTAGAAGTATTTTGTGAAGTAATTAAGATTTTTTTTGCAATATAATGTAAATTAAAAATTTGAAGTGTTTAATAACTTAAATTTTAGTAATTCAACTAAAAATCATGAAACATATGGCAATATATACTACTAATTGGAACATATTTTCTAGGACAACATACATAGTTTTTACATTATTTCATAATTACCAAATGTATTAAGTGAAATTAAATTATAAAAGTCACTAATATATCTAAAAATAGATAATATCTTTTATTTTTAAGAGCATAGATCCATTTTATGTAGTTCATGGTAATGAAGGAGGTGGTTTATGATGTAGCCATCAAGCAATGATACCAATATAATAGAAAATAACATTAAAATAACCTTAAAATCACATTTTCAAGATCTCTAAACCTTAAAATAACCATAATCAAAAAAGTGAAAAAACACAAAAATAGAAAATAGTGAACCGACACCAATTTGTTACACTTCAATGCACCGAGTGTTAATATAGTATAGTACCATACCATACCAATTTGGTACCAAAGCCGCATGGTACTTGGTATGGAAAGTGTGAACCATTTGATAACCAAATTATCTCATCATAAAATTTTAGTTTAGCTGGATGCATCTTCCCACTTCTCCTTTAACACCATAGACAAAAACAAAATGGAACCAAAATTAAAAGCCGGCCTCCACAGAAATTTGAAGAAATTTGAATAAAACAACTAGTTGTGCTCACATCAGCCAGGCTTAAACTGAATAAAAAAACTCCAACCAGCAATCACAATACATAATTTTTCAAGCTTGTTTTCATAAAAACAAACCTACACTCATGAATTCCAAGCCAATCCCTGTGGCTTCACACTGATCTGTAGTTAATACATTAGCTTATTTAGATACTCAAAACTTGACAATATAAAATATTAATTTACTGTCTACCATAGTAAATAAGTTTTGGTACAGAGCTTCAATCATATAAGCATGTTTCAGATATTATAATACAGCTGTATTAAAAGCAAGCCAGAGTTTGAAATTTATAACTGTTAAAGACATCAAAGTGGTCCCTGCAGACAAAGAATTCTTATGCTTCTTTGTGGAATTAAAGTTGGCCCGCAAATCACCACACTCCAGTTTTTCATTAGATAGTGATGACAGCACAACAAGATAACGAGCAATAAAACCATTTGATGTTCCAAAAGCTCATAGTTCAATTGCTGGTAAGCTTCAAGAATAATATATAAAAAGTGGAAGTTCACATCAAAGCAACAATGTCATACCTGGTTCTGGATAGTGCGATATACCATATGGCTAGAAAATTAATTATAAATAAAACTAAAATCACATAGATATTAGTCTATGGATAACTAACCATTGAGAAATATTGCCACCATAGAAATCAATGAACTGGCACACCAATAAGAAACGAGCCTCCTCTGAAGACAAAGAAAAAAGGTACTCGTTTACATCTTCAAACAAGATGACCCTTGAAAGTTGTTCATTGCCATCTTTGTCTGGATTATCATCAGGAGGGTATCTTGATTTTCCATCATCACCTTCAGAGATGTCAGTTCAGAGGATGAAACGGTCAGATAAGTAATGAAACTTTAAGTCAAACAGAATATATCAATAAAGATCAGGCAAAACCAACCATGAAAAGGAAAGGTTCAGCCATCCATGAAGAAAAAGAGATAAACCCAAGTACCAGAATGTTCGCAAACAGGCATCCATTGCTCATGGTCCCTTGATAGCTCCTCCTCAGACCATCTATTCCAAGTCTTTGCATCTTTAACCTCACTATCAAGCTCAGCATCTACGTTGATTCCAAGCTTCTTTAGTAATGTTTCTATATCATCTTCCAGTGGAGTGTCTTCGGTCTCAGGGTTCTCCTCGATCTTTTCATCACCCAGAGAAGTCACCATTGAATTTTCCGGCTCATTACTTGTTCCAGTCTTTTTTGATGAAGGGTCAAACCAACCAGTCCAGCCACCTTCTTCAGTTTCTTGAGATATTAGTTCTGTAAAATCATTCTTCCTGGATAGTTCCTCTTTTTCCAGCCACGAGGACCAGCCAAGTGCTCCATCCTCTCCAATTCTGGCACCACCACTATTCCAGAAGTGTTCAAAGAGTCTTTGTTTACTTTGTGAGCCAAGATGCAAGGATGGGCAAAATAAACTGTACTCTATTTCAGCTTGAAACAATCCAGTTGCTAATTCTTGGTGGCCAGTTTGCCACTCAAACCTGCAAAGGCCTGCAAATATATCAACCAGACCAAGTTCTAGTTCAGCCAACGATGAATCCACTGATTGCAGGCTATCAGTTTGACTACCCTGCAGAAGAAAATGTAGAGAAACCAAAAATGAGGTGCAACTCACAAAGTTCTAAGAAAATGAGAAACATAAAACGTGCAAACAAATTACTCTCACAATCTTGTTTACTTCCTGAATCAACATAAAAGTAAAGCAATGAAGAAAGTTAGACATCATCTTCCTCTCAACATCCAATAACACAAGCAAATCTTGCTGCAAGGATGCTCAAAGTACTATCACAAATCAAAGGTGAAAGAGAACAAAGAAAAATATATTCAGGACAAAAAAATAAAAACTTAATCATATTGAATGAGCTTATCATATTTATAGTGAGCTTATATCTTTTTTTTATTTGATAAAAAAAAGATCTATTAACAAACATAATGAGCTTCATCACATCAAATGATGCATGCCACTACATTATGAAGAACAAGCTACCAATATCAGAGCTGATCATGAGCCGGGCTTGGGCACGGAAAAGGTCAAATTTTAAATAGGCCCGGCCCAAAGCCCGATTAAAAATGAATAAAGTTTCGGCTTAGGGCCCGGCCCGTGATTAGCTACACAATATCCCTAGCCCCTAACAGTGGGCAATATACCATCAATTTGTGCCACAAATCTACACATCTTCATCCACCTTTTCAATTGAAATAGGATCGTATATGCTTATTTATATATGCATGAGCTACTTTACTTGACATCCATGAATTAATATATGCATAATAAAGTGCAAATTGCATTTACAGATAGTTAACTGTGCATTCATTCGCATAGACTTAATAATCTTAATAAGCTTCAAATATACAAACACATGCTTAAGTAGATGACAAGTTACTTGAGTATACTTAAGCATGCTAGTATTGGACCCTCCGCACACATGTGACTGATATAAATTAATGATGGAAAAACAAAAACTGAGATTACACACCAACTCTGTAGAATGATCTAAGGGTGGTTGCCTTCTCATGGATAATTGACAAAGAAGAGCAATTTAAATATCAATTCTAATGATGATTAAATAGGGGACTGCTAGAATGTAATGGGAGAGAAGAAGAGTTTATACACCCAGATAGAATATTTTTATTTCTATGTATCTCATTTTCAAGATTTATTGACACAACATTTTATTACATATGCACTCTCCTTTTATTCTCTCATGTGCACTCTCTCCTCGTGAACACTTTTCAGAGAAAACTGATTTAAGCAGTGTAAGTAATGAAAAATGGAAACCAAGTTATTAATTCGCTAGATATTCCACAAGTGAGGCCAACAGGCAATTGGCTCAATTGCATATATGGGGTACCTACATGCAAATGCACAAGATGCAGTGCATACAAGAATCAAGGATCAATAAACAGATATTCTGGTATTATTTCATTAATAATGACACATTCAAGAGTTTATACTATCTGTTTATTATATCTATGCCCCCTATGACTCTCTCAAGACAGTTCTTAAGATAAAGAGAAACAAAAGGAATGTATTATTTAAAATTTTATAACTCTTCTTATTGCATACATGGATACACCCCCCTCGTAACAAAGATTGTTCATTCCACAGAAGAGGAATGTGGTCATCAGCTTCCACTGTCATAAGGTAAACTATATTGCAATGATAGCACTGGCAACAGTAGGCACCTCTTGAGGGTTAAAGGCATAGCATAGTCTAGGCGAACTTTAAGTCTCTCTCTCTCTCTCTCTCTCTCTCTCTCTCTCTCTCTCTCTCTCACACATATATATATATATACACACACACACACACACACACACGCATATCATATCAACTATATATCAAATAAAACACAATTAAGTAGTCTACATGGTAATCATGCTCAAGCACCTAGGTTGCTGCCAATGACAACATTGCACATGGCTAACTAGACCTGTAACACTGAACCCTGAGTACCACCAAGAAAAAACATCAGAGTGAATGCATAACTCTTTTGACTCTATGAAGCATTATAATAGTATCTTATACAACTTTCCCTTTACAGTTCTATTAGACAAGTAATCTTCTTCATGACATGTTTCTTCCCAAAATCAACAAAAGATAAATTTTTGCATGAAAAACTTGGGAAAGCTGATGATGGGCCAAATTGAAAATATTCTGCTTGATATATCTAAATTAAAGATTGCTGCCAGTTTTGTGAAACTACAAAATAAGCTAGGCCTTAAGCCTGACAGCCAATTAACACATGAACTGAAAACAACATATGACCAGGTCACTGTTAGTACATCAACATAAACACGTGGATATAGATCAATTGGTCAAATGATGAAGTGTGAAGTATTAAATAGGAAGCCCTGCAGATATGCCAAGCTTTTCATGTGATGCAACAGTATAAATGTAGTTCATCATGCTTGTTGAACTTTGTTCATTGACAGCCACGAAAAGTTAGAAGTTCTATGAAATCATAATACATAAGCTAAAATATGTTCAGCAGTAAGCTTTCAAATATGAAGATATAAACAAAATGACGTAAACTGAATCCTAGTAGACTTATTTTAAAGCAATAATTAAATGCAAAATATAGAACCTGCCTACAGAGCTTGCTGCAAGCTGAAGATATAGCCTGGATGGCATGAGCAAAGATTTTCCTGATTTCAGAAACCTTGAACCGGGAAAACTCTCCTTGGCAGAGAAGTAAAAACTCTTTCCACAGCTTACAACTATCAGAGTGTTGCATGAGTATTTTCTCCCACTTTCCTATAAGAGTATCAGTGCTATCTCTTCCCTGGTAAGACTTCAGAAGACAAAGCAACAGTTCCTCATTATCTGGATTAAGCTCCACAGCCTTCTCTAATATACTAATCTTCTTCTCAAGTGTCTGCAAGCGAGCTGCTTTTTGAGGTTGAGTACTTGCAATTTTATCCTAGGTTTCAAGATGAAAATTAATTGTAGATCAGCCGATTACAGCTTGAATAGAAAAACAATAAGAATAGCAAATAGAATGAGAAATGTTGGAAATGCAGTTCAATCTGGTCATGACAGATTGCAAGAACCTAAGCAGATTCATGATAACACTAAGTATTATGAACTGCCAAAAAAATTGGAAAAGATAGGTTTATAAAAGTAATCTTTGTTCAGCCCCACATTTTTAACTCACATATTGACCAATATATCAGTTAAATACCTGAAATTCAGCAAAGGCTAACCAAACTTTTTCATCATGAGGAAATTCCCTGGACATTTTGTTAAACTCTCTCGTTCTTTGGATTAATTCATCTTCCCAAGATTCCTCAACCTCTCCCTTTGTTATTGAAACATTTTTACCATTTTCAGGAGAAGAGTGCAGCTCTGCTAGAGGGATAAATTCTCCAGGAATCATTGAAGACATCTTCTCAACAATTTTCGCATGCTTGAAACCCTTGTTTCGTTCCAAGGCAGTATATTTCACTGAATAATATCGGCCTCCTGCTCTCAATTTACTGTCCAGTACATCAAGATCTCCATCCACATCCACACATGAGTTTGGAGGTTTCCAATGATAAAACAATTGCACATTAATCCCAGAAAATCCTATCCTATTCTGGAGTTTGTACCGTGCAACATCCATTCTGCAATTTTCATTTCACAAACAGGAAAGTCAAATTAGCAATTAAAATGCTTGGTTTCCTTGAGTTTTTCTTTAACAAATTATACAAACTCAGGAATTTCACATTTTAAACTAAAAAATAGCAGTGGCATAGAAAAAGTTAACCACAGAAGAATGATGCGACGGTCATTCAAGGAGACAATGACGCTGAATGAACAAGAACAGCAAAATATGGAAATCAACGAAAAAAGCAAAGCTTAGATTGATGATAATTAGATGACTTTGACTCCCAACTCCAAATAAAGCATAATGCCTGGAGAATGACCAACTAAATTCAATGACATTAACAAGGACTCAAATATAAGGGACCTGTTATGCTACAGCATATGTAAAAGCAAATTTCAATTTACTATAAAGCCATTTAAAGTTGCAATAACAATCATACATTCTGTTCTAGAAGGAAGAGGAAATGGTCTACAAAGAAATAAGAAAGAAGGCTGAGAAACCATTTAGCATGCTAATAATGACTCTACCTTGAGCAGAAGATATGTTGAGTCCATCGCGAAAACAGAGAAAAAAATGATTGCCTTCATAAATTGTATCTATACCCGTTTAAGTACATGATACCAAATAATACAGATACCAAGCAACTTTTAAATGAATTACAATCAATAGTACGACTAGCTTAATACATTTTATAAATTGCAGAAGCCAAAGGTAAGGTATTTAATGTCTCAACATGGCAAAAAATAAGCCTCATAGTGCAAAGTACAAGCTTTATGGATTCTCCCTTAAAAGAAAGCAATGTATTTATTTTCTTAAAGATCCCAGATTGCATCAAAATAAATGTGCACATCTTTCAAATCAAACATATCAAAAAGTACATTGGTTTGGTTTATTTGAATAAGTATATGACAAGCTCTAATAGTAGCAAAATCATGGAAAAATAAATAAAGGACATATAGACAGAATGCTCAATATGCATGCCTTCAAACTATAAAAGGCACATGGTATTCAGGAAACCTGGAATAAGTAACAAGAACAACAATTTTCGCTCTGAATATATAACTAATCAAGGATTCTTTAAGACTTCCTGACTCGAATAGGAGTTAATGACTTAAAAATCATATTATTCAAATAATGGCAACAGCCAAACATTGTGAGCTCTTAATATAGTCTTAACCTGCGATGCATTTGATCCTATAAAAGTTTTCCTCTCTTCTAAACAAACTCCACTTCAATTTTGGAGACAGGACAAAAATCAAGTTTTGATATTGACTCCACATTTGATATAAAACATAGTAGCCGACGGTCTAATAATGAAAGTTCTAGAATGTTTTAGACTGAAACAAGATACCCCACCGACATGACCTTGAGAAAATTTGATGATCTAGACCAGTTACATGGACTCAGGTACATGTGTCTGGTGCAGACATGTTTGAGCATCAGGTTCTTCCCACGTCCAAGAATTTCTTCTCACAGACTTGTATCCAAGTGTAAAACAAACAAAAATGACCTAATTTTTGTGGATGCCTATGGCTAAAATTAAGACTCAAGGTAACACAAAGTCACAAACATACACTAGCATGTTAATTTGTTGAGTAACCAATTACCTAGTGCCAAAGCTAATTCTGGAAGAATATTACTAATAATACAGTATATGAAAGATATGATTTAGATATTAATGACATTTAGACAAATAATTCTGGCATTTCAATCCTCCCATAATTGATGATGAAACATCTGCTGCAGTGAGAGAGTTGATGGTGAGAAAAGTTTTCCTTCATTTGAACATCAACAAATATCTTCACGTATTTATCATTAAAGAATCTATTTTGTACATGGATAGAATCATTATTTACTTTTGGTGGTAATATTATTACTTTGTGCACTGCAATGAGATGCGAGTCATTGGTAATTGATGCCTTCATTCATCAAACAAATGTATTGTTTAAGAAAATGGTAAAGGTCAAAGAAATATGATTTGCAACATTAAGAACCACAATACAGAAGTCTGATGCATCGCTAAAATCTGAAGCATGTGGAAGCAACATTTTAATGTACTAACTGCAACCATCTTTACCAAGAAAAGTGATCTTTCATTAAAGAGATTCAAAGACCAAATTTATAGGAATATGTTCTTTTGAAATTTCTATTATCAAATAAACTAAAGAACAATCAGGACCCTTTTAGACCTCTGATATATGATCGCTCTTCAATATGTCAAATAGAATTCTAAGTTATGTGTCCTTAATATCTTAGGAGATATTTCAAAGTGCTGCAAATATTGTTGTAACTCTTCCAACACACCATCTAGTACCAACACCATCATGTGATCAGCATAATCCTTAAAATTCAAAATTTATCTATGATGGAATCACAATTTGTGCTATGTAGATCAGACTTCAATCTGGCATGATAAAAGAGTAAGCAATGTAGTTATACAAAAACAAAAATATGATGGGGAAGATGAAGAACTAAAAGGTCAATGAGAAACTAAGGGAGGGTTCGCAACCCTAAGACCCTGAAGGAATACTTTAGGAAATTTATAAGAAGTCCAGCTCAATGAGGAAACACGAGAGTCCACTGTGCAAACATAGGTGTTGAAATTTTCTGGTTAAATTGCAATGATGTTATGGTTATTTGAGTACGTGTATTTTAGACTTTAAAGTATTTTCCCTTATAATTGGCCTTAGTAGTATATCAGTCCTAGTTCCGTAATTTCATAATGCAGTTGTTAAAGTCATTGGTAGCATTCTAGATATTTGGCACTCTGGTCATCAAATGTGACGAGGTTTTCTTTAGCACATCAGCATTACATGTGATAACAAACAAATATTGGACTGATTTATCTTTTCAAGTAGTGCAGAATATATTTTAAAGCAAAGTATGATCTATAAAGATTCTAACTAGTATCAAAGCATCCTTAAAGTCAGCCCAAGCTTTGTTTTGTTCTTTTTTAATTTTTTGCCATCTTTTATATTTTAGGAAGACATTGGCATAGGCCACCCTGAGGTCCTTGCCACCTATTCCCTTATCGTTTACATGAATTCTGAATGGCTTTCATGTTAGATTTTGTTTGTTTTTTTTTTTTGGTTGAAAACTATCCATTCACTTCAAGAGATACAAGGTGCAAAGAGAGATTTTAAAGTTGATCTAAAGGTGTTCAGGTATGGTCAAGCATGCAAAGAAGGCCTAAAGATGAAATTATATATGATTCCTCATTCCCTCAACCTTGACAAGTGAGTTGTTCATGTACTTTCTAACCTAATTGGGGTCAATTAGTTCTATTATTGCATAAATCAAACTTGTTGATTTCGGAAACCAGGTGTGAAATATTTTATTAATTTTGTTGAGCAAAGATGAATTCAAATTTTATATTTGGCGTGAATAACAATATTGATAGCATATATTTAGTCAACACAAAGAACTAGTTACCACGATCAAACAAGTATAGAACTCATCCTAAGGTAAAAAGTTAGAAAGTATCTTCTGCATCTATTGTGATGGATTGTAAATTCAAAGACTAACACTAATCTCATACTTATCTTCCTAAATATGCTCTTTCCAAGAAAAATCAAACTCTATCGAAGAAAGACTTCATCTAGATTCAAATATTAGTGAGAACCCAAGCTTCATCATCCCATGCTCTTCCAACATACCTCAACAACAATAGCTCACTCAAGCAATCATTACTTCTTCACCCTTGATCATTACCTCATGTGCTTAAAACCATGACAAATGGCATTGGTACTTTCATTCTCACCTATCTTGTCACCTCTTTCTACATGTCCAAATTTCTCATGACCGTATTTTCTTCAAGTATATTGAGAAACACTATTAAAAGACCGTGAAATAATGGATGCATCCAACAACAAGTGAACTGAGCCTTCGCATTGGTTAGTTTTAAGGCCAAAAAAAAATTTTAACAGACATTTTATTAGAAATTATTGCTAGAACTGATATTAGCTGTGGGCCTGTTTGGCATTGTTGTCGTTTTTTCATTGTTTCTTCACAAATTAGCGAAATATCACAGTGAGGGACGTTGAAGATAGCATTTGCACAAAACTTCTGCCAACCCTTGCCTTTGTTTTCACTTTTTTTTTAAAGTAATAAATCTTGGCTTCCTAAAGCTCTAAAGATTTCACAAAAAAAAAAAAAAGGATTCTCTCATACATGCTGTTCATTTTTCCTCTTGGAATCTTGAAAAACAAAAACAGAAAACGAGAGCAATAGCAAACGAGATTTAAACAAAAGGAGTGTTTTAAAATCAATTTTCCACCAAACCATTTCAATCCTAAATTAAGGCAAAATCTAAGCTTTACAGAAAGGAAAACATACCTATAGAGGCTCCCGAAGGCCAAATTATCCCTATCCCCACGAAGATCGAAGTAGTAATCCTTGGCGGGCTTGGTGTCAGACCCAACCCAGGCTCGAACCCCCGACTTCCTCGAAGCGCCGTCATCCAGCCCCTCCCTCTCCCTCCTCCTCCTCTTCTTCTTCCTCCTACCCTCCTTGCGCTTCGACCGGCGATCCTCTTCCGACGAGGACGCCGAGGGCGAGGAGGCCACCAGATCGTACGTCGGCGGCCGCGCCGGAGGGGCCGCCTCGGCTGCGGCAGCCTCGTCCTCGGAGTCGGAGTCCTGCGGCAAGGAGGCGACGGGGCCGGCGCCGCCGGATCCCGGCAGGGAGGAGACGTCGAAGGTGAAGCTAGGGTTGGAGAGCCACTGGGAGGCGGTGGAGGAGCTCAGGGGAGGCGGAGATGGGTTTGAGGAGAGGGGGAAGAGAGGGAACAAGGAGGGGGTTGGGGGATTTGGCTGGGGGTCTTCTCCTCGGCCTCCTTCGTCGGTTGTTCTTCCGCCGTTCTTCTCGGCTTCGGTCTCCATGTCGGGTTTCGTTGCTTCGTCTGAGACGGCGATGGGATGAGGCGAGCCTCCGCCCGGCCGCTATTAAAAGGATCCGTTAAGACCGCCGAAGCAGCGACTCGCAGGAGCGAACCCAAAACCGGAGAGTTCTGGCATTCTACAAGAAGGTCGCATATGCCACATGAATGGTGCACGTGAGAGGTACACATAAGACATTGGATGGTCATAATTCATTTATCATGTTTTTTATTTTTATATTTTATTTTGAAATTTTGTTTCTATTAGACACAAAAAAAAAAATTCTCATTTTTTACTATCCACATGGATATCTCCGTACTCATGTTAGTTTAAAATGCCGGTTCAACAAAACCGGTTCATTTTTTTCTTCACAATTTTTTCCCTCTTAATATGGCTCTCTTGTTTGCTTAATAGAAGCAACCTAGAATAAAAAAATCCAGCTCCCCCCTCCCCTACTTCCACTGGATTTAGCCTTCACAATTTTTTTCCCTCTTAATATGGCTCTCATGTTTACTTACCGGAAGCAACCTAGAATCAAAAAACCAGCTGGATATAGAAGTTTCACATTTTCGCAGACCTCTTAAACCAGAGAATCAAAAATGTAATTCAAAAGCTACATTTCTTGTGATATTTAGGGAGTAGACATTTTGGGAGTAGGTTGAGCCTGAGACCGAAGCCTGGCTAGAGCCTGGATTAGGCCCATGGGGGGCGAGCCTGAGCCATCTGATAGTTTCTTTTTCGGCCGGGCTGGGCTAAAAATGGGCCCTATAAATTTTTATCAAATTTTCAGTCTGAGGGCTCAACCGTTCCCATTGACAGCCATGCATCCCTTGAATTTGTCATAACTGTTTACGTTTGGTTCACATATATGAATGTGAGTGCTACCACAATACCTACTTAGGATAAGAATCCACAAAAAAGAACACCATCTACAGGTAGCTGTCATGAACAATTTCAAATCCGAGAGAACATGACCAGAAGCAATGAGGCTGAGGCAGAGGAAGCACCGAAATGTTGCGGAATTGGTTTTGGGCAATCAGACTACTGTCCTCGAAGGTTTAATGTTAAATCCGCTCAATTGCTTCGTTTCCTTTGTTTGTCAATGAAGACACGGATTTCTTTTTATTTCATTTAGTAGATGGAAGCCATTGGTTTCTTCTCTTTGTTTAAGAAATGCAAACTAGAATGTCATGTTTTAGAAAGAACAGCGGACGAGACGGAGCAAAATATCGAACAAACAACTAGAACGAAGAACTTTGCTGTTGTAACCGCAATTAGCACCAGAGACTCGGAAATCCCATTCTACATTTCCATATCAGAAAGGATCGAAAATACCGAGTGGAGTGAGAAATCGGCGAAAAAAGGGATAAGGAGTCGGCAAGTCACAGTCCCTCGTCGTCGAGATCCACAAACGCTGAGATCGCTGGAGCGACGCTAGGTGCCATCTCCGAGCACCCGGCGGAGGCACCCGAAGCGCCGCAGGCCCCCCTCCTGCCGAAGGCTGCCCTCGTCGGCGCCGCTGCCTCAAAGATCCCTTCCTCCGGCGGCGCTGCAGCCGACCGCGCCGCCGCCATATCCGCCTGGTACAGGTGCGGGAACGGCAAGAAGATGCCGTGGACCACAATCTTGGAGTTGTAAACCGCGTCGGGGGCCTTGATCGGCACGTAGTTGATTCTGAGGCCCGATCCGGAGGGACCGACGGCGGCAGCGCCCGCGGAGCCGGAGTTGGTGACCACCAGGTGCTGGCCGTGGACCAGCGTCGGGAGGGCAGTTCCCGCCGGGAGCCTTAGCAGGTCGGCGTGCATCAGGAGGCGATTGGGGACGACGTGGAACCGGACGTTGGTTACGTAGGCGTGGCCGCCGGCGAAGATGGCGGAGTCGTCGAGGGCGAAGACCGTCATGTTCTGGAGGCCGGCGAGTTCCGCGTACTTGATACGCATCGCAAGGGCGAGGATGCTGTAACCCCTGATGCGGAGGCGGACCATGGCGTCCCGCAGCATGAGCTGCACGATCGCTGATCTGTGGATATTGCCGGCGATCTCCGGCGGAGAGTAAGAGTTGGGGTAGGGGATGTGGTCCTGGAGGCAAGAAAGCGGGGAGAGGGGGCTGACGAAGCCCTGGAGGCCGTGGATCACGATCCGGCCGTCATTGAAGAGGTCCGGCCGGGTGACCTCGACGCCGTCGACGAAGATCTTGACGGCGGCGGGGGAGGAGGAGTTGGATCCTGGGCGAGGGGATGTGGAGGTGACGGTGAGGCAGCGGCCCGGGCTGGCGGTCTCGAGTTTGGTGCCGAAGGCGATCTTGGAGAGGTGGATCTTGGAGAAGAGGCCGGGGACGAGGTGCTCGCGGAGGAGGGCAGCGGGGGAGCAGGCGGCGCAGGAGCGAATGGAGTCGTCCGAGGGAGCAAAGACGGTGAAGGGGGAGGAGGAGGCGGCGGCAGAGGCGGAGGAGACGAGGGCGGGGACTGCCATTGCGAGCTCCTGGAAGCCGAGGTTGGCAAGGATCGAGCCGAGGAGGGTCGCCTGGTGCGGTTCTTGGGGCGGCGGAGAACCGGATCCGGCGGCGGAGGCTGAAGGGGGCGATGGCTGGAAGGCGGCGGAGGAGAGTAGGAGGAGGGAGAGGGAGACGAGAGAGAGTAGGGAGGAGAGAGGGGAAGGGGAAGCCATGAACGCTTCTAGAAGAAGTGGGGAGTGAGTGCAGTGGAGGGAGCTGGGAGCGGAGAGGGGTATTTATAGAGCCAAGGTGGAGTGGGAGCTGGGCGGTTAGGCCGTTTTGTCCGTACCGTCCTTTTCAAAATTTTATCTGACTAAAATTTCCTTTAGCATTCCATGAATTACCTAAATTGCTAGGGGTTTGGCATCACACTTGGGGCGCAAGGATTAAAATGAACCGGGTAAGGGTCAGGCAAGTGCGACCCAGCCCGACCCGACCCGACCCGATAAATTTGAGATTAGCTATGTGTCAACATGTTGTACAAGAACAAAAGATAAATTTATAAGTATAATGTTCTAATAAGTTTTTTTTTTGAGCGAATGTAATTAGTTTTATACAAAGACAAATACAATTCGGCTAGAACAATCTAACTCTTATGGGCGGCTGAGTTATCCAACTTCATTATGAATAATCTCCTATGAAACTTGCATATTTGGATGGGTTAGATTTTTGAACATAAAACTTTTCAATCCCTTCCCTTCTACTAGGATTGGCAGACTATGTTCCAAAATACTAAATGGTGCATATATGTAATGAAGTAGTGGTTGATCATTCATCGGGCTCTATTACAAAATTGGATCAGAAATATTGAAGAAAAAAGGTCATTTGTTTGGTGACATGAGGTTGAGGCAGCAACTCTCTTTTTATTCCTCGATCTAGATTGGATATGACTCTAGCTTCTAGATTTCATATAGTTCAAATTTGCTATAATATCTAAAAACTTTCTCACTTTAGTTCTTAAGGTCCAAACATCATGCAAAGCAAGCTTCCATGCATAGCTCACCTACTTCAAATGTGATGTCAACAAACGAAGCTAATAAACTTGATTTGCTCGCAGCTCTTATGCCTTACGCATTCTCAATGGACTGATCATATTTGTACCCATCGAAACATGGTTAGGTTTGACAATTTAGGCTCACCACAAATCTTAGTGTACAAAGAGCCTTCAAACATAACTTAGGCTTAGCCCTTGCTTTCGCTATTCTATATTTGACCATTGTAGGCATGGTTAAACTTATGGACATTTATACTTGGACTTATGCCCAACATGTTCTCAATAGACTGATCGGAGTTGTAACCATCGAAACATAGTTAGGTTTTTGTATGTTCAAGAGTACGTAACTCCTATGTGATTAGTCTAGGCCTCGACAATGATGGTAAACTAATATTAATTCTTGATTCCATGTTGTTTTGAAAGCCTTAGGCCAATTTCAAGCCAGTCGAGTTGTAGGTTTGAATAATTTAAGATTTGAATTTGCTAGCTCAAGCCTATCTGAAGCCTAAGTTAATTTGATTTTGGCTTGTTATGCCCAAATTATTTTTTTACATATATATCTTTGCATATATGATCTATGCATATTTACCCTATTAATCACTATTTACATTTACACCCTCCATATCATTCTTTTTTGCATGGATGCCTCCTATGTTAGTTTTTAGGCTGGAGGTGTTAATGAATAATTGTTCTAAGTATCATTTAACACTAGTACCCTTTCATGTTAATATATCTGAAGAAATTAAAAGTTAGTTTGTTTTGAAAAGTGCCATATTTTTTTAATCAAATTTCAAGGATATTAATGAAAAAATAATAAAATGATTTTTTAATTACAATGGTTATTTATTAATACTGCAACCGGAAACTAACATGGGGTTATCCACACAAAAACGTAGTGATTGGAGAGGTATATGACAATAGTGATATTCGGAGCGTAAATATGCAATAAGCTATATTTACAATGGTATATATATATGACCATTAATTTAGTATGTTCCTTTAGACATGAACTACTTTGGTAAGCCTAGCTTTACCATTCCATGGGGATCGAGGCTATTAGATAAAGCCTAAAGCCATCTAATTCCATAGAGTAGGTTTTTCTCAAAGGAAAAATAAGTTAAAAAGTTAATTCATCAATTAAATTATAAACGTCAATTTCAATTTGTAGGAGCAAAAATTGATCATCTTATCGACTCAGCCTTCTCCAAGATCCCTAATCTTGGCGAGGATTTAACTTGAGGTGTCTAGATGCATCGTAGTGCTGTCAAGGCTGACCTTCTTATTCTGTAACACGGTAAAAGAGTTTTAAGTACTTTGAACCATTTTGTAATCCAAAGGGCCGAAACCTACCTATTTTCAGAGGTTTTTTTGTTCTTTTTTATGTTGATGAGATTAAATAAACGTTCAAATTCACCTTCAAAATATAAGACTAGATTTAGACTCAACCTACCAAGTATTAATTTCCTCTAGCTATTAAGCCCTTCAAAGCCTATCAATATTGTTTTTTGGGTCCATGTGAGCTTTTTTGAACTCTTTAATTTGAGCCCATTTAGTTGTAAGCAGTTTAGGCCCATTCAGTTTTAGTTTTGGTTCAGTTCGATATGAACTGATAGGAACCTGTTTCAATGGAGTTAGGCCTTGGCTTAAGCCAACCAGCAAGTGCCTGATCCTAGGCACAACAGAGCACAGAATTAAACTCGCCTTATCTCCTATAGTTTCTACTTAACCTTCGAGAAGTGATTCTTTGCTTGCATTATATCGGTTGCATCTTCTATTTATTATTTTGATTATAATTTTTTTATTTTATTTATTCTTTGTTTGTGATAATATTTTTTTTTAGTTTGTTTTTTTTTTGCATGTACACCTTCTTAAATATATAAAATTATATGAATACCCTCATAAAATTATTATTTACATGTATATCCTTCTTTATTTTTCTTTTTTGTATTTATATTTGTACCATCTAACATTGTTAAAAATTAAACGGCTTAAAGCTAAAATAACTGAAATATCCTTACAGGTAGATATGTTAAAAAAAGAAAGTTAGAGTATGTGTATATATATATATATATATATATATAGAGCAAATTTTATGAGGGTATTTATGTAATTTTTTATATTTATGTAAAAAATATATTAAAAAAAGATCAAAACTCGGCTGGAACTTGCTAAGACTTTTATGATTCAGTTAGATTGACAAGTCAAAAAAAGATTGAGCCACATTTTAATCTTACTTTCTAAGATTATAACTCGGTCGAGTTGGAATATTAATTGATCATTTTGGTAATGTTATTCTCTGTTAATATAATTATCATTATTGAATCTTTGACATTTATATATTCTTCATAATTTCTAAAAGATTAAAACATATCAAATTTAAATTAATTATAGATACTTAGATTAGTAAAATATTTTTTAGTAATTTATAAATGTTAAGTTATTGTTTGTTTTTAAGGCGAAAATATTGTAAAAGCAATATGATTCATTCTATAAGAGTTGATATTAACATGAGATCATGTGATATGATAATTGTCGCCCAGTTATGCAGCCCAAGAGTGGAGAGGGGGTGAATTAGGTTTTTCAAAAACTTCAATCAATAATGCAATGAAAATAAATGTTTAATTGATGAATATTGAATTTAACAAATGAGCAGTAAACAGATATGCTAAAGATAAAAGCAAGTAAAACAAACAAAGCAAACATAAGAAATTTATTATAGTTTAGTGTTAACCCTGCACCTATATCCACTTTCCAAGGTCTCTTGGAAATTTTACTATAATCTATAACCCATATTACAACCTAGTTGTTTTTCGAGTTCACAACAAAACCTAGTTAATTTTTCCAAGTCAATCAATCAAAATCTTTACTAATTATTTTTTGGATTTACAACCAACCTAGTTGATATTTCCAGGTCACTCAATCAAAATCTTTATCAATTGTTTTCCGGGTTCACAAGTAACCTAGTTAATTTTGTAGGCCGATCAACCAAGCCTTCTTTGAGCCTATGCTAGGCTCAACACAATCTAATTTAAAGTTTGGATGGACTTTTTTCTTATTAAAGATTTTGTTATTTATTATTTGGCATAGGCAATCCAAGACTTTAGGGGTTTATAGTACTATAGTAGAAGCTACAGTTCTTATTAGTTAATTATTAGTTGACCGCACTTAAGAATTAAGAATGATATGCATATACTAACTTTAAGAATGTCAAGGGGTGGATTTGGTAATAAACCACCGCTTCTCGAACTGGAATGGAAACCAAATGATTTTTGCAATAAAGAATTATAATTGCCACTAAAAAAACTGCAAAATAAAAATCAAAATTGAAAAATTGAAAACCTTTTAACTTTTTTATTTATTTCAAATTAAAAATATCATCTATAAATTTTCATACTATAACATACCAGCTCATTTAATATATATATCCATAAATAATAACAAAACCATCCAACAAACACAATTATTCAAGTTAAAAATTAGTCCAACTATATCAAAAAAAATATAATGATAAAATTTTCAATACAAATGCATTTTGATGAACTTAACATGACGAATCAAAGGGAGGAAAAAAATCTATCCCTCTTTGTTCTAGATTTGGAGAATGTGCAGTCTAGATTGAGTCATTGAGTGGGACAGAAAATGATCCAGATTATCTCATGAAGTTTTTAATTTGAATTTATACTAAATACAAAGGATATTGAGGGTATTAACTATTGGGTATATTCAATTTCAGGTTCGGTATCGAGTTTAGTTTTAGGTTCGGTATCGGATTCGGTTTTGAAATTAAAATTGAAACCAAACAGCTTTTAATTTTTAAAATCATCACGGAAGCCATCCCCACTTTATTTTGCTTAAAACCACCATGTTCAGTTCGAGGAAAGATAAAATATTCGGTGTCTGTCCTTGTTGACATTCCTACATACCTTTCTATGATGTTTAATTAGATGGAGCTTCTTGAGACACTCAATTTGGCTCCTTTGTGCTAAATAATTAGCCATTTAGCCTGATATTGGTTTAATAAAATTAGAAATTAGCTAATAGAAATATAGAGGATAAATAGATGGAAATATGTCTTGTAAATGATGAGGTACCAGCAAGTTCTTGCTTTTGATCCTAGCTCCCTAAGCAAAATTCAAAAATGGCAGAAAAAAAATACACTGAAGCATGACTATTAACAATGACATAATAAATACAAGTGTATAAATAAAAATATAACTTCTCCAAGTACATTTTAGAAGAGGCACTTGGGCCTGAAAATTTGAGTCATTCAATTGGAACAATGAGTTTTTAGTTGGATTACTTATTTAGGATTGAATGATCTAGTATTTGATCTAACTAGAAAATCCATTTTTTCGCAAAATCTCTAACTTGAAATTGCTATCGATCCAATCCATATTGAACGATCTTGAAATTTGATCATGAAGCTTCAAAGCAATAAACCCATCAACCATCACCAACACAGAAAGTGACAGCTTGAAGGAAAGTGCAAAACCAAGTTTTTTAATAACCATTTTAACAGATGTCATTTTGCTTAATATTTTTGGCACTAACCGGTACTACATATAAAACATCAATTTTATATTTCTAGTTTGATATAAATTGATATTTTTGAGATATTTTTAAATATAGCATTATAAATTATAAATCAACTCAATGCCTTAAATAATACGTACCCTCTCTCTATTGCTTGCTGGCTAATATTTTTGTTGAAAAAAAAATAAGAGATGAAAATTATATTTTTGCCTGTCTGTTACAATGTACAGAAGCAGCCTTTATATAAATTAGGAGGCTGACGAAGTTTGATAAGGCCGACAAAGTTTAGCACAATCAATTAATCAATGAATTCTAACAATTTTGTACTATAATAATCACCATATATCAATCAAGATATTTATATCACTATAACTTATTTTTTTTTTTTAGCTTTTCATCTCAGCTAATTCCAAGATCTCAATTTATCTTCCTATGTTTTCAGCCCAAAATTAGCCATGCTCCTAAATACATATTCTTCACCACCTACATGCCAACCTGTTACACCGGCTCACCTGGCCCACAACAAACCCGGCTCAAATGCGTATTGACCGGCCACCAACCGGTTGGCCGTCACTTTTTGGAGGACCCACATACCCAATTAGTCCTCGCTCGCCCTCGCTTCAACTCACTTGGGTTGGGGTCCAAATATATATGTATATATGATTTTTTTTATTTTTTGGTGCTTCGTTTAGTGCTTCGTTTAAGGGAGTTCGGCGTCGGCGAGCTGCTTCTCTTCTATAAAATACCTCTCGCGTCAAAGCAGAGAGAGACGGAGAGAGCGCGAGCGAGAGGGAGCGAGGGGAGGAGATGGGGATTAAGAAGCCGATGGATTTGGTGGCGGCGTTGGCAGCGGTTTTCGGTCTATGTTACGGGATTGCCGGAGTGGCGGCCGACGCGTCCGATCACCGCTACAAGGCCGGGGAGGCGGTCCCTCTATACGCCAACAAGGTCGGCCCTTTCCACAACCCCAGGTAGGGTTCATCTCTTCCCCTTTATAAAGTTTATTTTGGCTGAAATGGCCTCTTCTGGCATTGGATCTCTTCTTGTCCCTTTCGGATCTGCTAGATTTCTAGGGTCTAGATGCCATGTCGGGTTTGATACGGGATCTGTCTGGTCTGGTTATTTTTTACTTATGGGATTTTTTATCTGATTTGACCTCTATTAGTTTAGATCCATTGGATCTGGATGAATTTGGGGATTTTAATCTGGGGAACATCGCTACTCGACTGGTAATGGGGGAGTTGGTAGATGTTGTACCCAAAATATAAATTTTTAGTCGTAAAAGTTTGATAATTATTTGATTAGTTTGTAAGTTAAGGAGAATTTGTGACTGTGAAATTGTTGGTCCATTCAAAATAGAAGAAATTTCATGAAAAAAGGTTTCTTTCCGTTAAGATTGTTCAGATCTACTAGGCCTTGTTTAGTTGTGATCAGAATATGGGAAGTTGTTCTAGATTTTGAGATTATATTGATTGACCATTATGACAAGATGTAGTTGTTGGACACCCTTCACTGCAACCTCCATTGTTTCTTCTTTGACTTGGATTCAATACTTAAATGTTATGATTTCTAATTGCACTCATGTGTTCCTTCTTTCAGTGAGACGTATAGGTACTTTGATCTCCCCTTCTGCATTCCAGGTCTGGTTACACACCTTGTTTCATGCTACCTTGTTTTATGTATTCGCATGCTTCATACTACGTATAGTTTGTTTTTTTATCAATCATGTGTTGAAACAGAACATGTGAAGGAGAAATCAGAAGCTCTTGGTGAAGTGCTGAATGGGGACCGCCTGGTCGATGCTCCATACAAGCTTGACTTCCGCGTCGATCTGGATTCCAAAGTGGTGTGCCCGAAGAAGCTGAAGGGAGAAGATGTGGCCCAGTTTAGGAGTGCAGTCCTCAAGGACTACTACTTCCAGATGTACTACGATGACCTCCCCATTTGGGGATTCATTGGGAAGGTTGACAGGGAAGGCAAAACTGATGAGAATGAGTACAAGTACTACCTTTACAGGCATATCCACTTTGAGGTCTTATACAACGGTGACCGTGTGATTGAGATCAATGCCCACACCGATCCCAATGCGTTGGCTGATGTCACTAAGGACAGGGAAATTGAGGTGGAGTTCTTGTATTCAGTGAAGTGGAAGGAGACAAGAACACCGTTTGAGAACCGGATGGATAAGTATTCGCAAACTTCATCACTGCCACATCACTTGGAAATTCATTGGTTCTCCATAATTAACTCATGCGTCACGGTTCTTCTGCTGACTGGATTTCTTGCCACGATTCTCATGCGGGTGTTAAAGAATGACTTTGTCAAGTGAGAATGTTTTCAATTTCTTTATTTTTTTTTACATTATTCTGTTTTATTTTTTTTTTCCATTTTAAGCGCATGCTTGGAAATTAGCACACGGCACATGAGATATAGAAAATCAATGGATCTCTAAGAGCAATATAAGTAGAATTGAGATAGAATCTATAAAACCTGGTCTTTTTTGAAAAACGATAGATTAACAACTCCACTAAAACTACATGAACTTTGATTTGTGTTTTCATATATTTGAGCATGGACATCCATATTGCTGCAACACATCTGTTTCGATCCTTTTATTGACCTAACTGCATGATACACCATATCGGCTCGAATCGGGTGGCACGGAACATACCGTACCGTACTAGTTCGATACCGATATCCGATACGGGTGGCATACTGACACTTGGTATGCCAAAAAAAATTCGTATCGTATCGTATCGTATCGATACTGTGCTAGTGTGGCACCGGTACGGAATTTGGTACCGAGACGGCGAACTTTGGACCCGAGTATACTTTATCATATGTGTTAGAAACTATGTGCAAATTTTATTGGAGCAAGGGATTAACAATTTTCAAAAATCAATAAATTCTTGGATTTAATTATTATTTTGTATGTCAACGTAGCTCTTGAAGACACATGTGATCTGTATCAGTATATGTTGCCATCATAGATTTTTTTGAAAACTGTATTTTATGTGTATATATAGGTACTGGTTATTGGAACTTGCAATTGATTCATAATATGCTGCTATTGTATATTATGATAATATTGTGGTTGTCAGTTCTAGATCTTATTGAAAGCACAACATGCCACTTCGTGCATTTTCCACTGGACAGCAATTAATATGGGCTGAAGTAACATAGTGGCTTACGAGCTATGACACCGACAAAATATGCTACTTGCTAGAACAATAAGTATATAACATAAATATATGGTGATAAACATTGTCCAATATTATATATGTTATTATGATTTTGAAATTTATTATTGAAATACTGAGATTTCATTCAAAATCTTTACTTAGATGTTCAAATCCTTGTTTGCTACTGTTTTGAAGTCAGTCACCAATTAGAATTCTGTATCTGGCATACTCTTAAAATTCTATTACTTGTTGAGCTGTTTAAAGATAACAATTAACAAGCTTTGATGGCCTAAAAGTCCTGTGTAAAAAAAAAAGTCTACAATGCTATCTATAGTTAACTATATAAAGTATGAGAATGATAGGAACATATTAGAAAATTGTATGAATCACAATGTGTTCACCACTGGTAAATGCAAAACCTTCCCAGATTATATGGCCCAAGATGAACTTGATATAGCCTCAGATGAGACAGTATGGCGCCCAATGCATGGATGGGGCATGGAGTTGTTCGTGCCGGAAGAATATTAGCTTGTCATGCTACATTTAGAAGATATATACTGGTGCTAGCTGAAGTCTAAAGCTATAAACTATATTCTTAGTAATCTCTGAGATTTTAGTATCAAGTTTTTAATTGGATTTACGGAACAGGAATCGGGTCCTCAGAGGTGTTTGCAGATCATGATGGTGTGTTTCTGTGCATGCTAGAGAAAGAGAGCAATAGAATAATTTATCTGCTCTCTTTATATGCTTAAAAATATAGTCGCAACATTCAATTGATTAACCCTCTGTTAATCTCTCTTCTATGATTAAAGGTATGCTCATGATGAGGAATCAGCTGAAGACCAGGAAGAGACTGGATGGAAATATATCCATGGGGATGTCTTTAGGTTCCCGAAGCACAAGTCACTCTTTTCTGCCTGTGTTGGTTCTGGCACTCAGCTATTTGCTCTGTAAGCTTTGGATATAAATCTTGTATTGTTTGATTTTGTTAATCTGAATGCACTACTGATAAATAATATGTTCAACTAATAGATGTATCATTTATTTAAATGTCCACATATTATCTAGCAAACTATGATTTGTTTGTCTTTCATCTTCCTTATACTGTTTTTTTTTTGTGTGGCATACTTGGCAGTGCAATTTTCATATTTATTCTGGCTTTAGTTGGGGTGTTCTACCCTTACAATCGAGGTGCTCTTTTCACTGCACTGGTTGTCATCTATGCACTTACATCTGGTATAGCTGGTTATACTTCCACTTCTTTCTATTTTCAGCTCGAAGGAACAAACTGGGTGCGTCCCTAATTTTCTTTTCATTTATCATTTTATGTTTCATTTTTTTCTTCATTCATTAGTCTTAACATGTAATTGCTTTTCAAACATATGCAATATGTGCAAATAAAATGTATGGGATGAATAAATGGAAGTATTTGTTGTTACTATTTTCACATTTCTGTTTGCAGGTAAGGAATTTGCTGATGACAGGATGCCTGTTTTGCGGGCCTCTGTTCCTGACATTCTGCTTTCTGAACACTGTTGCCATTGTATATAGTGCTACAGCAGCACTCCCATTTGGCACTATTTTAGTGATTCTTCTCATATGGACACTGGTAACTTCTCCTCTGCTTGTTCTGGGCGGGATTGCTGGCAAGAACAGCAAGGCAGAATTCCAGGCTCCTTGTCGCACTACTAAGTATCCTCGAGAAATCCCACCTCTGCCTTGGTATAGAGGAACTATTCCGCAGATGGCAATGGCTGGTTTTCTACCCTTTAGTGCTATTTATATCGAACTTTACTACATTTTTGCAAGTGTCTGGGGCCACCGAATTTACACAATCTACAGCATCCTCTTTATAGTCTTTATCATTCTTCTCATAGTCACTGCCTTCATAACTGTCGCATTGACCTACTTTCAACTTGCTGCTGAAGATCATGAATGGTGGTGGAGGTAAGCCAGATATTTTTGTTTATCCATTGACTTGATAGGTATTTCATATTATTTGTGTTAGCTGTCCCTGCATTGAGACTCTCTTTACATATATATTTCTAATGGTTTTCCAGATCCTTCCAGGCCTGCTATTTATATAACTTTGTAACTTTTGCTTGGTATGCATGGGGCCTTAGTTAGTTTCTTTTTTTTCTTTTTCTTGATCACCTTTTGTTGCTGATTTTTCGGAAGTTAATCTGCACAAGATTAAATTTTGTATTTATCCTGTAAGGGAAATGCCAATGAGTGCTGCAATGAATGCCTTTGTACTAGTGACATGCCACTAAAACTAACTTTTAAGCTAAAAACTTTGTATATATAAATGCACACTACTCCAAAACTCTCTCCTCGAAGTTCTTGAATTTGTTTCTTGTCACAATCTGTATTTTTTTATCATGTATCGTACCCATTTCCTTTGTTAGTACTGAGGGAAGGTGATCTAATAATTTAATTGTTGACATTTTGTTTGAAAAATAATGGTTCAAAAGCTTTGGATCTTGCATTGAACTTTTCAAGTTGGGATCACAAGTTAGCTCTTTTCATCTCCTTATGTTTGTCACTGCCCATGTGTTCCCTCCCCCCTTATTTATGGAGAAAAGTGAAACAATGGAAGGTAAATCTGGGACCCTACAGAAAAGATGACCATGGAGTCATTTATGGTGTGCATGAGAAGGAAAGGGAGGTCAGGGAATGGAGTTAGAGGTATCTTGGCTCTTGGGTTGCGTAAATTGTACAACTTAAACACTTTTGAATTCGAAAGATCTATAGCCTATATGAAATTTATCCATTAAAGAGAAAGGTGTCTACATCATATGGATGTTCTGAGGCATTCAGAGTGACAATCCATCTTGTCTTTAATGTTTTGTGCTTTCTTTTCTGTGCACTCTCATCTGTGAGAAGTTAATGCTATTTTCTACAGTTGTATTGTGTGCTACAGCTTTATAAATGCTTGTTCATTTCATGAAATGCTAAATTTCAACTCCAGTTAGTTTAAATTATGGAACCTTTAATTTAAAATTAGACATGCATTCCGATCACAGTTAACACGTTGGTTATATATGTTTTCTAATTTATGTTTTAGATAATGGACTTATGAGTCTAATTTTCAAGTCAGATTGATATTTGCTCAAGCCTAGATTGCTTAAAACTGCCTTGTTGCAATTAGTCCAGTGCAATAAAATAGATATTCAAATTTAAGGTCTGAAGGGCAATAAAAAAGACAACAGAAATACTACAATAATTTATAAATTTTTAAACAACTTATTTGTAAAAATGATCAAGTTGATGTTCAGTGTGTCAGAGATATGAACATCCAGTGCATGCCACCAGCCCTATCTATGCATCCGAGACAAGAAGTTTCAGATGTTCATAAGTGGTGGAGCCTATGAAATAGCTGAAAAGATGGTATAATTGCTTCAATCGAAGGGATTTGTTGCTAGCCAGCAAGGTAGAAGTGCTTAGAGGAGCCTTAGGTGGTGGGCTTTGATGAGCCAATATGTTAAGAACGGGGAATCTGGTTTAAATAGGTTCCAAAAGTTGGAAGTTTGGTATGAAGCATATGTTCAAATAAAGGTATTGAAATGATGGTTTTCTGGACTGATAGTTGAAGTTCGGCCTGATTTAGTAGGCTGTTAATGCATGTGGTGACTGCTGCCTGATGCTATATTCCAATCCTCTTATTTGCGTGTCTGATTTTCATGAAATTCAGATAAAACATCATCCACCATTACGCTGCTGATTACATGGCAATGAAGTTATGCTTTTAAGGAGGTTTTCTGTTGTTAGGGTTTAGGGTTTCTGGTGTTAGCTTAACAATTGACATAGATCAAGATACCTATCATCATGACCTTATTATGGTGATTTAGTAGGTTATTAATGCATGCGGGGACTGCTGCGTGATCTTATATTCCAATCCTCTCCTTTGCGTGTCTTGATTTTCATGAATTCACATAAAACATCATCCACCATTACGTTGCTGATTACATGGCAATGAAGTTATGCTTTAAAAGAGGTTTTCTGCTGTTAGGGTTTAGGGTTTCTGTTGTTAGCTTAATAGTTGACATGGATCAAGATACCTATCATCATGACCTTATTATGGAAGATAATACTTATTTGCTCCTGGGCTTGCGGTTTCCTTTAAATTATGTGCAGTTTGTGAACTATAGCATGCATAGTTCACCAATAGGATTTGAGTATTGTTATTCTTTGGACCTGGGTCAATGCTGCAGAGCTGCCTTAGAAGGTCTTTTAAAGTTGAGCCCGAGAGAGTCCAAAAATGGGTATAGGTTTTTAGAACAAAACATTGTTGAAGACTTGGAGTTATTTATAGTTCTTACTTCTTATTTCCATGCAGCATTATGTAGTGATATCCTTATTCTAAAAAGACTTAGGTTAAACTCAGCAGCTCTATATGTAAACAGCCTTTTTTAGAAGCATATACATATCCTTGTTTCTGCCTCTTAACTTTGTCCATTTTCTGCATTATTTTACATGTGTCCCAAAAGAAGGTGCAATTGATCTGTTCCTGAACATTTCATCCAAAAAATACTGGAATGAGTAAAACTCATGCCGAGAGCCTTATACTCTTATCAAAAAAGACTAACAAAGATCAGTAGCTCAGATTGCTTATTTTATACAGCATGTGTAATGTTTTCGATTGAAAATATATCCTCCTCTTGGTGATGCATGAATTTGGAAACTCAACGGATCTAGTTAGTGGTTCCTATTTTGTACCTTTTCTTCCGAATTTAAAGTTGGCTTGGTGTATGTAAATGATAAAATTACATTAGCTTTGAGTATTTGCTGCTGGCTGCTGATATTGTTTCATGAAAGAAAATGTTCTCTTGGATGGCCATGGGCTACCGAGCTAGATCGCAGGGGCATGCACTAGTTGGCACACCATGTTGCTGATTGCACTGGTGCTCGTATGCAGCTTTTCTAAATTAGGGATGCACCTCAAATTCTTTTTGTGTACATGTCTTTGAATTTTGAAACCTTGTGTCTGCTTGCTCTGATGCAGGTCATTCCTTTGCGGAGGATCAACCGGTCTATTCATTTATGGGTACTGCTTGTACTACTACCATGCTCGGTCCGACATGTCAGGTTTTATGCAAACGTCGTTCTTCTTCGGGTACATGGCTTGCATCTGCTATGGTTTCTTCCTACTTCTCGGGGCCATTGGTTTCCGTGCTGCCTTGTTATTCGTCCGTCACATATACCGATCTATCAAGTGTGAATAATCAGTCATCCTTGGATCATGTTAGGTATGTTTCTTTTTTCTGCTTTATATAGGCTTTCCCATAGAGAGAGAGACTTGCTATTTGTGAAAGGTGGTTGGACTTTACCTGTGGACATGGAGCAGCAGCTGGATTTAGAGCTGGATCACCATTTCTTGAACTGAGGCTGAACCTTCTAGATTGTTATTTTGGTGCGAGTCAATTGTAATCTTGTTCTTCTTGTATTCTGCTCCCTCAAGAGCTCTTGTTACTCTGCGAAGAAGTTTGTACCATTACATGGACCTACATATTCTAGAATACAGTATCTTTTTTTTTAAGTTAAGCTTTTCTTTTGATCCATAGCTCTCCATCTGACGGTACTCATTAAAGTTATATGAAATAAATTTTTGACAATTCAGAGTCCAAACTAGACCTTTTTTGAGCCTCAGGTTTTCTAGACATTTTTTTTGTTAAAAAAATGCAACAAATACACTTACAAAGATTATTTTTTGATTCACCATGGTATATATTCTCCAACTTGTTGATTTCTAAAGGTCTTGGATGGATATCACACCAACGGTCTTGGAAGCAGAGGAGAAGAACTTCTCTTTTCGTTGTAGTCTTACCCCAAACAAAGCAAGATAGGAGAATACAATAGAATAGCTAGCTATCTGCTCCTTTATCTCTCTCATAAGCTTCAGAAAAGACTGGAATTTCCGTGCAATGTTCCAAAGGACCGTAACATTCCTTTTTAACTAACAAGATTATTTGAATATTAAAGTCACTATAGTGAAGCTGGACTGACCATTTTCTTGGATATAAATAGGAGGATTTCCTTAGACTTTCTTAGTTTACTCCAACATATGTTGTTGTACTTCGCGAAGGATTCACCTTCTTTTGCATGAATTCACCATTGGATTATGCAATGGCAGCTTCGAGATTTATGCAAATGGTTGAATAAAAGAGTTTGGAGTGCTTAGAGATTTGCGTGAGGCATGATCTAATGGCTGGTGTGTGAAAGAAGATCAATCATTCTTTCACGTAAAGATGCAACCCAAACCCATCCTTATGGATCAACTGGAACGTGGTTTGGAGGCTCCAGGCTTACCCAGATATAAAGGCCTGCAATCTTTGAATGTTAACATAAAATAGAACCGCAGGCCATAACCCTTTCTCATTATTAGGAGGGCGCCATCCCACAGGAGAAGAAACGAGACCAAGCATGGCGATTACAAGGCCTTGAATCTAGCCGCCTGTAGAAAATCCAACAGTTATCAGGAGAGTGGGAAAATTTGATATACGGAAAGATATGGTAGTGAAGGTGGTGGTTTGGCTTGAACAAAGAAGCAAAAGAGAGAGAATAAGAGTAGGTGGGAGAAAACAATGGTGATCTGCCCGCATCGAACATTCTCCTGGCGGGGCGGGGGCCCAGTGGGGGCTGCTACGCGGGGGTGGGCTTGTCCCTTCCTCCTCCCTACCCCTTTTTCTTTAGCAAAAAAAAAAAAAAAAAAAAAAAAAAATAATGGTGAGAGAAAGAGAAAGGCCTCGCCGTGTATTTGCTCCAAATCTGATACCAAAAGAAAGCACTTCTCTTCTCTTCTCACTAATTGGATTCATCGTGAGTATTCTCAGACCACAGATGTTGGCACGATAAGTGTAGTGGCTAGACTATGGTAGATGCACGGATGTGCCATCTTAAATTAGCTGAAAAAGATAGGAGGGTCATAAAGAAGATGATGAAAGTAACATGGGTTTGAGTATCTTAATCTTTAAAAACTATCGCTACCATCATACCATCCATTTAAAAGAAAAAAGAGGAGGATAGGGTAGGATAGGATGTAGCCGAAGTATTCTATTGTTACTCATACATTAATTAGTACCCTACTGGTAAACTAAGATAGGGAGGTTAAAGATAAATTTTTTTTAGTGATGCATCAAAGATCCCTTTTTGATTATAATCCACTTATTTATACATAACAAAAATTATAACATAACTGCTGAATTCTTGTATCCATCCACACCAATCGTCACATTCTTCAATGATTCTAGAAGTTTGCCCCTACGATTCCATGTTCCTAATATGTTGTATAACCGCAAGCCAAATCGCATATGAAATAAAACTATCCTTCGAATTGTGCCTACACACGCCATGGCCGAATCCCATTCTTTTAGCTAATGTTTTGATCTATCATGACCGATTCCCATCAGGTCTAGCAAGGATAGCATTATTTCAATCTATTTTGAGCCCTTAACCTCGTCCATATGGGGCAGCTATATGAGTTGTTGATATAGGGTGCAAACAGCAGGAAAGCTCATAAGCCATAGACATTAAAGAGTTTTGGTGTTCCTAAACTTAGAATATCGGTTCTAGAACCACTAACCCTAGCCGCCTTATTCCTCAATTAAACTAGCCACTTATTTAATTTAAATCAAGGCAATCTATTGGGTTGGGCTCGATCTGGGTTCAAAGACCTAAACTTTAGTCTAGCCTATTTCAGGTTTGCCTGGCCTGCTGGGCTTAAAATATTTTGCCCAAACTCATTTGAAAGGTTTCGGTCTTGAGCAAGCCGAGCAGGCTATCCGGCCATCAGACCTACATCCTTCCTAATTTTTTTTCCTCTAACCTTTCTCACATCTCTAAAATTTGAGGCACAACAAGGTCTCGATGTGGGCGAATTATCCATTTTGCCCCTAAACATACATGATCATATAAAATGTCTCATATCTTAAATTGAACGAAAATGCATCACCATGTACTGATCTATGGTTACTCGACGCTTATTTTACCTCAAATAAGTCCACCACCAATTCAGATTTAATAATCGTGAACGCTGAAAGAGATCCCATTGTGGCAGAATGGAAATTCAAAGCACCCTCTGTCCGGCTAGTGAAGACGACGACAACGATGTAAATCTTCACAAAAGTAGACAAAACCCAAATGCGGTCTCCTCACGTCCATTGCATGAATCCGGTCACCGCCTCGCCCTGAGCTCCAGCCGTGCCGAGCGGCGGAGGATCGATGGGTGCCGTCACCTTCCATCCCATCTCCTTCTCCGCCTCCCCCGCTCTTAGCCCCAGAAGCCACCACCAGCGAGCATTCTTCTCCCCTTCTTCTTCTTCTTCTTCTTCTTCTTGGGTTAGTCCTTCTCTACCTCCTTTTTCTCCTCTAAAAATCTTAATCTTTTTGGGGCTTTAAAAAGAATTGGATCCCCTGACGCCCCTTTTGTCGCCCAATGTGCTTAAACCCTAGCTCGAGCTCGTGGGGAATCGGCGGATTCTTCTCTCACCGGGGCGTCTGGCTGTTCGATTTCGTCCTCTGCAGGCGGCGATTTCGGCCCGAAGAGAAGGTGATGGGCGGCTTTTTTTTTTTTTAAAAATAAAAGTTCGTTTTTTAGGGAATAGTATTCGAGGTGGATGCAGGCTTTAAAGCAATTAATCCTGTGTGTTCTTTTGGTTACTTCATTTCCTTTTTAATTGGCAGAAATATTCGACACTGAGCTGCGGTCTGTGCTTGAACTTGCTACTGATGATGAATTGTACGAGCTGGAAAGCATTCTCTTTGGGCCGAGGTAAGTATTCTCCTTTACCATTCTTTTCCTTTAATCTTTCAGAAATTTATTGTATTAGTCTTTATTTGGAACCCATTTTGGAAGAGCTAAAACTTTTCATTTTGTTTCCACACTGGTTTGCTACCTTTGTTGCCAATTAATTATGTCATTCTTGGTAGCTGGTACTTTACCAGTTTGGATGAGGTACTGAGAACCTCAAAATGAACGAACTCTACTGTGCTGAATTCTTCTAGCTTGGTTAGGGAAATTTATCGCTACATGAAAACATCTTATTCTGGGGTGACCTCATACTAAGATGTATAGGATGAATGAAATCAGAGTGGTGTGAAATTGCATGTTGTAGTTTATATATTTATGAATAGTTTTATCCTTGGATTCATATATCGTACCGGCTCAAACGGGCGGACCGTACCATACTAGTTCGGTACCGGTATTCAGTATAGGTGGTATATCGACACTTGGTATGCCAAAAAAAATTTGTATGTACCGTACTGACACTGTGCTAGTGTGGCACCGGTATGGGGTCCGGTACTGAGACGACAAATCTTGTTTGGATTAGTAAGCAAGAGGTTTCTTTTGGTACTATGTTGGGTTTGAATGCTAGTTAGCCTTCTTAACTTTTCATACTCCTAAGAATCTATACATAAACTTATACTGGGTGCATGATCTGAGGTTTCCTTACCATCATCCTTTCTTGCCCAATGTTGCAATCGCTAGTGATTTGGCGGGATAATGGTGATGGAGAGAGCATGGGTCAGAGGTTTAGGAAGAGATGAGAATGGTGGGATAGTGGTGGTGGTTTGCAAGAAATATGCTTAAATGCAAAGAAGCAAGATCTATCGTACTAACCCGTGCCACCCCTTGCCGACTGGATTGTACTATATTGATAAGTACTGATATAGAACCGAGGTTTGATTTAGTATATGAGCTGAACTAGTACAGTTCGATATTGGTCCAAATCTCCTAGTTTTGGGTGGTACCATGGCTAGGAGCGAGAAGAGTATTGGAAGTCTGCGTCAGTATAGGGTGCATACCATGTACCATACCGTATAGAATCAGTAACACACTTGTTCGGTTTTTGGTACTAGTTTTGTGGACCTTGTAAAGAGGAATAGGGGATAGAACATACTTGTACAGTTCTTGGTACTAGTTTCATGGGCCTTGTATAGAAGAATAGGGGATAGGAATGCATTGAGGAAAGGGTGGTTTTCTATTATGTGGAACACTCAGGAGAGATATAACTTTGAAAAAGCAAAATTAATCCAGTCAATACTCAGTTGATGCAGCTTTTGGTTTATGGATATGGCTTTTCTTCTCTTAAATTTTTAAATCATTGATTTTTCTCTTGGTTCCATTGTAAAATTGGATACATTAGTGTAAGATACATGAAATAATTGTGTTCTGTTACTCTATGAGTTTGGTCAAGAAGTTTAAGAATTCATTTTCTTAGTAAGTTTTAAATACATAGTTTGACCTGGTAGAAGGAAGTAATATCTAAAATCAAACTTGATTGTGGCGATGTTATTAGTACCCAATAGCCTAATAATATATTTTGATTGTTAGAAGATAATTAAATTAAGATCTAAAAACTGGTCTTAGAAGCTTACTAGGTTAGGTTTGGGTACTAGCTTGGCTTGGGCTGATAACTAGATAACATATATAAATTTGAATTATGTAAAGTTACAATTTTTGTATGTTAAAATATCTGCATTTTGCATATTGGTTTGTTAAAAGTGCTCTCAATTGATTTAAATTGGATACATCAAACTCAAGAGAATGAATACTTGAAATTCATACAAAAGGTCATGGTTGTCTATTTGTATTATGTGGTGACTACGTAAGAAATGAAAAATCCAAAACAAATTTTGTATATGAAAATCCTAGTTATAAAATTGATAGATGCACCGTTGTAAGGTTATGTTCTGTTGAACGCAATATTCAAATTACATTTTGAAGACCTTAAGGATTTGCATTCAGGGAAAACATAATTTTGAAATTATACTTTAGAGATATTCAATATCCAAAACCCTGTGAGAAAAAAAGACATTAAAATCCATACTAATTATCTTCTCTATTTTGAATTCAGATCGTCATGAATTCAATCGTTTTGCACCTTATAAGTTAGAGGCATGAGAAGTGAATGTTTGATGGACTTCATTAACTCTTTCATTGCAAGTTCATCATATGAGATTGGGTGGTATCATAGATTTACTTAATGGAACACTTTCACTTTTAACTAGAAGCCAAAAAACCCTACTTCCTTTGGAAATCTGACTTCCTAGTGGTCTCAAATTCAACAAATCTAACCTAGAGGCCTTATCCATCTACTGAGGGCTAGCTATGTAAATCCTTTGTCACCGTCTCTTTTGATCAAGAGCTATAGAGTGTGAGGTTCAGATAATCTCAAGAGCATATTTGGCTGCTAAAAAAGGAGCTGAAACTCATTTGCAAAAAGGTTGTCTAGATGCTTTAAACCAACCTCAAAGGCATCTTGATAGCTTCAAATCTCAGTGGAGTGAAATATTACAGGCAATATTGTAACTCGCCACTGCAGGTAATGTCTTTTAGCAAAATGCCCTTAAGGTTCAGATAATCTCAAGGGAACTTTTGGCTGCTGAAAAAGGAGCTGAAACTCATTGGCTAAAAGAGTGTCTAGATGCTTCAAACCAACTCCAAAGGCATCTTGATAGATTCAAATCTCAATGAAGTGAAATATTACAGGCATTATCGTAACTCGCCATTCTCCTATTTCTGTAAGAACAATTACAGATCTCTTTCTCTCTGAAAAATTGGTCTTCACTTCATTGCCGATGTCTCCCAAAGCAATTTTCTCCATCTCACAGACAGATCATGGGAGTTCTAGTGCCTATTATGATAGCATTATAGACATGGTAATGGAAGCGAGCATTTTGCATTTCATTTTCTCAATCTTATGGACATGTAATTTTGATCTTGTTGTTCTGATGAAGGTTTCTAATCCTTAAAAAAGAAAGGAAAAATTACTTAAATACCCTATCAACTTAGGGCTAGTTTTATTTAGTATCCCTCAAGTTGAAAAGTATCAAAGTTGTTTCTGAAGTTAGTTAAGTGGTTCAATATAGTCCCAAGCCTCATTTGATGTCCAACACATTTAAGACGCCATCATAAAGGATAACTTTACTCACATAGAAATGGCTTATTTATCAAAATATGCCTTCTCTACTCCTCTTCTCATCTCTCCTCACTCCCACCACCTCCTCCTCTTCCAACAATTCCTCCTTCTTTCTAAACCCCGCAACTGTCCTCATCCCTCCACTCCATCCCTCCTCCCTAACGTTGTCCACCAGAGCCTCATCCACTCCCACCTCCTTCTGTTCCAACACATCCTCCTCCTCCTTTTTAAACCCCACCATCATCTTCATCCCTTCTCTCCAGTCTCCACTTCCTCCTCCTTGTCTCTAAACTCTGCCGCCATCCTTATCCCTCCTCTCCATCTAACCCGATCCAAGCCCCACCCACTTGCACCACCTCCTCTTCCAACACCACCTTCTCCTCCACTCCGAACCTCCTCATCCCTCCTCATCTGTCCTCGCCATCCCTCCTTTCCATGTAAACGACTCCTCACAAGGGTATTTTCAGTCCTAAAAATCTTATGTGACTATTGCACGATGGAATTTCATGAGCTCAGATAAACAAAGATCGATAGCAGGATTACATGGAACCAATTAACTAACTTGAAAGACCACTTTGAAACTTTTTAAACTCAAGGGATACCAAGTGAAACTGGTTCTAAGTTGAGGGAGAGTCTAAGTAATTTTTCCAAAAAGAATTATAAAAACAATTGCATACATACAGCCAAATATTCATTTTGTCTACTGTACCTACTTTCAGCTCTTTAGCTCATAAAGGATTTAATCAAAGTATCCTTATTATCTGTATAGTGATTCAGATTGAACATTTTTCTGCAGCTACTTCAGTCCCTTGCTAAAATCATTTACAAGTAGAGAACATGCTGATTTTCTTATGGGTGGAGAGGCTATTGAGGAACGAGAAGATTTTATAGCACATTTAGAGTCAAGATTCTTGTACCTTGCAGCAGATGCCCGTTCAACATTGCGGTCCGTGAAGTTTTCTGGATTTTGAGTCTTTGTGCTTGACAGCTTTTAGTTAATTCAAACTGTGATTCTTTACTTATTCTTCTATTTTCTTCTTTTGGTGAACTTAGTCCATATAATGTTTTGAGCCTTATTGCCCTCAATTTCTTACATATGTTAAAGGATTTCCAAGTGCTCTTTCTTTTCTTTCTTTTTTTTTTCTAAAGAAAAAACCAATTTAATTTTAGTTTCCTGTGACGTACCTTTTGTATAAGTATCTGACCTTTTATGTCTTTTGTTGAAAGGGGTTGGAGACCATCTTACAGAAATGTCTTACTTGATGTGAGAAGAAAACTGGGTATTCCATGTTCAAAAAAATTGTCAGCAGAAGACCTTGAAGTTGAAATTTTTCTTCACATGTTGAATGAATATTCAAGGTAATTTTTATAAGTTTTGCCTGCTAGTAATATATATAAAAAATCAACATGGGAAAAGAGAACAAATTCATGCATGACATCTTTCCATCTAAATGGAAACTGAAATTCCATCTAAGCTAATAATCCGAGTTTGATTCATGTTGGCAATAAACTGATACTTCAAAATTATTGCATGTGTGACTTGTGACGAGAAGTATTTGTTGCAGAGACCATGACATAGATTGACCATTATGGTATTATCCTGAATGCCTGAATGGTCAAGAAAAAATGAGAAAGAGACCAAAGAAAAACCTCTTTGAACTAGGATCACCATACTCCAAAGAAACCATACTTGCAATAGAAAATCAAACAGACATCATGCAATCACTTTTATTTTGCTTCCTATTACATCATTGGGCATAGCATAGATACATGTCTTCTTGCTCTTGAAATCTTGCATGTTGTTTGCCCCTGAACTAGAAGCTTGAAATATTCTGTGTAGACTTCTTTATCTTCGCCTCTTTCACCCTTTTTTGTCTTGAGTGCTAGCCTGCCAAATTTCATCTATGTGATGTATATTCTTAATCCACTATATTCCCATCTATTCATTTCATGAGAAAATGAATTGAAGCCATTACAATGTTGCCATCAGTGGAAGCGCTCTGATCTGAAATTATAAATGTCTTTTTCATATTTATTTGGAGCAACCGAGGCCCACTTCACCCAAAAATATCAACCTCTCTAATAATGTCTTTTGCTGAAGCTTGTGTTGCCCTAAAGATTCTTTCATTTCTCTCTTTCCAAGTCTTCCACCAATCTGCCATCACCTACTTATCCCAGCCCAATCTGAGATTTTTCCTTAGTCTTATTTCCACCTCCAGATATCCCAAACTGACAATATAGACATAGGCGATGCACTGATATTCAGATACTCTTTGAATATTTGCATTTCAACTTAGTGAACTGGCATTTTATAAGGAGATTATAATGTCAAGCCTTGAACCCATCACCTGGGTTGGCCACGTAACATGGCCATACATGATCGTGAGGACCCATGCGGAAATAATACCTTCCATTTAATCTTTTTGGATGAGGTCCTGGGTTATTACAAATGGTATCAGAGCGGATCCAGCCCATGGCTTATATAGACTAGGAGATACTACAGCACATGCCTATTGAAGCTGACCACGGGCTGATTGTAGTGCTTGTGATTAGATTTGAATGGATTTGGATCCTTAACCTGGCAATGACGCCAATGCTTAAACAAGGGGAGTATGTGAGGATCCATGCAGAAATAATACATTCTGGCTAGCCTTTTTGGGTGAGATCCTGAATTGTTACATGTAACCTGTCTCCATTGCAGATGTTAATATCTGTTTGTTTGATGCCAACCACGAGAAAATGTTGACTTTGTCTGGTTTAGGAACTTTTCATAAAGCAGAAAAGTAATGATTAATTTGAATGATAATATCTCAAATATCTGCTTGTGACTATGTTTTAGCTTTAGGTATGTTGAGAGAGCTATACCATCTTCTGATACAATGAGAATGGCTAATATCATAATTTAGAAGTAACAACTGCAAGCAAGAATGAGTTCAGGAGGGGAAATTGAAATTTATGTTGTTCAGAGTTCAACATAGTGCAAGAATGAGAGTGAGAGGTGCACACTAATTTTTCTGTTGGTTAGCAGCTTTGCACGTAGGTATAATTTTTAAAACTCCATTACTATCATGAGATTCTTCATACCTCTAATTGATACATGATGAAGATGTTTAACAGTTAGCATGCGTTTTTTTTTAAATTTTTTTTAAAAGAAAAATAACCATGTAATTCCCTTGGAAAAGATTCCTTGTCTCCTCTCTTCAGTCTTTCATTTAGGTATTAGATTTTTCTAGTTTTTTTCTTTGATTTTTCGATTTGCTTTTGAAATCAGCAAGGAGGTGGGCACTATTTCTTTTCCATGGGATGGCAGCAAACATTCAAATGGTCATGGAAGTCTTGAAGTTGGACTCAGCCAGTGGAAGGTGCATGCCTTTCCTGCATTGAGATTTGGGGCAAAAGAACTCCAGCAAATATTTCTGAAGGTTTTCTTCTTTGAAAGCTTTGTATTCAGCCAAATTATGTTCTATTGTCATTGGGCTATCATAGTAAATCTGTTTACCTCTCAATAGGGTGGTGGCATGTTAGGTGTGGCAAAGATTTATGAAACGGTATGAAGGCATTTTGCGTATCATGACATGTGGAGTTATCTTCTTGCAATGCCTCAATTCTTTATTATTTTCCTTTTACGATAGTTAGCTCAGAGACTATCTGGAAAGATGCTACTGGAGGCTGCAAACTATGAGATAAAGCATGAAATTGTAAAACAGGTATGCGGTTGCATTTTTTCAAACATTACACAACTTCTTGTTATCCAATAAACAAGTTTTTTCTTTGACTTTCCTAATATTTAGCTTAGAATGAATCAGGCATATAACTTGGTTGATTGTGATATATTTCTGAAAATTATCTCAGTTTGTGATATTTGTTATATAGTGCAGCATGTAATGGACAAAGTTTGTATATTGTGTACGAACATCATTGAAATCCTAGGCTGCCTTGATAGAAACCAATTTTGTGTCAATATGCAGATTATATATGTATGCTATCTACCTGTCTATTTTTAAGTTATATTATGTGCTATTAGCATTCTGTTAGCAACTTGAGAGTCCCTTTGTATTTTCTTCTTCTTTTCCTTGCCAATACATTTTCTAAGTTATCTCATGGGTTTATCTTTGGTTGATTTAATTACTAAGATGCAGCGATTTTGCCCTTCTTCCAACTTTGAGATTGGAATAAATTTGATAATCTCTTGATACCTTTTTCTTGCACTTAGATATATGCGTCTGTAGCCACAAAACATTGCCGTATAACCTTTTCATAACTATTTGTGATCTGCTCGATGAATGTTTGCTCGAGCTATCTTTGATGTTATTACTAGCTGACACCCTTCTATATTAGGGACCCTTTAGTTCTATATTATACTAGTTAAAGCATGTGCTTTGCATTTGAATCATTAGTTTATGTTATATTTTTCCTTTTTCAAGAAAATTAATGTAAAATGATACAATATGTTTACTCTATTACTAACATAACAATAAATTCGTCCCAAATTTTAGCAGCCTGTAATCTAATTATGCATTATGATGTGTGAAGCATACACTATTCCATATGCACTTTATTGGGCCTAAACTATTGATTCTGAATTGTGATATTGTATAGAAGCTTCTTGATTCGAATATCTAATCTATTAAATAAACTTGATTCATCATAAACAATATTTAGTGTCCGCACTGCAATTTTGATGGCGCTCCATACTTTAGTCATATAGATGTTGAAGCAACCCTTGTTAGCCTGCATTTGTGGAATCTATGCTTCAAAAACCATTGAAGTGGAATCCCATGCTTACTAATGTAGATTAAGTTTGAAATATATGGAGATTTAATCATATTCTTTTTTTTTATTTTCTATTTTTGGTTAATTGCTGTTTTGTTGGTTCTTAGGATTCTTTCATTTAAATCCTCTAGGAGGTCTGTTATGTTCCTCTTTCTTATTATTTTCCTACTTAGTTTTTGTCTATTCTTTTACTAAGTTTTTAGGTCCCATTTTAAGTAAGAATATTATCTATTGGCGCTTCTATAGGTCTAGATTGCTTTAGGAAAGTTTAAATTGTATTTGGAGATATTTATGACTAATCCAATGGAGAGAAGAAAAAATTTTCTCAGCCTGCTTAACTCGAATTTCTCAAAAAAATTTAGAAAAAAATAGAAAATTTGGCGAAAGTAGGGTCTTAGTCCCCTTTTCTTTCATTGATGATCAAAAACTAAGGTACATAGCCTCTTTTATGCTGGTGAGGTCCGTCCTTACATAATTCGGGTTTGGATTACTCGTCTGGTTTAAATAGGACGAGCTTTCCTAACATACACATGAATAGTGGACATAAACAAAAATAGGCTAAAATTGTTTTAGAGGTAGATCTCAACTCCTGCATTTGCCTTTCATCGCTCCGTCTAGTTCTTCTTGGATTAAGAGTATGCCCAGTCAAAGTCTTTTTAGAAAAGAAATTTTTTGCTTTGATCGGCCTTGTCGGGGCCCAAATGATGTAATTTGGGCTTGGTCGCTAGCTATGCTGCGCCCATTGGGGCGGTGTCACGTTATAGAGCTCAAAAAGTTAAGTGGTTTACAAAAGAAAATCATCTCAATTGGACATCGTATGACCAAGTTATGACATTCGAAAGTTTGACACGTGAGTCGGCTTTTTGATGTGGTGGATCTTGCTCTTAGACTCTGTCCAGCACTACCTGTAGTGGCCAAAGTGGTTTATATCGAGGTTGGTGATCCTTCTGGATCAATGACTTTCTATGTTGGTTTTGTAAAAATACATATTTTTCAGTTGTCAGAAAGTTCTGAAAGTATTTTAAGTATAAATTGTATTTGGAGATATTTATGGCTTTCTACATTGGTTTTGTAGAGATAAAAAGTTTTCTATTATTAGAAAGTTTAAGTGTCTTATTCTCTATTTTGATTATTTCTTTCCTAATCAAGGAATTGTATCGTCTTATAATGTTTGTTAGCAATAAAAGCAAGAGAAGAGATGATGCAAAATCGGGTCTTGGTGAAGAATGAAAAGAATTGAATTCTCTTCGTGTATCTTGTCCTATCTTTTCATCTTCTTTTTTCTTTCGAGTGTTCAACCAGATCGTAAAAATGATCACCTTCTGGAGCTTAGGTTTGTTCCCTTTGTAGATTTTCCATGTGGGAATATGAAATTATTTTAGATGTCATGTTTAATTGCAGATCCGAGGTATTTTCAGGTCCCACTTATTGTGGATTGGACCTACATCTTAATGTCAGTAGATCAGATGTTTTATTGCTGAAACAATTCTTCGACAAATATAACATGGTGACTTACATGGATTATGACAAGAGACTATAATTACATAAGGATGTACTTGAATGATTGGATCCCACAATAGAAGACATGCAACAGCAAAATCTGGGACAAGCTGATGAGCAACATGGATGTACTTTGATGATCTTGAAAGATCTTGAAATGATTGGCCAAGGGTAAGTAATATCATTCTCTTGTTCCAAGTTAGAAGATAATTGCTAGATTAAGGCATATGTTATATGAGAAAAACAGTATCTATGTATCCTGGAAAATTATACTTTAAGATTTTTGAAATACAGGGTAGGAATATGCTGATTCCTCTTCCAAAATCAATCATATGCTGGTTATTGTTTCCTAGAGCAGCCAACTGCTGCATATGGTACTTGAGAACAGCTTGGATGTGTTCATGGATCCAAGTCATCATATACCAGAACCTGCTGAAAATGTATCCACAAAATGTACATCAAGAAAATTCATCAATCATACTGGAGATTAGTGTTCTTTTAATGATCATGATGGAGATTCATGCACCAAAATGATCCATTCTTTGCAACATTTTTTATATAGCACTATTTAATGTCAATTAGAAATCAGAGGCTTCAATATCTCAAATCCAGTTGAACCAGAGCAACCATTTGACGGACAAACACACATTTGATTCATATCCTTTATTTTTCCTAGCGAAACCATATTGGAAAATTTCCCAATGGATCTGACTCTTAAATTAGTAACTAGCCATGCCATCATCTGATTGCATATCCTGAACTCTGAGGAGGTACTACAATTTGAAATAAGTATAAATCTATTATTTTAGCGAACCGTTCATTGAAGTCTATACATGTAATGGTTGGGTGATTTTATGAGCCATAGTTTTTTTCCTAATGTATGTAAAATTTTAAAAAGAATTTCGTACATAAATCTTTCCTTATTCTATTTAATTGTATCTTTTATATAAAATGAATCATGCAAATAAAAATATGGAATATATCGAAGCTACTGGCTTTTATTGATTTCTGTCTGTACCGTTGCAATTGATACCATTGCAAAATTTTTTTCCATATTTTGGGTAATAACATTATGACAGATACATGTCCTACTACCTGTATGTTGCTAGTTCTGTTGCATAATATTGTTTGCATCTGGATTTCTCCAATTTGTTTGTTTACTTGTCATACTCGCATTAGAATGTTTGCAGTAATATCATTCAGGAAATATATTGCTTTGCAGTTTTCATATTATGAGTTGATAGTGCTTAGTGTGCTAGGTGATAATGCTATCAATATTTAGCAAAGGATATTTGATTTCATTTTGGTGTAGAATAACCAGCGAGATTTCTCAACTTATTCTGACAAGTACATCTTATTATACTACAGTAAATGGCTTCCTTTTCAAACATGTTTCCTTCCTTGTGGCTGTCAGGGTGGACAACTAGTAGCTGTTGGCCTGGAGTCAAGGGCAGCTGCAATTGCTGCAAGACAGGTCATTCTTTCTTTAGGAAGGCTCTTACACATTAAAAACAATGTTTTTGTCTCCAGTGCCAGCTTACTTTGAGTTGGAAATATGAATGCAAATCTGAATGATTTCTTGATCTGTCTGGTGATATTAGGTTAACTCTGCTAGTTCATAATTTTTGAACATGTGTAGGGCTTGGCTCGTGCTGCAACACGGTATCTTGGGCTGAAGAGTTTTATGATGTTACTTGGGCCACTGTATGTGTTTTCTTCTTTACTTTTACTTCCAATTTCAAAAGCATCATTGGGGGAATTTATTAGTTTGCGGCACGTACTGGGCATTTGATTTCAAATTCTTTCTTCAACTGAGCATTAAACTTGCTAGACATAAAACATTCTTAAAATGATAATGCATTAAACTGGTGAAAGATTTTTTGTTGATTGATAAGCATTATTCTGCGATCCTATTTATAATTATCAGTATGGCACTTCTTACTAGAAAACTTTTTTCCTTTTTCTGTTTTTTGAGGAAACTGATAATTCTCATAAACATTTTTTTACAACAGAAAACTTCAAGAAACTTTAGAGCCCTTCTGATTATACAAGTGAAATAGCGTATGTGGATGTTTATATTGTTATCTTTCCCGGGGTGCCAGCTAGGAATATGTTGCTCCCTATGGTTTGGTTTTGTTTTAACTGATAGGAAGCTCATGCATAATGCGGACCTTCATGATCACTTTTACTTGTGTTTGCAGCTCCATTGTAACCTTGTTTTATTGTAATCAAATTATTTTGTTATTTGATTTTGTCCTCTTGTTATTGCTTGTTAAATTTATATTTGGTGCTGAAATAAAGTCTAGATAGTGACGGACAATTGACCAATGCTTGAACTGGTATCATTTTTATAGCATAGAATGTAGGACATATGACTAACATAACGAATTTGTTACAGGCAGAGCTTGCTTGTCCTGCTTTCTAATTTTTTTTTTCCTCTAACAGTAGTTAGAAGTACAAGCTGTTTCAAGCACTTGTGAGCTGGAAAAATATTTTAACCTAGGATTTGCCTGTTGTACTTGTCTGCTTTGCTGTTTGCTCATGTTGTCTGTTTTCCTTATGCTTGATTCTAACATTACACAGTCTCAACAAGCCATTTGCAATTCCTTCCATCAGGACACAATTTATTTGCTATTAAACTTTGTTTATTAATTATCCATGGTTTTAATCTAGAGAATGTGGCTTGGAAACTTATCCTTAGTTGCAAACCGAGGTGAACCATAAACATAAAACTCAATTCTATGCAGTCAGATGATTCAGTTCTTCTATCATAAGGCTTATTTGCCACTTGATGATGAAAATTGTTGCATTGCGAAACTTATGCAGGATGTGGGGTACATTTCTGGCGGACATCATTATTCAAATGCTTGGCACTGATTATGCTCGGGTTCTGCGGGCAATCTACGCATTTGCTCAGGTAAATTTTAGTGATTTTTGTATGTCCGTGTCAATTGCATTTCGGATGATGCAACTTAATTCAAGTGACTATTTGAACAGATCCGCCTTACACGAACATATGGCTGGACTTCCAAACAATGAGTGATGAGTTGATGATTTTCTATTTTTGCATATCAATGTCTTGTCTGCCTTGTTTAGATCAGCACATATCGGATTGGTTGAAGCTGCCTTTAGGATGTTCTTTGTGGTGGCACTGCCCCTTTTGCAGCTCCGAAGCTCTCTGTAAATTTTTATTTTTTTTCTTGTTTTTTTGTTTGGTAAGATCTTAGATATATTATTGTTGCTTCTTTAACGCACGAGTTAAGTATAATTTTTCATCCAATTTGCTAGATCCAGAGAATGCAGTGGTAGCATGCTTTGGGTTATATACGAGTCACCTTCTTTCAAGATCATGTTGTGCATGAAATGCAAAGCATTCTTCGCATGCCTCTGTAGCAAGCTTGGGAAAGTATGATCGGGTGGAATAATCCTCTGATCCTTTTCCATCTTGTAATAAGAAGTGGCCCTTCTAAATTGTACATGGTAGGTTTTGTTTGGAGTCAAAGCGCAAGCAGGTGTTTTGATAATTATCTATTGACCTTTTACGATGCCTTATGCATGGTTGAGAAACATAAATTGATATCTGAAAGATATCTGACTGGATCAATGATGTGCAGACCGAAGGCGAGAGGAAATCGGGTTGGGCAACGAACAAGGAAGGATTTAAGAGCTGATCTTATAATTCTGTAATATTCTCGATTCATTTTGGTACGTTTGAAAGGCCAGTGATCATTCAAGTGATTGGCCAGCAGACCATTTCATGAACATCTCCTGTACATATGAGAAATAGGCGTAAATTAGCTGATATTACTGATGCACATTTTTCCAGACCTGTCATCATAAAGCCAGGAAAGTAGGTTGTACCAACTTGCCGCACTTATGCTTTTACCTAAAATTTGCCGTATCAGTCGGTACCATACCATATTATATTGGTACTAAAGTAGTATGTAATTTTGTATTGTACCAATATTCGATATGCTTCGTTTTCTTATATCATACTATATATTGATACTATAATAGGATGGTATCAATGTGAGGTCTGATATTGAAACATTGAGCTTTGCTTTTACCTTTTTGCTCGGCAAATTGGGCAGCTCAAAGATTCATGCTGTTCATTTGATGCAGAGGAACAAAATCTTGGTGGTGTAACTTTGGGATTTGGATTCTAAATCTGTCTATGATATGGGATTAAATTGTCTGTATGGATGTCTGGTAGACAAAGGCTGTCTTTTAAATAGTCAGCTAGCAAAATCATTCAGAAAGATAAAACTACGAATTTTGATGTATCAAACAGTGGATTAGGAAATATTTGATCGATCATCAACAACGAAGATAAAAAGGCCATATGGAACCTACAAGAGGAACAGAGATGAGAAAATCTTGTTATCTAGGAGAATGAGCAATAATCGGAAGTTGGCCATGCCAAAGCCCTGCACACCACTTGCAGGTGAAGATACTCCATGCATCAGAAATTATAAGCCTCCTCTCTAACTTTGTCACTGATGGAGACCCTCTCTTTTTGATCAATTAAAATTCTTTCCATTGTGTAGCAGACCAATAAGGCTGTTCCTAGAGATAAAGCCATTAAAAGCACCCATTGCTCGACATGCACCACAATACCAAACAGCCCTTAACTGGAGAGATTCAAAGCCTCCATGGCTCCATAAGCCAAGTGAGAAAAGCAGCACTTCTGAGATATATGCAAATCTTCGACCCTCTAAGACCGAAGAGAGTAGTATGACAACTACAGATTGAAACTACCAATAAAGCGTCTAAAAACAACCTCATGATGAAGCTACTTGCTTTTCCGACAAACAAATACTCTTATCATTTTATATTTTCAAGGTTACTCGACACTCGGAGAAAATTATTGAATTACATGCTAGTGAACTTGTAAAAAAGCAAATTAAGGGCATGCTCATACATCAGCATTCTCTAAACATTCCAAGCGTACTAACACATTCCATTTGGGCTAGAGCTTATTAAAGTTCAGGCTGAAAGCTAAACTCCTAGAGCTTTTGGCCACATGCAACTTCTGCTGGTAATCCATGGATTTATAATTTGCTGTTTTCTAGCTTGCCTCCTTTTGTCTACATAACTTCTTGGATCAATAATCAACAAAAGAGGAACCTTTTTATTCATATGCTCAACCTACAAACAGGACAAAAAAAGAAAGGTAATACTTAGGGTTGCATGTAAATTTTTATCCTTGGCATGTAATTATGTTTGTCTAAATTCCATAATATTTACCTGAGTTTTATCACTCAATATCTGAAAGGTCAGGAGATCTGATAGACCCTCCATGGGAGAGCACTAGCTGTAAGGGATATTTCTTACTTTGTGGAATTTGACTGATTTTTTGACGTTCTTCATCACTTAACTCCCAGTCGAAGATCTCGAGATTTTCCTTGAGCCTTTCCTTGTTGCGGCTTTTGACTAGCATGCTCACTCCTTGCTCATATACCCATCTTAGGGAAACCTAAAAGAAAAATACAAATTAAAACAAAATAAAGAAGGATGAATATCAACTATCAATCCAAGGTAGTGTAATATTTATTTACTTTTTTAAATTTATTTGTGCTTTTGAGATGAACCCAACTTCCTATTTCAAAAGTTATAATCTTATTCCTTTTTTTGGGCTCCCTACCAACCAACCAATTATATGGATTTCATGGCAGATCAATCTTTTTTAAATTTGTCTAAGCCTGGAACCAGAACCAACTTCAGAGGGCCGACAACCGGTGTTAGAATCTTCGAGAATACTTCCATGGATGATGGAGTGTCCTCATTTAATTTGCTCGATTGATGATGCTGCTGGTGGTGATGATGATGATATCCATACAACATGAACTAAATTTTCTTCAGTTTATTATTCTCTTCATATTCATCACTTCCAAAATAGATAAAAGTGTTCTTTTTTTTTTTTATCATACAATCTTATGATGGCATATGACCCAAAGTATGATGTTTACTTGATATAGGCTAGGTTATTGAAAATGGATAACTACTAGTAAATAGCAGGGCTCACCACCATACATATCTTTGAACAAAGCATGTAACAAAGTTGACAAAGAAATTTAGATTTGCAAAAAGTCAGACTGCAGTTAATTTCAATTTGAATAGCTGCAATTTAAGATTCAAGTTCAAACTAGGAAAGAGACATGATAAGTACCTGAGCCAGAGTCTTTCCCTTAGCCTTAGCTATCTCTTTGAGCACCTCTGACTCCATCACAACGTTCTTGCTTCCTTGGAAAGATTGGCCTCCTATAGGAGAGTAAGCAGTCACATGAATACCCCTATCATCGCAGAATTTCCTCAATTTCTTCTGCTGCCAAAGTGGATTGATCTCCACCTATAATATTAATATTCTCTTATTAGCATCAAGACAATAGATTTAGATGTCTCCCATTATAGAATAATGATTAACAAACCTGGTTCACAGCTGGAGAAATTTCAGCAAACCCAAGCAATTCTTCTAGTTTCTTTCCTGAGAAATTGCTAACCCCAAGTGACTTTACTAAACCAAGCTTTTGGCACTTCTCCATGGCTTCCCATACAGACTTCAAGTCAAAGGGAAGAATGTCTTCCTCGTTTATAGGGAAATTATATACCCCAGGCTTTAAGCACATAGGCCAATGGATGAGATAGAGATCGAGGTAATCCAATTGAAGATTTCTGCGCCGTGAAAGAAAGTATCAAAAAATATGTGATTGCAAGGTGGAATGGTAAACATGATCATAGCATATCGGTTGCACTCATCTTCCATTCAGATGTTTTATTCTAAAATTTGAGAGGCATTTTCCTAAGTGTTTGATATGGGTAATTGTTACATCACTTCAATAGAGTGATTGGTGCTATTGTTGCCATAATTTTTGAAAAAGAAAAAGGAAAGGAAAGAAAAGAAAGGAAGAGGAAAGGAAAGAAGTAAGGAGAAATGTAACATTATCTAGGAGCAGTAACAATTCAGGCTTTCTACTTTATTTTGATATTGAAGGCCTTTTGTTCCTACCTTGAATTGCGTTACATTATTTTTCATTTTTGAAGGACCTGATCATTGTATCAACAATCCTCATTTTGGAGTTCTTTTTTGTTGAAAAAATCAAGAGCATTCAAATATTTGATTTCTTACATTTTGCACGAGTTTTTTTCGTACAAAAGTCATATAAAATACCAATTTAACTAAAGAAACAAGTGAGGCAAGTCGATGAGCATCCCATATATACACAATTTTTGTCGTATATCATAATAACATTATATATACCTCAAACCACCCTATACCATTTACGGACTGTACATGAGAAACAAGTAATTAAAACTGGTGAGAAAGAAGGATTCCTTTCTTTCACGCAAATCCACCATCGGATCGTTGAAAAGTCGCTTTGAGATCTTTGCAGATGGAAGAATGAAACAATTCATGCTGCTTTGAGATTTGTGCAGGAAGCGATCCAATGGTCAACATTGTGAAAGAAGATCAATTGTTCCTGAGCCCACTAAAACTTTTCTCAAAGGAAACAGGTAACAATCATTTCCTATGTAGTAGAATGTTGTATAACAAAAGACAAAACAAAAAAATAGCTATAAAATTCTAAAAGAAAATGCATTGTATTGCAGTTGAACAAAAAGCAAAGGAAAAAATTTAACTAAAAGGTATTAAAAAGGAAAATATATGTTTATATTATAAGATGGGATACTCCCCTTTGTCTCACCCTTTCTCATAGCCACGCATCAATAATTGGTCTTGGTAACAGCCTGTTATATATGGTGCTATAAAAAAAAAATGAAAAGCATGCACATACAGAGAGACAGAAGGATGCTGATGAATGTCCTACTAAAATCATACAAGGATATATGACTTTATTTTTTTTTTCTTTTAAGTTGAAGATAAGTATCACTCAAACTCAATAATTCATACTCAATTATCAAATAGTTACTTGATATAATTCCCAAAAAGTCATAACCTATTGAATATTGTCACTGATTGGGAGAAAATCAGTAAATGATACTACCATTGAAAGATAGTAAACATTAACATGATGTATTAATATATTTTGAATGAAAAGGTTTCTACCAAAAAAAATTAAGAAAACAAAAAGATTAAAAATGCCCCCTTGATTCATTTGTAAAGATAATTGGAAGGGTATGAAATATTAACAAGATTGGAATCAAGATTCGCCGTCTCGATACTAAACCTCGTATCGGTATTATTTATTATAGTATCAATATGCTTGGCTTCAATATACTAAGTATCAGTATGATATGGTACTGTATAATGATTCAGTACAAATCTTAGTTGGAATACACGTAGAATGTTACTAATATTTAATTAATTACTACATATCAATACTTTGCTGTCGCATCTCCACAAAAAAAAAAAAAAAAAAAAAAAAAGAGCAACGCAGAAAAGAAAAACTTGTGATGTTCGTCCGATTTGCTCTCAGAAATGGTGAAAGAACGAGAAGCGTATAATGATTACCGGAGGCTCCTCTGAAGGGAGGGGAGGACGAGGTCAGGGTGGGCCTCGCTGCACCACAGCTTGGAGGTGACGAAGAGCTCGCTCCGAGACTTGATGAGGCCGCGTTGCAAGGCTTCGGCGATGGCTTCTCCGAGCGGCTGCTCGGATTGGTAGACGGAGGCGGTGTCGAAGTGGCGGTAGCCGAGCTCGATGGCATGGAGGACGGCGAGCCTCGCGTCCTCGGGCACAGGGAAGCCGCCGGTGCCCATGCCGACCAGGGGAATGGAACGGTAACCTGAGCTCAGGGCCACTTCCGGAATGCTCGCCATATCTCTTGGAAGGTAATTGTGGCTCTAGTTTTCTGGATCCCGGAATCGTTTTGTTGCCGGCATTTAAGAAACTTTGTTATGGCTCAGTTTTCTTCAGTTTGACCTTGGAAAATGACTTGCATAAGATAAGCCCACAATTAATGACCTGAGATGCTTGGAGAATACGATAGCAATGACGCTAATTGGGTAGGTTTTACCGGACCGGCACATCCAAGGCAGGCAGGTACAGAGAGTGGTAAAACCTACTTCCATCTGAATATATATTTCTTCATAATTTTTTTTCTTCTTCAGATAAGGACATATTTATATAAAAATAATTAATTTTTTAGTTTTACTCAACTTAATTTGTCTAATCCATATCGGTTCGATTAGTACGAAATAAATATAGGTAATAGTCTACATCGATATCTAGCAGGTAGAAGCCTTCCTCATGATTTTGTTTTTTAAAAGGCGCCTTCTGAGGAAAGGGTAATCGAGCCCTCCATTTAAGGCACAGACCTTTCCGCTATTCAGTCGATGTGGGACTAAGTCCGAGACTCTTTATTCCCACAGTAATACCTGACTCATTACTATTTCTATTCCAAAAGCATATGCCCGATGAGGCATGAGAGCAAATAAAATTAAAAAAAGATTGGATATTAGCCGAAACAAAGGATTTGCAGGTCCGAGGGATCATTTGGGTTAGGTTGAAACAAACACGACACAAACCCAACCTAGCGCGTTTAAGTTTGGACCGGATCGGGCATATATCTGGTCAAAAATTTTGTTCCAAACTTAGTCACTCCGGTGCACACGTTGAGGGAATGGATGTTAATTAATGGATCCAGATCTTGTAGCTTGTCAATGTGTTTGGCAAGGGAGTAATGCTATCAGGAGCCCGTGTGCACATGAAGAGTTCTTGCCACATAGCAAGAGGAGATTAATATGGTTTGGAAGGTTAAAATTTACTTAGCTACTGCTTGGTGCATCTTTTTGTTAGGTAACCTATCATTGACGACATTACCACACCTAGAAAGACTTGTGGAAATATGCTTGCTGTTAGATCTCCAACCTCATCTTCCCAAAATCTAATTGTTCTACCTCTCTAATGCTGAAAAAAATCCAGTTCCAGAGTCGTGGCAGTGTTTAACAAATATTCCACCAAATTTTGTTACTGAAATGATGCATTTTGAATACCTGATTATAAGTCTACCATACTTATTCAGATACTCCCATTCAATTTGGACAAAAAGAGCTAAATTAAATCTAGGACTCCTTTGGTACGAAAAAAGAGAAAGAAAAAAAAAGTGTGGCCAATGGAAAAACAAAAAAAAATTTTCTTATTTGCTTAAAATTTTCAAAGAAGAAAGATAGATTGCAATATTTTATGAAAAAAAATTTAAAAGAAACATTAGAAACCTAATTTCTCCCCAGTTGGGAATTAAGTTTTTTTTTCTAAAATACACAACTTTTCTAAAAAGTAGATGTATAACAAAATATAAGCCACTATAAAATATACTATTTTCTCATGTTCTACTAAATATGTCCAAACTATTTTTTTAGGCATCATATTCTCAAAAATTAGCTTTTTTTAAAAAATATTTTAATATATATATTTTTTACGAATCAAACGAGTTTTTAGACATATTTTTGATATAATGCAGATTTGCAATCCCACGTCTTGTGGTTACAAAAGTACAGTTGAAGTCCAAATACTTTCATCATGTCTAACATCGGTTAGCCTTTCTTACACTACTTCTTGTGTCTAAGTTATGGCCAATTTATTGAAGCAGCGTCACGACATTCTTAGTCAGAAATTTGATAGCATAATCTGTGACATCAGATTTAAGATGATGACAGTATTCATGACATCATATATTACTTCCCACGTCAAAACGTGCGTCATCAAATCGAAGAGGGGCTGGGCAATGAAACTTCCATCACTTTGATAGATTGCTGCCACCTCGTCCCTAACAAATCCAAAGGCCAGTCGAGGCCTCACTAAGCTGGGCTATTCAAGGAGTTTTAAGCAACTGGACGCGCGACCCAGAAAAGAAAGAAAGAAAGAAAGAAAGAAATAGAACACTGGCGTCCCCTCAGATAACTGCCCCATTGGTTTAATCCTCTTCCAATCGTCTTCTTCCACTACCTATTTGCAATAAAAAAATAACTCTTTCCCAACAAAAAAATCTTTTGTTCTCTTTGACCGTGGATTGCTGCTTCTTTTTTATTTTTTATTTTTTTTTATTTTTTATATGGATCCCAATACTGTCGCAACTGAGAACTGATGTAAAAAAAATTAAACGCGTCGATCTCGAATCATATCTTTTCTTTGACCTGGGATATAAGCCGAAAGGAACAACATTAGCCCCCAGCCGAGCAGCGGATCAATCAAAGTAAATTACCTTGGCATCGGCTGAGGAGCTATTGGCACGAGTCGATAATGACTGATTGCCCTAACAACCAACAGTCTTGGCAGCCCACAGTCGCGGCAATACCACGCCCTACGTCAGACTTGCACCGCACGCCGCCCACGCAGATTGGCGCCTATGTCTTGGTCATGTGACCGACCGTTAACTAGCTATTATTGCACGCAACGTCGGCCTAGGTAATGACAAAACTAGCTCCCCTATGCATGAGTTGAAAAGGACTGACATCCCTAACAACCAACAATCCTGGCAGCTTGCAGTCGCGGCAACACCATGCCCTACACCAGACTTGCGCCGCACACCATCCGCGTAGACTAGCGCCCATGCCTCGGTCGTGCGACCGACCGTTGCCTGGCCTTCATTGCATGCCACGTCAGCCAAGATAATGACAAAGTTGCTCCCCTATACAAGGAGAATAACCCAGGGAACTTGAGGTACGCAATATGCACACAACCATTCTGATAGAGCCCTCGCTCAACTAAAATTATCTTCTTCTACACTATTGCTTTCGATTCTAACTTAGGCATTCGAGGATCCCCGCTGGAAACTCTCCGGCAAGCGGACTTTTATAGGCCTCACACGGAGGAGATCCACCCTCCGCATCTCGTTCTGCCTGCTCAACTCGTCTCCTGCCGACCTTCGGGTCGTCGAGTTACGCTCCAACCTCAGCCTAATTTCGGTAGCAATAAGAATAATTGCATCAACTCCACACTACAGAAGAAAGGATATCTCCCGGCGGTTTTTTTGGTCTCTACCGACGCTTTTAAGCGTCGGCGAATTTTCAGCCCACGCACCCCAAAGCGTGGGTCAGACGTCGAGCAGGTGGGCGTGGGTCCGATTTTTGCCGACGCTAAGAGAAAGCGTCGGCAGAAACAGGGCTTTTCCGATGCTAATAGAAGCGTCGGCAAAAACGACATTCGCCGATGCTTTAAAGTGTCAGGAAAGCCCAAAACGTTTTGGGTTTTCGCCGACGCTTTAAAGCGTCCGCGAATGTATTTTGGCCGACGCTATAAAGCGTCGGCGTAGGTGTGCCACAACTTTTTTTTACTAACGCTTTAAAGCGTCGGGATTGCTATTTAAAAAATAAAAATAAAAATACGAATGTAAATTAAAGCCATATCAACCTGTGCTCGGATTATGAGGATGTATGCATTCCTAGCGGCACCATTTAACACTGAATCTGCATCGTCATGCCTTAGGAGCTTAAGAGCCTCCTCCTCTTGCAATGCAAAGACCTTAAGAGCATAACACAATGGGCATGTAAGATGAAGTTGAACAAGAAAAAATGTATAGACTTAAATTATCTCTATCCAACCACAGTTAATACTCTTCTTATGAAGATATTAAACAAAATGACACAGGAAATCTTTTAGACAGCGTTCAACTGATGTTCCTCACTGTAAGTTCTACTCAAATCTTGATTGCAGTTAGATCTTCAAATGGAACCTGATTGCATCTCAACAGGGCAACGATATGCGGTGTGGCAAAAACATATAACATAGTAATATTAAGTAAAAACTAACATTTTGAAATAATGAATCAATTTGGACAAGGAAATAGATAAGGAGAGCATGCACTTGTGAGAAGTCATTAGAGCTGGTTTCCTTTCGTGATAGCTTGTAATGGTGAATTGCCTTCTCAGCTTCTCCCAGTCTGTGAAATATGTGCAGAAATATCAAGTTTTGTTTAAATAAGGCTATGGAAGAAGTAAAGTATAAGGAAAGATGCCACCCTTCCTTTGAGTTTAGTACTCCACATGGAAGAAGATCATTTAGAATATAAGCCAATCATAATTAAATCAATATGTAAATGAGAACCTAGTGAGTACCTTCAGCTTACGCAGAGACTCAGAGATTTCTTCTGTCAAAAGAATCTGAAGATGATCAAAGCACATATTAGAGGTTCTAAGCAATTTAAAACAATCAATTCAAAATTCACAAGAATCCCCCTTTTTTTTTAGCAAAACAGAGGGAAGGACCACAATACATAAGAGTTCCAGATGTTTGGAGCAACTTATCATAACAGTGGTGCCAAGCATAACCAGGTAGTGCTGGAAACCGAGAAGGATAGCCTCCGCTGCATTAGAAGAGCCACAAAATTATTGATGTTGCATCGAAATTTCGCCATTAAGCCAAACAGGTGACGCTAACAGCCAAAAACCCACACCAGATGGAAAACAAAGTAATGAAACCCTCAAAAGCAGAAAAAGGAAGAACATTAAATAAATCCTACTGAATTAGCAACAAAAGACTAAATCTAGTAGGAGCACCTACCCAGATAAGAGAGTAATAATACTTCAACTAGATACTGTAATGTCCGGGCCCACAACCTACTAGGCCCAATAGAAAAATAGGCCCAGTTAAGGGTTGGGCCCAAATTTTACTGTAGCCAGTATAATGATTATTATAAAAAAAAAAAAAAAAAAAATCATACTGTAGCCAGTACGAAGGGATAAGACCGACAGGGAAGGGTGACCCCCACCCCTGCTGGCAGTCGATGCCGGCGCACCGGAGACAGAGGGGGCGGCGGCCATTCCCGGAGAGGGGAGGCATGGAGCGGATGGGACCTCTCAGAGAGGGGGGTCTCATCTTCTAAACCACTATTTAAGTCCCTGCCGGCAACCCTAAGTCGGAGGCCCCCAAGAACACTGAAAGAGAGAGAGCCGAAGCCCTGGAGCCTAAGGCGGAAGAGCTCTGAAGCTCCAAGAGGAAGGAGGGACTACGAGGGGGAGGAACGGCCCAACGGTAACCAGCAAAAATCCAGGTAAGTGGCCCTTAGGTTAAATAATAAAGTTTTAGGGAGTGGAGATACCCCTCTGTAGGGTATTCTCCCCTCTGTTTCACTGATGAAACAGAGGGGAGGAGACTGGCACAGAGAGAGAGAAGGAGACCGGCACGGGAGAGAAGAACAGGAGGAGGGCCGTGGGCCGGACCCACAGGCTGCGGGCCGGACCAACAGGCCGCGGGCCGGCCTGAGAACGGCCCAAGCCGAGCCCACGCCACCCCGGCCGAGCCCAGCCGGACTCGGCCTGCGGGTGACAGGCCCCGGCCGTGGCTGCCCTAGGGCTGAGGGGCAGCCAAGGGCCGCCGGGTCTGCCGTGCCGGCGACCAACGCGGCCTCAAGGCCGCCAGCCTCAGCCGAGCCCCACCTCTCCGCCGGCCGAGAGGTGGTGGCGAGACTCCCACAAAAAAAAAAAAAAAAAAAAAAAAAAAAAGAAGAAGAAAACGGAAGAGGAAGAAGAACAAAGTAAAGAAAAAAAAAAAAAAGAGAGGGGGCACTTACCGCGGACCACGGCCTTACCTCGCCGTGGTCGGAGCCGGAGAAGTTCTCCCGGAGGAGATCGGCCTCGATCCCACCTCCCGGCTCTTCTCCTCTCCTCCGGCATCACTTCGAAGGAGAGGGAAAGGGCCGGCCTCCCACCGTCGCCGCCCCGAAGGGGAAGCACCACTCCGGGCTGATAGATCTGGCCGGGGAGGGTTCGGTGAAGGTCGGAAGGAGGAGGAGGCGGCAGATCCGGCCGGAGGAGAAGAAGAAGGCCACAGATCTGGCCGGAGGAGAAGAAGGGGAGCCGGAGAAGAGGGCCGGAAGCATGGGCTTCGGTAGAGACAAAGAAGAGAAGAGGGAAAGAGAGGGAGTGACCGAGAGGGGGAAGGCCACAGATCTGGCCGGAGGAGAAGAAGGGGAGCCGGAGGGCCGGCCGGAGGTATGGTTTCGGTGGAGACGACGGAGAGAAAAGAGAGAGAGAGAGAGCGGCCGGATGAGGGAGAGGGGGTCGGGAAGGTGAAGAGGCGGAAGCCTCTGGAAGGGGGGAGAAAGAACCCGATAACGGGTTCGCGGGTCGGATCCGAATCCGAACCCGCAACCCGTTAAGCCCAAAGAAAAAGAAAAAGAAAAAGAAAAAGAAAAAGAAAAAGAAAAAGAAAAAGAAAAAAAAAAAAAAAAGGGAAAGGGTTTAGCCAAATTTGACTAAACCCGAGCCCAATCAAATTGGGCTAAGTCTGGACAAGCCAGACTATAAATTAAACCAAAATTAAAGCCCAATTTAAGCCAATGTAATTAATTTGGGGGCCAAATTGATCCCGGATTGACCCTGACTCAGGCCCAAACGGGTCACAGTGACCCTAAACCCGAAATTAAACCCAATTAAGCTGGGAATTAAGCTTAGTGGCCAATCGGAAGGCCAATTAAGACTTATGAGCCCAGCCAAGACCCCAATACAGAGGAATTAGGCTTGGGCTAAATTTCAGATAGAAAAGGAAATAATATATTGTTATTATGACATGATTGTAGGTGACTTAGGACACGTCACCAGGACGCAGGAGACCTAGGAGAAAGGCGAATCACGGTAAGTAACCTGTTCTAATCCTATTATAGATCATGTCATGTTATTAATGTTTTCCTAAGCATTTATTTTAAGTACATATGTTTCATGCATGATATGTTACAATGCATAAGTAACTTGCATGATCCCAGAAGCTATGGCTATGTATGCAACCTGATGATATTGGTATTTTAATCATGCATGTAAGTTTATAAAGTCTTAGCTAGCCCCAGAGGCACTATAATGGGCTCAAAGATGCTACTGAGAATGACTGAGCCGCCAGTGGCTGAATAGTAACTGAGCTGCCCCGCCAGTGGCTGAATAGTAACTGAGCCTGCCCCGCCAGTGGCTGAATTGGAATTGGGCCTGCCCCGCCAGTGGCTGAATAGTAACTGAGCTGCCCCGCCAGTGGCTGAATAGTAACTGAGCTGGCCCCGCCAGTGGTCGAGTCTGACTTCGCAGTAGCATCCGAGAGAAAAAGGACCACGGCATGCCGGGGCACGGTTTCATATGCATATTTTATGAAAAATTTTGTGATTTGCACTACTGCTTTGTTTAAATTGCATACTTATTATGCCAGGATGATTTTTAGATAAACATGCATGTCAGCTTCTCAAAACCCTAATTTACATGTTTAGTCTACTGGTTGATCCGGTAGGATTATGCAGGATTACTTACTGAGCCGTGTAACTCACATCTGTTTATGTTTCGTTTTCTTTCAGATCCTCACCAGTGATTGCCATCAGACATGTTTTTATTTTGTTACAGAGCTTCGTATTTTTGGAGAAGCTTATATACTTCTGTACATATGAATAGCCTAGAAGTTCTGTATTTTTGGTTTTCAAACTTGAAGGTTGTACTGCAAACTTTTAATATATATATATAAGGATAAATCCTTTTGGCTACCTGTTACCCTGTATGAGGCTGCGTGCTACTGTGGGCGATAGTCGGCAATAGCACGGCCGTGTCACGGAACCGGATCCGGGGCGTGACGTCTAGTGGTATCAGAGCCTTAGGTTAAACAATAGAATAACCATAAAATGCCTAAGGAAAAGGGTAGTTAAGAATGTCACCGTTATAGAAAATGTTATAATATGCTAGTTATCATAACCTCACTTTAAAAAATTTTGACTGCTAGGTGATCATTAGGAAAATATGGATGACGACCGGAGACCACCCTCCCCGGAGCCCAGCGAGCGGTCAGTTTCCCCGGATACTCCACGGTCTGCAGCAGGTCAGGCAGGCCTAGCCGGAGTGTATCAGCTTATGGCGCAAGTGCTGCAACAGCAGCAGATGATGCAGTTGGCCGCTATGCCATCAGCAGACTCCTGCTATGAGAGGTTCCGCCGACTGAACCCCCCGACCTTTGAGGGTGGGTCTGACCCTATGGCGGCTGAAACATGGATCCGGGAGATAGAAAAGATGTTCCGAGCCCTCCACTTTCCTGATGAGGTGACAGTCCGGCTGGCGACCTCTATGCTGACAGGAAACGCCGAATACTGGTGGACGGCCATGGAGACGGCTTATGCCGTTGACAGACTCACCTGGAGGGACTTTAAGGGGATGTTTTACAATCAATACTTTCCGGACTCAGTGCACCTGGCGAAGCAGAATGAGTTTTTGACACTAACCCAGACTGACCAGATGTCCGTTCTGGAGTACGCCAATAAATTTAACGAACTGGGACGATTTTGCCCCCAGTTCATGGAGGATGAGAGAAGTAAGGTGAACCGGTTTGAGCAGGGATTGAGGTACGGGATTCGGTCCCGAATATCCTCCCATTTATTCTCAAGCTACAAAGATGTACTGGACCGAGCCTTGAAGGTTGAGGCTGACCTGATACGGTCCGGGAGAGAGAGGGAGGACCTGAAGAGGACCCGGTCATCAGGAGCACCGAGTAGTGGGGCTGGAGGTAGCAAGGGGGCTGTGCCCAAGAAGAGACAGAGCAGAGGCTGCCCCACCTGTGGCGGAAACCACAGGGGTACCTGCATGAAGAAGACCGGAGCTTGTTATTCTTGCGGGCAGACAGGACACATCGCCCGCAACTGCCCTAGCCGAAAGAAGGACGAGCCCCGACATACTGCACCAGAGGACCAGAGATCGAGGGGTAACCCTCGGGTTTTCGCACTGACTCGACAGGATGCCAGTGCTAGCGATCAAGTGGTGACAGGTACACTTCTGGTCAACTTGATTCCTGCCCTCATTCTATTTGATTCTGGTTCTACGCATTCTTTCGTGTCGGTTAGCTTTTCCAGACAATTACATAGCACATCTGAGAAATTAGTGGAACCATGGCATGTTGCTACACCCCTTCAGAAAACCGCAATTGTTGACATTAAATATAAAGATTGCATAATTCAGATAGGGGAAAAAGAATTAGAGACAAATCTTTTACAGCTTGACATGCAAGACTTTGATATTATCTTGGGCATGGACTGGATGTCACAGTATCACGCCCACATTGATTGTTACCACAAGAGGGTGGTATTTCGGATACCTGGGGAGCAAGAATTTTTCTTTCAGGGCGATATACCCCTTCAAGATGCTCCTACACTACACTTTATTTCTGCCTTGAAAGCTGGAAAGGCTGTGAGAAAAGGGTGTATGGCCTATCTGGCCTGTGTAATGGATACCCAGAAAGAGACCAAACTGGAAGATATTCCAGTAGTCAGAAAATATCCGGATGTCTTCCCGGAGGAATTACCAGGATTACCCCCAGACCGAGAGATCGAATTCACAATCGACCTCGCACCAGGAGAGGGGCCAGTCTCCAAGGCTCCTTACCGGATGGCCCCTGCTGAGTTAAGGGAATTGAAGGTACAACTACAAGAACTCCTGGATAAAAAGTTCATCCAGCCCAGTGCGTCGCCATGGGGAGCTCCTGTCCTATTTGTGAAAAAGAAAGACGGGAGTATGCGACTATGCATCGATTACCGGGAATTGAACAAGATAACCATAAAGAACAAATATCCCCTACCACGGATCGATGACCTGTTTGATCAGCTGCAAGGCGCCCAGGTCTTCTCCAAGATAGATTTGAGGTCAGGCTACCATCAGCTGAAGATCAAATCTGAGGATGTGCCAAAAACTGCATTTCGAACCAGGTATGGGCATTATGAATTTCTGGTTATGCCTTTTGGACTGACCAATGCCCCGGCTGCATTTATGGACTTGATGAACAGAGTCTTTAAACAATATTTGGATCAGTTCGTGATAGTTTTTATCGATGACATTTTGATATACTCAAAGAGCCGGAAGGAACATGAAGACCATTTGAGGATAGTGCTACGAATCCTTCGAGAGAAGAGGCTGTACGCCAAGCTGAACAAATGTGAGTTCTGGCTGGACAGTGTGGCGTTCCTCGGCCATATAATCTCCAAGGAAGGAGTGTCAGTGGACCCCAAGAAGATAGAAGCGGTGGTGGATTGGCCTCGTCCCACCAACGCCAAGGAAATAAGAAGCTTTTTGGGATTAGCCGGGTATTACCGGCGATTTGTGGAAGGGTTCTCCAAAATAGCTACCCCCTTGACCCAGTTGACTAAGAAACGGGCCAAGTTTATCTGGGACGGCAAGTGTGAGAGGAGCTTCCAGGAGCTTAAACAAAGGTTAGTTTCTGCCCCAATTTTGACATTACCGTCCTTAACTGGAGAATTTACCATCTACAGTGATGCTTCCAAGAACGGGCTAGGCTGTGTGCTGATGCAAGATGGCAAGGTGGTAGCCTATGCCTCGAGACAGCTGAAACCCTATGAACAGAATTACCCGACACACGACCTAGAGTTGGCCGCAGTAGTGTTCGCCTTGAAACTTTGGAGACATTATTTGTATGGCGAACACTGTGATGTGTACACCGACCACAAGAGCCTGAAGTATATATTCACCCAGAAGGAATTGAATATGAGGCAAAGAAGGTGGTTGGAACTCTTGAAGGATTATGACCTGAGTATTAAATACCACCCAGGAAAGGCCAATGTGGTGGCGGATGCCCTAAGTAGAAAGTCAGTTATAAGCTCCGCCGCTTTACTCACCACTCAACCACAGATTCAGAAGGATCTCGATGAAATGCAGGTTGAGGTGGTTACCCAAACTACAAAAATTTTGCTGGCCGCCTTGAGTATACAACCAACCTTGATTGATAGAATAAAGGTTGCCCAGCAGTCTGATGAGCACATTTGTCAGCTCAAGGATGAAGTGGAGAAAGGGTTGCGACCCGAACTCCAAATGCACCCAGATGGCACTCTAAGGTTTGGCCACCGACTGTGTGTACCGGCAAATGTTGACCTAAAAAGGGAAATCATGGAAGAAGCCCACCAATCCCGTTTCTCTATTCATCCAGGCAGTACTAAAATGTACCGGGACCTTCGGGAACATTATTGGTGGAAGGGGATGAAGAGAGAAATAGCTGAGTTTGTGGCCCGATGCTTGACCTGTCAGCTAGTAAAAGCAGAGCACCAGAGGCCAGCAGGGTTGCTGGAACCAATAGAAATTCCTGAATGGAAGTGGGAGCACATCACGATGGACTTTGTTACAGGACTCCCCAAAACGGTGAGAAAGAATGATGCAGTGTGGGTGATTGTTGATCGCCTTACAAAATCAGCTCATTTTCTGCCATCCAGAATTGGTACTCCTTTAGACAAGCTGGCCCAATTATACATCGATGAGATTGTACGCCTGCACGGAGTACCAGTGAGCATCATTTCTGATCGTGACCCCCGATTCGTGTCCAGATTCTGGGAAAGCTTTCAGAAGGCCATGGGTACCGGACTGAGGCTCAGTACAGCATACCACCCCCAGACTGACGGCCAGTCAGAGCGGACAATCCAAACTCTGGAAGACATGCTGAGGGCTTGCACTGTGGACCTAGGTGGAAACTGGGATAGTCACATACCACTGGTGGAATTTGCTTATAACAATAGCTACCATTCCAGTATCCAGATGGCCCCATACGAAGCTCTCTATGGGAGAAGATGCCGATCCCCCTTACACTGGGATGATGTCGGGGAGCGGAAAATGCTAGGACCTGAACTGGTCCAGCACACCAGAGACAAGGTACTACTAATTAAGCAAAGGCTTCAGGCTGCCCAGGATAGACAGAAAAGATGGGCTGACAGAGGAAGAAGGGCCTCGGAATTTTTGGAGGGGAACTTTGTCTTCCTAAAAATTTCACCATCAAAGGGTATTACCCGATTCGGAAGACACGGCAAATTAAGTCCTCGCTACATTGGCCCATTTGAGGTTCTTGCTAGAATAGGCAAAGTTGCCTACAAATTGGCCCTACCTTCAGAGCTATCAGGCGTACACAACGTCTTTCACGTCTCCTTGTTACGGAGGTACGTCCCGGATCCCAGCCATGTGGTACCACATGAACCTCTGCAATTAAATAAAGATTTAACCTATGAGGAGGCTCCCCTGTGCATCATAGACAGAAAAGAGCAAATCCTCCGAAGGCGCACCATTCCCTACGTTAAAGTCCAGTGGACCAACCACACTGAAAGGGAAGCTACCTGGGAATTGGAGGAAGAGATGCGACAACGCTACCCTCAGCTCTTCGAGAATCAAGGTATGTTTAATTTCGAGGACGAAATTTATTTAAGGGGGGAAGAATGTAATGTCCGGGCCCACAACCTACTAGGCCCAATAGAAAAATAGGCCCAGTTAAGGGTTGGGCCCAAATTTTACTGTAGCCAGTATAATGATTATTATAAAAAAAAAAAAAAAAAAAATCATACTGTAGCCAGTACGAAGGGATAAGACCGACAGGGAAGGGTGACCCCCACCCCTGCTGGCAGTCGATGCCGGCGCACCGGAGACAGAGGGGGCGGCGGCCATTCCCGGAGAGGGGAGGCATGGAGCGGATGGGACCTCTCAGAGAGGGGGGTCTCATCTTCTAAACCACTATTTAAGTCCCTGCCGGCAACCCTAAGTCGGAGGCCCCCAAGAACACTGAAAGAGAGAGAGCCGAAGCCCTGGAGCCTAAGGCGGAAGAGCTCTGAAGCTCCAAGAGGAAGGAGGGACTACGAGGGGGAGGAACGGCCCAACGGTAACCAGCAAAAATCCAGGTAAGTGGCCCTTAGGTTAAATAATAAAGTTTTAGGGAGTGGAGATACCCCTCTGTAGGGTATTCTCCCCTCTGTTTCACTGATGAAACAGAGGGGAGGAGACTGGCACAGAGAGAGAGAAGGAGACCGGCACGGGAGAGAAGAACAGGAGGAGGGCCGTGGGCCGGACCCACAGGCTGCGGGCCGGACCAACAGGCCGCGGGCCGGCCTGAGAATGGCCCAAGCCGAGCCCACGCCACCCCGGCCGAGCCCAGCCGGACTCGGCCTGCGGGTGACAGGCCCCGGCCGTGGCTGCCCTAGGGCTGAGGGGCAGCCAAGGGCCGCCGGGTCTGCCGTGCCGGCGACCAACGCGGCCTCAAGGCCGCCAGCCTCAGCCGAGCCCCACCTCTCCGCCGGCCGAGAGGTGGTGGCGAGACTCCCACAAAAAAAAAAAAAAAAAAAAAAAAAAAAAAAAGAAGAAGAAGAAAACGGAAGAGGAAGAAGAACAAAGTAAAGAAAAAAAAAAAAAAGAGAGGGGGCACTTACCGCGGACCACGGCCTTACCTCGCCGTGGTCGGAGCCGGAGAAGTTCTCCCGGAGGAGATCGGCCTCGATCCCACCTCCCGGCTCTTCTCCTCTCCTCCGGCATCACTTCGAAGGAGAGGGAAAGGGCCGGCCTCCCACCGTCGCCGCCCCGAAGGGGAAGCACCACTCCGGGCTGATAGATCTGGCCGGGGAGGGTTCGGTGAAGGTCGGAAGGAGGAGGAGGCGGCAGATCCGGCCGGAGGAGAAGAAGAAGGCCACAGATCTGGCCGGAGGAGAAGAAGGGGAGCCGGAGAAGAGGGCCGGAAGCATGGGCTTCGGTAGAGACAAAGAAGAGAAGAGGGAAAGAGAGGGAGTGACCGAGAGGGGGAAGGCCACAGATCTGGCCGGAGGAGAAGAAGGGGAGCCGGAGGGCCGGCCGGAGGTATGGTTTCGGTGGAGACGACGGAGAGAAAAGAGAGAGAGAGAGAGCGGCCGGATGAGGGAGAGGGGGTCGGGAAGGTGAAGAGGCGGAAGCCTCTGGAAGGGGGGAGAAAGAACCCGATAACGGGTTCGCGGGTCGGATCCGAATCCGAACCCGCAACCCGTTAAGCCCAAAGAAAAAGAAAAAGAAAAAGAAAAAGAAAAAGAAAAAGAAAAAGAAAAAGAAAAAAAAAAAAAAAAGGGAAAGGGTTTAGCCAAATTTGACTAAACCCGAGCCCAATCAAATTGGGCTAAGTCTGGACAAGCCAGACTATAAATTAAACCAAAATTAAAGCCCAATTTAAGCCAATGTAATTAATTTGGGGGCCAAATTGATCCCGGATTGACCCTGACTCAGGCCCAAACGGGTCACAGTGACCCTAAACCCGAAATTAAACCCAATTAAGCTGGGAATTAAGCTTAGTGGCCAATCGGAAGGCCAATTAAGACTTATGAGCCCAGCCAAGACCCCAATACAGAGGAATTAGGCTTGGGCTAAATTTCAGATAGAAAAGGAAATAATATATTGTTATTATGACATGATTGTAGGTGACTTAGGACACGTCACCAGGACGCAGGAGACCTAGGAGAAAGGCGAATCACGGTAAGTAACCTGTTCTAATCCTATTATAGATCATGTCATGTTATTAATGTTTTCCTAAGCATTTATTTTAAGTACATATGTTTCATGCATGATATGTTACAATGCATAAGTAACTTGCATGATCCCAGAAGCTATGGCTATGTATGCAACCTGATGATATTGGTATTTTAATCATGCATGTAAGTTTATAAAGTCTTAGCTAGCCCCAGAGGCACTATAATGGGCTCAAAGATGCTACTGAGAATGACTGAGCCGCCAGTGGCTGAATAGTAACTGAGCTGCCCCGCCAGTGGCTGAATAGTAACTGAGCCTGCCCCGCCAGTGGCTGAATTGGAATTGGGCCTGCCCCGCCAGTGGCTGAATAGTAACTGAGCTGCCCCGCCAGTGGCTGAATAGTAACTGAGCTGGCCCCGCCAGTGGTCGAGTCTGACTTCGCAGTAGCATCCGAGAGAAAAAGGACCACGGCATGCCGGGGCACGGTTTCATATGCATATTTTATGAAAAATTTTGTGATTTGCACTACTGCTTTGTTTAAATTGCATACTTATTATGCCAGGATGATTTTTAGATAAACATGCATGTCAGCTTCTCAAAACCCTAATTTACATGTTTAGTCTACTGGTTGATCCGGTAGGATTATGCAGGATTACTTACTGAGCCGTGTAACTCACATCTGTTTATGTTTCGTTTTCTTTCAGATCCTCACCAGTGATTGCCATCAGACATGTTTTTATTTTGTTACAGAGCTTCGTATTTTTGGAGAAGCTTATATACTTCTGTACATATGAATAGCCTAGAAGTTCTGTATTTTTGGTTTTCAAACTTGAAGGTTGTACTGCAAACTTTTAATATATATATATAAGGATAAATCCTTTTGGCTACCTGTTACCCTGTATGAGGCTGCGTGCTACTGTGGGCGATAGTCGGCAATAGCACGGCCGTGTCACGGAACCGGATCCGGGGCGTGACAGATACAAGCGGCACATATACGAACATTTATTTTCATATTAGTAATCAAGAAGCATATTAAAGATACAAAGAGAGTCAAGCAGGTCTCGAACGAGTAAACTAAATTCAAACAAATAAAAGTTAAAAAAAGAGAGGAAACAATCAGTTCTTATACAGCAAACACAATATAAAATAGCAAAAATTCGGGGAAAGAGAGAGAGAGAGAGAGAGAGAGAGAGAAATGGTGGTTTTGGGCTCACGCCATGGAGGAGGACTGGTTTTCTCGTCAACCCGCGCCAGGTAGCCGTCGTCGATGCCGTAGGCGGAGGCGCGCACCACTGTGTGGACGGATCCGCGGACGCCGCGCGGCGGAAAACGGCAGAAGGAGACGGCGAGCTCGGCGGCGCCGGGGGACTCGATCATGGGGAACATGAGTCCCTGGGGGTCGAGATCAAGGGCCTTCTTGGCCCAGGCGGCGGAGAGCTCCGGAAGGCGGAGGATGGCCGGGGTGCGGGCGGCGGCGAGGGCGAGGAGGCAGGGGAGGGCCTCCGCGATGCCGCCAGAGCCGTGCTCCATGTCGACGACCACGTAGTCGTAGCCGGCGAGGCCAGCGATCTCGGCGAGGGTTGGGGAGGAGCACAGGAGGAAGAGGCCGTAGAGGGTCTCGCCGGTGATGAGGCGGGACTTGAGGATCCGCGGTTCGAGGGAGAGGGGGGCGAGGTCGGGATCCAAGGAGGCGGCGAAGAGGCGGGCGAAGATATCATCGCCGGAGCCGTTCTGCTTCTTGAATCTGGAGGGGGTTAGGGAGGGGGGGCGATGATGATGAGAGAGAGAGAGAAGACGAGGAATGGACGAGGAATGGGGATGATGATCCCCTCTTAAAAAACTCTGGAATGGGTTGAGGGTGGAGGGCGGTGGCCGGGAAAACGGAAAGAGAGAGAGGGCTCGTTTCTGATGACGCTTTTTAGCGTCGTCTTATCCGGCGACTACACCGACGCTTATTAGCATCGTCCTTTGCCGACGCTTTTTATAAGCGTCCGCAAATTTTGACGCTAGACCAAATATTGCCGACGCTTGTGAAAAGCGTCGGTAAAACCGACTTTTTCTGTAGTGCCACCATCTTGCTACCACTTTTGCTGCTCCCAAGACAGCTAATAAACCTTGTTATACTATTATAATAATAGAAAATTTCGTACTATCTCTCCAGGTTCTCGCAAAAAAGGCTAGTTACAAAATATTATTTAATTTTTTTGACCTTATATCAAGGACTGTTGTGCCGAAACCAGAGCTAGGCGGCAATACATTATAGGGGACAGGGGAGAGAGAGAACAAGAGAGAGGAAAAAAAAGAGAAGGGAGAGAGTGGGAGGGAGGCTGGCGGAGGACCGACGAGTCACACAAAGGTGGGGCTCCACCTTCGATTCTCCTATTTCGTTTGAAATAGGGTCCCGGAGGGGGCCTCTTTTTATTTTTGTAATTTTTAAGTGAAAGTCGATGCACGACGACTCTCCGGCCTTCCGCCGGCCGGCCTCTATCTCTCTCTTTTTTTCTTCCTCTTTTCCTCCCTTCCTTCCTCCCCTGCTTTCTCTCTTTTTCTCTCTTTTCTTCTCCTTCTCCCCCTCCGTCGTTGGTTTATTATTTTGGTTGCTGAAACCATCCTGGTCCGCCACCGGCATGGTTTGGTATACCCCAAACAAGGCGGTTTAGGATGGTTTCGCCAACCATGCCATATATAAATATATAAGATAGATTTTTTGGTCCTATATAAGTACCTAAGATCTATTAATGTATAGCTATGTAGAACTAAAAACATCCTCACATTCTCCCCTCATATAACTCAATGGAGTCCTTGCAAGAGTAAATGTCCAAATCTATTCACAAGAACTATAAATTCAATTACAAGCACTACGAACAATCTATAACTAATTCAAGTGGGCTTATATTGCAGTGTTCCCTAGTCCACATAGACCATGAGTTAAATTTGCTTTAATACTATTTATAATAAACCAAGACTTTAGCTTAAAAAAGCTATTTAAAAAATATTTTTTGAGTTTCTTGTCCCTCTATAACTATCCAAAATGTACCTAGCGTAGCCGATGTATGACTAAACACAACTTACATGGTCCCCACAATATAAGTGTGCAAATTTATGCATTAAGATTGAAAAGTTATCTTTATATATCCTCTTTTTCCTTCTTTTTGCGGGGTGTGTTGGGAAAGAGGGAGATGTTAGAAACGTGATCCAATCGAAGAGAAGGAAGAATTTTCTTAATCTACTCAACTTGGATTTTTCAAAAGAAACTTAGAAAAAGATGGAGACATTATGGAAGTACGGTTTACATCTCCTTTTTTTTTTCATTGATCAATTGATGAATTAAAACTAAGTTACATAGCCTCTATTTATAGTAGTAGTAGTGAAGTCCGCACTTATACAATTTGAGTCGGATTTTTCTTTTAATTTGAATAAGACTAGCTCTCTAAAAATTGATATAATTAGTAGAAATAAACTTGATGAAGCTAAAATTCTGAGGTAGATTTCGACTTGTATATCAACTTTACTTTCTATTGCTTCGCATGATTCTTCTTGGATTGATCAAAATCTTTGTCGATTTTTTTTTTTTTTTTGGTTTGGCTCCAGAAATTTGGATCATGGTTCGGCTTTTTGATCTAATGGATCTCGTTCCTGGACTCTATATCCAGCCCTCTACGTGGTGGCTAAAGTAGTTCTTATCAAATTTGGTGATTCTCTTGGTTCACAGCATTATAAATAATGATCGTTTAAGCACAAAATTCAAGCCATAATAATTCAAGGGCAAAATTTTTGTAAGAGAAAATTTAAGGATCACATCAAGTTGTTGTCCTGGGAATATTTTAAAATATGTTAAATAATTCAAGAACTCAACTTCTTGCAGCCCTATTTCTGTTGGCTAACAGCCTCGTGCTCTAATTCTTGTCTGTGAGACAGCAGTTTTTTCGGAATATACGGGGAGTTCGTAACCCAATCACAATGCCGTTTTTTCAAGCCGAGTAAAAAGTGTGGGCGCAGGTACGGCACCTACTTTGCGTCAAAGGGACCAAAAGTGGGTTGAATTCCTTGCATAGCTATTCTGTATTGCTACTGACTTCGGTTCATAGATATCTTACAGGGAATCAATTAGAAGAAGATAGATAGTTCTCCACGAGAACAACGTCAAATTTGGACTTATTGGAGAGATAGTATGAAAACTTGCGTGGGCATATGTTTAGTATCATATCGGCTATACAACAATAGATTTTGAATCTTTATATAGAGCCATAGAATTCACATAACATTTTCAACTTATTTTTTCAAGTAAGATCTTGAGTTATTAATAATAATATCATAGGGGACCGGTTCATAGCTCATATGGACTAGTGATATTGCGGCATAAGTTCTTTTGAGGTTGATCACAGGCTAATCATAGTGTTTATGACTTGGGCTAATTCTTTCGGAAAGATTGTGAGAACCTATGTGGATATGTGTTAGTTCCACATCGGCTACGCACTTGGTAGATCTTGGACACTTATATAGAGCCAAGGAATATAAATACTAACTCACTTTTTTGGATGAGGTTGTAAATTAGTATAGATAGTATCAGAGCGGACCCATCTATAGCCCATGTGGACTAGGACACTATAGTACAGGTTCATTTGGAGTTGACTATATACTAATTATGGTGTTTGTCATCGGATTTTATTAGATTTGGACCCATAATCTAGTGAGGATACATACTAGGGCTTAAATTAAGAGAGTGCGCGAGGACTTGTGTAGGTGTATATTGGGTTTTTTTGCATGAATACCCTTCTCAAATTGAGATTTGCATGTATATCCTCATAGAACACTTGTTTTGCTATTCTACTCTTTTTTTATCCTTATATTTTGCATATGTACCTATACCATCTAATGCCGTTAAAAAATTAATAATTTCAAATTAAAATGACTAAAATACCCTTAATGGGTAGTTGTACAAAAAGAATTATTTATAAGACGATCACGTTGTATTAGAGGCATTTGTACAAAAATAGTATTTTATGAGGATACAAAAATAAATATAAATTTTAAGATGGTATTCATGCAAATTTGAATTTTTAGAAGGGTATTCATGCAAAAAAAACTCTATATTTAATCCCACGTTGGTTGTGCATGGTGTAGACCTTATATCTTATACAGAGCCAAGGAACTCAAATAACAACTTCCAATTAGTCATTCTGGGTAAGATCCAAGAGTTATTACATGTAGTGGTCCCCAAAACAAATATTTTGTTCCATTCAATGGCAACCCGTCGATATGCTATAATCCTAGGCTCTATCAAATGCATGGTTTCTTAAATCTTGTTTAATATGCTTTAACTCCAGGCTCATTTAATCCTATAATTGCATACTATCGGATGTTTGATTGTTTATTTCACAGAGGAATTAGGGGCATAGTTTGAACTTCTTGGTCTTGTGGATGTGTTTGTGTTCAAGTTTTTTTATTTCTAATGGCAATACGTTAGTTGCACATTCACATGCAATCCATGTGCTAAAATTTTTAGTTGCATTCAATTACCTAGGTGTTTTTTTTTCCAGAAAAATTACTTAATGTTTGATTTGTTGTTTAGTAATCAGTAACCTAGTTTGGCCATTACTAATTAATCATTTTAAAAGAGGATTATACTGGCATTTCTAGGGTTATGGATCTTACATACGAGAGTAATCATCCTCACATAGGCTATTCTCACCTTGTATGTGCTTGATATATACTTTCTTGTCACATTTAATGTGACTAACATTTGGATCAAGTTGATGAAAGCATGGTCAATTCTCATGAAATGCATACAGATTATAGAGCGTTTGAATTTGAATCTGAACAGGATGCATGTAATGTGAGATAACTCGAAAAGAATATAACACCTAGAAAATTCACAACTTGGACCAAGCCAATATGTAATGTGAGATAACTCGAGCCCATATAGATACAGCTAAACACATAAAACGTGGTTTCATTTTTATTAAGCTTCGATTCTTCTCCTAGTGCCAATGTTGTGATCGCTCGAACCAAGACAATTTTTTTTTTACTAAAATTCAGTTTCTTCCAAACTATGAATGTAGATTCCAGATTGATTCTCTTCCACTTGGTTCCTCCCTGCAATCTTCCCCTAACTAATTTGCTACCTAACTCAAAGAAACCAGGAGGAATTCATACATTTCACATAGAGGAGAAGTTATAGAAGAGCATGCATCCCATTCTCCTAAATTGAATAGTAATCAACTCCTATAGGATGATTCTTTAAACTAATAACTTCTCGATGGTTGGTTAGCCAAGGCACATTTTATTTTTCTTTATCCTTGTTCCATCTCTCCATTTTTGAGATAATGTCGGAGACTATGGAGAAATTGATGACTCTCCTGGTGATCGCTACGAGCCTTTCTCACCAGTGAGAGGTGCATGAACGAAAGCATGGTTCGATTAAAAAACTCGAATCTTCCATCATACCATAGGCTCCCACGACATGATCGAAGGTCTATTTGGAGTTTAGAAATGGATCATGCTGAAAGCAAGTAGTCATGCAAGCCAATTTGATAAGGCATTGCATGTTTGGTTCCTTTCAAATTTAATAGCTAGGCACTAAGTGTGTGATCAAACTTTATAGACTTACATCTCATGTTCATGCACATCTAAATAAAAGCCTCACGTTCAGTTCAGCTCTGAGATTCTGTTCATGGCAAAGATGCATAACAACCTTGGAGGTTCAAGAAAGAGGAAGCGAGGGGACCAAATCTATACGTTCGATTCCTTCGGTGAGCCTGGACAGCCAACCGATTTCAATGGCACGTTCCAAGAGAACATTGAAGCCCTCTTAGGGTATGGGCACCTAGAGGCTCCTGATCATGAAGATATGAAGTTTCGATCGTTTCAACTTGAACTCCATCGCCATCCTCAAACAATTTTGAGGCTGTTCATCGTCGAAGAACTGGTTGGAATGTCACTTTGCCGCCGATGTCGCTATTGCCATTCTGCTGGTACTATCATATGGGCATCTTAGTTAATTTGTCTTAATTTTTGTTCACCTGAATTTGAATCATCTAAACATCAAATCTCAATTATGATTTAGTTAATTGATATGAACAATGATCGAAGCAAAGTTTTACTGCTAATCTAATACTATGAAGAAGAAGATGAAGAGAAATATACTAAAAATGCTGGAGGAATCCCTTACATTGAACCTTAGGCGACCCGGTAAATGTAGAAGAACGTACATGTTGGTCATTTCAGGGCTGGATTACTAACTACTAAACATTATTTCCAGTTTTTTTCTGGTATATATAATTTCTAATTTACTAGAGTAAATTTTCTGAATTCTCTGTTCTAGAAAGAAATTTAGACAATCTTAATGGACTCTTTGGTTCTTTCTTTCTTATTTACCTTCTTAGCAGGCTTTCTGCTGCATTCTTTTGTATACCTTTGCCTTTACAACTCTACCAAGGTGCTTGTTGGGTTCTTGACTGTTTTGTCTTACCTCTGATGAAATGAATCCCTGTTGATTAAACAATTTCCACTCAAAGGGAAAAAGAAAAAGGAGTTGTGAGTTAAACTATGAAAAATTGAATTATTTGCAGAGTTGAGGCAACATTATTAATATAACTATATATTAAATTTAATAGCCGTTCTTTCATAGCTAATCTTTGGAAGGGTATTTTGATGAAATTTTACTTGATAATCACATCTGGTAAAATACCAGTTCCATTTCCATTAAGATGATTTTTCTCCAAACATTTACTTCTTTTTTGAGGGAAATTCAAATATTTGCTTCTGCCATAATCTTCTAGAAGAAATTTACTTGTATTCTTTGGAGAAATTATGATTTGTTTTCCTTTGAGAGGTCCACCTTGTAGGTTGGGGTCACCATATGATCTGCAACAAGAGATATCACTTTGTGTTACCTGCAAAGGATGCTATAACAGAAGCGGAGGAACTCAGCATCAAGGTTAGCAATGAAGGGTTCAAGAAAGCAACAACAGGATCAAAATCACAGGACTTGGAAGGCCACTTACTACATGGCGTAATTCATTCAAATGGTTTTGGGCATCTGCTTTGCATCAATGGCTTTGAAGGAGGTTCTTATTTCGTTTCAGGTCATCAAATTCTAGATTTATGGGATCGAATATGCGGCGCATTACAAGTAAGGTAGCACACTGCCCTCTCTTTTCCATTTGAATTAAGAGGAGGAATATAGAAAATAAATACAAAATAACATTACATGTTAAACTCTATTAATTTGGAAACTTGGTACCTGATTACTGCTGGAAATGGTCTCGGGCCAGCCCGAGGCCCATTGGGTCGGGCTTCTGGCTAGGTCCGAAAGAGTTCAGATCGGATTTGGACTTAAATGTAAAGCCCATTTACTTTTCGTATTAGGTTCGAGTATGTTATTGACCGGGCTCGGACCTGGGCCAAGCCTGAGCTCGAAGAAAGCCGGAAATAGAGCCTGAATTCAAGCCCGAATCAACTTATTTTTGTATATTATTATTTAGATAGAATAATGATGAAGTAAAAGACAAACTAAAATGACTTTAGCTGAGAATAATGAATCATGCATTATTTACTTGTGTTATAGGAGAGAGCCTAATTTTTAGCTACTCATTTATTTTTAAAACACTATTATGAAATATCAAACTTCAATTGGATTTAGGCCAGCCCTATTTTTGGCTTGAACGGATAATTAAGGCCGTCCCAATCGGATTCGGGTTGGGCTCGGGCCTAGGCTCGGGTCGGATTTGAGCTTGGATTATTCAAAAAATTTTGGGCCTAAGCTCGGTCCGAAACTCGAAAAAAAAATTGGGTCGGGTTTGGTAGGGGCATGGCCCGATCCTACTCGACCTATTTCTAGCCCTAACCCTAACTTCAGAATTAGTTGTTAAACAATGCCAAGTGTGCATGTGTGATGGCTCAATATATAAATTTTCACTATTGTGAGGTTTGGAGAGGGTCACATGTATGCAGCCTTATCTTTGCACATAGAGAGGCTATTTTCGTATTATAGACCTATAACTTCTAGGTTAAAAGAGAGCAACCTTCCAAATCACATGATTTTTTAATAGAAAACAATTTGGAGATCACATCCAACAATTCGATCCATTGGTGCTGTGCCCATATATCTATATATCTATATATATGTATGTATTTGTGTATGTATATACATGTGTTAGGATTTTGATATAGTACTTCCTAAAATCTATACAAAATAACTTTTAGAATTTTTTCTCTACTAGCTAGTATATAATGAATGTCCCCTGATATTTCCTATGACAACCGGTTAAAGCTGGTGAGAAGCCCAGGTAAAAATGGCAAATACCATATTTTGGAAAAAAATGGAGGATCATAATTGATATCCTCCCATTTTTCTCTTCTGATCAATCTAAAACCCCTCCTTCTCATCGGCTTCCTTGCCCTAATCTCTCTCCACGCAATTCTTTCAGCCATCACATTCCCCTTCCACAGCTGTCTAATAGTACCATTTCATCACCTCTGGCTTAGATTCCCCACCACCGTGCTCTTAGTCATGATAATTCTTTATGAAAATAGCTTCAAGACTCTGATTTACTGCCTCTTTCCCATCTCTCTGTCTCAGGCTCCAAGCCGCCATTTCCGGCAGTCCATCTCTACCTGATCTTTCACCATTCATGCATTACCACAACTTGTGCTGCTCCGATTACTCGAATGAAACCGGATTATATGCAGAATTATATTCTTACCCCTTCTCAAATGGATGGCTAGGCTTCATGAGTACCACCTTAAAATATGTTAAAAATATCTCATAGCAAAATCCATACATGTAAATATGTATGCCTTTTTAAATAAATAGGAGAGAGAAACCTCTACTTTTTCCAAAATTTAGAAAAAAATCCTAAAAAAGCCAAGCACAACATATCTTAAATATTATTTTTGTCATTTTTCCTTTTTGTTTTTTGCACTAATTAAAGGCATTGCACCTTGTTTCATTTTTCTTTAAATTTATTTTACCCCTATCAGTCCTCACTGGTTTCAATGTATTATTATATATCATGAATATTAAATAATTGTGTAAGAGTTTGTTATTTTTGTTATTTCATGTTTTTCTCCCTTTTTTTTTGAGTAGTGGAAGTCCAGATTATTTCATTTTTCAAGAAATAAAATTGGAAGCTCAAAGCAAAAACTTTTAGCAATGGAGATGCAGGGTGTCACACCCCGTACACCTCTCGCATGCAAAGCAAGCCCTCTGCCATTTGAGCTACATCCCCGTATGTACTTCAATCTATGAGATACTCAATAATTTTCAACTTAGCCCAGATATGGATGTATGCTTTCCCTACATACACCCATAACTTCCAGAGACCATCTCTTTAGATTCATGTGGTACCAAAATAAGTTTAGAGGTAGAGATCATAATTGCAATTAGAAAAAGACATGGTTTTTGGTTACAAAAATCATAATTACACAAGCGTTCCCTCCTTCCAGTTCCACAGCTTCTGATTTGCCATACATCCTGAATGTAAAAACTCTGGCCTTAAATGGAATGCATGTCCAATATAGATTAGCCTGGTTCTAATTTCCAATTGTTACTAAACTCATTTCTAGAGAATGCACGACATAAACCTCATGTGATGATTTTAGACAAAAGAAAAGAGAGAAAAAAACTCAAGCTGAATTTTATCTATTCTTATTTTTTGAAGGAAGGTGAGCTTGATTGACGAGGCAAGGAAGGGAACCATGGAGCTAAGGTTAATCCATGGGGTGGCCTATGGTGAGTCTTGGTTTGGACAATGGGGCTACAAATTTGGCCATGGAAGCTATGGGATCACTCATCAAATGTACAAACAATCTCTTGAAGCCTTGCGAGCCCTCCCACTCTGCCTTTTAATTCCCCACTTTGCCTTCTCCAGTCATGAAATCTCAATGATTGTCACCAGATATCAGGGAGTCTGCAGTCACACACTTGGAACCCTAGGCCAACTCTTTCACTTCATGATTGAACTGAAGGCACGCCTACCCCAACACCCTGCCACTGCTATGGACTACCATGGAATTATAACCGAAGCTACATGCAGATGGTCAGTGAAACGTGTGGAGATGGCTGCTCAGGTGATTGTGGAAGCACTTAAGAAGTCTCAGTTCAAATGGGTAACAAGGCAAGAGGTCAGGGATGCTGCTAGAAACTACATTGGCGATACGGGCCTGCTTGACTACGTGCTCAAATCGCTTGGAAACCACATTGTGGGGAACTACATTGTTCGAAGAATGGTGAATCCAGTAACCAAAGTGTTGGAATACTGCTTGGAAGACATTTCAAGTGTGTTTCCTAACCTCGATGGCTTGCCATCAGGCGGTCATTGGAAGGCGAGGGTCGGATTCCAGATTACAAGGGTGCAGATCATGAGAGACATGCTGTATCTATACAAGCACATCCTCAAAGAGCAAAGGCCAACAACAGCCACAGGTATATTTGGTGCTATTCCAATGGCAGTAAGAATGATCCTTGACATCAAACACCTTGTGAAGGACTGCGAAGAACCATTCCCGTCAGTCAGGGAAGTTGAAAGCGAAGGACATATGAAACTAACGTGCATGCTCCGGATCAGAAACGATCAGACTAAAGTGGAAATTACCATGAAGGAGTTGCCACCGTACGATATAGTAGCTATACCTATTCATGCAAGGATGGCCAACTTAAAAGAGGACGTTGAGAGGTACTTCAGGGAGACTTATTGGGGTCTGAAGAGCTTCGTAGCTGAGATGTTGATCGATGCCAAGGGAGAGGACTCGGATTTGGTTTCTGAGGAGATCAAGTCAGGGACTAGCATCATCGTTGAGGGAAGAATTGAGAAGGATGAAGAGGAGATTTATGAATGTGGGAAAAATAATGGGATGGTAGATTGTCCATGTGGTGCAAGGGAGGAGGATGGTGAACGGATGGTTTGCTGCGATATATGTGAAGTTTGGCAGCACACTCGATGCGTAAGAATTCCAAATGATGAGGACATTCCTCATGTCTTTCTTTGTAGACAGTGTGAGAATGGCATTGTTTCCTTCCCTTCTATTCACCATTAGAGTGCGGTCATCTTCAATGGTTTAGTAGTTATTGAGGGCTTAGTTGATGATAAACAAGAATTATACTGAAGTATGCATTGTATTAACAAGATAATTAAAGTGTTGCTTGTGGTTACAGATGTCTGATTTTGATGGGAATACATAGAATTGGGGAACATATAGGGTGGATCCCATCGGGTGAGGAGTCATGCCTTCTGCTGTCCCAAATGTTTCATCTATATATGAGACATATATCATCCAGTTGAAGCAACTCCGGGTCCCTTGGAAGCTTAACTGAGGAAACATTGTGGTCCTTCAACCAAGAAAGCAAGCCAGATTGGAGAACTATCCAAGCATAAAAATAGAAGTTTAGAGATCCAGTTCTTTGTCTGGAACAAGACATCATCAACGATGGATCCTTTGATGTACGTAGGAGAGTTCAGGGAATCAATAAATTAGCACTGCGACTTCTCCGAAGTTGCAATAAGAATCCTTTTTGAGAATTGTAGTGAGGCACAACGGCCACTCTTCCATGAAAGGTTACCATGATCTAGATTTATATAGAAGCCATTAGCTGTTTGATCCCTTGGGAGCAAATAAGGGGTAGCGCGGTAATATGCACTAGCTCTCCATTAACAATAGCATTCAGCCTACGAGCGACATGCTTCTAGTGTCGTTTTGATGAACAACCCAACATTTGTTACTACCCAATACTATGTCATCTTGGATGATCAGTTTTCTTGTGAAAAGCTTACACAGTTAAAAGCTTAACCATGTGAATGTTTGTAAGGGCGTGTATTTAGTACCACATTAGTTATGCATAGTGGGTATTTTGGATACCTATATATGACTAAGGAATCCAAATAATATATTCCAACTAGCTTTGAATGAGGTCATGTATTATCAAAAGTAATATTAAAGGGGACCCAGCCTATGCGGATAAGGGATTATTGTAGCATAGACCCATTGACCACAGTTGATCGTACACTACAGAAAGAATAGTTATTCCCGACACTTAACTACTGATTTTGGCCAGCGCGCCAAAATTTGCTGACATTTCTAAATAGCGTCGAGAGATACCGACGCTTTCCCCCCGAGCGGTAGCCAGATTTAGATGACGCTAAAAAGCGTCATTGGAAACCAAAATGGCCCACGACGCCTTAGAATACGTCGTTGGAGGCTAATTCCCCAACAGTGCTTTTTAAAGCATCGTCGGAGGCTGATTGCCCAACACCCTCCACCCCCAACGACGCTTTGGAAAGTGTTGTTGGAGGCCCTCCCCCCTTCTTACAAATCCCTAGCCCCCTCCCCTCCTCTCTCCGTCGCTTGCCTTCCGATCCCCGTCTCTTCTATTTATTTTGTTTGTCTTGCTCAGAAGAAAGGGGTAAGAGAGACAGAGAGAGAGAGAGAGAGAGAGAGAGAGAGAGATATCCAAAGGCTTCGAAGGAGATATCGAAGCGATATCTACAGTTTTAGGGGAGGCGATTGACCGGAGGAAATGTTCAATTTTGGGGCATGGATGATAGATCTCCTGCGGGGGGCGTGATATGGCATCGTTGGAGGTGACAATGAGGGGAAACGACAGTAATGGAAAGGGGGAAAGCTTCTCCTCCATATGTAGCAAGTCTGTCGCCGACGCTATGAGGACCCCGACCTCCGCTGCTCCCAGGAGTGGTGGATCTCTGCAGCCGGCAGAGATGGGTATCCGGAGAGTAGGTGAAATTCCTTTTGATTTGAGATTTAAAAAATAAAGCTGCGGAGTTAGGGATCATCCCCATCTCGCCGACCTCTTCTCTCTTGCCCTAAATCTAGGTCTCAGTCCTTTCCTGCATCTGATCGTAGGACGGACCTGGCATGGTGGGTGGAGATCTGGCGGTGCTCATGGACGGTGGGTCTCGGTTCGGATGCTAGATGCTTCTCAGCAGATTTGCCTCTTCTTGGATATCTCAGCTTCTCGCCTGTATGGTAAGATATGCATAGTCTCATCTCTTCTCTCATCAGATCTCTTTGGGGTTCTTCCCTTCTTTTGCTTTTCTTTTACTTCCATTCCCCCTTGGCCTATGGATCTCCACTTTCTTGGCTTCAAAGCCGAGGTTAGGACGGCCGCTGAGGGATTGAGCTCTGGCTTGCTGCCGACGGCTGGCCGTCGACCACCCAGGCTCGGTCGTCGTCAGACCTTCTTCTTCGGCCACTTCCTTCTCCTTCTTTCCCTCTCTTTCTTTCCGACTTCTTCTTCTTCTTCTTCTTAGTTTTTATTTGTTCTTCTTCCCGTTCTTTCTTTTATTTAATTATTAATCCCTATAAATATATGAATTTTGCTGTTCTTTCCTAAATTGCTAATTTCTTTCTTTGGCCCATGGGCCAGATGTTGTGATGATCTATGCCACTATGACGGACCCAAACCCATAACTCTAGCAAAACCAGAGCTAAGATTCTCTCCCCTCTCCTACTTTTTCTCTCTTCTCCACTCTTTTCCTACAGGAGTTTCTCTCGCTATAGGACTTTCTCTTTCTATGAGACTCTCTCTAGACAAGCTTAGGGATGCTAGAGTAAGCACTGACTTTCTTGTTGCTCGGATCCAAGTTGATCCAGTTTGAAGATCCTAAACCGCCTCGATGCTCGGGCGATAGACTGGCCCATTACTTCATCTCCAGCTAGATTTAGCCATTTTTGATCTTCACCTAATTGACCTGATTTAGAGGCATGAGTTTGTTCGCTAGTAGTGTTTGATTTTGACTTCACTTGATTTTTTCGATAATGATGAAATTTATGATGTTTAAATTATATTTAAACAGGTGCATCTAACTCGTCTAATTGAAGTAAAATTTTTGAAGCAAGAAGAGGTAAGTAGCTAATGCTTCAAAGTGTATTTTCTAAATTTTTGATAAAATAATAATTAGTTAATTAAATATTAATTATAATATCTATTTCATATTTAGTTAAATAGGTCAGGTATGTTAATATTATGATTTTAAAATATATTATGTGCTATATTATGAAATATGAAAAATATGATTCGGAAAATCATAAAAAAATTGTTATATAAATATGCATTCTCAGCATGGCTATGATTTGCTTTGGCTCCACGAATAAAGATTATTCGTTGGCCCTGTCGACTTGTAATCTGTGAGAAACTGATTTCGATATTTCATCCCCCTTGATTAGAATAGTAATATTTGGACACCGTTGCGGCCACCTGTGGTTAATAATAGTGGTTTCTGAAACTTTGTACGACCCATGCCACTGAGTTATATGGCCATAGCTTGATTTCTGATTCCTGATTCTGTTTTTGGCATTTCTTGTGTAAACTATAGTATATTTCAAGAAATATGCATTATTTGAGAAATAATTTAGTTTCTAATTTAAATTTGTGCTTTTAACTAAATTATTTGACATGCTTTGATCCCACTTTGGGGTATTATGTTGCTTACTCGGCTAGTGTAGCTTATTATTATATTTTTTCTGTTTTGTAGATCTAGATGTATGACGGCTCGGGACTTGGGATGTGTGTTAGTTCTTTCGAAAATACTTTCATTAGAGTTTTAGTCAGTCTAATTAGAACATTTTATTTGAGTTATGCACTTGTTGGCTTATGTCATGTTTATAGAACTAAATCAAAACTGATAAATAAGGCAATATCAACTTATACTCTGGGACTAGGTATTGATCACATGTGATGCTTATGCCCCGTGATTAGACATTGATAACAAAATGTCATGTTTATGCCTTGTGATTGGGCATTGATAACAAGATATCATGCTTATGCTCCATGATGGGGCATAGCTACTACATTGTCATTCTTATGCCCCATGATTGAGTATTGATCACATATCACACTTATGCCTCATCTTTGCATTGGTAAGAAGATGCCGTGTTTTAGCCCCATGACTAGACATCAAAAACAAGATGTCCCACTTACACCCTATGACCATGCATTACTAATATTTTGTCATGTGTACATTACGATCGGGCATCAATCACATATCATGCCTACGCCTCTTGACTGCTCATCAATAACAAGATTTCGTTCACAAACCCATGGATGGGCATCGGTAACAAGATATCATGCTTACACTCCATGCCCAAGAATCACTAATATTATCACAATTATATATTGTCACATGATCGGGCATTAATGATATATTGTCACAATTACACCCCATGACAGGCATCGGTAGATGTGATTAGTTATCAAACACATGTTCAAGCTATGTACTCAGGTAACCAATAATTCTCTACAATTTCCAAACAAAAAGCATATCAAAATACTAAGTAATACATCGGTTACATTCATGATTCAATGACACAAAATTTTTGGATTTGTGTATTTTCTATCCTCAAAATAAATAATGTCCATGAAATTTTCAGTGAATCATTGAACTAACCCCGCCTACAACATACCAAATTTTTGGTCCTAGTTCCATCTCTAAACAGAGTAACAATCACCGGTATTTCAGACTTTCAAATCCTGCGTCTTTCCAGCAACCAGCAAGGACAATCTTGAAACTTTATAAACATACCAATTGAATTAATTTGATACTTTCCAGAACTGCATTACACTACTATTACCAAAACTTACCAAATTTTATGTGAAAATACTAATTCTGTGCCAGGTTTTGGCCTACTCTAGTATCAACTTTGGAAGCTGACAGGTTCTGCAGAATATATAGATGAGTTCATGTAATTATTTGACCTTCAAAATGATATCAGGAATTCACAAAATTTCATATACTTAAAAGGTACATAATGCACATTACCTAGATAAAATCTCATGTTGAAATTCCTCATCAATGTCAAGATATAATTTTTTAATTATAATAGGCATAATCTACCTGCCTTGAGATCATTTGCATAGGCATCCAAAACCACTAATATTCTTACCTTGCTACCTTACTTCTACTTGGGCTAAGCCTGATTTGGGCCTGGGTGTCATGATTCCACTAATTTTTGAAACAAAACGGTAGGTATATCACATAAGCCCTGCTCATCTCGGCATCATCTACAAACTCACTATACTCGTGCCATTATATAAGGTTTGTAAATCTCCATATTCATGCTTAAGGGATTTATTTGATGAACTATTGGCCGTAATTTCCTATAACAACTAAAGTATGTTCATATTGCCCATCGATTTTTAAAATTTAGGAGAGCTCTCTTTCAGCTAATAGGAGATTGAGGGTAAGGTGTTCGACCGATCCAACGTAGACAAGAAGAAATACCGAAGTGCACATAAACAAGGATTTGATGTTTTGATACTTATACATTAACATCGTATTATCATTTTGAATATAAAGGACATGCCTCAAGTATGCACGCACACGTGTGTGTACAAGCACGCACTCACGACAAAAATATAACCAAAAAACAAAAAATCCATCTAGGTTAATTATAACAATATCTTGGAAACACACAACAAAGATGCACATGCACATGCAGACATGGACATCATGCATGACAGCATGTGTACAGGGGAAAAAAAAAAATATTCCTAACTAGATTATAAGGATGGCCTACACTACATAACAGCCCAAAAAGCAACCAAAGAGAGACATACATCAAGTCCCTCAAAGGAGGGTAGTTCCCTAGTCACAAGTCAGCACATCACAAAATGTTTTTAAGTGATTCAGAAGCTATTAGAGTAGTGAGTGACCCAAGGTGGGGTTCCATTTGTAAAAGGAGTAGCTCATCCCAAAGATTCCAATGTTTTGACTTTTCCATTTTATAGGTAGGGGCTTCACATGGCTTGTTTGTGGCCCCAAGGTGGTCACACAAGGACCTTTAATAAAGGAACTCCTACCAAGCTTTACACAGGTGCAGCGGCCAATGACCCCGAGATGCCCAAATAGAAGGATCCCCAACCCCCTTGAATGATTCGAGTCTATCTTTGCTAAAAAGAAAGCAACCACCTCATTATACAACTATTTGAACCCCTGTACCACAAAGTCTTCTTTAGATCCTTCTTTTTCCCCGGAGCACCTCCATTTGTCTCTGTCACACTCAGACATTACTTTTGCGTTGCATCAAGACCCTCCTTGGTTCTTATCCATCTCCTCTCAGTGTGACATTGCACCACTCTCTCTTTCTCTCTTTGTTTTATTTTTTTTGTCTTTCATGTGAGATGATCCACCACCACGAGTGAGGTTGATGGGAGCACATGGACTGGTGGCTCATACAAAAAGGGACTTGACAACCAAAAGAAGAGAGGAAGGGTGGAAGGGACTAGTAAAAATATAGCAAAGGGGAAAAGAAGAGAACCCTCCATCCACTAACTCTAGATGCTTTAGACCCATTTGTTTTAGTTGTCTTGTTCTCTTTTTTATGACATGTATTCATGAATCATTATGTCTTTGTTAAGGAGAGTGCAAGTTATGGGAAGAAAGTGGGGGTTAATGAGGAGGGGGGCGCAGACGAAGGCATGAAAAGGTATGACTATTCCGCTGCAACGGCAGTGCATCTATAAAAGAAGGGAATGGCGTCTCAAAGATCTTAACCCTCCATGGACGTTGGCTTCACTGAGCAAGGAGTAAATAGAGATTCCAAGCAACTTCTAGGTGGGGATGTTAATAGACTCGTGTCGTAGTGTCTCCTAGTTCATATAGATCATAGGTTGAGTCTGCTCTGATATCATGTGGTAACAACTCAAAATTTTACCTAAAAAAGCTAGCCAGAAAGTACATTTGAGCTCTTAATTTATTTCCGTATAAATATCCAAAATTTACTGTTTAGTGTATAGCCGATGTGGCATTATTTGGGTTCCTTCAATATGTAATGACCCATGCGAGCATGTATGTATTTATATGAAACCAAAGAAATCAATTTCGGGTTATTATAATTTCTATTAGAGCAGACCTAGCCTATGACCCATGTGGACGAGGCATGCTTGAGTATGGGCTTATTTAGGTTGTCCATAGGCATTATGATACCTGTAATTGGATTTAAATGATTTAGACGCTTAGCTTGCCAAGGATGTGAAGGTTTGGATAAAGAGTGTATGTGAAGATTGACGCAAGCATGTGTTTAGTCTCACATCAGTTATATAATCGGTAGATCTGGGTAGTCATATGAGACCAAAATATCTAAATAACATCTTCTGACTAGTTTTTTCGGTTGAGCTCGTAGGTTGTTGCAGTTTAGCTTTGCTTATGCTTTCTAGATGGCTCATATGAAGCACTACAATGACAGTGCTTTTTTACTTTTTCTTGTGGTTACAGGGAAGCAAAGCCACAAGAGCAAGAAAGAAAATAGTAAAGAAGAAACTAATGTCTTTGAAAGCTACAACTCATTCAGTCAGCATGGATCAAATGTTGAAGCAACTACGTATGGGGTTCAAAACTGGGGACTGAGATGTGTTCCAAATATCATCAGATGGGAGTTGGAAGGAAAGCCTACTTGGAGGAGGTTTGACAATTAATCCAGGAATAACAGATGCAGAGTTCCCTTCGAGCCAGATTTTAGAGTCTTGATAGGTGCAGCACATAGACCTTTCCATGCTACCCGAAGGTCTCCTTCTATAACGGAGCATTGAAGGAGCGCCGAGCCCAGCATGTATAAGGTTTCAATTTCAGTCTCTGAGAATAAACCCAGCATTTCTGTCTCTCAGAATAAACCATCAAAAGAAGCATTTCTTTACTATTTAGTATGTGGTAACAGATATATATGTGGAATTTGCTTTCTTCTGACTGTTTGGTGTCAACAGATTTAGTTATGACACGCTTAATTAAATCCAACTTTGTTGAGATTTTGATTCAACTTAAGAACTTCAAGATGACTTGCAAAACCATATGTTGGGTTTGGGTTGAGTATATAAGGAGTTGATTAGCTTTGAAGTTATTGAATTCAAGTGCACCTTTAATATGTCAACTTTGGGAGACTGTTTGATTGCTTTTGAATTTTTCTAAGCTAGATAATTATAAAACATAATTTTCTACAAAACAGGTTTTATATAAAAAAAGGAGAATATATATATATATATATATATATATATATATATATATATATATCTTATTAAACTCAACAACCAGGCTATATAATAAATTTGCAGAACTTGTCAACCAAACAGTGCTTGGACGAAGTAAATCCATTGTCCAATAAGGAAATAATGCAAATCATATAAGCATAAGCCAAATTTAAGCTTTTTTTTTTTTTTAAAAGAACCTTTTTGTATAAAGCACCTTTATTTTATTACAAGTTATCAAACAAATTTTGTTTATACAGTAGTTCTATAATTCATAAGTTATAAAAATGTTTTTTAAACATCAACTACACCCTTTTAGGTGCACTTGGATGCTTAGCTCTTATATATATGTATATATATATAACCTAAACTGCTTATTCATGAAAAATATATGATTTAAAGATCCCCGGTATATGAATTGAGTGAGCTATTTTTGTGTTATTTAAACTGCCCAATTTTTAACCACTTGATATATAAGATGAGGATTTCCAAATCATATGATTTTTTGGTGTATATCAGCTGAAAAATAGTAGTTCACATCTAATGAATCATCCTATTCAAAAAGGGTGCAACTTTTATAGAGTTACACTAGATGTCACTTTAACCTACCCTATATATATAGATATAAAAGAATCAAACATATAACCTCTCACTTTCTAAGTAGAGATGTGTGGCCAGCGGACGAAGCCCTTTTTTATTTTTGTGAGTAGTATGGTGTCAATATGCCCTCATCAAAGCTAGGACCCTATGCCTCTCCAAGAGCAAGCTCTTAATTAGAAGACAAACACCAACCAGTCGGGCTAATAGTTATTGTCCTAGTATGCTGTTCTCACTTTACTTTTTAATGAAAAAAAATATTTTATATGTAGATAATATGTTAAAATAAAGTAAGTGGAATAGATAGAACATTGGATCATGCCACATCACTTATTCTATTCTATGAGAAGTTTTCTTGAAAAACTATTATTTATTGGCAGAACAAAGAAAAATTGATTCAGAAAGTCAAGCCCAAATTTTGAGGAGTCGGTATTAATTTATGCCTGATTGCTCCACATATAGTTCCTCGAACCGCATCTTCTAAACGAATAAGAGCCAATCTGAATTGATCCTGTAATAGGTTTGGTTGGAATAGCATCCGTTACATTGTTTAATTGTCATCATCATCATCAATATTGTCAACAAAAAAAATGAATCTCACTACTTCCATCTACCAAAGATCTTCACATTCAAAACTCTTGCATGTTATCATGGCTACTCTGAAAATTTCACCCAGCTACAAATTACTCCATGTTGGTGGTCCATGACTATAACAACCACTTTTAGATCATTAAACAAAGTTAAACCATTCCCAAATATTACTAAGATAAAGCATATCGAAACTTAATGTTTTCCAAACTTTACTGTATATATAGACCTTATATCCTAGAGGGTTGGTACAATGAGCCACTGTCCCAAAAATAGAACCAATCAATCACTTTGTTTTGCCTCATTGGCGGTTGAGATGGCAATTTATACTAACTCTAACTTAGAAAACATTCTCCAATAGGTGTACTATAGATCGACAGCAGCTAGACGTGTCTTGCATTCCATTATTCTCATTGATTAGCTTCTGCTAGATGGATAGATCGTAAAAGCCATAACAATCAGATGATTTTTGACACAGGACTCATATAAATACTCGCCCCCCCTTCTATAAACTTGTTCTTTTATTAAATTCTCATGGATCTACAACAAGAAGAGGCCCACCATTGCACTATAAAGTGGAAGCTAGATTTTGTCCCTTTAACACCTAAGACCTTTACCCTTTTTGTTGGGACATGCTTTCTGGCAGATGCCTTGGCTAACATGAAGAGAAGAATATAAATAATGTGAGAGCTTGTTGAAGACAAAAGCCAAATTGTTGTTCACACTGAATGGATACGATCATCCAACATTAGGGTTAGGACTTGGCCCAACGATCGAACAATCTTAATCGAATTAGACTGACAATTGTCAATGATGCATCTAAACAACCAATCTTGCAAGACTAGCAAGAAACAGACTAACAGATGTGCCAAGGCCTGAAATCAAATCTTCTATTCAAACATAACAAGTCCACTAGCTAACATGGTTGAGGGAATAAAAATTATTGGAGAGATTGACGGGCACAAAAGCCAAATTGGCAACCCGATCGGATGGCTATGATCCCCGCGGCATCCAGAAGTGGAGCTGGCCCATCCGATGGACCGTCTCGATCGAGGGTACAGGTCTGCAGAAGAGCCAAATAGGGCAAGGTCTCAACGCTAGTCTCTTGCTAATCGGATTTGATGCCATTTGGCGTGATTGGTGGGCCCACAGACAGGCCCAATCTATCTATTGGACGATCGAACTAGCCCAAAACAAGGTGATGGGTGCGGGTCTAATCTTTGCTGTCTGCCAGCTGGAACCCACGCCAGGCTGGGCCCTAGTTTGGTCTTCCACTCACTAAGGTCCCTGACATCCGCCACGTTTCAGCCAGTTCCTTTTGTCATTACGTGGCCAGATGGGACAAAGCCGGTCGACGGCTATAGGAGCCTTGGAGACATCAAATCATGTAGAGGTCACCGTAAGATGATGGTATTTTTTGTGCAGGGTTACAATTTTTTTTTGGATTAATCCGACATTTCATATAGCTCTTCAGTCGTACAGTCAGCCAAATCAAAAAAAAAAAAAAAAAGATAAAAAAAGAAAATATCAATGGTCGTGGTCCAGATAAAATCTCCAGAGTATTTGACGGACTGTAGCTCGGTTTGCCTTTCGAAATACATGTACAACTTGAAAGAATTTTATCTTCCTGATCAGCTTGCGAGTCTCATTGATCAACGGATGACCGTCCCCGCAATGGTCCATGCAGGGTTACAACTTTGTAGTTGCCAAAATGTGGGTAAATTATACCCCATACACCAATATAACTGTTGCACTATACCAATTATCTCATTTCCTTTCTATCCTCTTCTTTTTACTAGTTCCATTTCATCATCATATGCTTCTTTTAGTGGTTGGTCGATAAAAGATAAAGAAAAATAAGCTATCGCTGCATGATGCACACGATATAAGATATAATTTTCTAATTTTTCTAAAAATTACTATGCCATCGCCCTATAGTTTACAAATAAATCACTTATAAGAAAACATGATGGTTCTAATTAGCTAGCAGATGTGCTGATTGATGACACAAACTAAGCGTTACCTTCTTAGTGGCAAACAGGGACAGATCTGGTTAGCAGTATGCTGCATGCAAATTAAGTTGTTAGTTGGTGAAGGAACATGGTGATGCTTCTTATCTTTGAACTAATAGTTGTTTTATTAGCATACATGGATCACAAAGCTAATCATGGATTGACAGGTTTCGTAACTATTAGTTCAGTTGATTGGTATTCCTTTTCATTTAATAAGTAGAAGGCTCGGATTCTACTGATGATATTTCCACTGTATAACTCAAAAATAAAACTCATATTATAGATAATAATAATCTGTAATTTTTAGAAGGGTTGTAATGAAATATACAATCTATTTATCAAAATCTCAGGTTGAGATTAATAACAATTTAAAGAGAAAGCATAGATTTGCTGATGTTTAACCTAAATGTTAGGACTCAAATTATGGCAAGCTTAGGCAATTTGTCTTTTGTTTATGAAAACAAGTAAAATGTAAGTTGTGCCGAGAATTTATAAGTGAGCTCAATTTTTTTTTATTTTTTTTTGATGCGTTCAAATTGGAATTATTTCCGTCGAGAGCTTAAGACCCAACGTAAATAAAAATGAAACACATCGAACCAAACTTTTTTCTGAAGGCCTCGAGTGAGCCGTCACAGATACAGCTGGTCGCACGTGGGGGCAGCATAAACTTTGTGCGATCTGCATGGATCTCACACGTGGGTGGTGATGGTGGGGGGAGGGACTTTAGACGGTGCGGAACGGTGGGCCCCCACCACTCGATGCTGTCGACTTAGTGGGCACGTGTTTGTGCGCCGACGCTCACGTGAGGTGAGCCCGGCGATGGGAGATAAAAAGGTGAAAAAGTGAAAGAAACAAAAAATTCATACACTTTATTGGCTTGTTTTTTTTTTTTTGGTACGGGGAATGAGGAAAAGTCAAATGCAAGTCAATGGCGTCTTTGACTTTTTTTTCTTGGAAGGAAAAGCGGGTGTGTGTATGCAATGATTGTATTTGGTGGGCCTACAATTTTAAACGCTTCTCCTTTTCTTAACTTCCATGCTATCTCTTTTGCGTTCGCCTTTTGTTGGCTGCCATTTTCTCAAATGTCCTTCACTATATGATGGAAATATGAAAGCTTAAAAAAATATAAACATAAGTTTATTTTCAGCATTTGGACACAGTTCAACAATTGTTAACAAATCAAGTCCCAAAGTAATTGAAAAAAATTATGAAAAGAATGAAAAAAGTTGTCATAGTCGAATATTAGAATAATAACAATCAAAATAGAAGTATAATCTTTCTAACACGTTAATGTTTTTCTTTATGGTGGCAAGAATATTAGTATCACAAGATTATAACACAAATAAATCATCAAATCTATGTACAATTTGTGAACAATTGGGTTGTTTTGGATGAATTTATGGTGGAAGAATAGCTTGCACAACCCATTCAACCTGAGAAAAAATTGAGAATAATCTGAGATTTTTCAATAATCTTTTAGCAGCTTGGAGAATAATGTGATCATGCTTGTAATAAATATCCGTGGAAGTGAAATAAAGATTCCAACTTTTGGCTAATAAAGATACAATATTTGTCAAGGATTAAGACTCAATTTTGATTTCGGTTGCAACAATTTTTAGTGCTATTTCGGTTCTAAAAATTTTACCTCAACTTTCAGTTTTTTGGTAAAAGAAATGGAAAAAGTGAAATAAGTTTAAAGTAGTAATTCCATAACATTTTGGAGTGCTATTCTTTTTTGAGTCAAATTTTATCTCTGCATATGAAGAAGCTATTTCTGTGGTTTGAACCCATAATCTTCGGATCACAATAGAGCAAACATTCACATTATGCCAATTCTCACCCTCTAATTTCTTAAATTATAATTATATTTTTTTATTATAAATAAATATAATATTTATATATTGAGCTTAAGTTGTTTAGAATTTATTATATTTAGCAATTGTGATGAATTTTAGTGCTCAGCATAACCCATTTTTGCCATTCTTGTTTATAACTCGCAATTGAAGAAAAATATAATGTTTTGAGAGGCCTCCCATTTGTCAAAGATTATATGCATCATCTATAAGCCAGTATCTCCTCTCTAACTCAAAAAAAAATATAGAAATGACTTTATGAGGTCATATAGACTATATACTGAAAGAAATGAAAGTAAAATGTTATTAAGGATATAGTTCAGAGTTTTGCCCCTTCTCTTGTACAGAAATGGAGCTATCATGGTATTCTAATGGTATAGTACCAAGGAGAAAGCCTAATCTTAGAATCTCATGTATTCAATATCTTAAATTGTTCACTTGCAGAAATTAATGGAACTTGAGACATAAGACAAAGATGGAACGAGCAGCAAGGACGTTTACAAGGAGACAACGGAGTCTAAGAAAGTATGATATAAAGAGGTTAAGACCAAGGAAATAAAGGATCTCAAGGGGGAGCATGAGGATCTATCGGGGAATATATTTAATCCTATATTTATTGTGCATTGTGAGGTTTTTTTTTTGTACTTATATAGGGTCAATAAATTTAAATAATATTTTTTGATTAACTTTTTTGGATGAAGTTTTGAATTGTTAGAAATAACATTAGAGCAGCTCGATCATTGACCTATATGAACTAGGAGATATTGCAGCATAGGCTCCTTTTGTACTAACAATAGATGGATTATAGTGCTTGTGAATGGATTTGAATTTTTTTTTAATCTAATGAGAATATGCTAGAGCTTAAACAAGATAAGCATGTGAGGACTAATCTAATTCACATGTTTAGTCTTAAGAGTGTCGACCATTTTTAGGATGGCAATGCTTAACCGTTTAATTATTTACTTATTTTAATCCATTGCAAATCGGATTATGTTACTTATTTAATAAAATAGTTGTATTTTAGTTAATTTTTTTGATTTATTTTAATAAATAGGTTAGACTTGGATTGATAGATTGTTTATCTATCATGTATCCAATCTAATTCATATCTGCGATCTGGTTGCCACCCCTAGACAATCTTTATATTCCATCCAATTGGACTGGAGCTGTACATCTTATCTTAGAAATCCTCCCTCTGTTCTCTCCTAATAAACAAAAAGAAAACAGTTTTTTCTTTGCTCAGCGAGCAAACCAATGTTTAATCAAGCAAAACTTTTTTTATTCAATATAAGTAATTTACTCCTACTATTCTGAATAATAAATACATGAAACTTCCCTCTTTTACACTAAAAAATATCAATAATTTACAATCATCGCTTCACGTTCTTCAAATGAATTACAAAAGCTATGGATCAGAGTTTTTCTCTTGCTTGCGTAGGAGGGATGTGATGGGATGTGCAAAGCTTCCTCCACAAACAACTTCCGATCTTAGAGAACCGCAGGACTGCCTTTCTTATAATAGTATACAACAGGATAGAACTATCCATGCACGTAGATCACCTTAACGTGCATGTTCCCTTCAACATTGTCTGCAGATTTTGCAGTCTATATGTCACAACCAATAGAACCCTTTTTTTTTCCCTTAAAGACAATATACAAAGAGAATCTTTACAAAATGAGAATAGTTTTCTTACACTTTAAGTTAGATCTAGGAAATTTGAATCATATCTAGGTGCAATCAACAAGAATCTTCACCTTCAACTCCTCCCTTGAGAAATGATGTTTTAGTACCTAAGTCACCTAAACAATGTGCAGAGCCTCAGTTCTATATATGTTACACAATATAATGTGATGTCAACACTATAAACTAACCCTTGGATACCCATAACATTCTGGTACGATCTTAATCCAACCACATTTTTGGGGCTCAGACAGACTGAAAAAAAGAATTCGGCACTAGAGCATCCCATGTCTCTTTTATAAGAGTTTGCATATTATGATCTGAACCTTATGTTATTGCAGTGCTTAGATCACTATTATTTATCTGAACCTTATTTATTTAAAGTTATTATTTAGAAATTAATTTCGCTATTGATATTTCAAATAGGTCTAGCGGAGTCGCCTAGCGAAGTATGACAATGAAAAGAGATAAGTAAGCTTTATACTCCTTACTAATTTTTGAACTTTTAAGTAACTCTAACACTCCTTATTAGTTTTCAAATTTTTACTTATTTTTTAATATTATGAAAATACAAAAATAATATTAAATGTTGATGATATCATGTTTTCTTAAAATCAATGATCAAGTATACGATATTATGAAACTCATGATTTATTGCGAAATAATTGTTCCATGATTGTTTTACCGTTAAGCACTATTTATAAACTATGAACTCCATATTTATGAAATTTGTATTTTTGTTATGAAAAGAATAATTTCATGATTATTTTACTATTAAATACTTATTATGGGCTATGAACTCTATAAAACTATTTAGTATTTTATTCATGTATGATTCAAAAAATATTTTAAACAAATTATTTTAAGAACTATTGGAATAGCTAAGGGCCCTGATACTACAACTTGAATATGGAACCTACATGCTGATGCTCATGATTTCAATAGTCATACCCAAAAAAACTCTCAAATAGCTATGTATGGCCTCTAAAAGAGGGGTAGATCGACATCTAGTTCCATATGACTCTGCTAACAGATAATAGTAGTTGGCATATAACTCTGCCAGGGAGTAATAGAGTTGGCATATGACCCTACCAGTGAAAAATAATAGTTGGCATACGACCCTATATAGTTGGCATACGACCCTACCAACGGATAATAGTACTTGGCATACGACCCTACTAGCGGATAATAGTAGTTAGCATACCACCCTACCAACGGGTAATAGTAGTTGGTGTTTGTCGGTTACGACCCTGTCATAGGTATAATAGTGACCTTAGCATTTCGTTTGAGATTAGTAATTTGATCAATGATATGGTTAAATGGTAAATAATTTATATTTTTATTTATGCTATACGCTTGGAACCATGTTTATGGCATATTGATGATTTATATATGTATAATTGACTTTATGACTTACTTTATCATATGATACTATGAAATGTTCTATTTTGCAATAATTATTATTTTCACATTATGATGTATCGATTCATGCAAAAACTTATGCTTGATCTGGTAAAGTAGTAAAATGTTTACTTACTGGGCTGTGTTACTCATATATCTATATTCTTATTTTTCTCTCTCCAGACGAATAGGGTCGATAGGAATGTAGAATGGTGCAGATTTGGAGTTCGCACTAGCAAGCTTGACCAATTTGTGAAAGAATTTTAGTATTTTAAATCGACTATAAATTTGTAGTTAATGATTTTTTGAATATTGAGGATTATGAGTTTAGTATTTATGTTTAGATTTATATACTCTGAATCAATATTGAATGCATTAAATGGACAATGAAATTAGACTTTTATTTATTACATTTTGTTGAGAGGAATTTGAAAGTTAAATGAAACGTTTGGCTTTGTATAATCATGGATTGTATCCCTCGGTAGCACGATCATATCATGCTTCGGATCTATGGCGCAACATATTATGAGGTTGTTTTTCTGCCAAATATTATCTCATTTTAAGTGCATATAAATGTGAGAAAGCTTAGATAGGGTACACATCAGTATTGGAAGGGAAAGTGCTGTGCACTGTTGTGTTGTTTTTTTTTTTTCCCTTGAGAACCAGGGCATCTTATTCTGTCCCCTGCTGTCTTCCGTCGCTCTCTCTTCCCCCTTCCCACATTCCTATCTAGATATGATTTCCTCTTGGCCTTTTGTTCTCCCTCGGTGGAGGAAGCTTGGCTTTTAAGGCTCCACTGACACTGCCCATCCCTCGCTACATGCTGTCAACTTCCTCTTTTTCCTCCGCGCCCTCTTTAAAAACATCACTCGCGTTCGCAACAAACGTAAGCAAATGGGGAAGAAATGAAAGAAAAAAAAAAACTCTGTTCTCTTTCCTTATATACTACAAAATTATAGACAAGAGGTGTGGCCTATTCCTTGAACCTGTCCTTTCCAAACCCAAATTTTGTGAAATAAGTGAACTTATCTGTCGTTCTGCTAAAAATTTTCTTGGGTCCTCAAACATCCAGTGTAGCTCAAGTTTATGATATTTACATACAAAAACCTCTTAGTGGGGCTTTGTTCTGAAGTCAAATGATTCTCTATGATGCATGTTTTGCACTATAGAGTGTTGTGCAACTCTGGACAACCCCTATATCATCTATTTTGAAGATGGACAACTATGGCTATGCTTGCAACTCATCGTGTTTGACATCCTCTATGACCATTTCTATTGCTGTGATATGTTATAACCGTCCATCTTCGAGATGGATGATGTGGCAGCTTCATGACGCACGACAACATACCCCACAGGTTTAACCTATAGGACAAGTAGGCCCAAGAAAAATTTTAGATAGTACCAGTCTAGATAAACTAAGATACTAGAACTTCTTATAATGATAAAAATTCACAATACGAAGTCCAACATTATTTTAAACTCGACTTATGTTGACTACATAATATTTTATTAAAAATACAAGGGACTGCTTCTAAGACCTAGTTTTCTTGCTCAACCCAGGATCCCATCTACACTATTTGTTGGTGTCTAAAAAGGACAAGAAAAACGAACGTGAGCTAATAGTCCAGTAGATCACCTATATCTCTTGTTCGATCAAACATATTGTGCATGAAATATCGATTTCATAATATAAGATTTTCAAGCATGCTGATGAATGCAAAATATGTAAATCATGTATATCAATATAACTTTCAAAATTTTTTAATGCATCTAATTAAGAGATAGATTTTCTAAATCAATGTAGACGAACCATCTATTTTCTCTCCTAATTATAACTTTGGCCACGATCAGCACATGGCAAGATCTCGAAGAGGCTAGATTCTGACTACAACATGCCCTCAATTAGCATATGCTAGTGATCGCTTCATTGATGACCTAGAAAGAAACTAGCTTTGAAATCACATAGAAAATATGCTTCCATCAGCATATGCCAGCAATTAGCCTCTACTGGCCAAGCTCGAAAGAAAATTAAGTATTATAAATATTCGAATGTAGGTGTAGAATTAAGCAATAAAAAAAAATTATATACATGATAAAATACTAGGGTAGCGGTGCTTATTGCTTAACTCACAAAGCACAAGAAAATTATCCAACCATATTACGCACAACCTAGATAGAATGCATTAACTATTAGGTTTAATTTCATTGAAAGAAAACATAGATAACAATTTAAAATCTTGGGCATACGAAGGATCCTTTGGTTCATGGAGCCCACCTCAGGTTCCACAATTCAGAAATCTTCTAAATCAGGAGTTGTGACACCAAATCCATTGGTTAGTGGCCAAGATCTGAATGCACAATCTTGACCTAATTTGGCCACGAACAATTTTCTATAAATCTAATATTTATATTTATCATAATTAAGTTAAACATCCATTTAACGAAATTGATCCTAAATTCTATTTTTTTCTCTGAACATCACCATTCCAAATTAATTTATCAAAATTAATTAAATGAGAGGATCACAATTTTTATCAAAATCTAAAATTTGAGATCACAGAATAAGATAAGATTAGATGATTTCCTGGACGACCACTCTCCTACAAAATTTGAGATCATATGATTAAGGAGGAAATAAAATAAGAAAGATGGATTCGGTATCCTAAATCTGATTAGATTTGAGGGGCACCCAACAAGATCAGAGGAAGATCCGATCCGAGTATGGACACATCGGCCAAGGCCATTGATGGCCCATGGGTGGGGGCCTCACAACAGGAATCAATGGTAAAAATAGCATCAGGGGAAGGAGGAGCAAGAGAGAGAGACGAGGGAAATAGAGAGGAGGTGGGGGGGTCAGGACGCTATCTGCATTCTGTGCCATGGCCACAGGGTGGGCGGAGGACCCACCTTGCCGGCCACATGCACCTGAGAGAAGAGGAGGGCGGGCCCGACGGCCATTGGGGTTGTGTCAAGCATGGTGGCGATCGACGAGAGGAAGGAGATAGCCGGCTTAGCTCAAATCAGTCATCCAAGAGAGCGACCATGTATGACCACCTTGCCGGCCGGCAAGATGAGCGAAGGCCAGAAAGAGGGGAAAAAACGAGTGAAATCCGGCAGGATGCCGCCTGCAAGATATCCGTGGGAGGAGTAGAGAGAGAAGAAGAAAAGGATAAGAGTTCCCGGCGAGTTTACTAGGATTGGAAATGAAAATTCTTTGCTTGAAACAAGGCAAGGTGGTCCTTCCATTTCCTCGCCGGAATCTGGCGAGGAGAAAGTGGTCAGCGCAAGGTCAAGGGCTGAGAAGGTTGAAGGAGGTGAAGAGATGATATATGGATTTGGGCAGTGGTGAAGAGCATTTGAGGGAGCGAAAGGGAAGAGGATTTGAAGATTTGGGCAAAGATTCCTTAGCATTTCTGCACGCTCTCGCCGATCGAGATGGCGCTGACCCGAGATCTCCCCGGAGGTCTCGTCTTGACCACCGCACATTGGTGGGGCTTCAGCCACTCAGGCCGGATTCGGCATCCTTCCCGGCTAATAAGTTACTGCTAGATTGACTCGGCTGACTCGGTTGAGTCGAAGCCGAGCCGGCCTGAGTTGGAGGCGGAGTTAGGGACAACACTTGCACCTATGCTATTTCCATCGTTATCATTTGATTATTTTATTTCTCGCTAATCCAATACCAGTGGCATGCTCACACAATCACCAACTTAGTTGGTAGCTTGTGCTCCTATCTCGACAGGATAGAGGGCAACAGGCATATGCTCAAAATGATTAGAAAATTTTCAAATATAAGAAATAGATGACTATTTGGACTTAATTTGGTAGGATACAAATTGGTTAAACTAGAGAATTAATAAACAATTTTGTTTAATTTAACTTATCTAACACATAAACTGACAAAATTTATGCCAAAATATTAGAACTAAGTATAGAAAATTGATCAATATTGAGGGATGAATCCTCTAATGTTTTGGGTGGGGATTGATCTAAGTTTGACCTAAAGTTTACTTAGGCTTTTAGTGTACTTTTGGCATTTTTTCTGGTCTTAGCCTAGGAGAATTTGGGTGCCACTGGGTTAAGGTTTTTGTATTTCCATTCTTAAAGGAGTTTTCTACTATCCAAGGATTCCTCATGCCTAGGGTTGTCTAAAAATAAACTATAATGAATGGTAAATAATTGAAATCAGCAAAAAATAGTGACAAAATATAACTTCCAATGAGGAAAGTTTTTTCAATATAGATGTTTGTCTTTTTTTAATGAGACAACAACAACTGATCAAACAACCATTCTTCTTGAAGGATTCATGTGCATTATATATGAAAGGATCACTCATTTACTATTGTCGAACAAAGACTTCTTTCCCATGGACAACTCACATGTACCCCGCCTGCCAGGTACTACTGTCTATATAAAACTCTTGGATGATAACTCTAAAGTGAGTAACATTGTGCAGAGCATAATAAAATTTAGCGTGTTATTTGTAAGAAATAAGGAAACTTTGATATGTACCCTCTCTGTTCTAACCATCATCCTTAGTGCGTATATAATATATGCTTATGCTTATCTCTACAATTATCATGCTAAAATATCGAAGCTTCGTTTATGCTCCTGAGCCTTCATCAGTTGTGGAATATTGCCAATTGTCTATTCTCAAGATGTTCGTTTTGTATATATTAGTATCCAGCATGTGCGATGCATGTGTAAGAATTCTTTCTCAAGGAAATGTTTCGTCATGAATAAAAGGATAAACATATATTTTTCCTATTCTAAGGATATGATATTTAAGAATTTAAATGCAACATCTGTTGCTTTTAAACATTGAGCTTTAGAGTTCCGTATTGTAGGGATCCTTACACACTTCTTCTGTTTAAGTACCGACATTCTCACCAAGCTAAGAGTCTAAATCTATTCAAATCCAATCACAAATACATCAACTCTATTTTCTGTCACTTCACTTGATTCTTCTCGGATAGAGAGTTATGTCCGGTCAAAATATTATCCAAAAAGAAAACTTTCAATTCGACCAGCCTATTTTGGGGTCTAAATGGTGGAATTTCATTTCAGTTCAAGCTTCTATTGTAAATCTCGAAAAGATACCCAATTTTAAAAAAAGATCACCTTAATCGGGTATCATATGATCAAGTTATGCCCTTCAAAAGTTTGGCATGGGACTCGACTTTTTGATGCGGTCGATTTCACTTCTGAACCCTCTCTAGCCCTGCTCGAAGTGGACAAAGCGTTCCACATCAAGTTAGTGATCCTCCTGAATATTCTTAGTAGCCAAAATTATCTACATTGAGTCTGGTGATCTTTTTGAATGTTAGTGGCTAAAATATTACATATCGAGTTTGGTGATCTTTTTGAATACTCGTAGTGGGCAAAGTAATCCACATTGAATTTGGTGATCATTTTAAATACTTGTAGTGGTCAAAGTGGTCCATATTGAGTCCGGTGATCTTTCTATATTAGAGCTCTCATTTTTTAGAAAATTTAGCTCCCGCTAAATCAGAACTAAAAATGAGAAAATGGTTGCTTTCTTGCTTTGTGGCTGAACCACTTAGTTTTGCTCGAAGATAGAGTGGTTGGTGCTCGCATTGAAGGCGTCACCAATCAAAACACAATCTTGGTGCGTTGGGCTATCTTCTTCTCTAGTTGCCAGAGATGTATCATCATTTCATCATCCATTGAGATAGAACTAGCAACCATACTTATCTTTATCCTTTAATATACTTCAAGCATGGATAACCCCAGAGATGTATCATCATTTCATCATCCATTGAGGTAGAACTAGCAACCATACTTATTTTTATCCTTCAATATACTTCAAGCATGGATAACCCCTCTCCTTATTATTTGTACCGCTCACGCATCTGAACCGTGCACTAAGGCTCTCATAGATGTAGAGGACTAAAGCTTTGATACCAAGTTGATTCAATCAAGGAGAATAAATATTTTTTCAATCTGCTTGACTCGGATCTCTCAAAAGAAAGATAGAATAAGATGGAAAGAATCGCAAAAGTAGGGTAACACAATTTGGGTTAGATTTCTCTTTTTAAATTTAGTAGGACTTTTTTTTCTAAAATAGACATCTCCAGTAGAAATATTTTAAAAAAAGCTAAAAATTTTGAAGAGATAGATCTTAACTTCTAATCAACTCTGTCTTCGGTCACCTCACTTAATTGTTCTTGGATAGATAGCTACGTCCAGTCAAAGTATTATCCAAAAAAAAAACTTTCGATTTGACCAGCCTCTTTTAGGATCTAAATGGTAAAACTTCATTCCAATTCAATTTCGTAGTTGTAGATCTCAAAAAGATACCCAATTTCAAAAATAGGTTATCTCAATCGGACATTATATGACCAAGTTATAGCTTTCAAAAATTTAGTATGCAACTTGGCTTTCCACTGTGGCGGATCTCGCTTTTGAATCTTGTCCAGCCCTGCTCGTAGTGGACAAAGTATTCTACATCGAGTCTAGTAATCATTCTGAAACTCGTAGTGGCTAAAGTGATCTACATCAAGTCTGATTATCCTTCTAGATGCCCGTAGTGGTCAAAGTGTTCCACATCGAGTTTGGTGATCCTCTTGGATATGCATAATGACCAAAGTGATTCACCTCAAGTTTGGTGATCCTCCTGGATACTCGTAGTGGTCAAATTGGTCTAAATTGAGTCCGATAATACTTCTGGATCAAAAACATAGCAAAGTAGTATTAAAGACAATACTAAAATAATATATTGGTCAATGTTGTAAAAATACATTACCCCCTATCCCGTTAAAACAATATGATCAAGCTTAATCTAATCTCCTATAATACAACTAGATCAATTTAGCATATGCAAATTCACATGTGATGCATCGACTGTTATATAAATAGTTGAGATTAAATACACAATTTTTTTTTATTCTTTATCCTTGATGGTGGTATACTTAACAAAATAGTCTATAAGCCCCTTGCCTGAAACAAGGGTCTTAGATCCGCTCTTTCTTAATTAGATAGAAATATTGTAATTTTCTCTCTAGAGTCTTTAAGAGAGAAACGAAGACAAGAAGACAAAATTGGAACATCATAAAGTAAAGCCATTGATTTTTTTGTTGGTTTCAAAAGAGGGATTGTGGGGCAATTTTTTTAACAAGGAATGCAATTACTAGCTAGCAAGTTGGGGAGCCATAAAAATTTTAACTATTGAATTTTTAATTTGCTTTACAAAATATAGATAATAGGACCAACTAGAATCAAACTGATCCTTAGATAAGGTGGAAACTTGAACCTTAATTAAGATCCTTATCAAATTCAAACAACAACACACTGTAATCAAAATTTTAGCCCACTATCGAATTTTTTCAGTATATAACTTCATGCGAACATGTCTCATTCTTACAAAGCAATTTCCAGAGATTCTCCATCAACAGCAGTATTGTAGCTTTCTAATTGCCTTTGGGATCATAATCCTAGCCAAGTGATGATTTGTGGTGCTCCGGCCCGATTGCATAGATCATTCCTGTCGGTCTCACAGTCTTAGCTTTTCCAGTCTTTACACGTAGGTCCACTTGTTATTGCAAAGGTGAGGTGCTACAACCGCCCAAGCCAAAGTAAGTAACGTGCTACTGCAACTCTCCAAATCATGACCCAAGATAAAATAGATAAAGATGAGCTTAGTCTAAGTCATCTACCAGCAAGGCTGCAGAAAAGTGAGAAGAGAGACCAAGGAAATTAACAAAAATAAATTAAAAAAAAAAATATTGTTGTTAGAAGAAGATGAGATCAGCGAGAGTTTGGGATGAATTTAATTTAAATTAAGAAGCCATGATTAGATTAGGGATTGAGAACGCTTGGGATGGATGATTGCCGGCAGTATTCTCTTTCAAGGGAATGCATGTGTTGAGATCCCCCTTCCATCATACACCCATTTGCCCTGACCTAATAAACAAACCAGAATACAAATTTACTTACACAAAGGCCAACCTTGATTAATAAATCCAAGTAAACGCGGCTTTCTCATATTCTTTTGTATGTGAGAGCATGCGACTCTTTTCTAAATGCTTGATATAATGCCAAGGCTTCAATCGCATGGCTTTACTTGACAACTGTGGATATTAGGATAAATTATGCTATGAAAAGTATAAAAAGCATCCTTTTCTTGATGTGAAAGTATAAAAAGCACCAGATAGCCGAATCCTGAGTATTCTCAGCTCACAACGTGCTAGCATTTTATCAAAGTATGCCTAATAAGAAAAAACTAGTGGTCTTTTTTTTCCATAGAAAACCATTATATAAACCTTTGGATTATTTGAACAATAAAAATATATAGGTCTCTTATTGTGGACATCGAGTCTAGTTAATTTTAAGCACTAGAAAGTACAAAAAAGATGCAATCATATCCTGAGCCTAAATGTTAGCCTCTTTGAGCAATATTAATCCCATAATAACTAAATTTTTTCCAATATTGACCATTTGATTTGCGAATCTTTTACCCCACAAATTCAAGTCGATATCTTCTTGTAAAGCCTTGATGGATATTTTAAGACACTAGTTCAGAATGCCTATTTGTGGATTTATGTGTCCAAAATTCATTTTGTAACAATATAGGGCCTCACCTAAAAAGTATGGCTAGAAGGTGTTATTTAGGTTCCTTAACTATACTCCTTCCGTTTAAGCCGGGATACTCTTGCTAGGTTAAGGACTAAATTTAATCAAATCTAGTCATAAACACTATGATCGACTTGCGATCAGTCCCAAATGGTCTCGTATTTAGTGTCCTCTGATCTAGGTTCGTTTGGATATTATTTATAACAATATAGGATCTCATTCAAAAAAAGCTAGATAGAAGATGTTATTTTACTTCCTTGCCCTATATATATAAATATGCAAGATCTCTTCAATATATAACCAATGTGGAAATAAACACTGGGTGATGAGTGTGACAACATTTGCTAGAATAGATTTTGGATACTTATACAAGGACAAGAAACTTAAGTAACATCTCTAATTAATCTTTTTAGGTGAGGTCTTAGCAAATGTAGACTAGGAGACACTACGATATTGATTTTCTTTGGGCTGATCATAGGTTGATCATGATGTTTGTGATTGAATTTGGTCCCTTAGTATGCCATCTATTTAGTCCTACATTAGTTATGTACAAAGTAGATCTTGGATCATATATAGGTCCAAGAAATTTAAGCTAAATAAAGTCATATTTTGAGCAAAAATTGCAATTATCAATATGGTCCCGTCATTTGCGGGGAACATCCCTATTAAAGGAACTAGCTCAGGAGTATCTCCCTATCAAGATATGCTATGAGAAGCATCCCAGTTTTTGCCATAAGATATTAAAGCAAAAATGCAGATAAAGTGCCAATATCCACCTATCAAGTTGACTAAGAGAACACATAGACTATATTCCATACTACCAAATAATATGCAACAACGAGCCACACAACATACCAAAGTGAGGCATCATCGATCGCCTATCCTTAAACCGAAAGGCCGTTTAATTAGATCATTTAATCATGAACATGAGAATGCAAAGGCTAACTTCCACTGAACCGCACCGCCGACCAATGGGCTACCATGAATAGTCTTAATCAATGTTGCAAAGTGTTGTGTTTATTATTGTTCCAAAGGCATGGTCCATTTTTACCAAAAAGTTGCCTCCTTTGTGTTTAAGTTAATCCGGCCAGCGGCATGAGGTGGGAGAATAATGGAATGAGCTCCTGTGGGTCCTAAGCTTCCTTTTCGCACCCAGCAGCCACCAAACATGACACATAGTCCTGGTGTCCGGGTCACCTCCCACCCTATCTCTTTCTTCAAAAGGAATCCGGTTGTGATCACCACCAGGTGAAAGTTTTGGACTCCATTCTTGTTCACAAAAGAGGCACTCATTCATATATAGTTCGTTCAAGAGAGAGGCTAGAAACCAACGAGTATATATATATGCATCACAGGGTATCCAAGGTAAACACTCTTGTTCACGAATTGAAAGGGAGCCCTTTTACATAAGAAGACAATCAAATTAATCAGTCTCGGATTTCACGTTTCATTGCATTGTTCACGTCTAGGGCCAGTACCTATTGTCAAGTGAGTTGCCTCCGCATGCAAACCTGATGGCTTTGGCATCTAAAGTTAGTTTATTAAATCTTTTCAGTATCGACTTTCTTTCGCAATTCTTCAATATCTTTCCATGATTTCCTCCACAAATGTCTCTGAATTTCTATATATCAATCTCTGGTCAAGCCATGTATTGCATTCCTTCCTCTTTTGTTAAAAAAATTGTAGTTGAGCTCATTCGGTGAAGCATGAATAATATATTTGAGATGGTTAGTATTAGGAAGCACAATGGTATATGTAAAGCTCTCCTTGGGCATCCTTTAATTGCTACAATATTGGCTTGAAAGGTAACATACCGAGAAGTTGAGACAATAATTCACTAATACTTTGACTGTGGTACTACGAATCATCAATTTGCTTGACATGATTAAAATTTAAAAGTTACTATAGTTATGCGATTATTCCTGTTCATCTATCAGTAGTTTTGTCTTGTTTTTTTCTTTTTCCCCTGGGAATAATGGTAGGAGCACCACAAATTAAGTAGCATTCATTGTGAGACAGTGTAACCATAATCTAGACACTTCTTTTAATAACAATTTTCAACATAATTCTAGGAAAAGATTTGTTTCTACATGACAGAAAGATGGCCAAATGTTTAAATCATGTCAGCTCTTTTTTTGGTGAAAGTTTAAATCACATCAATTAACACAGCCAAATAGGCTTCATTTGGTGCAAAGTGCGCAAAGGCATTTATGCTATGCTCAAAATCCATTGGAGGTTTCATCAGGAGGAGAAAAACATTGGAGCAATCATGTACCATCACTGCGTCCTAGCAATCATTTTAAGCCCACTTTTCTCAAGCATTTCCAAACTCCAGCAAGAAAGACGAAAGAAGAGAGGGAGAGAGAGGTGATAGCTATGGATACCAAGGCCAAGAATATATCCTCTGATCACCGGAAAATGATTCAGTTATTTTCCTCCACGGAAACGTTTTATAAAAGGAAAGGAGTACGTTATCCAGGAGGCGACACATGTATCGGCATTTACATGAGGGCGACGTACGTACGTAGGTAGACCATGTCATCCCTCGTATCCAAACACTCGATCATACATATAATATACTCTTTTGTGTATATAGAAATAGAGGAGAGAGGAGTACGTACGTAGCAGTGGTAGCTGCAGCACAATTAGCTTTAGCCTACCCGTAGTGAAGGTTGGAGATAGACGGAGAGATACAGAGGAAATTCACGTGTATTTGGGGACAGGCCTGCATTAAAGCATGCAATTTACTGATGGTGATGAAATTATGAGGCCTTTTGTTTCTTTGTGGGCATTCTCTCTCTCTCTCTCTCCAGGCTCCTTTGTGGTGGGCTCAAGTTTCAAGCCGTCCTCTCTCTCTCTCCCTCTCTCTCTCTCACACACACATACGGCAAATGTTTTATTTATTCGTAGTATTACCAGATCCCTCACGCCCTTGGAAGAACAACTCCAGCCCCAATACCACCATCACTTCCAGCAGCCCACTCCATAAAATCGCAAAGAAGGCTGCTATGTGAGAAAGCTGCCTTCCTGTGTGTGTGTGAGAGAGAGAGAGGTGTTCCAAACCGCCTGCCTGCGCCAAAAAAAAGAAAGAAAAAGGAGAGACCTTTTCTTCAATCTCTAGCAGTATTCTCTCTCTCTCGTTTTAATCTGTATCCCTTCACGCTTGTATCGCTAAAGAACTGATCCATTCTCTAATCCCCACACCTTATTCCATGAACCATGTCCATAGCTCCACATAGAAAGAAAAAGCCATAGATTTGAATTCAGCAAGCTAGATAGAAACAGGGAAGACTATAGGAGCAGCATCACACATGTTGGGCTCTCCATCACCGGCTCCGCCGCAACCTCTCAGCATCAATACCTCCTCCAACTCTTCCATCCATCCTCAACAACCCTTCCCTCCATTGTGCAATGCCAATGCTAGCAAGAAAAAGAGAAGGCCGGCCGGCACTCCAGGTATGAATAAAACCAACATATGCCATGAATGTTTGCTACTAGTTTACTTTAGTAGCATAGTTTTTTTTTTTTTCTGTCATCAAGAATTATATCATCTTTGTTGGGAAAATTGGGTGGTGATGTGGGTGGTGGCGAATGTTAGACCCTGACGCCGAGGTGGTGTCGCTGTCGCCGAGGACGTTGCTGGAGTCGGATCGATATGTTTGCGAGATCTGCAACCAGGGTTTCCAGCGCGACCAGAACCTGCAGATGCACCGGCGGCGGCACAAGGTGCCATGGAAGCTGCTGAAGCGGGAGGCCACCGAGGCGCGGAAGCGGGTCTTCGTGTGCCCCGAACCGAGCTGCCTGCACCACGACCCGTGCCACGCCCTCGGCGACCTGGTCGGCATCAAGAAGCACTTCCGGCGCAAGCACAGCAACCACCGGCAGTGGGTTTGCGCCAAGTGCTCCAAGGCCTACGCCGTCCAGTCCGACTACAAGGCCCACCTCAAGACCTGCGGCACCCGTGGCCATTCCTGTGACTGTGGCCGGGTCTTCTCCAGGTGCCATATTCTTGAGCTATCGAAATTTGATTTATAAATTCTTTTCTGTATTTTGTGTTAAAAAAGTAGTAGTAGGAAGAGAAGAGTTAATTATGTTGGGATGAAACGAGTGCCAGCGGTGTCAGTCTTATTTTTTGCTCAAAATAGCTTAATTTTTCTGCTCACAAGGACTCTAGATGAGAGTCGATTACTGAGGACATGATTTCATTTCTTTCCCATCAATTCCTTCAAGTTCTTGATCAGAAAGAAGCAAAGTGGCGTTGGGCAATTAAGAGATCAGGACCCAATTCCCAACACCTCCTTCCAATGGTTGCTTTCGTATTTGCTTTGCTTTCAGTCCCATTTAATGCCCATGAACCCAGAGCCCAAAATCTGATGCCTTGAATCTTTAAATCATCTCCCTGTCTCTTTTATTTGTTCTATTCTGGTCATGCTATATTTTATTTGCATATTTTGGATCCAAAATTTTATGATCCTCAGAAATAAATTCTTCATCTCCCTCCCTCCATGGCCGCCCTCTTTTCTTGCTCCTAATATTAGGACGAAATTATTTATTCTTTCCGTTATGCCCAACAAGCACTAATTAACAAAATAATCCGTTTGACTGCTTCCACTTTGGCATCAAATTTGGTTACCACAGGGTGGAGAGCTTCATAGAGCACCAAGATGCATGCAATGCCGGCCGAGCCAGAGCCGAGCTTCAGACACTCCAGCCTGCATGCCTATCAAGGACTGCGTCAAGCCCGAGCCGATCGAACGACACCAACTTCAGCCAAGCAGGGTGGCCTGGTCTACCAGTGCCAAATCCTGCCACCATCTTCCTCCACTCCAGCCAAATTCCCTCCCTTCCGCCGGATCGTCACTGCACCCACCACATTGAGCTCCGGCTTCTACCCCCATCCAATACCAAATCCCCAAGCCTCCCCTCATCCACACTCTCCCCTACCTCCGAAGAGGCACATGCCGCCAAATTGCAGCTATCCATCGGCCCCAGCGGTGATCGGTCACCTGACAAGGAGCCAGGATTAGCCACCATGAGGTTCGAGGAGGAGGCAAGAGAGCAAGTAAGGCTAGCAATGGCTGAGAAGGCATTGGCGGATGAGGCGAGGCATCAAGCAAAGCGGCAAATAGAATTGGCTGAGCAAGAATTCTCGAATGCTAAGAGAATAAGGCATCAAGCGCAGGTGGAGATTAATAGAGCGCATGCTCTTCGGGACCATGCAGTGAAGCAAATCAACTCGACATTGCTCCAGATTACATGCTATGCTTGCAAGCAGCAGTTCCAGGCCAAGCCCATGATGGCTTCTGACGATAATTCTCTAGTTGCGAGCTATATGTCGTCAGTGGTGACCGAAGGTGAGGAGGAGAATGATGACCAAAACCAGCAGCAAAAGATTTTTAGCACATAGTTACCAATATGTATTTCAACCCAAATCTCTCTCTCTTGAGTATACTGGGTCCTGAAATTGGGTACAGTGATGTTTGGATTTTCAAAATTTCAAGGGGTCATGTGACATGCAATGTTTTATTTTATCCCTTTTTCTTTTGACGATGGTGATTTTATGATGGCTTAGCCCTTTCTTTTCGTATTGGAATCTCTTAGGGTGGGCTTGTAATTTTTAAAGATTACCGAAAAATACTAGAAAAATCCTCATGCAATCTTAAACTCTCTCCTTCTCTCTCAGCATGTCTGTATCTCTAAATAGCTGTGCTGGCCAGATCTCTAATCAACTATTTGAAACCGTAAATCCGTTTATGTTGTTATGACTTGATATTGGCTTGTCTTTCTCCAAAAACAAAAAAAATATGAAACATGCAACGAGATTAACATAAGCTGGTTGGTGCTCGCCTTTTGTTCTCTTCTTTTCTACCCTCCACCTCTTCTCTCTTTTGTGCCTTCCTCTCTTTTTGCCTTCAGTTCTCTCTCTAATATGAGTTATATTGTTTTCCTGCAACGCTTTCTTGCTGCAACTTCCATGGAGGAAGAGTGAGTGGGAGAACGCGAACAATAGTGAACTGGGTACTGAACCAAATGCACTAGTGATCTTAAAAGTCTTAACAACCATCAGAACAGTGGAAGCTGCAGCAATACCACTACCAGCACTTTTCAGTGCTTTTGGTCTCTTCTCATTCAAATATATAATATTTCTCTTGCATATTTGATTTACATAACGACATCATGTAAAAAAAGAAAAAAATCAGAGGCATGGTTTTCAGTGCCACACTCTCTCTCTCTCTATATGAGTGAGAGAATTAGAGCAGTGGCAGGTGGTGAGAAAGGAGCCCAGCGTCCTTCCCTTGAAGAGTTGACACACAACACGGGTGGCCTTAACGTGTGGATTTTTCGTGTGGACCAGCAGTGGTAACCCTTCGCCACCACAACCGAAGCCAAGCTTTGGCTACATCTAGAGAACCCGGGCAAGGAACGCGATCTCCCTTGGCAAGCCAACGGGGTTTTCCTCGTTCTCCTTGCTTTCCTCGGCCAACGTGAGCTCCCTCCCTCCCTCTCCGCCCCTCTCTCTCTACGTTTTTCAGTAAGCCTTTCTCTCTACGCTGTTACTTCGCCTCCTTTCTCTTGACCTTTTCTTCTCACCTTTTTCACCTCAGTGAATGCACTACTGACTCTCCCGTGTTGGCTGGCACCGGGCAGGACGTTGCAGTGCCTTTGGGTTCAGAAAGTAGGTCAAGACCCAATAGGCCTTTAATTGTTGGGATCCTTGGAGTTTGGCTGCTCTTAGCCTTTTTTTTCGGCTTCCTCTCTTCTTGCGTCACTGGAGGTTTCATGCGCAAAGGAGGGGATTGATATGGCTATGTAATGGAGGACACGAGAAAATGTTTACATGTACGTCTTATCATTGTGAAGTGTGAAGGATTCGGTTGGCTTTTTCGTCTCTAGCTTAAATTTCTTGTATTATATAACCTAGCCTAGAAAAATCCTATGTAGGCATGTTTGAGAATTTTCAGACTAGGAAAATCTTTAATTATATATGTTATACCTAATATACATAATCTGTTTAAAAAAGAATATTCATGAAAGGTCACAACCATGATCTAAAAATGGAATATATGATGTAGCACAACATTTTTTTTAAAAAAAAACGTGATATCAACAAGAGACCAAGAAAGTAGAAATTGATGCTTTCTCTCGAGATATTTTATAGAGAGAGATTGGAACTCAATGGGTGACACGGGTGAAGCCCAACATATATACCAAGTCAGGCCTGCGCCCGGCCTAGCCTTCAAGCCTACTTCCTATGCCTGAGCCGGCTACCTATCGGATTCTAGGTTTTTGCGCCGAGCCCTAGGGTTTTAGACCGGGTTTCGGGCTTCTTGGACCTATTCCCCCAAATACACCAATTGGACAACGTGTTTGGCTCCTCGGCTTTGATGATGGGCTTCAAATACTTTGCCTCACTTTTCCAATTGGTGGTCGATGCCGATGACTACCTCCCTTTCTCCTTTGGGACTTAGGGCCCTCCCCTTAGTAAGCCATGTCTAGTGCTCATGCCGGTACCCCATCATCTACTGGTGAAGGAGAGACATGATTGTGCAAGGAAGAGGTGCAAGCCTTGGAATGCTTGATGTGGAGGAAATTTGGCCCGATGATCGTCATCTTCATCTCTCAGAATGCCATCAGAAGATTGTTGACGACGCCTTTGTTAGTGATTTGGAGGAGCTGGCTGACAACCGCCTTCGTAGCCGACAAGGTGGGCTTGAAGGTGGAGCGATGGAGGTTAGGGTTATGCATGAGGGCGATCTCCATGAGGGCCACGATAGAATGGTGTAGTGCACATCACCAAAGCCTTCTTAAGGATGATGACAAAGCAATGGAGGGCATGGGACTCAGTAATTGCTCTTGCAGATGGCAGGGTTAATCTTGACCAACTACCACAACGCCTTGGCTGCCATGGCCTTCATCTTAGCCTTGGTGGCCGGTTCATCTGCCTCACTAGCGTTGGTCCCAAACCCGGAGGACAATCGAAGCTTCCAAGAGAGGACGACGCCGTTGGTGGCTATGATAGTGGGTTTGGAGGAGATGAGAATGCTTTTCCAGGAGGGGATGACAGCATTGGTTGCTACTGGAAGGTGAGGAGGCGATAAACCTAGTTGCGCCATTTTTTCCTCAATCAATTGAATCGCTACTTTAGTTTAAACCAGTTAGGTCACCAAACTAGGTATGGATGGGTGGGCTATATATTATATATGTTATATTATATAGATGCTGGGCTCAAACCAGGCTAGGGCTGAAGCCAGGGATATCGACCGGTCTTCAACTGGGCTACAACTAATTTGAGATGCGCTTTGATAATCTTGACCAATTGGAAGCCTAACTAGTATTTACAAACTCAGACAAAGAGAAAGGTGACATATTCTTAGTGTGAGATTGGCTCAGTGCTGCAAGGATCCATGTGGATGTGTGTTTAGTCCTATAACGACTATACACGAGATACTTATACAGGCCAAGAAATCTAAATAACATTCTAGCTAGTCTTTTTCGGTGAGATCCTCAGTTTTACAAATGGTAGCAAAGTAAACCCACCTAATGGTCCCCATAGATTAGGGGACACTGTAGCACATGCCTATTTGGATTGATCATGAGTTGATCATGGTGTTTGTGATTAGATTTGTGGTCTTTATGAATGAATTTGGGATACATATGAATGGATTTAGATCCTTAGTTTAGTAAGCTCTATAATGTGGCACCACCTCTTAAAAGGTATGGCACACTAAGTGGCGAGGCTCAAATTTCATCATTTGGACTCCGAAACAAAACTGTCAAAATATTTTTTTTTTGGAAAAAATTTTTGACGGGACGTATCTCCTAATCCATGAAGAATTAGGTGGAGTAGCTGAAGATAAAAGTAATATAGAATTTGAGATCTACATCCTTCAAAATTTTAGCTTTTTTATGTTTATTTTTATAAGTTATGTCTATTTTGAGGAAGTTATTTCTTATTTGAACTAGATATAAGGACGGACCACACTAGCATAAAGTTTATTATCAATCAATAAAAAAAACCCAAACTATACTTTTGCCATTTTTTTAAAAATTTTCTAAATCTTTTTGAGAGAGATATTCTAGTTAAGTAGGTTTAGAAATTTTTTTCTTTATCTCGATCGGATAGTATATACATGCAATAGAAAATCAATCCTTACATGTTGTTGTACTTGCTAAAATCAGAGAGCCATTTTGAAAACTAGGTCAGCAAAATTTAGTTTGGGTTCATCAGTGAGCATAGCAGTTTGTTCCTCCATATATTGTTATGCTCAAATAACAAAAACCTTTATTTACCATTTTTAATAGAAATAATAGCAACTATTCTCTCAATTCACCCAATGATGGATTTAATAATGATGGCTCGTATGACTCTGGATATTAGCCAATATAACAAAAAATATCATACAATGATAGCTAAAGAATAGTATTTTCTTTTTTTTTAATTTTGACATTGCTCACATAAAAGTATTATTCTATAAACTAGCATGAAGATCTAAATGTTAAAAATATTATTTGAACAAGATGAATTCTGATGTGAAATTCCGGATGCTTATAATCCATTCATACAATTCTTATCATAAAAAATGGCGACATAAGGCCTGTTATCTAAATCTGTTCTGTTTATGCATAATCTTCTGATAGGGCTTTCGCACTATTGTAGCAATTGTTATTCCGAACCTTACCCTTGAGTGTATAGAGTTTATAGCCCTCGAAATTGAGTGTTCTTGAAAGTTAAATACTAAACCGGCTTACAAATACTTAGGCCTAAGAGATGAGTGGGCACAAGTGAGAGCAGATCACCGTAGGCTACGTCCTAAGGCAAACAGTCCCCAGTTATTTGTATAACATGAATTAATGATCATGATGAACACAGGGATGGGACAGCCACATGTCCATCTAAAGTATTGGCCAAATTTGGACTTAAAGATCTAACCAGGTTGAATGCAAGCTGCGCTTGATTCAGCAAATTTGATGCCTGGTGATTAATTCGACCCATCTACTTTAATTGGCTTGGATCAGCTCGGGCAGAATTTTTAAGAAGGGGAGAAAAGGTTTAGGATATTATTGTTGGATAGGCAGTTGTTTGGTGGGGCATCAACTCCCCATCCTACATTTACACAACTTAATAATACAGCATGACCAAAAATATAGTTGCATAAAGCATATATATATATATGTAATTTATCATAAACATGTTAATAAGTTATTATTCGTGTTTTATTTATCGAACTAGATTTAAGCTCAACCATCTATCTAATGAGAGGGTTGGATAGGTCGGTTTTAGGTTGAGCGACATCCAAAGTTTACAATTATTCATTGATGCTCCAAGGGAGCAGATTGTCTTTTGGATATCTAATAATACTTTCAAGCAACTTCCCTCAAAAATATGTATAGACTGTGTACTAATTGCACTTCTCTATTGTTATCATGTGAATAGTTGAAATTAGCGTTATTGCATGATCGAATGATTTCAAATAGTTATTATCAGAAGGCATACGTTATCATCTAAGGAAACATAGGCTTGGATGTAGTCAAGATGATTTTGATTACACCTGAACATGATCAACTTCAAATGAAGTTAACTTCAAGCAGAAATTTTGGGATGAAGCTCTTGTTTGCTATTCGAATAAGCTTAATAAAACTTGTTTTAAGCTTGCCAAAGTTTATTTCTATTTTTCCCAAGAGATTTGTATATACCCTCAGGCATTCATTTTTAGACCTCAGTTCTATACCTCTCGGAATTACAAATATTTCTGTACTAGTCCATCATGCTTCATGACCCATTTGATTTGTATGTACCCTCCAACCTCCACTTCTTTGCCGTTATTCACCTACTCTGCCTCCCGGTCCCCTCAGTTTCAAATACTCCTGTCCTGCATGGTGAAATCCATACCATTGCTTTCATGGTCCCGTATAAAGAGAAATCTAACTTCTTCAACTTTCTTGTTATACTTGAGCAATTCAGCAATGACCTGAAATGTTAATGATTTGTTTTAGTTAAAATTCATTTTTATTTATCTATTCATATGTTTGATTTGGCATGATGTTTTTGTTGCAGTAGTTATCATCAATAAGTCATTAAAATGTATTGCTCAAATTACATTAAATATTTTTATCTATTTTCATTAGCATTCCAATGATATGAATCTTGGCTCTGCCGTTACTCTCGTGCCTTTAGAGAGGTCCATGTTCCAATAGATAAAAAGAACTAAGGATTTTTTGCATGAATACTCTCCTAAATATCGAATTTTACATAAATACCTTTCCAAAATTGATATTTGCATGTATACCTTCGTAAATACTTATTTTGCCATTCTATTCTTTTTTTTATTTTTATTTTTGCATATGTACTTATGCTACCTAACGACGTTAAAAAATTAGCGGTTTCAAACTATTTCAGGAGAAGACATCAGTAAATGCTTGCTTGGTCTGAACTAGGATTCTTTATGGAATCAGTTATTGGAATTTTCCCAATAGTTACACCCTTCTACTTGACAACAAGAGTTTCTGGGAACGAATTTTAGGTGGTGAATTATAATTATTTGTACTGGATAATTAAAGCACGACATCTTTTCCTCCTTTTCTCTCAAAAAAGTTCAGTTACGTAATTGTAAGTTAAACCAATTCCTATTCCTAGCGTCTAGACATCCAAATCACCCGTCTTCAAGAAACATATTGACCAAGGGTTTTATATATGCTTTGTTGGGTGTAGGCTTTATTTTGGTTCGAGAGTAAGAAACTCAGTCAGCTACATAAATAGAGTAAGTTGGAGAAGAAAATGGAAAGTTAAATTATTTATATTTTCATAGGAGTAAATTATTCATTGGTTAAATAATGTAAATGGGTTTGAATGAAAAAATAACATATCTACGTTATATCCACATGTTAGAAAGACCAATTTTTACATTTCTGAAAAAAATCATTTAATCTTGGTGCTCAAACTAGATTAGATTGCTTTCTCGTTCTTATTCCCCAACTAAACAAAAATATCAATTTATTTTTAAGTGATCTGTTGGACCTAAATAATAATAATGCTAATAACATGAAAATGATGGGCATCACAGACCATGATTTGAGATGCATTTTTCACCCTCTATCCACGTATCAATAAATATTTCCTAAGCTAAAATGTCGATAACATGGTAAATGGTGGTAAATGGAATTGAGAATTGGAACAGGTCAGCTCGAAATGATTCAGACGTATGTCCAATTTTATAGGCGAAAGGTGGTGAGGACTTTAGGATAAGCGTGTTGTGCTGAATTTAGTAGGCCTACCTAAAGATATAGCAACCTAAGAATGAGCTGCCAAAATGAATTCCAAAGTCTAGGGAAAGTATGGATTAGTACAAAGGAGGGATCAGCAGCTTGGGCTCGTTCACAAGAAATGTTTCCACATAAGACTAGTTCTACATCTAAAATATTTGAATGTATAAACGTATGGCATTTTCAAATCGAAGCAGCAGTTGGACTCTAAATGAAGTTATGGGAGGTGACAATTGCATGAGACAATTTTAAAGAGACATTATAAACATCATCCAGGCCAAAATAAACAATCGATGTCTTACCTAATTGGCACTAACTGCAGCCACTTGTTTACCAAAAAGAGCAAAAAAATAAACTCCATTGTGGCTAATTGACAAGTTACCTACATCTACAAAAAGAAAAATGCACCTTGTGATTTTTCAAAGAAATAAATACATAATTTTTGTTATATATAATACATAGTGATGGGAGGCAAAATGGATCGTTCTACTCCGGCATGGAGTCACCCAATTCTGACCGAGCAAACCCTAGAGCCGAGCGAGCCGAAGAGGCTCCCTCGACCGAAGGTACAATAACGTTCTGGTTCGAGTTCCGAGGCGCCCTGCAGTGTCGACCGCGAACCGAAGAGGCTTCTTCGACCGCAGACAACGATGCCCCACCAAGAGTCGAGCAGACCTCGATCCCGCCAAGAGCCAGGCCGACCTCGATCAGAGGCTAGGCCGACCTCAGCCTGCCAAAGGCCAAGCCAACCTCAAGGGGGAGGCTAGGCCGACCTCAGCCCACGGAAGACCGAGCTGACCTCGGCTAGAGCCAGGCTGACCTCAGACCCTGCTGAAGGCCGAGCCGACCTCGGTCCGAGGCCGAGCCATGTGGTTATAGGATTGTAGCAGTAAAACCAACATAGCGCACAACCCATGTGGCTACAGGATTGTAGCACTACCAGCATCTTTTGTAGTTGAATATGATTTGTCATGATGTTTGTGATTAGATCCTTTTCTTGGCAAGAATTTGAGGACTTAAACAAAGAAAATATATGAGAACCCATACATATGCAAGCATATATTTACTTCTACATCAAGTATATGTTAGGAGTGTGTTCAGAAGGTCTTAGATATATAAACAAGACCAAGGATCTAGATTAATAGCCTTTTGACTAGTCCTTTTTAGATGAAGTCCGGATGTTGCCCTAAATTTGTGAGCACTTTAGACAAGTTATATTTACATATGTAGATGCTGTCCTATTATAACCATTTTGCAACATTATCCACGCATTGTAATGAGGTTAATAATACTCTATGGAAAGTCTCCAAGTCTTGGTTTTAGTATTCATTTACGTTTCACTCATGACCTGAAAAAAGAACCATAACCATGCACAAGAAATTAAATATAAAATGACGGACAGACAAAGCACCAGAAACAATAATATATGTGAAGGTACCTAGTCACAATAATATGAAATCCTACTGAAAAGCCTCTGATTTATTTGCTAAACACAACAGAGGAAGCGAGGAACCTTCCACCCTCATAACTCATGTGAAATCCAGGTTTGCACCAAAGCTAACGTGCAAGCCTCTTGCCCCTAATTCAGGCAAATCATCTCTAAACAAAACAAAACAAAACAAAACCAAGTACTACGAAACCCTCCCCAGTTTTCCCCGCGGCCTCCGCCACCCTACCAAAAATTAAGGTACGCACCCTAATTCCAGCCAAAAAAACAACCACCGTTGGTTGACTCGGCCCTCCTCCTCTCCCCCACCGTCAACCTGAGAGACCATTTTTCTCAACCCCGCTTTCTTCCTGCTTTCCTTCTGCCGTCATGCTTCGTGCCGGCCACCTTCTCCACCCCCCAAACCAAATGCCCTCCCCTTCCCACCTTCCATAATGCTGCTGAGAACCCGCAGCCGAAGACGGAAACCAGGCGACTCCCCCGAAAAATCGCGCCTTTCCGCATGATGTCGCCGCGGCAGTGGTGGCGCCGCGCGGCCGCAGCCGCCAAGGACAAGCGCAGCCTCTACCTCTCCCGCATTACCGGCGGCTGCCGACACCGCGCCCTCGCCGGCTCTGGAGGCTTCCGGAGCTCCGCCCTCGACGCGGCGGTGATCCACGCAACGAGCCACGACGAGCGGTCCATCGACTACAAGAACGCCGGCCGCGTCTTTGCCTGGGCCCGGACCTCGCCGTCCCTCCTCGACCCCCTGATGTGGGCCCTCGCCCGCCGCGCCGGACGAACCCGCTCCTGGCCCGTCGCCCTCAAGGCCCTCATGCTCGCCCATGGCCTCCTCCTCTGCTCCGACGAATGCCCCCCGGCCTTCTGCCTCGGTCGCCTCCCTTTCGACCTCTCCGACTTCCGCGACCGCTCCTCCCTCCCCTCCCAGTCCTCCGGCTTCTCCGCCTTCGTCCGCGCCTACTTCCACTTCCTTGACCTCCGCTCGCGCCTCCCATCCCATGAAACAGGGGACCACGACGAGAACTCCAACTCCGACTCCGACTCCGACCGCGACCTCCACCGGCTCGAGAGGCTCCAAGCCCTCCTCCATCTCTTGATGCAAATCCGCCCCTACGCCGGCGGCATGGAGGTGGGCCTCATCCTCGAAGCCATGGACTGCGTCGTGATCGAGATCTTCGATGTTTACAGCGGGATTTGCAACGGCATTGCCTGCTTTCTCGTGGGGATTCTCGGGCCGTCCGCATCGGGGGAGCGCGGCGAGGAGCAGGAGGCGATGCGGCGGCGGCGGAGGGGGGCGGTCGGGATGAGGATTCTGAGGAGAGCGGCGGAGCAAAGCTCCCAGCTTTCGGCCTACTTCGAGGCGTGCCGGTCCCTGGGGGTCCTCAACGCCACCGAGTTCCCCCCTGTGGAGCGGATCCCCGATGAGGACATCCGAGACCTCGAGAGGCTCGTCATGGGGGGCATTTCGGGAACCGACGAGGACGAGCCGGAGGAACAGGAGGCGGCTCCGGCAACGTCGCCCAGGCGGTCGGGGACGGTGGTGACGGAGGAGTGGGTGGTGTTCGACGACGGAGAAGGGGTGGCGAAGGGGCACTGTGGGAATGCGAAAGGGGAGGGGAATTCTGGGAACGGGAGGTGGGAGAGGCATTCCGGGAAGTGGAACCCTTTTCTTTGCTCGCCGGAGCGACCGTCGCCGGCGCCGTCGTCGTGGGCGGCGACGGTGAGCCACCACGACGGGGTTCCAACGTTCCGTAACGGTAATTTGATAGAGCAGTTGTGACTCATGCGTCCTTGGTTGTTTAATGAAACTACCCATATGCCATTATTCTTTTTCCCTTGTGTGTTTCATTGGAGAGGGACTTCAGCTCCAGTAATTGGTAGGATTTTTAGATTTGAATCCTTCGAAAGAGCCTGGGATTTTTGATGACGTTAAGGTGTGATGATATTGAAGCTGCTGCTTTTAGGCTCAAGGAATTAAATTGGATTAGCCTTCGGTTCTTGCACCTTAATGCAGGGAAGGACTTGTATATATGTAATGGCAAGTGAGACATTGTTTCAAGTGAGAACTAAAGTAATTATCCCACTGAATACATTGGCCAAGATGCAAGAAAAGACACTACTCAGATTGCAAACATCAGGGGAAATGGATGCAATTGTGCAATGAACATGGTACATTTGGGTTGAGATGGGAAAGTAAATTGGGAGCAAGGACGTACAAATCTATAACCTAAGCTCAAATTGATGCTCTATATGTTGCTTTTTTATCGTGGAATATATTTTTTAAATTAACAATGTTAAATTTGTATATGTTGCAACATTTGGCATCATTATTGTTGGTGGTAACTGACCAGCAATCAGATGGTGGTGGCAGCAGCAACAGCAATCACCAAAATGGTGTTAGCTATGATACGATGGTGATGACTATAATAACAGCAAACAAATAGTAATAACATTTAGAAACAAAAAAAATAATAAAGAAAATACCTCAAGAAGGGCTTGACTTGCTGTGTATCATGATTTTTGACGAATTTTCTTCTTTGAGTTTCCACTCCATTTAGGTTATGTATGTCTAACTAATATTATATCATAGTTGACCATTGTAAAAAGAACAAAAGAATAACACTAAATGGTATAGGATCAAATCATTCTATTTAGTTTCTAATTACCTTTGCTTCCATAATTGTTTTACCTCCAATAATTACGATCTCAAAAATCCCAATAATTTGCAAGCTAAAACATGAAAAGAATAAAAGGGGTGTGGGGGTCAAAAAGAAATTAGTTTTGGATTCACAAGGAGCAAGTGCTCCTTGATGAAAGTTGGTGCGAAATAAACAATCAATTTATACCTTTATCAAACTGAAATTTGACTAAACTAGTTCTCACTGGGTCACATCTGTACATTTTTTGTCAGATTTTGAGAATCAGGTCCCGTGGTTGGAGCCATTTGAAAGGAGATAAGAACAAAAGCTACTGCATAAACATTGGCTTTTATGCGTTCGCCTGACCAAACTTTGCCATTTTTAAAGGATAAACGCAATAGTTCAGAAGTCAAACTAATTATATGTACAAATAAGCAACAAAAAAAAACCATCTAATATCAACACCAGGAACAAAACACATCATCCAGAAAGACAAAACTAGAGTCGACAGTATGCAGAAGGCTTGGTTGTTGAGACAAATGCAAACCCAACATGTTCAAGTTGCTGATATTTCATGGTTACTAAAAGTCACATCAAACGTTCCTAGCATTTGCCACGTTCAAAATAATATAAATCAAAAATAAGATTTAATAAATAATGTCATAGATAATTATCAAGTCAAGATTAAGTACTAGGGTAATTCCAGAACTTCCATGACCAGTAATAAGTCTGGAAAACAAGACACAGCTAAATAAATAGATAAATGGCAACCAGAACAGCAAATCCTTGCAAAATCCAGAGCATCATGTGTTCTTTATCTCCTGAAATCTTCTTTTCACCAACATGATCTAACTATTCAACAGAAAAATGCGAGCATGCAACTAGTTTGATAAAAGGAAGCTCTGCTGTAATATCAGATACTACTCAGCACACAACAGCCCCTTCCTCTATCAATCCTTATTTTTGCAAGAGAAAATTTCCAGGCATCTGTAATATCAATCCCCTGAAGGAGCTTCCTCCCACCCTTGCCTCTTTATGAGGCTAAGATGAGTGCGTATGACAGATGCAGAGGGTTGCATTTCTATATACCACTTGTTTATTTTTCAACAGGATGTGTTCTCATCAGAATAAAAATGGCCCGCTTAATATTTTGAACTACTTTCATTTGAATGATCTACAATTTTACCCATCAATCTCAAGTCTGGTATGAAGAATCTAAAATGCTAATGGTCCCAGCTAAAACACTATAAAACATACCCAAGCATGGAGCACGAAATCAGCCACAAGCAATTTGGTGAACACCATACAAAGTAATCCTATTCTAGTCAAATATGCAGTCCTTATGAAATGGCAGCCCGATCATCAGGTTTAGCCTTTTTCATGATTACCCAAACTAATTGCAGTATATATTTAAGTAGATCTATAGGTACAGACTTGTGGAAACACCCAAACTGATATTCATCAGAAATAATGGAACCACAGACTCAAATATGACGAGCAATCGCATGATAACACTGCAGTAGTAGAAAAGCATCAACCCTTCAAATCATTTAAATAGTGTAGTATTGAGCGCACACAAATAGCAAACCATCATTGACCTTCTGAACATTCAGTACACTTAGAAAACATCCCAAAGTGCTTTATACAAAACACTGAAGTACTATCTAGGAGCCAAAAAACTGAAGAAAAAAGACCATCCCAATCATCATTCGAGATCAGTAAGTTGTCACTAAGGCTCAATCATCATGTCAATTATATGTCAAATATTCCTTATTATTATACTAAAGTGAATTTAGCATTGACCAGATAAACTCATAAACCAAACATCTGGCCTCTCTGGAGTCTAGAATTTTTTATTGCAATGGAGTGCACACCACCCCCTTCCACCATTTTTGCAACCCTTAACAAAATGTTATGGAAAAGCTCCTGATTTGGGGTGACAAAAGTATTAACTCAAGACACAGAATCAGTAGGACCATTGCACATACAAGCTTTAAGGAGAGACAAATTACAAGCACTGTTCACAGTGAAAGGCCTGAATAAGAAAACAAGATACCTTCCAAAGCAACGGAGAACAGACTGCAGGGAAAACAAACAAAAAATATATGCCATGTACTCATCAAGAAGGAAGTTAACTGAACTTTCGAAGAAAGTATAGAGACCAGAGATGCCGTAGTGATTCTGTTGTGGCTAACAATAATTTTTGACCTAAGGCTGGGTTAAAACATGCACTAAAACCAAAATCTTATTTCTCCATTAACCTTATTAACATAATCATCTAACAGTTAACTGTCCAATCATCTAACATCAAGATCTAATTTGATATTGATGTATTTGAGAAGAGGTTCACTTGCTTAGTACTCGGGAGGAAATTTTGGGGTAAAAAGTGTCAAAACTCAGGTATCAAGTTTAAGAGGCCTTTGTTTGCATTATTTTAATGTAATTCGCTTTATTAGTTTTCAGTTATTTACCTAATGGATGTTCCAGGTGGTAAGTTATAGTCATCCACCTTTAGACAATTTCTACCTTATTTAATGTTGTGAGGGCAACATAACAGAGAACGATGGGAAAGACATTGCCATCCTTCAAGATGGCAATAGGGATGTCAGGTCAACCCCCACTATTAAGAGAGATCTGCCTGATCTAATTATCTAAATCCAGTAGCAAGTTACTTGGCATCCTTCTAACCGGACTGAAGTTTCATTGCTACTGATGCAAAATCAATCACGAAACATCTAAGTTGAAAATCCAGACAATTAAACATAATATTAAAAAAAAAATCAAAAAGCTTTTGGCTTCCCTTCTTATGCATGGTCATCCAGAAATAGACAATTTTGATGGTACAGAAAAGTATTTTGTTTGGATTTATTATTTAGAAGTATTCAGTAGATGAATTTTAGTTGTATGTCCCTTAAAATATCTAGGCCAAGACTCATGGTGTGGGTTCTCCATTTATATGACCAAACAATATTATTTAGAACACAAAATCTGTTGGTATTTTTCAAAAACTTCTATCAACTTGATAGATACACAGAAAACCTTGGGACACATGATTTTTTATTTAAGATGCTTGAGATACTATAGAACACAGTCAACAGTGTGGATCCTTGAATTTAATGGTAATTTCCATCTATATAATTATGATTATATCCTGCTAGATGGATGCTAGCTCATCTCTCCCTAACTTTATAGTCATATATCATACATATGCATGTGCATACATATACATGTATAAGTTACATAGCTCCGCTCAAACCAACTTGGTCTTACCAGGGCATGAAAATTTGACCCCCTTTGCATTACACTAGTTAGCCCTCTGCATGGATGGGGTATATTGTTATGTAATTAATGCCACTAATGCACCAAGAAGATAAGTGACTATTGCGAGTAACATAGATGCATGATCAAATTGCTTAAATGCAAAAGTGCATTCATGCAAGTAAAAAGCCAATTAGTGCAATACATGAAGGCTAGAATTGTCATTTCTGATAGGTACTAGTCATAGGCTTAGGCTGGCCAGAGCAATATAACTATGTATGCATGTCCAAACACACACTAATACCACAACTGTTCAGGCTTCCCTAACCCACACCCAACATGTGGAACAAATATGGCAGGTTAGATGGGTCAGAAACATGCTAGGTAATTGCCTGGGTCCAAAAATTCCAGCCTTAACTTCAATTGAGGTTCCCACTCAAGCAGAAAACAAGGGGGAAGAAAGGATAAAAGTTTGGATTAACAAGACAGGAGAATGTCCTAAGCATCCTCTTTTGCTCCTAAAGTTTCATCTCTTTCCTTTTTAGACATGGGGACCATTTTACAAGGCCTTACTAGATTTCTTTCAGTTGAAATTTTAGATGAGTCCCATCCCCAGTAGACATAATTATGAAGGATTGTTTTGGGTTTAAAAATGAGAGAAAATATATTGAACTTTCTAAACTTGGAATAAGTTTCTTGTATGTCATTCTCTATTTTATTCTCTAGCATCTTTTCTTCTCTTAAACTGCTAAAAAACTTGATTGTTTGATGAGCTCATAAAGAAAATGATAGATCTGATTGGGAGATCAGATTTTTATCGTACTGGTCAAAAGTACCAATGTCTAGCCTCCTGAACATCAAGTTGGTCTTGTACATAATGATGAGCAAAGCAGTCTGTGAACAGGTTTGGGAACATGAAGGACAATTAGGAGGAATGATTCTCAGCATGACTTGGAGCAATTCTCATGAAGAGGACGATTATCATGCATTTACAGAACCTTCACAAAGGTATGTCATATCTGCTCTCATCTTCATCAAATTTTGGAGACCAGGACAAGTCAAAATCACCGGCCTTTCAATTTTCAGGACAGCAACCGGTAAATTTCCAATTCAAGAGTAGTCTTATGCTGATTTTATCATTTGGATAGAGAAAAAAGCCATGAGATATATTTATTAAAAATCCAACTTCAAGTATGAATTGAAACAGATAGAACACTTTAGCTAGAAAACTTCAACCAAGAATATATTGAAAAGGGGCAATTAAATGCAGGTTCAGATATACAGGAGAAAGAATGTTTAAGAGAATTAAACAGACAGACTTGACATCCCCAAATGATGTAGATGGACAGCTAACAAGAGTTTTGATGCCTGTAGACTGCAAAAAAAGATGGGCTTCAAGCATTAGGAAAGCACAATGAATTTCAGAATTTGGTATGATAAAGAGGCATTTTCAGGGATCATCATAATATATGACACTAACAAGATCAAGAGGGCATAATGGATGAACCATACACAACAGGTGGAAGATGTGTCAAGCTAACTGAATAACTTCAGTGAGCAACCACAGCTTCATGAAAGGCCCATCAAACAATGAACTGGGTCCAAGTTTGGTATTTGGTGAATGTTAAGATGTCTTGTTACAACAGAGATAGCCCTAAACAGGAATGTTTGGTGAATGTGGCTCCACAAAGCCAATCACGAAAAACTGCAAAGGCTTGGCTGTTTGGTTATGGTTTTATTAGCTCACAGATGGTTGGAGTTTGTTGTATAACATGGAAAATTTAATCAGTATTAGGAAGTGCAGGGATAACCGGGACTGCACAAACCTGCTTGAAAGGAGGAATGCCTCTCACAAAATACCAGAACTTGCTCTTTAAGTTTCAGAAACATCATGGAGAAGACAACATGGATGAACTCATAGAGAAGCTGACGAGGCCTGATTTCTATAAGCCAGCAGTAGGGGAATAAGATCGGTATATAGTTTAATATATAGCTTTATTTCAGTACACACAACAGATAAGGCATGCCAGATGAAACCATGGATTGTGATGATATGCCAACATGCTAGTTTCGGACAAGCATTATTTCGAGTGTCAAACCTGCCAAAAATACTAGGGGACAAACAAGACCAGATGTACAGTAGAGTAAGAAAAAAGGTGAAGCAGCACTTACATGCTTTCAGCCTCAGGATGTTAAATACCTGGCTAGTGCTGCTTTCCTCATTTTGTGACAATGGCAGTAGGGAAATCAGAAGTATCAAGAGGTCACAAGGACAATAGTGTGGCAATGAAGTAGGGGATGCCACCCAAAACTTAACTACAGAGTTTTAATAGGCTTTTTTTCCTATATGAGAGCCAACCACCTGGTTATGATATGCTATCAAGATACTGTCCACTTGCCTGGCTAGTTGCCTCAAAATTTCCATCTTTCTATAAAGCCCTTTCACCAAAACTCTATCACCTTTACTATTAATTCACCCAACCCAACATGTGACTCCACTCCAAATTTCCATTTCTTAGGTTCAGTCGTACTTAGATATCCTTCTAGACCTTTTCTATGCCAACCAATCAAATGGATCATCATAAGCTACATACTTTGCCTGAATAATCTTTTATCCTCCTTGCATAATTTAACACAATTTATTAACATGACCAATGAACAAAATGTTTTTTTATAAACACAAATGGAGGAAACAAGCAACTGGAACTCTCAAGTAAACACTTGCATCCTTTAGCACTCTCCTTCATTACCAGTCTCCATATTCCATGTAGAGATAAATCTTTACATTAGAAGGAACAATTGCACCACCCAATAATCTTGGAAAAAAACTCAAGGTAAGAAGCTTGGTTTCTGATAAAGCAGACACCAATGCCATATATGTGCATATGTGCATCTTTTATTTAATCGACCTAATTGCACAACTTTTTCACAGTATGTACATTCTTTATTCTTTATAAGGACCTTCACTCTTCACATCAATAATTCTTACCTTAAGATTTCTTTCAAAACCTCCATAATTTTCTTCAATTTTTCCCAGAGCATACTGGAAGTTTGTTAATTTTAGTTTTCCCTTGATGCTCACAGAATTTTAATTAGTATTCATTTGCAATTGTGGAAGAGTTAGCTTGCAAGATATGTGAGAAAAGCATATGTTCACTCCATCCAACCATGGTTAACAGAGAACCAGAATCGACTCATACAGCATGATATTTTTGTTTCTAGAGCAAGTCAACCCATCAACTCATACAATTCATGAATGTTTAATATAATTTGAAAAAACTAGAAGACTGAGAAAAATAATATGCTATTAATGAAAAACATTTCACAGAAATACCATGAATATGATATAAAGAAACTCCTTAGATTATGTTTCCATAAAGCAAAGTAACATGTTATCATAAATAATTGACATAAAACATATATTGGTATCTTTATAACTTGTTATGACAAAAAGTAGTTAGTCCATCCCTTATAATTAGACTAAAATAGTCACCTTTCATGATGACATAGCACACACTCCTAAATGCCAAGATAATGAAAAGTGGACCATTCAACTATCAAATTCTACATATTTACTAATTCTATGATATACAATATAGCCTTCAACATATAATATGTAGTAGCCAGATCTGGAACTCAGAATCATCAAAAATAAATCCTAAAAGCATAAGAAACATAAAGCACTAGTTAAATCAAGTAAAATCAACATGTAAGATCAGAGTTAGAAAGCAATTAAGTCCTTGCTCTCCTGATTTGTACTTGGTCACTTTATACTTTGTTCTCTAACATGGCATTATCTTCCCATATTCCACATAATCCATACAAAATTTCTATGCATGTCAAAATTTATAACTTAAAATAAAAAATGGAACATCAGATTACAAAATACTAAAGAGGTGGACTTGCAACAAGGAGGAAAACAGGTCATGCTAGGATTTCTGATGATTGATCTGCTCTATGTCTTAAGTCTTAACATTAAGATATATTTGAATAAAATGAATAATAATTACTTTAAAATCTTATGTGTTTCCTTTTCAACAAAATTATTGGTTACTACTATATATTTTCAAATTGTTAAATAATAAAAGGAACATACAAATGATTACTAATTAAAAAGTAACAAATGTACTTGTAGTACAAAAGTATGCTTGAGCACATGACTAGATGCTTAGTACAATAGATTACCCTATAGTGAGTCAAACCATTCAATATCAGTTACATAGACAAGCGTTTTATTTTTCCCTAAAAAAATTGGAACTCCATTTAAGCTGCAAAAATTACATGGCACAGCTCTATTAACTAGACAAAATGTGCTGCTTTTCCTTAGAAATGTATTGGCAAGCTTAATCAACAAGTTTCACCAGTTGCCACTATTTTTCTAAATACCCATACTAAAACTGAATAATGGATTTCATAAATGTGCAGATAATTTTACTGATTTTTTATGCAGTCATATTTATTATAATAACCTTTCTCACTGGAAGCGATCCATGCTCCTGATACAGCAGCAATTAAGATATCATTGTGCGCAAGAAAGTGGGCCCACAATTGATATTCAAGAAAGAACTCTAGTTGACAAAGGACTGACCGACTAAGCATGTAATTGGTATTTCTAGGCAGGAAAGTTCATAAGACAAGAAAGGAAGCATCAATAATGAACCATACAGAACACTCCCACAAGGGATGCTTCGCAGAACAACGAAGGAGCTACTCAATAATTATTGCTACTAACAGATGAAGAGGTAAAAAGACGGAAAAAATCTGGAACCTAAAAACAAGTAAAAACAAAGCATATAAGAAATTTTTTTGCCATAAAATGATGGTTGGACTGTTCGTGCAGTTCTAGTAATTCATATATCTAGCATGAGTATCTAACAGAACCTCGAAAGTTTCCACAAAGAATTATAGCCTATATGTGTAGAAATATTATTGACTGCATGAGAACAAACAAAATTAAGGGTGTTCTATCTTAGACAAAATAATGGATGCAAGTATGACACTAGCACCAGCTTGGTTACCAAAAGAAGAGAGAATTTTGTAGTTTAACTCAGTCATGTACAACAATATAACACAACCAGCAAATATTATACATATCGAACTCCTAATAAGCCCATTCACAAAAAAGTTAATTCTAAAAAGAGACCAGACATGGTGAAACCATAAAGGGTGACAAAGACTTTCTGTCTATTAGTTAAAGTGCCATCCTAACAGATGGTGATGTTTTCTTAAAACTGCAACTTGTAAAGAAAAGAAAAGAAACAGCAACACATCCACCTAACTTGAATGTGGAAACCTAAGAAAGCATGTAAATGACTACGAAATAAACATCAGAGCCACAAACTACCCAGAAGGCCTCTGCAGAAGGTGATAGACCTATATATACTGGAAGAACAAACCAAATGCAGAGCCCAAGTCATACTTTAAGCTAACTAACATCGTACACCTTTACCTAATGGTCACAAACTTGTTGGTGCCATGCTTGGCCCAGTAAGTCTTCAAGTCAATTGGGTTAGAAAGGTTATATCCTTCTCCCGCAAGCTTCTCCAACACCTTCTTAAATGCACCTTGGCTCATCTTCCGCCCAGCAATACGCGCCCCCCGCCTCTTAGTGCTCATAGGCAGGGGGTACATCGAAATGCTAGTGGTACAGCATGCTGACTGCCAACCTCCAACACCCCACCGATAGCACTGCTGGGGAGTGCCCGTACACGAGCAAACTGGAGTGGGAATCCCCGAGATATCCAAGTCAATCCCATTGATAACAACGTCCATGCTCTTCCTCACATTCCTCCCTCGCGGAAGTGAACCATTGCTGGTCTCGTTCCTTGGGGCAGCAACTTTCTTGGGCTTCTTGGGCTTTGATGCCTTAGCATGGGCCCTCTTCTTCAAAGGTGCCTCCTTTCTGCTACCAGGATCATCCATCATTGGGATCATCTTGTCGTCTTTGAGCGGCTCTGGTGGCTGCAGCATCGGGAGGGCATGTGCTCCATGGGTATCGGGCAGTACTGAGTAACTGGGATTCGCAGGCATCATGTGGATCATCTTGTTCTCCCGGTGGCCGATCCACCCATCCCTCACATACTCTATCGGACCAGGTGGCTCGGGCATGCTGCAGTCGCGGTGGAAGAATCCCCCATTGGAGAGAAGTGGCTTCGTGGCGGTGCGGTCAGCCACCGACGACATGAGCTGCAGCCCTAAATTCCCCTTCAAGGGCTGCTCATAGTAGGCCCAATTACGCATACCCAGTCCCCCATCATCATCCATAAAGGCAAAGGTTGGGCGAACTACCGAAGCTACCACAAAGGGGATTACGGACCAAAAAAGCTATCTTTATACTAAGATCGATCAATCCATCTACCACATTGCCTTCTTCTGGACAAACCAAGAAAATCCATCACACCAAAAGAATCAAAGCTCGGAGAAATGGAACCAAATCAAGCAAAATTGAAGAAAATTACTAAAAAGGAAGCATCTTTTTTTTACACAAACCTTAATAACGAGAAAAATCCAAAATAAGAAAACGTAGGTAGGATTTGGCCAGACTCCCACCAAAAGAAACCCTAATAGACGGCATTTCGTGAATGGGAAGAGAAAGATTGAATCTTTTAGGGTTTCAAGTTAAGATCTTTCGATGAATAGGAGCAGCTGGACGTTAGAATTTATAATGAAAATAAAAGAATTACAGAAATCAGAAAGGGGAAATGGAAAGATAACAGTAAAAAATGGTAAGACATAGAGAGGAGTTGAAGGGGAATAAAGGAAGTACTTACTTTAGAAAGAGCTGCCGTCTAGGGTTCTTTGCCGCGGTCTGATGGAGAGAGAGGAAAGAAGAAATGGGTAAGATAGAACTTCTGTATACGACTCTTTATGCATAAATATGCCGAATATTATATACTCATTCTTCGAATGTTTTACTTTTCTAGATAATTCTTTTTGTACTTGCAAGAAAAAGGTGGCCCATGGAATTAAAAAAAAACAATAAAAGTGAGAAAGAAAGATGCTCGGTAAACAACCTTTCTCTACTGTTCCTGTCCATTGTTTCCAATTGAGGGATATGGTTGTTTTATCTGATTTAGTTTGTATACGCTATCCCTAATTGGGGGATGCATGGCTTAGGCCCAATGTGGGCACCATTTGATCTCGCCCCTTGGAACTGTTTGTGGGCTCTCCTTTGCCGGTTCCAACAAAAGCTTTTTGGCTTTCTTTTTGGTCAAGTTCAACAAAAATGAGGAAATGACATGGACCTCCAAATTCTCTATGAGGAGAAGTATTGTTTGTTACCTGTTGAAGAAAAATAGAGAGATATTAATTGAATTATGCAGAAATTATCCCAAAATAATCTTATCTAAGAAAAGTGGTAAGAGTTGAAGTGTCGACTAGGAAATTATCCCAATATATTTATATGTCATCCCTAGAATACAATAAGTCCAACCATAAGTTACAACTCTGTATCGCTTGTAAAGTGAAAAGATCTTCAAATGACACCTTCTTTACCTAGAAAATATAACATAATGCACTATAGATGAAAAAGAATAGTGAAAAGTATATAGATAATATGCAAGCAAATAGTGAGTAAAAAGAACTAAAGCTGAAAATTTTCTAGAGCTCTCGTTAATTTGGCCTTGCTTTATTTATAGGCCAATGGAGGACATCTCAATTAAACAAGTTTTAATGTGTAAATGTTGTGTTTTTTTTCTTTTCAAACTTGTAACTGGTCAGTGACTGAAAATTAAAATATAAAATTAAAATCATTATGTAAATATTTTGTTGTCAAATTTGTAATTTGTCGATGAATAAGATGTAAAATTAAAATCATTCTATTTTAATGGCTGAATTTTTTTCAAATTCAATTTTAAAAATAAAATCAGCCAATGTAATAATTGATACTAAATGTCTTACAAAAACTCTTTCATTTTTTCAGTTTTATAAAAAAAATACCAACAATCCTCCACTTAATTTTATAAAATGTAGATAATAAATATATACATATTTCTGGGTAAGGATAGAATAGCGTGTATAATAAGGGTGCTAATATCTTGAACCTCCATGCACTTAGTGTTTCAGTAGTGTTACTCGAAAGCCAATAGTGAATAATGTCTTAAACTTTGGCTATGTTTTGGGAGATATGACATTGCTTCACATACATAATATTCTAGTACTTTACAATGAGCTTCAAAGCAAGCATATTACAGCCTTGTGCTTGATCTCAGCTTCCATGAGTGACTTGGAGAATTAGCCCAATTTCATAGGAAGTGGTCCCACCTCCATGCTCATATTGATGGATCTATCAAGGATGCTCCTATTGCTCTAACATCTCACTCATGAGGGCTATAAACCATATTAAGAGTTTTAATGAAATCTCAACCATAGGGATTGTCACAATCATAAATTTAATGTATATAATTCAATCACTCTATAATTTGTTCTTCTTTTGAACCTGGTTCTTGGGATCTCAAATCCCCATGAAGGGTTTCCTCATAGGCAGTTCATTTCTTTTTGGCTTAAATCTCATCCCCTCGATATAATCAAGACCTTTTCTCTAACTAGAGCTTTGGTAAATGAATTCACAAGATTATCTTTTGTTTAAATATAGTCTGCATTTATTGAACCATTATTTATGTAAGATCTCACGGTACTGTGTTTTCTTCTAATAGATCTAGATTTTTTATTATAATATTTAGTGAGCACTCTTTTGATGACAATAGTGCTGTCACAATGAATTAAAATAATAATATAGGTTTTTTCCAAATGGGATTTTAGATAAAAGATCATATAACCAACCTGCTTCTTCACGGGTTGAGGCTAAGATTATTAATTCTACCTCCACAGTGGATTTAGCAATAATATGTTGTTTTTATTGGTCCACCATCCAAAGAAAAAACATAGCTAATGGTAGATAAAGAATCTTTAGTATAATAAACTATAATGCCCAGTTCTTTTCAAGTATCTAAGTTATATCTTTCCAATGCTCATTACTTGATTTACTAGTAAACTTTGCTAGTGCTCCCATGGCATAGGCAATATTAGGTCTAATGCAATCTATGGCATATCCAAGACAACCAATAATGCTAGCATACTCATTTTGATTATAAATATCATTTTTATATTTTGTAGAAAATAATTGCATATTTGGGTCAAAAGGAGCGCTCACTAGTTTACAATTAAAAAATTGATATTTTTTTCAAAAATTTTTTTCAAGTAATGAGATTGGTCAATAAATCAATGCTATTGGAAGTTTGACTAATTCTCATGCCAAGTATCATATTTGGTTGTCCTAAATTTTTCGTATCAAAATTATTTTTAAGTAATAGTTCTACATCCTTTGTAATTTTTATGTTAGTGCTAAAAATTAAAAGATCATCGACATATAAACATATTATCACATGAGCATTATTAATAGATTTACAATATATGCATGTGTCACTTTCATTTGCTTTAAAATCATTTGAAAGTAAGAACATATCAAATTTTTCATGCTATTATCTAGGTGCTTGTCTCAAACCCTATAAATATTTAAATAACTTACATACTTTATTTTCATTACCTTGCATGACAAATCCTTCAAGCTGACCTATATAAATTTCTTCCTCCAAGTCTCCATTCAAAAAGACTACTTTTAATCTGTTTGATGTATAATAAAATTATGAATAGTAGCTGCAGCAATAAGTAATTTAATAGATGCAACCTTGGTGATTGGAGAAAAGATATAAAAAAAATCAACGTTTTCTTTTTGTTTATAGCCTTTGGCTACTAGCCTAACTTTGAAATTTTTAATTGTTCTCTCATATTTCAATTTTCTTCTAAGTAATTTACAACCAATTGTCTTACAACTTGGAAGTAAGTCTAAAAGTTTTCAAGTATTATTGAAAATTAGAGAATCCATCTCATTAATGATAGCTTCTCTCCACAAATCTGAATTAGGTGAAGATAAAGCCTCTTCCAAGGAGATAGCGTCACCTTGTACATTATACGCATGGTAGTTAGGGCTAAAATAATTTTCTATTCTAATTCTTTTACTCCTAGTCCTCGTAGGTTCCAATTCAGTCTCATCATTTTCATCTCTTGGCCTAGATGTAGATGGTTCATCACTAGTTTGTATTTCAGGCCCCCTCCTAATTTTTGATTTGAAAGAAAATTTATTTTCATGAAAAATTGCATCTAAAGATTCGATAATGGTATTGTTATCAAGGTCCAAAAATCTATAAGCTTTGCTATTCAATGCACAATCCAAGAATACACATGGGGATCGGCAAGCAGGAGGGGACCCTTACATATCTCGGGATCCCTATTACAAGACGTCGCCTACATAGGGGTAGTGCACATCTATGGAGCTCGGCATCAGACACGGATTGGAGAGCTGGCAGATGGGTGCGTTGTCGATGATGGGATGAGTCACTCTGGTACTGTCAATATTGAGTTCACCTTGTGGCATTGGAGACTATTTGCCAGCTGATCAGTAGGGGAGGGCTTGGTATCCATTCTCTGATTGAGTGTAGGGAGTTATTAGCGACCAGGATGGCAACCAGGTTTCTTCTGGAGCCTGAAAGCCTTTGGGGCTCATTGTTGAGGGCGAAGTACGGAGATCTAGCCCTCCAGTTCGCCCTCCATGCTGGCCGAGGAGCTTCTTTTATTTGGAGAGAGATCTACGCCTGCACCCGGGAGTGATACCGAAGATCAGGTGGGAGATTGGGGATGGTCGGATGATCAGCATTTTGGACGACAGGTGACTATCTGAGGTAGCATTGCAGGGCTGGACCACTGTGATTGACCATGGCTGGTTGGAGGGACACAGAGTGTGTGCCCTGTTTGCCCAGAGGGAGCAGAGGTGGGACGAGGGCCTCGTCCGACAGGTATTCGGGGAGCACCTTGCTGAGGGTATTCTAGCTCTGTCGATCTCTGAGAGAGAAGCAGTGCATAGGAGGGTGTGGAGTCGGACTGGGAGGACAATTGTAAGTGTCCGGGACCTCCCGTGGGTAGGTAGAGGGCCCACGGTGCGACAGATGGATTGCAGCTGGATATGGAGGATGCACATACACCCCCAAGTGGCCTTGTTCCTGTGGAAGGCGGCTTGGGGGTGTTTACCTACCAGTGGAGTTTTGGTGAGGAAAGGAGTGATTATCCCTGTCAGATGTGGAGCTTGTCAAGCGACAGAGGAGTCCATTTACCATGTTCTTTTTGGGTGCCTGAGAGCCAGTCAGATATGGAGATGTGCCTCAGCTCAGCCTTACCAGGCACAGATGTGGGCGTCCACCGAGAAGTTCCTACGGCATTTGGAGGCCTCAGCTCAGAGGTCCGGACGGGAGGAGAGGGGGACTTGTAATGCCTACCTGGCCTATCATTGCTGGCTGGATAGGAATACACGAGTTTGGGATGGTGACAGCCTCCACTCGAGGATGGTGGCGGACTAAGCTCTACGGCATGCGGTGGAGATCATTGGCACCATTGAGGCTTCACCTACTGGGTTGCTTAGGAACATCTGGGGACCTCCATTCTGCTCTTGCAGCGTCCAGTACGATATTGGTATCCTAGGTGCCCCCACCCCCTGGCTTTCTCAAGATGAACTTCGATGGGAGGGTAGCAGAGGACGGGAGTTGCAGAGGTGTGGAATTTGTCATCAGGGATCACGACGCCAGACTTATGGCGGTAGGTGGGCAGAGAATTTTTGACTCGTCCTAAGCTTCGGGCGGCCTGGGAGGGTGTCTCCTATGCGAGGCGGGTACTAGGTGCGGGTCTTATCCTCCTCGAGGGGGATTCGACCACGGTGATTGAGTGGATCCGGGGATGGGGGTGCTCAGTTGAGAACCGGCCGCTGCTCCATGATATTCGCAGAGCATTAGGGGAGGTTGACTTCTACCAGGCCACGCACGTATATCGGAAGGCGAACGGTACTGCAGATTGGGTTGCTTCCTTCGCAATTCATCACTCGAAAGATTTTTTCTAGCTAGACCACGAGGCTATGCCTTTGCGCAGTTTTTTTTTTTTTTGATTTTGTTGGTTGTTTTCCCACTTGTCAGGTATGAACGTCGATGTACAAAAAAAAAAGAAAGAATACATATATAGAATCTCTTTTCCAAAGTTTTGGTATTTTTGGGTCAGATAACCTTACATGGGCCAGACAACTCCAAACTTTTAAAAATTGCAAAATGTACTTTGTAATTTATCCACAACTCAAAAGAAGTCAAAAAAGTGCTTTTATATGCTACTCTATTTAAAATAAAATTTGCTATGAAAATAGCTTCGCCCTCTAAATTTTTAGAAGCCAAGAACTAACAAGTATAGTGTTGGCCAAGTCTATTAGAGTTATATATATATATATATTTGGTTTAGTAACACCATTAGAAGTAGGTAAATATGGAGGAGTGACTTCATGAACAATACCAATAGATTGAATAAAATTATTAAAACCACTGAAGTCATATTACTTACCTCCATCACTCCTAAAGCTTGTAATCCTTTTACCAAATTTATTCTCAACTTCATTAAGAAAATAGGAAATTTTTCAAAAGCCTCACTTTTGTGTTTCATAAGACAAACATATGAATATTTAGAAAAATCACCGATATAAGTTGCAAAATACTGATTACCACCACATGTCGAATTGTCTTTGAATTCACAAGTACCAGCATGAATGAGTTCTAATTATTCAGAACTATGCCCAACACTTTTAAAAGGTTTTATAGTAATTTTAGCCATATTAAAAAAATCATTTTTAATTTTTGGAATTAAGCCTAAAGAACTCATATTTTTTACATATTTTATATTTATATGACATAATCAAACAATTAAAATATAAATAGAAGAAGTAGAATTTTCATTCATTTCTACATTGAACAGCATTTATAATAACTTGTTTAAAACTAACTTTGTTCAAGAAACTAATTCTTTCAAATTTCAGGAGCATGCAACATATCTTTGAGAGTCATCTCTCTTCCAAAAATAAATTTAAGAAGAAGATCTCCAATGCCAACCACTTCAGTAGTGTGAGATTCACCAAGCATAATTTTTTTTTCCTCTTCCAGGATGGTGTAAGTTTTGAAGAAGGTTTTGTCATAGGAGACATTCCTTATTGCTTCTAGAATCTGGCCATCATCTACTTGAACCTTCAAGGACATTTACCTCGGTAATCATAGCCACAAGTGGCTCTTCTGTTATGTTGGTTTATGTAATTGGCCCACATTTCTAGTAGCGGCATATTATAGTAGAATGGCCAGGGTACCACACACATAGCAAGCATAATTATTTTTATTATTTGTATGGTTGCCATTATTTGGTGGTTGCTTTGAGTGAAACTAGTTTTTATTTGGCCTTCATTTCACATTCTTTCTCTTAGGTCTTAGATGGCCATTATTATTTTACAGAAGCTTTTGGCATATTTTCATTTCAGGCAATTAAATTTACCTTAGTCCCATTGGAGCCATTGCGTTTCTCAACCTTGTCTTGGTTCCTTACTTCTTCCTCCACTCTCAAATGGATAATGAGTGCTTCAATATAGAGTTCCTTTTGTTTGTACCTTAACACTTTGGCAAACTCCTTCCAGGATTCAAGCAGCTTGTCAGTGATGGCTGAAACTTGCATTTGTTCATCCACATGAATCCCATCAGAATGAACTTCATGAGCAATCTATTGTAGATCATAAACTTATTCAACCACGGATTTGCCTTCCGCCATTTGAAATCTAAAGAAACGACTGCAAGCATACTTTTTAGATCCAGCTTCTTCAGTATCATATTTTTGGTGTAAAGCCTTTCATATTTTCCTTGTAGAAGACTAAGCTTGGTCACAATAATCATAAAGCTCATCAGAAAAAAGAATTAAGCAAATAATTTCTACAGAAAAGATGATCCTTTTCCTATTTTTTCACCTATATCACATGTTGAGAAAGCTCTTCTCTAGACATATTTTTAGTTTCCTTTTTCTAAAGATTCTTTTCGGTCAAAACATAGACAACATGAAATAGCGTAAGGTAAAATAAAGTCTTTTATCTCCAACTCCTAAAATTAGCACCATGGGAGCGAAATGGTTTGTTAAGATCATCAATTCTAGTAGAGTTTCACACAATATTAATATACTCCAAAGATGCATTTGCATTCTCCATAATGTATCATCTCAAATTATTGGAGAAAAATGAAGAGATATTACCAGAAAATATGCAGAAATTGCCTCAAAATAATTTTGCTTAAGAAATGTGGTCGAGTTGAGGCACAAACCAAGTTTCATCTACAGAATTTTCTGGCATAACGGATCAATAATTTTTAGCACATCGTCCCTAGGATATAACAAGCTTAATTATCCAACTGTATATCTTACATGTCTGCACCACTTGTAAAATGAGAAGCTTTTCAAATAGCACCTTCTTTTCCTAGAAAATATTATAAGCTCTATTATACATGAAAAAGAACAGTAAAAAGTATAGATAATATAAGAGAGAATAGCAAACAAGAAGAACTAAAGTTGAAATTTTTCTAGATCTCTTATTAATTCGGCCTTACTCTATTTATAGGCTGATGGGAGTATCTCAATTGAACAAGTTTTAATGTGTAAATATTTTTTTCTTTTTCTTTTCCAATTTGTAACCAGCCAATAAATGAAAATTTAAAAATATAAGGCTGCAATCATTATGTAAATGTTTTCTTTTGTTAAATTTGTAACTGATTAATGAATGAGATATAAACTGACATCATTCTACCTTAATGGTTGAACTTTTTCAATTTTAATTTCAAAACTGAAATCGGCCAAGTTCAATGTAATAATTGATACTAAATAGGTTACAAGAACCTCACTGATTTTTTCATTTTTATAAAAATTTGCTAATATTATATATTTATTATTAATCTATTAATATAGTGTAAACTTTTACTAGTGCAAACTCTTGTTAAACATCCATCATATGTTAAGGTAAACCATCGAGTGCCTGCTCATATAGTATCAATCCTTGTTGCTTGAGAAAGTGGTTGAGGATTTGGTTCTAATTGAAATCAACCCCTTGATGGAGAGGTGGATGTGGGATTAAATAGGTGGGGTTAGCCCCTCCAAATGTTTGTTTAAACAATCAATATAAAAGTTGAAGGAAAATGTTTGGTTATACTTACAATTAGAAAAGAAAATGACATATTAATAAATCTAATTCCTAAGACACAATATCTCAACTGCCTCTTTAAAAAAAAAACCAAGTTGGTTGTCTGCGTAACTATCTCACACAAGTGCAAACCTCAAAGTTGAAGGGATTGTTTTCACTCCCGTATGAATCGAGTTGTTCTTCTTATGTATGAATCGACTTGTTCATACCTAGAATGAATGGCTTCTCCTCTACCTTCCCCTATCCATCTCCATCTCTCTTTCTTTCCCCCTAAAACCCTAGGTGAGGATGACAGAAAGATGGGAAAAGAGAGGTAATGCTGGAAATAGAACCAAATTCTCATCTTGATTCTTTATTAACATCATAAGATGCCTCGTCGGGAATGCTTTGCTTTTAAATTTTCCACGTTAGATTGCTTACAGGCAACGTGCGGTGACATGATTGTCACTAGTAGACAATATTGAACTTCATTTGTCTGATTTTCTGATGATCAAATTGACCCAACCAAAAATTGGATGACTCAATTGCCAGTATCCCTAAAGTTTATGGTACAAAAATATATTTTTTTATTTTTTTTTAAGTCACAGGACAAACAGACTCTATTTGTAAAAGGAGTTCCATTCCATTTTGACTTTTCGGTTTCCACCTTAAGATGAATGTAGTAAGATAAGTGGCAAAGAAGAAATACTACTCTATATGATCTCCTTTGGTGCACGCGCCAAAAGATTTTTATTCATCAAATTGGACCACTACTATCAACCCGCCGAGTTGATTCAAGTATTTTGAGGGAGGGAAAAAAATCTTTTGTTTCTTAAAACCCTAGCTATTCCTTGCTCTCACTCCCTTAAACCATCTCATCAAGATCATCTAAAACTGATGGTAGTTGTGACGATCTCATCACGAACATCTAAAACTAGTGGTAGTTGTGACCAAGAACTACGAAGAAAGAGTTTAAGAAAATGATAATGGGGAGGAATAATAATAGTAGGCTTGATTAGAGGCAGGAGAGTGTGGGATAATGACAATAATATTAAGTCAAGAGGCCTTCAAAGAAGCGAATGATGGTGATGAGCTGCTTAAGTTAGAGGTGATAGAGAAAAGATGGGGCTATAATTAAAGGTCTCAACCGTGACAAGGAGCTTGATGTTGATGGGTGCTAACATTGGAGGTATGATTGGAGATAGGTCTGGATATTGGAGATAGGTCCGGAGAAAGGTCTTGATGGTGTCAAAGTGCTTCATGTTGAAGCATGTAGGAGAGAAGGGCAAGATATGCAAGTGTGGGAGATTAGGGTTTTTGTGTTTTGACACATTAAATGCCATCATATCAATGGGGTTTATATAAGATTTCAAGAGTCGAGGAAAATTTTAGCACTAGCCATTATTAATCTGGTTGATCTAAGGCTGAACCATCATCGAACCTGAAACTCATAACATGACTACCTAAGCAGTTTGGTCTGAATTAATAGGTTCCAAGTACTTCATGTTTGGTTTAACATCATCAACCTTCAATCTTTATTGTATTTGACCATGATAAAACAAAATTGCAAATAGCTTAACATTAGTCTTCACTAACTACGTCCATCTCTCATCAAAGTTGATCATATCACATTTACCATTTCTAGAAGCTCACTTTTTACCTATCAAAATTTCCAGTTTGGAACTCATATTTTTTGAGGGAGGGGACAAAAAACTAGTATCTTGGAGGACTCAAAACTTTTAACCCTGAAACCTAGTTGCTCCTTGGTAGTTGGTCTCACTCTTTTAGCCATCTCATCATGATCATCTAAACTGGTGGTAGTTGTATTTATTCAAAAGAAACTATGAACATTAGATTGAAGGCAGGGGAGTGAGGGATAATGACAAAAATTTCACAGAGGCCTTCGAGGAAGGAAATTATGGAGCTGCTCAAGTTAGAGGTGATAGTAATTAGGGGTCTCGATAGTTATAAGTAGCTTGATGTTGATGAGTCCTTCTAACGGAGGCATGAAGGTGATGGATCCAGATATTGGAGGCATGGAGGAGAAGGGTCTTGATGGTGATGAACAGCTTGATGGTGAGTGTGAGAGATGAAGAAGGCGTTTGAGTTTTAAGACATTAAAAATCCACATATCTATGGTGTTTATATATAAGATGTCAATATAGCTAGAAAAAATTTTAAATCAGCCCTAATCGAACCAGTTGATCCACGGACCGAACCATGATTGAACTTGAAACTCATAACTTGGCCACCAATGCGGTTGGTCCGAATTAATGGGTTCCTACAAACACTTCGTCTTTAGCTTAGCATCATTATTCTTAACTTTATTTGACCATGATAGCATAAAATTGCATGTAGTTGAATATAATTTTTTGAGAGAAAATATAGTAAAATATAATTGGTTGACTGTGTTCATATCTAATCAAAGTTGATCATGTCACTTTGACCACTTCTAGAAGCTCAATTTTGACCTGTAAAAAGGTCTAGCATTACACTCATATTTCAGAAATCTCACTTCCCTTGGGCTTACTTTTAGTAATTTCTGAACTCATTTGTTGCTAGAATAACCTATTGGTTTCGGGCATTAACTAGCCAAACATGACACTCAATAATAGGTAACTCCCAACACTGTCCACAACTCACTTATTTTTTCGAATTATGCATTTAATGCATTGGATCATATTAATGGTTGTTTAATTGGTTTTAATATATTTTAACCAAATCAATGTTTCGAAATAAAGATCGGTAAATCCTATATTACATTTATTTTACAAAATTTGCATGTCTCATTATTTAAAAAGCTTGTCTTAATGCATGAAAGTATGGTTTTATTTGGCAATTTTGCCAAATCTTCCATTTTCTAGTTCGCACTTAACTTGATTTGGAGTTGAATCTGCTTCAAGTTTAGTCCTGTTTGGTTTATTCTGGTCTGGTACTAATTCAAGTTGGATTTGCATCAATGTAGGTTGGGTCCGTGTCATGTTTCTTTTTTGAGAAGTGCATTGCGCTCTCCAAATGAGTGTTTTTGAGTTAGAGTTGGCTCTAGATTGAGAAACTCTTGGATTATAATGGGAGGCTAAGCCGAAATTTTTTGAGAGAGATGAACATCTTTTAGTCTTGTCGTCTAAAAGCACATGGCAAACAACCTTACATGTAATCTTTGCTTCTGTGTCAACTTAAATATAATATTAGGTTGATCTTGGTGACCTAGAAAGCATGCATTTGCCATAATGGATCCAAACGAAAGCCTGTTTATGAATCCAATTTAATTAATGGATTGAAACTAAAGCCTGGTTGGCAAGTAGTTTGTTGTATATTATCTTAGTTCCTAAATTTTGAATCCAATTTGCATATCATGGTTTCAAATTTTAGGACCACTAACAAATTGCTGACTACAAATGGATTTTTAAGTCCTAACCAAACCTTACGTAGGATTAAATTAGGGATGTCTTTCAACCCAGCCCGAAATGTTAACCTAACCTAACTCGACTTAACCCAATATATAGTTAAAAAAGAGAGTACATATTTACATTTCATGTAGATTATTTATATATTTATATAGTTATATTTTGGTCTTGCCAAATTATGCATAAATACACCAATGAAATTAATGAATAGTTAAGATCCCAACTAGAGAACATTAATCCAGTAAAAATATACCCAACATATCCTTGATATTAGAATTCCTATGCAACTAGGTCTGACCTGATTAATGCGCCACAACACAGTACAACCTGATTAATATTTAGTTAAAAATATTTAATGATACTCTTTACATACTTTTATATTTAATATGATTTTACTTATTATTGATAAATAATTAATATATTGATTATATCATGGTAACATCACAGTTCATCTTAATTTGGCCTCTGAATTTTAAACCATCGATCCAAGGCCCTTCTTTTTGAGATAGTATAAATATGAAGTTTAATTTATAATAGATTGGATTTGTTTAGTTACACTTAGCTGGGACAACTTGACTATCTCGGCCTTTCTCTTAAATCAAGTTTAAACTAGGTATGCAACATCTAATTGGATCCGACATATTGACTTGGGTCGAGAATTTAAGACTTTTTAGTAAAGTTCGTTAAACTACTCTCGAAGGTCGTATCGGCCATCATTGGTTCAGTACGACACTAATCCGTACTCTGCCATTTTGAAGCGCATCAAAAATTGGCAAAGGGAAGGAGAGAGGGAGAAAAGGAGAGAGGAAGCGAGAGGGAAAGGAAGAAATGGGGAGGGTTGAGGAAAAGCCTAACCCTAACCCTAACCCTAACCCTCAAAGTGAGCGAGGGAGAGAGAGAGGGAGGAGAGAAAGGGAGGAAGGAAGGGTGGAAGGGGGAGGCCGAGGGAAACCCTAAGCCTTGGAGAGAGAGAGAGAGAGAGAGAGGAGAAGAGAAGGAAAGGAAGGGAGAGAGGAAGGGATTATTAGAGGAGCTCTTAGACCATTCCGAGCAACCGTTGGCATTGGAGGGGGGGAGGGCGGGTGTTTGCAACTGGTGGAAAGGAGGTGCTCTCTTAAAATCATGAGTGGAGAAATGCAACTTATTGCGAGCGGGCGAGCTATCCTTGATAAGTGTGAATCGATGTTTTATAAGAGCGGAGGAGGGATGGTTTAATAAGAGTGGCCATCCTTGAGACCAGGCGGGCGGGGGAAGGGGGTGGATAGTGGGAGGGGGGTCTAATAAGCACAAACTAGCATCTCAAATTTATAAGTCGGATTGTGCCGGTCTTCAATCAGCCCAATATAGCATGGTTTGTCCATCCTTTTCTTTTAGGATACAATTGGATTTAACTAAAGCCCACTACTAGAAGAACTACTCATTATTTGCACCTTAGTCAGCCTTGCTTAAATCCTCGAAATAAGCAATCATAAACATAGAATTTAATCAATATTTATTTTAAGCAAATAATGGGATCTAGGATCCAATTGATACTTTGGTCAAACAAGTTAATTATTTTCTTCCAAAAGGCATAAATAAATCATAGTTATCTATTTCATACATAAAAGCACTAGACTAACTTTAAGCCAGTGAAGCATGTAAGTAATAATTTGGAAGGTAATCTTATGGTGGAAGTTTTATGTTTTAAATTAATTTGATTATCATGATGATTAATAGCTGGTTTCAAATTTCAGCAAATCACAGTGGCGTTTGAATCAAAAGAGAAAAGGACTTTATACTTCAAAAAAGAAGAAAAAACACAATTAAAAGTCCTCTCTCTCTCTCTCTCGAGCTCTCTCTCTCTCTCTCGTCACACTCACTTGCACGCGGACGAATGGACATGATTCATCTTGAGTCACTCATTTCATCATTTCATGTACACTTTTGGCTCCCAACTGCAAACATGGTCACATCCAGGGCTAACTAATCCTGGAGTACTGGTGCTCATTGATTCAGTTGGTAATTTGTGTTGGTACGAGTGATAATAGGAACTTGGGCTTGGAATGCACCCTCACCTAAATCTAACTGAATATTTTATCTTAATCTTTTAAAAAATTTCTGCCACACTAGAGCTCAAGACCTGCGGTGACACAGTAAGCATTAACCAGTTTCGTCAAAGTGGAGAAGGCATCAACCAGTGTCCAGTCAGCCTTATAACTCTTACTTTTTGGTAGGAGTTTCAGGCTCACACAAACATGCAGAGAAGAACGACAAGAAGAAAGAGAACTAAACGAGAGAAGAAGAAGACGAAGAGTGCTGGAACTGGAGTCTTACGCTAATAAATGCTCTCATTTATTAGTGACAAATCATCCATTTACTACGAACAAATTCTCTTCCAACTTTAAGGACGTTCCCAACAACCTATATGCCACCTCAGCTCCAAAAGGTTACAGATTTAAATGCAAGCTTAACGTCTTCCCACATGCGTCACGTCCGGATCTGAATAGTATATTAGTATGGACCCATGCACCCTACACCTTGAACATATAAGACGTAGTTGGAGCTCAACCATTCACGTGATTGAACCCATAATTGACATGGTTGAAGAAATATGGACCCAACCCAAAATCCAGGTCAGCTAAGATGTGTCGACTTGGGTTTGAGTCAAAATGTTCCAATCCGATGAACTTGCCTATTTATTGGGTAGGCCCTGTTAATCAAAATAATCTCTTTTTTTTTTATTCATATGGTGTGTGGTACCAAAATTGGGCTCTATAGTAAGTTTATATTCTTCTTGCTAGGATACTTGGTAGTAGAACTTTTTGCCATTTTAGACAAAAGACGAGGGTTCGATTCTAAAAGACATCGGCTCTCACTTCATTCCTGATCATACTTATGCCATTGCAGAACGAGCAGTGATAGTGCAAAATAATAGATAGGGAATTGCCCTTCCTAGTTTCGAAAATGAAGGAAAAGAAAATTCATACTCTCATTGGATATATGTTTGATTTCAAGCAACCAAAATCTGTTGAAACTCATATATCTTAATCTAGGTTATGAACTCCTGGTCTAAACTTTATCAGAATTATGTGCTATATACTATTCTACTAGATAAGGTCGAAAATGGGTTGCAACCAATTTAACCCAATCCATCTCAACCCTTGTTACATTCAGTTTAAAAAATTCTGCTGATTCAGGCTTGGATTCGATTTAGTGGATTTATTTTCCAGACTAGTCCATTCAAAGGTTGAATGGTTTAATGATTAGATTGAATTTGGAGCAAGTGCAAAATTTGACCTGACGTGCCCGCCTTATTAGGTCCATGTCTCCGACCACTTTAGGTCAAATTTGTAGGTAGAGACCCACTTCAAACATTTCATGACCTTTTCACATTTCTATGGTTAGTGAAGCTCCATGGTAGGTGAACACATGAATCTCCAAAGGTCCTAAGATTTATTGATCTCCACTTCCATAAATTGAAGTCTGTACCCTAAAGAACAGTAGGCATGAAATAGATACTTCGCCAATTCTCATGGGACTATTAGGCTTGGCATGTTCACCTTTGTATTTTTGGTCTACAAGCCTGTAGGCCCAAGAGAATGTAGCCTGACGTACAATGGTCAAAAAAAAAGAAAAAAGAAGGAAAATCCAAATCTTGTTTGTTTCATAAAGAGATAAAATGGTTCAGTAAATAACAGAGAAAAAAAGGGTTGCCATGGAATGATGATTTACCAGAACAACATGCACATAATGGAACATACCTCTAATACATCTCCTAATATTAAAATGCATGATCCTTGAACCAGTCCATATGTCCCATAAGATAACTAAAGGGATCTCTAACATTATCCAGTCCCCAAAACTCCTTCAAGCATACTTTTTACACACTTCAATATTCACATCCACTTACTTTTATTTTTGTTATCTTTTGTGGAAGATAAGAATCATACCAGGCATTAATAGAGGTGTATATCTGAAATGAAACTTTAAAGGGTTTTGCATATATATTCCTGCAAATAAAGTGTATTGCATATTTACCTTTAAAAATCACTATTTGCATATGCATACATACATATATATGCTATCTTCAATTCATCTTGTTTTTGTAACAATACCCATTCTATTGATGATATCTACAAATACATATTTTAAATATAAAAACAACTTATACCCTTTCACATCAATATCCATGAAAAAAATAGTCAAAATAACTTTTTACAATACAAATTGAAAGTTACAATTTTTTTTCAAGGATACTAATGCAAAAAATTATTAGTGTTCATTCATGTTTAAAATATATATTTTAACACTATCAATCCAAAATCTAACAAGATATGTAGTATTGCAAAAACAAGATGAATTTAGAGTATATATATGTTAATAGTAATTTTTGAAGGATAAAATGTGCAATACCCCAAATTAGGAGGGGCATATATATGTAGAAAACACAAACATTAATTAGGTAGGAGATCAACACTACCATATTTCCTCTCATCCCCATATTCATGTCCAGCACTAGTTTGGTTGGCCTTGCAGGCTAATTATCCATAAATTCTATGATAGATGTACTTCATTTTTTAACAAGTATCCACCTTATGATGCCCTTCTATATCAACAAAGACAAAAGAAGTCCATAAATACAAGATGTATGAATATACATGAAATTTCCTACAATATAACCATTTATGTGCATTGCATATATTAATTGCAAGCACTGTTTTTTATTTTTTGGATAACCAATTGCTAGCATTTTTACAGCAAATAACCAAAAGTAGAACGATGTAAGGTGGATGCACTAAGCACATCTTTGGCAACATGAATTTTTTCATCCTTCATCCATGGTTGTTGAGCTTCCATCCACGCCAAAGCCCCACCATATCTCTATTTATGAGACTCTCACATGCCCTCTTCTTCAAGGAAAGGATTCCAAATTAGTTAGCTTTTTGCTTATTGGGAGAAATTAGAGGATTTCACCAACTCCTTAATGTGATTATATCTACTAATGCTTTCCCACATAGTCCCCAGCCAATTATTCTCTTTTAATGTGCATTGCACCTGCCTAACACTATTTCTACTTAACTATATAATAAGCTAGAAGCTTCTACACTACAAAAAAACTTATCTTTACTGATGCTTATAAGTATCGGTAATTTATGTGCCGACGCTCTAATAAGCGTTGCAAAATCGTCGGTAGGTGTAGAGTAGAAATATTTGTTGCCGACGCTTATTGAAAGCATCAACAAAATGCGAATTTTTACCGACACTTTTAAGCGTCGGTCTACTTTGGGCGGAGGAGGAGAAAACACCTCGGACAGAGGCTAAGCTTACGCCGAAGAGGAGGGAGGAGGAGATCGAACGGGCTAGGGCTCCGGAGAGGAGATCGATTGGGTTGGTAGCTGGGCGCCGAAGAGGAGGAAAAGAGGCCGAAGGCTTAGAAAATGAGAGCTACAAAACGATCGGGCACTGGTTAAGTGGGGAGGTGGCTTCCGACGATGCTTATAAGCGTCGTCTTAGCTTCCGGCCTCCGACAATGTTTATAAGCATCCTCTTAGGGCTGCCTTATGACACTTATAAGCGTCGTCCTTGGGTCAGCTCAGTTTGGACTCCGACGATGCTTTTAAGCGTCATCTAATTCCTTTCCTCCTGTTACATTTGGCCTCCGACGACGCTAATAAGCCTCATGCTTTGTACGACGCTTACTCGTAGTTTCATATCAACCGATGTTACTAAGAAGCGTCGGCAAATTTTGGCGTAGAGTCAAAATTACCAACGCTTCTACCTAGCGTCGGCATGTAAATGTTTTCATAGCTTTCTTCTATTGTAGTGCTACCTAAAGTTTTTTGTTTGAAAAGTATTTCCATCAAACATTTTTCAAAAAAAAAAATCAATTTATGTTATCCATTAAAGAATTTAAACAGGTGGAAGTAAAGAAGAATTGAAGAATCATGCATTAAAAAAGGCCATCATCACATCAGAATGAAGAATGAGAAAAGGATTCCTCAAAACATGACCTCAGGTAATTAATTTGAAATAAAGCCCTTCTGGTGATAATGCAGACATAATTTCTGTTGTTACTTTTATTATGTAAATGCTGACTTAGAGATACATTATGTGCAGTGATGACAATGATGGCAGCAACAAAAATAACACTGAAGTGCCCAACTTATTCAGAAGTAATTGATCTGTACTCGGTTTTGAAAATTTATGGCAGCAATGCATGGGCTTTAAATGGAAGAGGGGCCAGAAACTTCAAAGCAGCAATGAGATTGCACAGCGAGAGTGACACCATTGCCAGAATATCCAACTACCACGAGTAGCAATAACCAAGCACATAACTAAAGCTAGCAGACCTTTTAATTCTGCCTAATATAGGAGCTGGTATCACCAACCCAAAATAAAGTGAAGTCAATTATATGCCCTATCTTAAAGCATGCAACTGGTGGGCCCCTCATCTACTAGCTTTCTAGCGAAGCAGAAGATAGCCAACAATTGGTGACCCTTATCCATTGTTGAAATATAGGGAGCAACATCCTTAAATTCCAAGTTCAACAATTTTGATGTTCAAAGTTATATATCCATTTATTAGCATATGAACAAGAATATATGAAACAAAGCAAATCTAGCATACTCCAACCTTAATTGAATATTCATGCAGCATCAACAAAGTATACAACTCAAACTAGACAAACTTTTTTTGCTTAACTTATTTAATCAACCACACAGAATAAATTTGAGTTTTCTGATGTCTGATCTCAAGTGAATGAATACTACCGATGCAAATCGAATGGCTTCTACTGCTAGTATAATTAAAGCGCTGCTCCAACTCGAATTCTGACTGCAACATATTGTTAACTCAGTTCTTCATTACCATGTTTAAAGCTATGTGTTAGCAAACCAATAATGAGAATAAAATTAAACACTTGCTTGCACTTTGGGAGCTCTTATCTCCAAAATGTTCATGAGTGAATATTAATGGACAGAAGTCAATACCCGAACCACTTTACCCTTGCTGCATGGCGTTAAGAGTGAGAATGAGAAAAGGGATAAGGGAAAAGAACAAACAAAATTCAAAAGAAAAAAGCCTCAAAGCTAAGGAGTTATGACAGCAAGGAAAGAGACAAGTATGGTGCGTTCTTGACTCCCTCTTTAAAGGCTTCCTAAATGTAAATATGACTTGACTCCTTGTAAAAATCTTTGAAGTTGTTATGAGACTGGCATCAGCATCAGCTGCAGTTCCAGCTCCAGTTCCAGCTCTTGATGAGAGCATTCAAGGCCCCAACCAACCAAAAGAGAGCCCCAATTAAACCTCCTCTTGAATGCCCACATCAAAAGCCCTCTGAGCCCATCTGGTATGTTGCAGTTAAGGGTGGTGGTGGGGGGGTTGTGGGGGAGAGCTTCTGAAGCCTCTTCAGACCATCAGCCACTGGTGCAATTCAAGGCAGCCTTTATTTGCTGCACAGTCGTGCTAATGAGATTATTGACTGTTGTCACCGACTCTACGTTGAGCTTCGCAGAAGGAAGGCTGCTTACAAGGATCTGAAATGCCACTGTGATCAGCGAGCCTGAGGAGCCTCCCATTGGGTTTGAGCTCGTCGTAGCCCCTCCACCTCCACCGGCACGGCCGTCGGGCAATATGGTGAACCCTGATGGCAAGAGAGGAATGTAAGATGGGTCCTCGCCGCTCATCACAATGTTGATAGACGGGAGGTCGATGGGGGCATAGATTACAAGCGAGCCCGAGGCATCAGTGCAGCTCTCCTGGAGTATCAGCATGTTGTTCTGGCTGGCATTGAGAGCCTGTTTTGTTTGTTCACCATATCATCACACCCGAAATATAAGAAACTGACCACAACCATGGAAAAACGATCAACTAGTAAACAAGAATCCAATCATGAAACTTACACGAAGGAGAGAGATACAGTTCCCTGGATGCGAACCATTTATCACGCAGGCAACCTCTTGAACTGAATTGCCACTCGACAGAACATCCCACTGAAGAACACGCGCAAATATCAGTCGTAAAGGTTCCAAGCTGTGGGCTTAAGATTATGAGCATAAACAGTAAACTGATCTAATGGTTCCAGATAAGTACCTGAGCTCGAGTGCGTTCATCTTTGAAGAAACTGAAGACCCTCTCGGACGATATCGGTAGCCATATAGAGGTTGCTGCGCTGAGGACGACGCCATTGGGCTGGCCAGGATTTGTGCTCTTGTGAACTGTGACTCGAACTCCTACATCATTCAGTCCTGAGAGCGTCGTCCATCGGTTTCCGGTGGACGCACTTAAACTATAGCAGAAATTGTTAATCATCCTCTGGGATAGCTTCATCATGCTCCGCTTGCCTTCGGGCGAGGGAATCACTGAAGGCATTTTTTTGAATTCAGCATCACACCGATGTTCTTAGCTTCCAAAAATATAAAGATCATTAATGCATTACCTCCTCCAAGGTCCCTCGAGGAAGTCCCCGCGGCCATTAGACATGCAAATCTTTCACACATTCTCTGTAGAGTGGCGAGCCATCGCTGCGCTCCGAATGCCGCCCCACTGCTCACGAGATCCCTGTAGAGCCGGTGAACAGGAGTCTTTTCTTCGATTTCCATGTGCTCCACCCAAGTCACCTGAATCAAAATTTGCCACTTATTTCTCCATGAACAAAGAGTTGACACAAATCCAGCAGATAAAAAATTAATTGCATGCACAATCACCTTGGAGTAGCCACTGGGCATATCCTGAATTAAGCAGCCAGAAGGAAGCCTCCGCGATCCGAAAGGAGGCACGAATTGATTCTCCCTGGATAAGTCTACCGAGACATCAGCTATGGCCCATAAGCCCTGCTCCATTTGCTGACAATATCGCAGGAAATAGAACTCACGTGTGGGCACGACCGGCGAAAGAACCTGTATCTCTTCATACATCTGTATAGTATTCAAATAAGATCAGTGCCACCAAAAAACATGCAAAGGATTACAAGCAAAAGAATATGTATTCAGACAAGCAGTTATACCAGAAGCAGAGATCCGCTCCTACTTCCTGCCATTCCACCAGCAAGGACTTCTAAGGTTCTAGCCTTGGAAACAATGGTAGGAAAAAACTCTGCCCACTTGCTCTGCAACGAGAACGAATCTCTCTTACTCCAAACACCATAATTAAAAGGCCATGAGTATAATTAACTAAGCATAGAGACTTACTGAATCCATAAACAAATCAACCAATGCTACAGCATTCATGAACACCAGTCCGGAGTCCCTCGAGGCCTCGGTGCGGATATCCGGACTCTTGAACTGGTGCCTAAGCTTTGGGAAGATCCTATCATACGTTTCGAGATTGAGAATCTCCCTCCCATCACCTCCAGGCTTCGTCCACAGGGGTTCATCGGTCTGCACTAGCCTGATCAGCTCTTCCATTGCATTGGTAGCCATGTCTGCCATAATAGGCTTCTCGATATCGGACACTGCGGTCGAAAATGGAAAAGGCAACGCAGAAGAACTCCCAGTAAGGAGATCAAGGTCAAGTGAAGGGCCAAGCGCCAGGTTACCGAAACCCCCGACCGATAAATCTAATGAAGAAATGGGCACTGGCTGCACTGGGGGAAGTTGTGTAACTGGCCTGCCCAGATACTTGGATGCCATGCTCGAAACCCGGTCGAGCTGCAAACACATCAATTAACCAAAAGAGCAAAATTGAATCATGTTAACAGGAAATACAACTTCTTCTTCCTTTATCAACATCTTTGAACAGTGGAAACAATGTCATCCTAATTCTAAAGGTGGCTTCGAACGAACAGAATTCGATTGCTGGAAACATCACCATCACGTTAATTCTACGGCATGGTGGACGGTTAACAGCAAGCAATTAATTGGAAGAGGAAAAGGACTAGGAGTGGTGGGTACCTCTTCTTTCAGCCGGGCGTTCTCCAGCCGGAGCTTTTGCTCGTCGAAGTAGGAGTCCTCGGTGACCGGCGGCCCGCCGCAGGTGGGGCAGATGACGTTTTTGAGCGCCTCCCTCATGGCGATGTTCTCGCAGCGGATCTTGTCGTTCTCCGCGCGGAGGGCGCAGTTGTCGGCCCTCTCGTGCTGGGCCTGCCAAACCACCGCAGGTGATCAGCGAAACCACCCAAAGGTGCCTCCTTTTTGGTTTCTCTCGACCCACCACACTCCGTTCCGCACGAAAAAGGCCCAAAGAAGGGAAGAAAGAAGGGGGGGAGGGGAAGAGAAGGCTTGCCTTCATCTGGGTCCTCCTGTTCTGGAACCAGAACTTGATCTGCCGAGGCTCCAGCGCCAAATCTCTGCTCAACTGCATTCTCTGCTTCTCGTCTGGATGTGGGCACTCCTTGAACATCCTAAATTCCACCGAAACAACACGAAAAAGCCATCAAAATCCAATCTTTGGGAAGAAGTAGGACAGGGGGAACCAGAAAAGAACAGAGTATACGCTTCGAGCTGCTGAATCTGGCGAGGGGTGTGACGGTGGTAACGCTTCTTCTTCCTCTGCCCATCTGAGGCATCTGGGTCGTCCCCGGAATCCATTTTCCTCTCTTCCAGCTACGCTCTCTCTCTCTCTCTCTCTCACACACACACACACACACCCCTATAGAAAAACTCTTCTACTCCCACCCTCTAAGACTTCATATCAGCGAGCTTTCTACAGGGGGCGAGAGCATGGAGACGAATTCGGAAACCGCCGGGGGGGAGGGGGAACTGGGGGCGTCGGAAATATCGGCAACAAAACGGGCGGATTCACCCCCTGAATTAATAGAGGGCCACGCCCTCCTCTCTCTCCCCTCGTCCCCTCTCTCCTCTCTCTCTCTCCTCTCAATTCCTCACCGGACGGAGAAAGAAACAAAAAAAAAAGGAAACATAATCACCCCATGCCTCTCCCTCCCCTGCGCCCCTCTCTTTTTCTCCCTTACTCTCTCTCGCGCTATAATTTAGTTTGGATTTTTAAAATATTTTAATTCTTATTAAGTCTCTTGCATGTAATCAACTATTGAATAATTGCTGCTCTTCTATGTAAAAAACATAATAGTTGCTTTTTAATATTTTTTTAAAATTTATAAATATTTATATTACTAAAAAATAATTTATTAAATATAATCGGTGATGAAATCAACTTATATTACTATGTTATTATTGTCATGATTATTTTCATCCCAAAAACAAAAAATAATAATCAAGCATCCATATCACGGTTTAAGACAACATTTCGCGAGAGTCGCGAGAGGAGAGTTATTGCATTATATCTGTGAAAAGATAATCTAATTGAAGTCAACCTCTAAATATGAAGAAATGTGTCGATTATTGATTATTCATTTATAATCAAATAAAACAATTATTGCTCAAATCAAAATTTTATGCCACTTGAGAAGTAATTTTTTTATATAATTAATAGTTAAAATAATTGTTTATTTAGCTAAGTGTAGCCCAGGTGAATAATCCATTATAACAGCAAACAGATATCACTCTCCTTCTGTTAGGACATTAGCCACTAAATTGTGTCTGATAATCCAGTAAGCTTTGTAGTACATTCAGTTGTGTTCGCTGTTAGAATCCTTTAAAATGGTACTAACAACATTATAGAAATGTTGGTTCTTATAGCAACTATTCAATTGGGCCCAAAAAACATTAATGAACGGAAATATTGCTGTTAATTATTTCCGTTACAACAGTACCCTCAAAGTGAACGGGTCCGTTATTTCAGGCGCATCGACGTTATTAAAGAACTGCGTCAAACAGGCGCAGGTGAGCTGCACGTGCTGTCCAGATCATCCAGAACGCGGAACGCGTCAGTCAAGCCGACACGCGTCGACGTCAACCCCGGCCGGCGTGACGGTCGCCGCCCCGCCTCCGTTAGGTCCACCCTAACGGCGACGACCAGCTCCGCCCAGGGGCGTTCCGGGAACGAAAAAGATATCCGGGGGCATGATGGGAAGAGACTCCGCCATTGATTGCGATCCGACTTTCGCCACCAAACCTCCGTCCGACGGCCATAAAGGACGAGTTATTAGAACTTCGTACGGACGCCCTGACAAAGACAGCTCTATTTTTTCTAACTCAGTCCTTTTTAAAAATATATTATTGTAAGCCAGGTGTCGAAAAGAATGATATAGCCATGAGAGTTCTTGGAGGGGTTCAGGAGGGGGGATGGATTGATATTAGATCGGGGGACAGGGATGGGGACTGAAAATGGAAAGAAGTTGACTCGTCCACTTCACTTCGTCTCAGTTCCAAGACAAGTTAGATCCGTTTGACCTTCTCCAATTTGTGTTCCCAAAATGCCCACTTGATCTTTGTCCTTCTCATGTTAGCCCAGATGAGCCCACAAACCGCACAAAAAAAAGCTTACGATAGTGGCCTTTTTTAGCCCCCCTGCAGTTGAGGTGAATGAGTTCGTCCTCTGTAGGACTTTTCTTTGGCATCACATATATGGGCAAGGACTGCTATTTATTTATGCTTCATAAATCAACTTCAATGGCCTGATCCGATTATTATTCTGAGAGCTATGATATAATGATAAACTTCTCATGAAATATGATATTCCATGGGTGTTATGTGATGACATGAAGAACTATAGGGATCTTAAGTCTCATTGTCATAGTTACTTGGTAACTAGAGCAAAAGTTCTCCTAGGAATGATGGGTTGGTTTTGGATGTCATTATTAGTAGTAAGCATTTAGTTGAATTAGTCCACCGTTGATAATTGTTGGCGATTATGTGTTGTTTTATTTAATATTTGTTCTGGAGTTGCTTATTGATGTCATTTTAGTTAATTAGACAACCTATATCCGAAAGCATAAACCTTCATTATTGAAATATGCCTAAATCCCTATATGGCCACTTGGTAAGATTATCGTAGGCTTGTAGGTGGATCACTCTTACTCCTCATTCAATATCAAAGTAATCTCAATTTAAGATTTAGGGTTTGTTAGAAAAATTCTATAGGATAGAGTTATCTTTTGGCTGAATTCATAGATTGGGTAGCTTATTTGGCTGTGACCCATATCAACTTAACACCCTCGAACCCAAATTTTATGGGAGGAAAAAATGGATCTCTATAAATTTTTTTTTTTCTTTCAAAGACCAACGAGTCCACAGACCGGGATTTAGGTTAGCATTTTTTAATGAGCGCTTAAAAGACTACGAGGTAGCGGGACCAATAGACCTGAATCCTGCAGGATTATTAAAATATGCCTTTGGAGTTTATCTATTTGGTGGAACAAGAATATGTAGTTTACTAGCAAAATCTTACTTGCACCAATTTTATGTGAAATCAATGCATAACATAATTGAAAATTAAAGACTTATGCATGCCTAACCATGGATTTTTTTTTGTTTGGGGGGGGGGGGCGGGGGGCGGGGGGCGGGGGTACGTGGGTAGGGTGGTAAAATTCCAAACATAAAAGAAAAGGAAAAGTATATTTTCTTCAAGGTAGTCCAAGTCTCATTTAGAATGCAAGAAAAGTATATCTTCTTCAAGGTAGTCCAAGTCTCATTTAGGGCCTTCATTTGCTAACCAATCAGCTGATTGGTTGCCCTGACAAAATATATGTGAAGCTTTGAAAGCAAGATGCACTATCTTGAATTGCTATATAGGTCTCCAAGGAGAGAGTGGTGATATAGTCCGGATGAAGATTTAGAATCATTAATCCACTGTAAGACTGCGTTTGAATCCCCTTCGAGTCATAGTTTGGTAGCCTGATACTTACACTGCAGTGGATATATACCCCACCAGGTCACATTCAATTCAGCTTCACGAACCGAACATTTGATGAGTCTTCTTGCAGAAGCTTGAATCAGTTTACCGTTAACACATCCCTTTTAAGGAATACGGCACCAGCAGATAAGGTTTTCACTGAACTGCCAAAGCTCACTTTAAACACTCCTAGGGGAGGGAGTAGCTACCTGACTGAAATTGGAGAAGGGGAATGCCTACCTATCGTGGTGAAAGGAAACTTGGATTGAGCAGAGAAGAAAACATCAGCTGGGAACGTTGCTTTCCCGACAAGAACTTAGTTTGAGGACACCTTCGATTGGAACAATCTCTCATTCCTAACAGACCAAAGAAGCCTTCCAGCGGACATAATCCATGTTGTCTTCCTCTTTGAGATTCATCCCAGCAAATGTATCAAGCAATTCAGCGACTGACGGCCGCTTCAGTTCAAGTTTGGGAGTAACTGCTAATGCGTCAAGTTTCCAGCAGAAGCCCAGTGGACCATCGTGTAATAAATATTCATCCCAACTCATTGCACAGATCACAGAAAATATAGGTAGGACCAACTTAACGCACAGAATATAAAGTGACCTTATACGGGATTCTTCTCCACTGAAATTGCCACCCAAAAATTCTCACATGAGGAAGAATGTGGAAGCTTTCCATATCCAAAAGAGCCAAGAGACTTTGTAGATACGTGCTTCTGAATTTCTTTTAACATTGATCTTGACAGTTTTGTTCAAACCCCTTACCGAATGATCAGCTCATAATCCCTTACATAGATTGATGTTGCAGATATCATAAACCAGCTCTGGTGGAAAAATAGAAGCTGGCTTCTAAACATCCTCCCATAGCCTTTGCTCAATCAATATATCTGAAACTTTAATCCCTCCTGGTATTCGTCCGCATTCGCAGGTGACGGGCACTTTATTAAATGGTATAGAGGACAGCCAAGTATGCTTAAACAAATCAACCTCCCTTCCCGAATCAATCCACCATAAAATTCCGTCTTTTTGGGGAATTAACCTCCAAATGGAAGAGCATCTCAATTGTAGACATCCTCGGGCATCCACTTTTAAACTCTTAAGCCTAAAATCAATAAGGATCATGCTACTAAATTAAAATCTCCTTATTTATGGTAGATTTTCTTTTTACTCTCTTTCCTTACTTCAGTTAGCCAAATATTGGTCAATCACATCTTCAACTGATCAATTATTCTCTCAATTAAACCTAATCATATATGCTTAGTTGAATCAATCGATCTAGTTTCTCTAATTTTAATTCCTAATCCACTGACTTTGACACTATATATGCTAATGTCACGCCCCGACCCAATAACCCGAGCCAAGCATGTGGTAGAGAACTGCACATCTATAGATTTAATCCTACAGGACATGCAAGATCTACCTTTTATATATATCCTCCAAATACTCAAGCTATAGTCTTAAGAAGCAATTAAAATTCTAAAATAATAAAGAAAAAAACATTTTTACAATCTTAGATATTAAGAAAAATTTATACAAATACTTTATCTAATTATTTGTTTAGAAGTACCAACAACTAATCATTTAAGTCCTATATCTTTTCCGCTCAACCAGCTCAATCCCATCTAATCCTCTACATCTGGAAAAAAATAGAAAAGAGACAGCGAGTTATATAGGATCAATAAATTACTAATACCTCTAGTTGGATCAAGTATACTAGATAACTTTTCCAAATATAAATAATTTAACAATTCAAGAAATAGGTTACTTTTGATTGCATCTATCAATATAAATTACTTTCCAAAATATGCCATGCTTTTGTTCAATGATTTTTTCAAATCAATATTGATAATTAATAAACTCTTTCTCAGTCTTTGATGACTACGACCACGATAAGCCCTGTGACAAGATCTGAAAAAGACTAGCCCCTAAATATAGAATATGGTGTTCATCAGTTTGTGCCAGTGATCAGTCCAGACTAGTTAGACTCGGAAGTGAACTAGCTTTGAAATCAATGACCATGATTTTTTCTGCGAGAAGGCAAAGATGCTAGCCTTGAGAATAGAACATGTCATCCATCAATGTGCGCTAACGATCAACCTCCACTAGCTAGGCCCAGGAGGAACTAGTTTTTGATGTACAACCAACTATTAGTCCTATTGGCTAGATCCAAATCATAGTCAGACTAGAGAGTTTTTGTAATATTTACTCCAAACCGATTTTCTAATACATAAAATAAGCCTAATTGTTTCAATAGTATAAATGGTATCAACCAAAATTTCACATCTTATTTCAAATGCTATATATGCGGTATTGAAATAGGATAATCATCTAATTTCAAATTCTTTAATTATGCAAATAAATTATCATATTTGTAATCTTGCCATAATAAGAACCTTTATACTTGATCTATGATTTTTTAGTTAATCTTTTTAATCAAGTATACATAATATATATATATAAACATGGATAATTTCCAAATTTCCAAGTTCAAATATTTACAAATATTTCTTTTCAATCATTGGCTCAAAAACTAAGAAATATAAATTTTAATTTTAAAATACATGGCATGCAATGACAAAATAACCAAAGGTAGAAGAAACGTATAGTCTAGGTCAATTTGATCCAAAAATTCTTTTGATCAGACTAATCACAGCCTACAAGAAATTTTTCAATTCATTAGGCCTTCTTCCTTAATTCTACGCATCATCCTAAAATCTGAAGATTGTCACATCCTTTGAGACTTTGTATCACATCAATTCCTAGTTTTAAAATCTAACTGGGGATTTTCAATTTTAGAACAAAAAGGCCAAAATAGGATTTATAGTGGTTACCTTAGATGCTTGGCTCAATCTTTAAATCTGATGTTCCTCTGGAGTTGAAGGCTTTGATTAGAATAACAAATATCGTTAGCCCTCAACCCAAAAAAAAAAAGATGAGAGAGAAAAAGATAATAAGAGAAGAGAGAGAAACTCAATTTGGGTTCAATCAAGGGTTTGGGTCTGATCCATTGGTGATAGAGAGAAAGAAACAAAGAGAAAATTAGAGGTGAATTCATTCCTAGTCCACTGGTCAACTAGAAATGATAAATAGGAGAGAGAAATTCATGAGAATGGGTAGGAGAAAAAGAAAAAGGAAAAGAAGAAGACAAAAAAAGGAGGAGGAGGAGGAATAGAAGAAAGAAGAGTGGCTTTGGGGGGGGGGGGGTGAAGGTGGTTAGGTGGGGCATGGCAACAAGGATGAAGAGCCGACAGTGGTGATAGCCACCACGGCTACAACCGGTGAAAATAGTGAACAACCAAAAAATAGGGTCAGCCAAAAAGAAACTCTTGTGGCTAAAAAATCAGGAAAATAGGGTTTGTTTTAGAGAGAAAAAAAGAGGGTGAGGGAGGGAGCTCGCTGGAATTGGCAGAGGTTGAAGAATCATGGCCAAAGATGGCAGATTTTGGTGGCATTGCAAGCACAACCGGAGATCCAGCAGCAAGCAGTAGTGAGTGGAAAAGAAAAAAAAAGATAGGGCACAAGGCAAGGAAGGTTCATCCCAAAAAAAAGTGATCCGAGGCCTGCCATTAAATTAAGCCTTAGCTCGCTCAGTCACAATTAGACTCTGCTGTGGACTTAAGGGAATGAAGCAGGATGAAGGTCTACTCATAGGAGATAGTGGTTCAGGCTAGGGTGTGCACAGTTCTAATCAGGTCGGTTTAGAGATATTTCTGAAACTAATCGACTTTAAATTAGTTTTCTAAAATTGAAACCGAAACCAAATTGACTTTATGCTAAAACTAGTTCAAACCAATCTGAAAAAACTGGTTCAGTTCAGTTTGGTTTATCAGGTTGTGGGCTATTGGGCTTCCATCAAATGGGCAGCTCATGAGATGGGCTAAATGGCATGTTATCCATTTTAAGTCCTAACTATGCTTAAAAGAGTACTGTAAAACTGGTTACCTGTCACCCATTCAGTGTTTACTACAAAAAACATTATGGGGCATATATAGCACATTCCCAATGGAGTTGATTACAAGTCCTCTAGTTAAGGTCAGTAGCAAATGGACAATTATCCACCATTTAGCTCTATCTTTCTGTGTGTCATTCTGCTAATTCTCAAAGACCTTTTATGAAATAATGGAAACCAGGGGCAAGTAAATTTGGATTGAAAGAACATATATTATCCCTTTTACGACTAGGTGGATTTTCAAATCTCTTTGTTCTATTCAATAATTAGATGAGGGTGTGACTGCTAGCAAAAGCAAAAGAAATCCAAAGCAGAAAAATACATGTAGATCCTCATATTTTTGAACAAAGTTACTATTAAATTTTGCAGTTTCATGAACAAATCTGCCATCATATGCAAGGAAGATATGAAAGAAGACGATGTTGGTTTATTATTAAAATATTTAATTTAAATATTTGAGATTCTAGAATTCTATATTGGATATTTATCTAAACATAAGCCTACTTAAATATAAAACCTTATCTTATACTCCCAGATAACTTGATTTTCTAAATAGATAAAATTTAGTTTCTTATCTTTATTTAACTCTCCTCTCTTAAAATTCTATGAAAATTCTTCAAACATACCTCTAATTATTTCTCATATGGTATCTTAAAAAAAGTGTTGAGATGTTTTCTCTTTTCACAAGACATCCCAAATGGATGCTTCGCAAACGGACTCTTCGGAAGACTTTCATAAATGAATAGATGTATTCTTAATCCCAACAGACACAACATTTGATGAATAGATAGATTATATGAAGGGATGCACTCAACGAAAAGATGCCTAAGCATCTAATTATGTTCACTCTTTTATATCTATAAATAGAAAAGAAGTCGTACTTTCTATCCATCAGAACAACATCTCCTTTCATCTGAATAACGTCAAATTAGCGAAGAGAATTGAGAACACTAAGTGAGTGAACTCAAGTAAAAAAAGGATTGTGTATACATAAAAGAGGTTAAAGAGCTTGCTTCAATTAAATTTGTTGATTTTAAAGCATTTGGATTTGGCTAGTTCATGTTCGATCCTGATTCTCCTTCATAAGAGTGCACTTCAAGAAGAATACGAAGCGGTTCGTTATATCTTGAAAGTAAACTATCATCAAATGTTTGCACTTGGGTTGAACAAATTTGCTCTAAAGGAGGTGCCTTCCATAGCACGCCTCGAGCTAGGTAATATCAAAACTTAATTTATTTATTTAGTATGTATAGAAAACCATTAATTAAATATTAAAGATAAAATAATAAAATTTTATAAAATAGATTTATAATACTTTAGAATAAAGATTTTCAACAGACGACACCTCGACTAACTCATGGAACATAGAACAAAGAGATATGAATTTTGTAGTTTCCTTTTTTGAACCATGTTCAAAAAGGCAGGCTTTCTGAAAGTCAAATTATAGGCAGGCTTTCTGAAAGTCAAATTACACAACCTGGAATGCTCTATTTAACTGCATGTTTTTACTGTTCATCACCAAAATAGCTTGTTGGTGTAGGTTGATTGTTGTAAGATTAAACATGTTGCAGTTGCAAGTTGATATATTTTTTAGTTTCTTTCCCTATTGCATAAGTCTTTTATGATTTGTTCAATAAGGATGAATGCAATGAACTGTTGGAATTTCTCATAAAGGTGGGCTTCCATTGATATGGATTGATTATAATTTGATTTATTATGTACGGGCTAAGTTGTCATCTGAATGAATGTTTAAGGAGCCCATAATTAATTAGATATGGTTATTTTGGGCTCTATTTTTTTAGTTATGTAGTATGGTGAGCATTGGTGTAGGCTTGATTTGGTTAATGGGCTCCGTAATAGGTGGATCCATTAGCATTACTAACTGGACAAAGTCTCTATTCCACTCCTATATATATCTTTCTGTAGAGAAACTCTAGGGCATCAAGGTCTCTATGTTCTTAGGGAGCACCTATCCTATTAACGAGATAAGCATTAACGAGAAGATGGAAAGGAAGATCTACCATATTTTTGTGCTTTCTTCTTCCATAGGATATTGCTGTGGTGATCATCATTGTCGCTTAGGGCTCTAAATGTATGCTTTAGTCTTCTTTGACTGGGTCTATAATTTTTGTGTTCTAATCTTTTGCATGGTGTCAATAAAAATCCAACAATGAACATCCTGTAACATGGCTCTTAATTTTGTTGAAATAAAAATGTTAACTAAATAGATGTTAATATCATTGGAGCAACATTGCTAGTAGTTTTGGCTTTGAAAATATGTAACTTCTCAAGCATCACCTGACCAGCTTTTGTAAGACATGTCCTCTTATTCAACTCAGATTCTGCTCTTCCATCTACACATCAGCACATCACACAAGATTACTCTAAGAACTATAGGATAAATCATCTGACTAAAATTGATTCAAATTTTTGAGAAAGTTATGAAGAGTGGTCACATAATACTATAATACAGAATTGAAAGTGCTGCTACAATAAAAAAAAACTGTCTAACATAAGCCCCATTACCCAAAAAGGATAAATGACATACAATTGTTTTGAGAAACAACTTCATGGACATGTCATAAAGTCCATATAAAAGGCCATGAAAACCGCAATAACATTGTAATAAGACTATTATACTGAAAAGGAATAAATTTCAAGAGAAGATTCAGGACTAGCTCCAGCTACCACCAGCACTCTGCATGATTTCATAAATAAAATCAGATATTTGCTGGTTTCTATATGAAATCAAAAGCATAAATAACAATACACATATCAAACTTGCTATGATACAACAATAGAGAATCGATAAAGCATGTGACAAATAGTGTTGCCACTTCCCACAAATTATTGGAGAGCTTGAATATGACTAGATTGATTTACCATGTCCATTTGTATCATTTTCATCTCCTTATATCCCATTCATCAATAGGTTAAGTGTTGGACATTGAAATCAAGGAAGGAAATAGAATCTTAAGTGTTGGAATAAACAATAATTAAAAGAAAATATGAATACTACTAGAAATAGATCGATTTTTGCAAAGAATGAACAAAGTCAAAAACTTAGAAATGAAACTAATTGGAATAAACAATAAGAAATCAATCTTGTAAAAGAGTGAATTCTCTTGCCAAAGTTGAAATTCTGAAATTGACAATAAATTAAGCTATTTTTTCATGATTTGAACAATAAATTAAAGTATATTCTCATAAAAATTTTGAATAGACAATAAACTTACCTGATTCAATTCCTTCAAGGTCATCCATGCTTTCTTCAATATAAGATAAAAGTGGTGAAGCTTGTAACCAATCTTGTGCACATATAAGTGCCTCCACTAATTTAGGAGTCAAAGAACTCTGCAATGAGCCAAGTACATGACCACTAATATTACATGCGGACTTCGATGCAATGGTATAAATAGGACTAGCTAGCACATCTCTTGCTATTTGAGAGAGAATTGGATACTTCAGAGTAATTCATCTTCTACCAACCCAAAATTTCAAATGTTGCATCATCTATTTTAGAACCATCCTCTAAGTACCGATTCACCTTGGATTTGTTGTTGTCATCTTCTTGTTCTATAATTTTTTAAAACTAAGATGGAACTAACACATGTTGACCGTGCTCCAGTTGATCAACATCCATCTCAATTGAACTTTGAGCTTTCTTAGTGGATTGCACACTTGAAGTTTCACAAACACTATAATTCTAATACAAAGGTAGCAATGTTTCCTCCACTTTACTATAGTCATGGTAAGAGCTACATCTAGTTCATAAATTTGGCTAAAAGCAACTTTCACATATTTCAATTTGTATCGAGGATCAAGCAATGTTGCAATAAACAACAACATATTCATTTTCTCAACATCTCCCCAATACTTATCAAACTTGGCTTTCATTCTCGAAGCCAATAAGCTTAAGTATGGATTATCATGTTTTGCCCACTCAAGCAAGACAAATTGAACTTCAGCAATTTCAAGAAAAAAAGAACTTGAAGTGATATAGAGAGAACTAGAATAGTGAAAAGTAGCACCGTAGCAAGTTTCTAAACATTTCGCTAGACACGAGCATTTTTCCAGTCTACATCAGTGGGGGTTCCATTTTTCCCAAAGTTCACTCAAATATCCTGAATCTTAATCTTCTAACCTTTCAAAAGCTTTTTAAAATTTTATAGCTGCCTCCAATATCATGTAAGTTGAATTCCAGCGCATCCTAACATCTGAACACAACAAACTTTTACTTGTTTTTTTTTTGATACTTTAAATTTAGCTAACCCAGCAGGAGAAGCCTTCGCATATCTCATGGATTCTAATAATTGAATCATTCAAGTCCTTTAAACCATTACTAATAACTTGATTGGGAATATGTAGACACCATCTTATATGAAGAAAATCACCATCTAAAACACTTCCTTTTCTATTGCTGTTTTTTTTATTTATTTAAATACCCAATTGCAACATTGTTAGAACTTGCATTGTCAATAGCAATAGTGAGAATCTTCTCAATTTTCCACTCAAGTAAGAAATTCTCAAATGCCTTACCTATAGCCTCTCCTTTATGACTAGAATTTAGGCAAAAGTTTAAAATCTTTTTCTGCAACTTCCAATCGTTATGTATAAAAATATGCAGCGAGACACAAGTAATTAAGATTTTGCAAAGAAGTCCATATCTGTAGTAAGACAAATTTTTTGGCATGTGTCATACAAGAGTTTTTCAATTTCTTCTTCTCATTAAATTTCCGTAGTCTCTTGCCACAGTCGTACGCGATGGAAGGTTGTAAAAAAGTGGTGAATTTATGAAAATCCTCATGTTTAACAAACCTAAATGGTAACTCGTCAATGATTACCATCTCAGCAAGTCCTTTTAATTTATCTCTTGTCAAATTTCACTATAGTTAGACTACTAGCACCATCTCCCACTTGTCCTGTTTGTTGAAAAGCTAAGATCCTTTTGTTTCTTATCCACACCATTGTATGGGTACTTCTTGCATCTTCCTAAATGAGCCCTTAGGTATTAGTACTGCAACCATTTGGACAAGCATAATCTGCATCACAATAATTACATTTAGCCCTTACCATACCACGTTCTTCTGCTTCAAGCCTTCAACTATAATAAAATTATCCCAAACATCCGATTTGTTTTTAGCATCTTTCATCATTTTACCACTTGCCTTTCCTTTCTGCTTTGAAGAAGCATTTGTAGGATGCTTGCTACTATCTTCGCCTGTCTCTATGGTTTGATTGCTGGAACATGGTGCTTCCACTATATGAATGTTTGTATCTCCCGTTGTTGACATCTAAAAGAAGAAAAAAAGATATTAAATATCCATGTCTTTATCAACTAATTAACTCTTCAATGTACGTATATACTAATAAATAAGTTTACCAAGCACGAAGAAACAGATGTTGCTTCCTTCGTGATGCAAACTTTCAAGATGCTAACGTTATGGTATCCTGCTATCAGAAATTTAACATGACACAGATAACATTATCAGAATATCCAGCATTTATCCTCTGAATATTAGAGCATTTAACACAGCATTCATTTTCTTCCTAATTTCTTTTGTTCCTTATTTCCTCTCCTTTGATTTTCTAGATCAGAAGAAAATCATCTACTCTCTACTATTTAAAATCAGAATTTATGAAGGAGAATCATATTTATAGAAGGGTTTTTTTCTGCTAGAAATAGACTAATATATGTAAAGGTCATATCAACGGTAATGATCACATAAGAAAGCATTGTGGTTTGTGATTCAACATCTAATCGACGTCCTCAACTTCCAGCTGATACATTTCTTTTAATTTTTTAGTCAAGTAATTTTGTAAGATCATAGATGCTTTTTATACATTCAAGTTTAGTATATCGATCGACCTTCTCAAAAAAAAAAAAAAAAAAAAAGCAAAAAGAAAAAAAAAAGCAGTTTAGTATATCGACAACCATTTATGGACAACGTTATCCCGTGATGATCTTTGACCTTGTGGCTTTTATACGTTCACTTCCCATGTCTGGTTGTCTGACCTCCATTTTATCAAAAAAACAAAAAAACCAAAACGTTCTCGCATGATGCACCATATATAATAACATTGCAATGTTCTTCCTTCTGCTGCGCATCTTTAAAGAAAGATATTGCTGCACAACCAATCCTCATCCTTGCCCTTGGGGCGGGTTTGGCAAATCAAAAGGCTTGGATTCTCATCCGGCTCCATTTGAATGCAGTGATCCTCTGGTTCTTCATGATGCATAGCCTGTCTTGTGAGTTCATGGCATCATCCAGCACATCATTGCCTTCATCCCCCTCCTCGTTTGCGTCAGTAAGGTGTACTTCAGCAGTAGGATGACGGTGTAGGTGTCTGAAAAATGGTGCCCCATTTTCTTCTTATTGTTTGTGAAACACTCCGTGGTGGAGCTCGTGAACTTTGTCCTCTCTCATGTATGCTCCTTATCAGTTATCATTGCTTGGCTAGTGGTGGGAAGACGATCGGAAGCATCGATGATAGGACCTGTAGCCCTGGTTCTAGGATGCACCTCCATTTTAGTGCTCCTTGGATTTGTTGAAGGGCGGCGAAAGGCTCGAGGGCCTCCTCAAATCCTTTCAGCATGCGATGCCTTTGATAGGCATCGCTGACACGCCACTTCGTGTGACCCATCATCTTCTCACAGATAGCGAGGCACAACCTTTTAAGGTAGTGAGCTACCCAGGTTTCCTCCTCTTCATCTTGGCATGTTTGCGTTGAGAGTTTGAGAACTCTTCGGTGTAGTGAATAACACTAGTCCATTCTCCATATGTCTCAAATTCAAGTACTTTTGGAAAAGAGTACGTACGTAAATGCTCCACAGGAAGGAAACGATGTCGGAGATGTTGCTCCGTCTTACTCCATTCGGTGATCATGGGCTTGCCAATTCTAACCCTTGACTGCTGTGTATAATTATAGAAGGGCTTGCCAATTCTAACCCTTCCGGCAACCTCTTTTTTCACTCAAAAAAAAAAAAGATCTTGACCTTTTTATTCTGAGGAACATCCGTTACATCAAAAAAGCACTCCAGAACTTCTAGAATCTGGGCCAAGAGCACGCATGAGCAACTGTAGTGAGCGGGTGCGCCAACAGTTGTGCTGCCGGTGTGGTATTCCCCCAAACAGCTGGGGGGGGAGGGGAGGCAAGGGGAAGGAGACAGAGGGATCAAAGACGCCTATGGCTGGGAAGCGCCATAGCCCGGGGAAGGCTGGGTCCTCGCGGTCCTGGTCAGAGGTGGCTAGGGGCTCGGCCCGACCACCCATGTGGACCAACCACGAGATCCCAGCCGAGGAGTTAGAGGAGGTCCAGCGGAGGTTCCCGAAGGTGTTGGAGCCGACGTCGGAGTGGGTGGAGAAGGAGAGGGAGGCCTGGAGCTCCACGGCGGTGATTGCGAGGAGCTTGGGAAGGAGAGTCCCGGCAGAGTGGGCTGCCCGGAAGATGAAAGCAAAGGGGAAGTTGGACTACGAGGTTGAAGCTTTCCCCATGGCCGCTGGGTACTTCGCCCTACGCTTCCGGAATGTGGAGGACAGGGAGGCGTCGCTGGTAAGGGCCGGGTCCATGGATTATAGCTGGTCAGTTAATGGCGGTGGAGAGGTCGCAGCCCAATTTCGTCCCTGGGAGGAAGGAGGTCAATAGGGTGGTGGTTTGGCTACGCCTCCCGGGGTTGCCACTCGAGTATTGGCGTAAGGAGTCCATTTGGGAGATTGCAACGGAGGCTGGTGTCCCAATTGAAGCGGATGGCTTCACGGTGGATCGCCGTCGCATGGGGTATGCGAGGATTAAGGTTGAGGTGGACACCATATTACCCGTGCGGCCGGGGGTGTTCATCAGGGGGAAGGAAGGGAAGCTCTAGCAGACTTTCCAGTATGAGTTCCTGCCGCTGGTCTGCTACCGATGTGGTCGGCTGGGCCATGGAGGGAGCGGATGCCGGTACGCTACGCCGGGGTCGGCTTTCGGGAGTGGGGGGTCGGGGCCAAAGCGACTGTGGGGGAGAAGGCTAGCCACGAGTCCAGTGGCCAGTTGGAATCGGTAGGGGACGGAGAATGCTGAGTGCCACCGGTGTCGACGAGTGCTGGTGCCGACCCAACACAGGTGCGTCCGGCTGTTCAGTCCGTGCCGAGCCCCTCCCACATGGTGCCGACCTCCCCGGAGTTGCCCGCGGACACGGATGGGTGGCAAAAGCCAACCAAGGTGGCCAGGCGGCGGTCGCCGGAGACGGGAGTGGTGGGTGACTCGGTGGCGCGGGATACTGAGGTAACTCATCTTGGGTTGGGGCCTGGTCACACTCGGAGTCTACTGGGATTTTGGGTGAGCCGGGCCAGGCGGAGTTGGGGCGGGCCGGGTTGGATGGGCTAGTGCCAAGGCCAGCGGCTCGAGGTGGTATGGGCCAGGCGGAGATGGACCAGGCCGTTGCAACCGGGCTGCCATTGGGCCAGGGCCCAAGTCCGATGAAACGGGCTAGAAACCCAGCGAAGAAGACTGGGGCCTCCGGAGAGGGACGAGGTGCGACTGGGTCGACTCTCCCCAGATCGTCCTCCTCCATCTCTTTCGACGACTTGGCGTCTCGCCGGAGGGGGGAAGGGAGGAGACACTTCCGGAGCGCCTCCCTGTCCCCGGCGAGGGACCCTAATCGACCTCTACCGGCGGGTGATGCTGCCGGTGGAGCATGGGCGGAGAAGACACCGACGGTGGAAGGCGTCCTCATGCCGACCGGGAGGCGAGCGGTGGAGAAAGCACCACCGCTGCAGACGGCAGCGAGGAGAGGCGACGGGAAGGCTCCGGCCGACGGATGGGGGTTGGAAGGGAACGCGACGGCTTCAGGAACGGGTGAGGCTATGGTTGATGTGCTTTCGGCCGGGAGAACCCAAAAAGGAGTCGATCCCTCTTCTACGCCAACAGGGAAGGGGAGGCCTGTGAAGGGGCACAACATGGCGTTGAAGAGCTCCATCCCATCGCCATCAGGGGCAATGGTGAGGAGAGGTTTGTCAGGGGGCTCGAGACAGGGATCATCTTCACCGATTTTGGAGCATGGGAAGGTGGTAGACTTGCTGAGAGCTGTGATCCAGGGAGATGCTTTGGCATCGATGGAAGGAGAAGTGACTGCTACATCAGGAGTGGTTGGCCCGGGGCAAGAGGGCCAAAATTCTTCTTTCTGTATTTGAATGAAGGTACTTGCTTGGAACTGTAGAGGGGCGGCCAAGCCGTCCTTCTCGTCGTCTTTTAAGAGATTAATTCTGATTCATTGTCCGGATATCTGCTTTCTTTGTGAAACCCGGATGTCCGGAGATGGGTTACGCCGTGTGCAGCGGCGCTTGGCAGTAGATTGGGAATCTTTTGCAGTTGGGTCTCGGAGCTTTTCTGGGGGCATCCTAGTGTTATGGAAGCGTGAGATAGCTTTTGTAGATATCATCTGCAATTGTTCTCAGCAGGTAGTGATGATACTTTCGAAACCAAATGACCCTCCGTGGATTTTGTGTGGGGTTTATGCCAGCACCGACTACCGGACTCGGAGAGCCCTTTGGGATAAACTGATGAGTCTGTTGGCCCAGGGAGTACCGACTATGGTGGTAGGTAATTTTAACTGCATTTTAAGCCCTAGTGAGAAAAGAGGAGGCAGGGCCTACTCAGATTCTGTGGATAGAAGGGAGTTTGGGAGGTTTTGGAGAGGAATGGACTGGTAGACCTCGGCTTCTCAGGACCTCGGTTTACCTGGTGCAACAATCAGCTTGGGCAGGCTAGAGTGTGGGAGCGGATTGACAGGACAATTGCATCTCTGGACTGGGTGCAACGATTTCCATCCTATCAGGTTAGTCATCTAGCCCGGATTGCATCTGACCATTGCCCTCTCTTGATTTCCACAGTGTTGGGGTCCACTCATCATAGTCCTTTCCGATTCGAGAAGCTATGGTTGTCATACCCCTAGTCTTGGGATGTGGTCAGGGCGGCTTGGGGCATGCCAGTACGGGAGGATGCTATGCAGAGGGTGTCGCGCAGACTGGAGCTCACCAAGCGGCGTCTTCGTCGATGGAACCGTGAGGTTGTCAGCAATGTTTTTCGGAGATTAGAGGAGGTGGAGGCTCAGATAGTGGATTTCTAGGGGCGGGAGGATCAGAGAGAGGAGCTTACGGAGGCGGAGATGGTGGATTTACCACGATCACTAGCTACCCATTCTTTGCTCCGCCAGTAGGAGATCTTTTGGAGACAGAAGTCCAGAGTTCAGTGGGTTAGGGATGGTGACCGAAATACCAGCTTCTTCCACCGATCGACAGTCTTCAGGAGGCAGAGGAATATGATTCGCTCTTTGAGGGTTGGGGCTGGTCCACGGGTGGAGGAGGACCTTGTAGTGAGACGGGTGTTATTGAAGTTTTTCAGATCCAGGTGGACGGAGGATGGTGGGACACATGTTACAGGTCAGCTCCCCAGGCCGCCGGTCAGAGTTGAGGAGACAGAAAAATGCAGTTTTGATCCGGCCAATGTTAGAGATGGAGGTGCAGGAGGCGATATGGAATCTGGCCGAGGATAAGGCCCCAGGACGGGACGGATTTCCACCATTCTTCTTTCGGAGGTATTGGTGCATTATTCGGAGGGGAGTGGTGGAGGCAGTACAGTTTTACTTTGGTCGGACAGTGATGGCAGATGATTGGAAGGCCACTTTTGTAACATTGATACCGAAGTGTCTGGATGCTTCGGAACCGAGTCACTATAGACCCATTAGCTTATGCATTACTATGTACAAGGTGGTTGCGAAGATCATGGTGAGGAGGATGAAAAATATATTGCCGAGGATCATTAGCCAGGAGCAGGGAGCTTTTGTGGGGGGGAGGAGTATTTTTGATAACATTTTGCTAGCTCAGGAGATGATGGGGGACCTACTGCGCGCCTCGAGGAGGCGATACTTGACGGCAGTGAAGCTGGATATGGAGCACGCCTACGACCGGATACGGTGGAATTTTCTTTGGCGAGCGCTAGAGAGCTTCGAGTTCCACCAGATTTGGATTGACTGGATATTGGGATGTGTGCACAGGCCTAGCTTTTCATTTTGATCAATGGCACGCCATCGCCTTTCATTTGAGCCACCATGGGTCTTCGTTAGGGATGTCCTCTTTTTCCGTATCTATTTATCATTTGCTCTGATGTACTCTCACGTGTCTTGCATGTTGCTTGTGGGAACCGGGAGTTGGCAGCCTATAGTCCAGCCCCGGGTGCCCGCCCCATTTCTTATTTACTTTTTGCAGACGACTGTCTCTTGCTCGCCAGGGCGAGAGAGACTGATGCAAGAGCTCTTCAGGGAGTTCTGGAAGGATATTGTGAGATGTCTGGGCAGAGAGTCAACCTCTAAAAATCTGCCATACTTTTCAGTCCGAGCACGGAGTGGAGGACACGACGGGAGGTACGGGCGATTCTGGGGATGCAGGAGGAGGAGGGGACCCTGGTTTATCTAGGGGTCCCCCTCACAGGGAGGAGATTGCGGGTGGCGGAGTGCTCTACCTTGTTGGTGAGGGTGCGGAGCAGGCTAGAGGGTTGGAGAGCATCATCACTCTCTATGATGGGCAGGTTGACGCTGATCAGGTCAGTTCTATTTTCTATGCCCATTTATCTGATGGCACATACTGTCATGCCGAAGAGGGTCCTAGAGGAGATTGAGAGGCTCATGAGGAGTTTCCTATGGGGCTCTCGTGGGGGGGGCCATGGAGTACATCTGGTGGCCTAGGAGAGAGTATGCTTGCCCCTACGTCAGGGTGGTCTAGGGGTGCAGTCACTCCTGGCGCGACGTGAGGCTCTTCTGGCATGGCGAGCGGTGCAGGTTGTTCTGGAGCCACATGGTTTTTGGAGCCAGATCATGACTGCTAGATATGGTCGAGGCGGAGTTACTATGCAGGCGGTCGGCAACCGGAGGGTTTTCTTTATGTGGCAAAAGATCGGGAGGTACTTGCCGATGGCCTTGGCGCAGTTCAGATGGTTGATCAGCGACGGACGGAGCATTGATGTGATTGAGGATCCGTGGGTGGATGCACTCCTATTGAGATTATGGCCGACGATGTTTAGTGGCGAGGGGGCAGAGGGGCTTCGGGCTTCTAACCTTCTCAGGCTGGGGACGGCGGAGTGGGATGGTGACAGACTAGGCCAGTTGTTTGGAGAGCATTTGGCTGAGCGGGTTCGGGCGCTCCCCATTCCGGGATCTACAGGCCCAGATGTCAGGGTTTGGAGCACTACTTGTAGAGCGAGTGTCGGGGTCGGTGATGTTTCCCGAGCTATTCAGCGGATGTCAGCGCCGGGCTTGGACTGTGGCTGGGTGTGGAGGTTTGGGCTACATCAGAGGGTCGCTCTTTTCCTCTGGAAGGTGGCCTGGGAGCGTCTGCCGACGTGCTTAGTGTTGAGTAGACGAGGAGTGTCTTTCCCCCCATGCCCGGATTGTGGGATGGACGAGTCGGTGGATCATGTGCTCTTCCAGTGCGACCGGGTGCGAGGTGCTTGGAGTCTGACTGGGATTCCGGAGGATGTTTGGAGCTGGAGGGATTGGTTTTTGGAGGTGATTCGGCGATGGGCTGGTATCCCTCAGATGCGCAGCTTGGCTATTCAAGCATCCTGTACAGCTTACCAGGTATGGCTGGCCAGGAACATCCGGATATTTGGCGAGGGCAGGCCATCACCGCGGTTCATGATGGAGCGGGCTCGAGCTCAGGCAGCAGAGATCATACATATAGACCTAGCCCATAAACCTTTAACAGCTCGGAATATCTGGGGCCCCCCCACTGCTTCGGCTGCTCCACATAGGGTATTCTTTTGCTCCGCTTTAGCAGAAGAAAAAAAAAAAAAAAAAGCACTCCATTGTCATGAGCCACTCGATGAAGTCCTCTGACTGAAGGAGCCTGTGGAATTTTCAAAGCTCCAATGCCAAAAAGGCCATCACGGTCTCGGAAACCAAATGCTTCACGTTTGTTCACTTGCTCTTGATGTAGAGCATGGTGGTGGAAGGGGTTGTAGAAGTGGTCAGCATCAGCATCTGAAGCTACCTCTTGTTCCTGATCCATTCCTCTTGGCTGGTGACCTCGCATCGTGGCAAAATCACGCTCTAGGTGATGTTGCACTATCTGTTCGCACAGCTATTGGATTTCAGCATCTCTTGGATATCCAGCTTCTCCTGGGCAGCAACTTGACGAGTGTTCCTTCAGGCCATGCTTCCACAATTAGGCGGGACATCACGATGGAAAAACTGAGGGTAACTCTCTCAATAAACAACACTTCAAGATCTTTCCACCAACCTGAGTTGGTAAGATAGGATGAATTCAGACAAAACAATCACTACAAGAAACTTGGACATTAGACGCTTTTTTTGGCTATTAGCGACGCTTTTAAGCGTCGGTAGAAACCATCCCGACGCTTTACAAAGCGTCGGTAAAGTGTCGCCTATGCTACAGTGGAAAAAACATTTTCCGACGCTTTCAAAAGCGTCGCTAATTACAATTTAGCGACGCTTTTAAGCATCGTTCTTTCTCGATGCTTTAAAGCGTCGCTCTTTATCGACGCTTTAAAGCGTCGCTAATTGCCATTTGTCAAGAAAATTACCATTGACGATCTGCATCTTCTCCTCCATTCCATGGTGCTGATGGAACATAAAGAGAAATACAAATAACCTTCCCGATTGGTACCTTCATTCCATCCATGCAGAATGGTTGGGTTTGGCTATATAAACAGTTATTTCTTTTTCAGATCCACCGATGTGAGACTAAAATGAGGTGGTTTTTTGGCTTCCGACGACGCTTTTAACGATGCTTAAAAGCGTCGTTAAAAACGTCGTCAATTACTTATAATTAACTTTGACGACGCTTTTAAAAAGCGTCGGCAAATGTTCGGAAATTTTCTTTTTTGGTGTAGTGAAAATAATTTGAGAGATAGACTAATACCATTTAACCGATATACCAAAGAGGCCATCAAGACCCATTCCAAATCTTCTCATGATCCAGGAGATCATCAAAGAAATGGTAGAACATGTGTAATCTTGATTGATTTTGTATGTTTGACCTCTTTTTTTTTGGTAAAATCAGCTACTTATCTCATATAGATCGAACGTGAGTACAGCCTCTAAATCACAGGAAAGTAAAAAGTACAGCTGTGGAGGGACGTCTGATGCAGACGTCCAAAACAAACCACCGATGTCCCTAACCATCCCAGAAGTGACTACCGCAGCCGCCTCAATAACTTCCCTTGCAAGCCGCATCGCCCGGTCTACCACCATCCTCGAGGACGACCTCCTCCCCTCAAATAGGCCGGCATTCCTATCCAACCATATATGGTAGGACAAGTACGCCAAAAAAAATTCTGCCTCAGCAGATCTAGGACACCGCGTGGAATCTCTCAGCAGATGGATCAGGTCCTGCGTTGAAGCCACCGAGGCTGGTAACAAAACTGGTGATCTCCTCCATATCTCTCAGGCCCTTGGGCACTGCAAAAGAACATGCTCCATATTCTCCTCGATATCTGCACACTCCTCAAAACACTGAGAGATCCTCATACCACGCCGAGCTAACAAACTCCTGGTCGGAAGGCAGCCCCAAGCCACCTTCCAGATGAAGAGTGCCACTCGCGGATGAACCCGCATCCTCCATATCCACCGACCCTCAATCTGTCGAACTGGCTCCCTGTTGATCAATGCATGAAGGTCTCTAGCTCACACCCGTGACCACCCCGTCAATATCCATACTAGCCTATCCGCCTCCCCCCAGTAGGGACCGATCGGGCCAAGACCAACTCCGCCAACTGCTCCCCAAATACCTCCCGGACCAGCTTCTCCCTCCATCGACCCCCCTCAGCATCCAATAGATCGCTAACCCTACATCCTGCTAATTTTATCGGGTCCACCATGGTCGGCATACAGCAAAGCGGCAGCTCAGTCACCCACCTATCCTCCAGCACATCGATAGACCGACCATCGTCAATAGCCCATCCGATCTCCGGGAGCACTACCGTAACTCTGGCACACATCTCCCTCCACACCGGGGAGTGACGACGCCCCGCTCGCACACCAGGTACCAAGGCGCCACACTTAGCCCTCATCAGCGAGGACCATAGACTCTCGGGCTCAAGCACAAATCTAGCCACATGTCTGGCTACTAACACCTTCCGCCTCACCACCAGGGACTAAACCTTCAGTCCACCACAGCTAGTCGGCTGGCACATCACCTCCCACGTCATCAAGTGAATGCCACATTATCTCCCTTCCTATCATATTATCTCCCACATTACATGTTAAAGCATTCATCGAAAAATGGCAAAATATCAAGAGATTGGTAAATTTCTTGATCCTCCCAATTCCAGATATTTTATTTTTTTTCATTTAAAGCTGATCAGCAATAACGAATAGCAGCGATGGCATGTCTTAGTATTCCGTGCCAAAGATGCCTTATTATAATTGATTTGGCCAAATCAATGATTGTCATTTATCACGTGCACATGTGGCATTGGGATTTCGGACTTTCTCCTTTATTCGGGATGGCCTCTTGTTTTTAAGAGTAGATCTTTTTAGGTAGGCTTCAGTTAATCCATCAGGCAAATACATTATTATGCATTTTATGAAGTTGACAAATAATAAATTTGTTGCAAGATAGTAAATAATATAATCAGAACGAAGTAGTAATATTTAGCCAAAGTCAAACGAAAATGTCATTGTTTAAGTGCAATACTGAGGAAAAAAAAATAACAAAAGGTGAATACACGTTTAAGCAGAAATATTGCTGAAAAACTTTTGGTTAATAAGATTGTTGGTTTTTGTTAGTAATATGAACATAACATTGTATATTGTAAACATCATGCATGTATAACTTTCTCATATTATTAATTACATCGGCCTCCATTGATCTATAATTATAGAATATGAATTATAACATGTAATATAGTACTGAATATGTAAAATATGTTTTTAATTATCTTTTCTTTTTCCACCATAAGATATGCCCATTTCTCCAACCATGGATATAGTCGAGTTATAGAATATGAATTATAACATGGGCACTCCTAAGATGGTGACCACAGACCCCCATGTTTACTACAGACCCCATGTTTATAACCAATAGGGAGAACTTTTTCATATCTAAGTTTTATTTATTTTATTTTTTTCTAGAGGATCAATCTAGTACCATGTATAATTAGCTTAGAAAGAGAAATTTGCTTATCAGCTTCTTTCACCATGTGTGGTCGGTTTGTCCACTCCTCAATTGATGCCGAAATTTGAGTAGAAAGTGGTATTAGTACATTCGGCTTTCAGTACCTTATTGGCAGCTAGTGAAAATGGACCTATGCTGAGAACATTGAAACCTTGGCTTCCTCGGGGATGATGTTACCCTACAATCTAATTAAGAAGGTTTAGCATCTGGTCATTAACTATTGGAGGGCCCTCAGTTAGTACTGTAACCATATCATTTTCATTTGAGAACTTAATGACATAGAATCCACACCCTAGGAAGAAAAGAAGGGTTTAGAAGTTGGTTAGATTTGGTTGAGCGTAACCCAATGCTCATCAATGAGAGTAGACATCTCAAGAACTCCTCGAATAGAGCAAACTTCCACTTCTCTTTGGGTAATCCAGTAGGGCTGGATTTCCTAATGGATTCATGGATTATGTTGCCTATTTAGACATGACCCATATATATTGATGCAACACCTCCTAGCCCAAATCCTACAAGAGGAAGGAGATATTTTTCTTCCTCCCATAAGAGTGTTAGGTTAATATGGGCCATGCCCAATTGGGCATTTCAATACGCGAATGCTGCAGGAACTCTAGTCCACTCCTGTTGGATTAAACGAATAGGCTCTTAGACTCTCTCTTTTCAGTTTCCCTCCATTTCGATGCTTTAGGCAAGTAATTCAACACTCAATAGCTGCCTTCTAAGACTCCTAATACCCAAACCATATATTCCTTACCAACTAAGCGTTTCCGCTGGATTTGGAGTCTCTCTTCCAAAGGAAGCCTCATCATGAGTTTTCAGTTATTCTAACTTCAGTCTTTTCTTTTTTTTCTTTTTTTTGCATTCTCTTGTTTCCATTGGTGGCCTGCAACATGAAATTTTTATATGTTAACGCCTCTTCCTTACATTAGACCTGGCATGCATTGTATTGTGTCCACCAGACCCTGTGCAAGCCGTTTATAGGTCAGCCCAGCTTGCTTAATTAAAAGCCCAGTTTTGCTAAGTCAACCAAAGTTTAGACTCGGTTATATTGAGAAGTCCATTCTCTCGGCTTACCCAAGATCCGAACTGTATATAAAGACTGTTCGGGCTTCGGCTTACAGTGTAGGCTTTGGGTGTTGTTAGGTCGATATTATTGGGTCTGGCTCGGGCTCATCCAGGCAAAGCATGCATGTTGCATGGGATGGCATAGATTTTATTTAAAGGCCCAAGGAAAGCATGATGTAGTGAAAGACAATCAGGCCAGGAGTTTAGCAATATAAGACCTATCTGCATGATGCCCGGCTTAGCTGCTGTTTTGCATTAATTTGTGCTCATTGTGTCACTACAAGCAAATAATGAGATCATTTAGTCGATGATTTTATCCTCTTACTGACAGTTTGGCATGGTTAGACATAGATTTGCTTAGTTTCAAAATAGATGAGCACCAAATCTATGGCCGGTTTTAGGGGAAAAAATTACCTAGTATGGTATCATGCAAAATATAGCTGAGTCACCATTTGGATTATGTGCAAAACTAAGTTGGTTGGACACAAATATGCTCTGTTTAAGGTGAATCCTAATAGGGGAGCACCAATCTATGGCTGCCATCAAGAAAAACGTTACCTAGTTTGTTAACATTCTAGATGTGGCTAAGTCACCATGTAGTTTATATATGGATCATGTGCAAAAGTACCTTCTTGAAATTATATCTTATATATTTCCGGTCAAAAAATATTTAGAGTACAAGGAGCATTTGGAAGTATTTGCCCGTCGAAAACAAGTTGTACAATGGATCAATATGGTGTAAAGATAAGGTTTTTGTCGTTCTGCGAGGTCAACGATGACTTTCAACTCTCGAGGAAACAGCTGTGAACCCATCGATCTTCAAGGTCTTTCACGTCATTTTCCTTGAGGAAACAGTGGTGAGACCCACTGGCCCATTCATTTAATGTTCTTAGTACAATGATATTAAAAACCATCCATATTAAAAATGGAATTTGCCCAATAAACCATAGTGGACTGATAACCTGCCGACTACAGCTACCATAATTTTTTTTTGACATTTTCCTGAGGCCCCCCTAACCCAACATAGAGACAACGATAAGCATAAACCTTATGATTTGAAAAAAAAACTACCCTACCTTATACGGAAGCAATTCTATTTTATCTTATACTACTACTTTTCAAAGTCATACCAAGCGAGAACATGATAACCATAACCCATCTTTTTTATTTTTGCTGAGTGGGAATACGTTGGAGCTGCCTCCCCATGCAAATAAGTGCAACATCTACATTTTGCATGGGTGCTAAGTTTAAGGGTTTTATCTAGAGATGGCAATTGGGTCGGGTCGGATATAAACGGATCGGGTCAGATGCAGGTCAGGTCAGATGCTCATAATCTGAACCCGATATGTTTATCAAACAGGTCAGAAATTACAATCTGAATCTGACCTGTTTATTAAACAGGTAATCTGATCCGGCCCGTTTAACCTGTTTAATAAATAGAAATTAAACAGGTTACCAGTTTAACCTTCTGCACTCCCCCCAACGAGCTCCCGATCCATCCCATCCGACTCCCAATTCAACTCATCCTCTCCCCCACTTACGACTTTCTCCTTCCCCTTATCTCCCCATCCCCTAGGCAAAATCCTCCCCATGCCTCCCTCTCCACCTCTCCTGATCTCCCCCTCCCCCTTCTTCTCCTCATGGTGAACCCTTCACAGCCCGACTAAGGATGGCAGAGAGTTTAGAGAGATGGAGGAGGAGGTGTTGAAAGCAAAGGAGGAGATAGAAGTGGGCGTAGATCGAAAATAGGTTAGGTGGAGAGGAGAGATGAGGATAGCGATGGCATTCACGGAGGAGGAGGAGGTTTTGGAACAAGAGGTCATAATAGTGGGTGGGCTTTGGGACCATGTTAGGTGGAGAGAATGGTTGGAGAGGAAGGATGAGGATGGTAGTGTGGTTTAGAGATGACGAGGATGACGTGTTAGAAAAAGAGGAAGTGACGGAAATGGATGGAACTTCGTAAGATTATGTTAGATAGAGTAAAGCGATTAAGAGGAGGGATAAGGATGGTGGTGTTGGGATAGCATGGGAATAAGGAGGGATGAGAAGAGAAGAAGAGAGGCTACTTTTTAATAAATAAGCTATTTCAGTGAGGTAAATATTATTTTTTATGATGGTATCTTAATAATGTTGAATGCTAGATGAGGTTTGGGACCATGTTGAACTACTTAACTAACTTTGGAGATCATTTTATAACATGGCTTAATTTGAGAAGATGTTTGAGTATTTTTTCCAAAACAAAAAGGAAAGCTTGGGCACTTGGTTGTAGCAAAAAAGAGGGAAGGATGGAAAAAAAAGGAAGGGAGGAAGAAAAGAGAATGAAGGGGAAAAAAAGGAAAGAGAAGGAAGGGAAAGGCTAAGCTAGGAAGAAGAAGAAGGAAAAGAAGGAAAAAGAAAGAAAAGAAACATGGGAAAAGAGAATCCACAAAGGGGCTGATGGCACCCGGGGTATTGAGGTAGTTTCAAGTCAAATATGTTTCCCTTAAGATATGATAAAACATACGCTCCATATAATTCTTTGACTCAAAAATTACATTTGCAAAGCTTGTCAGTTGAGCTTCACATGTTGCCTTAGCGATCTTAGGCCGAAGGCCAGATGAGAACAATTCCTGAATTAGCTTACAAGCATGCATCAACAGTAGAGAGGGATAAAACAAAACCAAACACTTCTTCAATAGCTATAGAGATGCTTTTCATGAGCTGCCTATCACCATTTTCTATCTAGCACAGACCTGAAGACAATAAATTCTTTGATACATTTTTCAGTTGCAATACTTAGGCTTGACAAACTTGGAATGTTATCTAGTTTGTCTATTAACAATCCATCACTACTTAATAATTTCAAGCCAAAGATGCGATACTATAATGTTTGAGTGACCCAATGAAGTGTGAGCTAAAGCAGGACATGAGTCTCAAATAAAAGGCAGTTAACAAATTTGTTCCATATCATTGCATGAAAAATAATAACAAAATGGAACAATAGTAACTTCACCATATCGCACATTTAACAATATATATAAGAACTAAACAAGCTAATGCTAATGCTGTATGCAGAATTTTTAGTGGCTGACAGATTACAAAACAACCTTAAAATAGATTACAATATTGTGACCAAAATATCCATTTTTTGATCATCAGAATTTTTAATTACATCTCAAAAAATGAGGAGCAATTAATCTTGCAATTTCAACATTCCAACTCTCCTGAGATATCCCTCTTATTTATTGGGTTGTGCAATTGAATAACAAACTGATTAACAAGCTGATCCACTAAAAGAATATTAATTCTCCTTATATCAGTTAATCACCTACATTTGAAATGTTCGAAGACAATGGTTTATCCGGAGGCATGACCCATAAATGGTTGGGACCATACATACGAAGATGATTTATTTCACTTGATGGAGTGGCCTTGTTAACATTTGAGAGAGCACCTTGTGAGAATAATCCACATATCTAACAACTAATTGATTCGCCACAAAATGATCATCAATACCATAGCAAGCCATCCATTATTTAACGTCTGCATTTGACAATATATGTATCAGTAACCAATATGATCTCTACAAGATATTTATTAGCTACTAAGTGTACCAGTAGAGAACTTTAACGCAAAAAAATATGTTTTTCATTAGTTCCATGATATTACATCAATAACAAGACAGTTATGAGCTAAGGACTGCGATCTATAACCCAAAGAGGTACTTGGTCAGGTATTCTAGAACTTCACAGTTAGCGGTGGATCTAAGGACAAATATCATTTAGTAGTTATTGAGTGTGCTATATAATATGTGAAGGCGCTTGTACTTAGAAACATTGATCTCTTCAACAAGCAATATGATACAACAATATTGATGTAACATCGATTAACCAGGTCAGAGACAACATAGAAATGCTTGAACTGAAATAACTGGCAATTTTGTTGGCAATAAATACCTTTCTCTTCAATTAACACCATCTCCTAAAGCTTACTCATATATCTCCAACAAATATCCTGCTTGCTGCTATCCAAACCACCTGATCCAACTCATTCATATCATACCTTTCAATTGGTGAGAGCTTATCTCATATGGAGATCTGTAGTAAGTGTGACAATGAATTTGAACAAAAAATGGTCTTTCTTTGACATACTTTTTAGGAACTCCATGGACAGAATTGTTGCATTTTAACCAAATTAAAACAAAGACGTTTCAAGATTAAACTCACATACCACTAGCATTTATGCAGTGCCATAACAAAGAGATTTGTTAATCAGTTCAAATTGATATATTTCCTAGCTAACGGTTCTAAAACTGTTAGAAAAAAAAACGAAAACAGCAATAACGGGTAGGCAATGATACAATAAAGATGATATTCATGAAAAGAGAAGTAGTTAACTGAAGGAATAGAAAGAATTGTTGAGTTTTACAATGAAGGGATCATCAAAACATTATTATCAAATTTTCAGAAGTTCACTCCAGCTATTAGTTTGAACTTTTTTGTTTTATAATTTTGCCACCTACGTCCCAAAATCAGACCAAGAAAACAAAAATTTTAAAAAAATAAAACCCAAATAGGGGATATGGTTTTGAAAAGGAGGATTGATGCTCCAACCTATTGAGAGGGACCGAGAACCTTGGCCCATATGTGGACGGTGTGGGAGGAGCGGAGGGCGAGAGGTCCGGCGGCATTGCATGGCATCAGAGGAGAGGATAGGGTACGATGAGAGGAGCGGACGATGCTGGAGGAGTGGTCGGGTAGAGGTCCGACGGCTGTGGGACACCATTGATATGAGGGGAGTTGAGGGGGTGGGGGAGAGAGAGAGAGGGAGAGAGGAGACGGAGAGGCTGTCCACCTCAAAGGCTCAAACATCGAGATATTCGTTCTCATATGAAAGATAGAATCTGAATCTTGTCCTAAGTAATATTTTAAGATATAGATATGGGTCAATCTACTTGACTTTTGACTGGATCAAACCCAGGTCCATAGATTCCTAGAACTTGTACAACTGATCTGGAAGAGTTAACTCTTGATTTGTTTAAATCAATCTGATTTGGACTCATCCAAATCAATCACTTTAAAAATGCTGAAATAAAATAGAAAACATATTGTTTAATTATTTTATTGTTTTAGAACACTAAAAAAAAAGAGGCATTACCGACGCTTATTTTTTTTTTGGCCATTTTGCTCGTCCACCCTCATTTTACTCTCTCTCTCTCTCTCTCTCACTCACTCATTCTCATTTGTTTCTCTTATTCTTTTTTTTCCCCCCAGTTTTTCTCTTCCCTTACTCTACACTTCCTCTCTCCATTATAGGTAGAGTGATAGAGAGGTAGGGAATTTATCAAGAGACTTTTTCCAAGTTCTTGAGCAAGGGGAGTGAGTTTTCACTAATTTTATTACCAACTAAACCTGACCTTTTTACTTTTAAGAACTGAGATTATAAATGTGGAATAGTTAGCAGAATGGAAAAAAATATAGCCAATAAGACTCTCTTTATTTCCCAACCTGACATATACATACACACATGCGCACACAACAAGAGAAATTATTTGATTAAGGAAAAGGAAAGAAGAAAATTTTATTTTCCTAAATAATGTAGGATGAGCTGCTCGCAAGTTAGAAAATCAACAGGATCATCAACAATCAAATCAGTCTCAAAAATAGGACAAATATAAAGGATATAGCCAGACATTCATGGATGAGTAATTTTTCCAAACATAGATAATCTAGCTAGTTGTTTTTCTCTTGGTCAGCTTGGCTTATCAATGTCAATGCAAGTCAAAGTGGCAGTTTGAAACCTTGTAGGAGCCCCAAGCAAACAGTAGAGATAAAAGTTTCTTTTTATCACCTCAAAGAGGCTGATTTTTTTTCCCTTTTTTTTTTTTGGTAATGACACAGGCTATGGTTTAGAAGGCATAAGATACATTATCATAGTTTGAGCAAGACCATTTTTCTGAACAAGACTTTTCAGGAAGGTTGGATTTTTCTTTTGTAACCCTTTGTAGTAGGAATTCAAAGGTTACAAAAAGGGTAAACAAGGTTACTGCAATGCAATTGAATTCTCTCAATCAAGAAAATGTTATTGAGGTTCTTTCTTTCTTTTGTAAAGCTAGGATTCCAAGAACTTAGATGAGCTAGATTGCAAGCTTAGGAGAATGGTGCTCCTCTTGTGAGAGGATGGTGATCTTGTATCTTTCCTAATTTGTGTTGTGTCATGAAATATATGTTACGACATGAATCTATCGACAGCTAGCTAAGCAAAATCATAAAACAAGAGATAGATATTTGCGTGGTTCAGTCTACAGCCTACACCAATAGGTAGTCGAAGAAATCTTCATTTTGGGCCACTGCTTGAATGGAAGAAATCTTCAAGTAGAAAAAACACTGTAAAAATCTATCACACATGGAAACAAAGAAAATTGTTTTTTGATAAGTAAAACAGGTTTTGTCATATGCTTGTTAAATTAGATTCGGAAATGAATAGACATACCGACTATTTTTAGCTCCGTTTGTTTGCTTTCACAGAAAATCTCTTCTAAAAATTGTTTTCATTGAAAAGATCTAGTTTTCTTTTGTTCGTTCAACAATATATTAACAAGTTTGAAAAATTGATAACTAGTCCAGAAAATTTCCCATTTTCCATGGTGTTCTATTTTTCTTCTCTTTTTTCATGGATTTCTTGTAACCAAATATACGTTAAGGGCTTATCCTTGGAGGAGGTCCAGTTACGAAAGGCAAATATCTTTAAAATATACAAAAAGCATCTAAACTTTGCCTTTGATTGGCGATTGCTATTGAATACTCTGAAAATCTTCATGTTCGTCTCCAGCCATAAAGATCACCAGATAACCAAGGATAAAAAATCCAACTAGCTCTGAATTTTTTCTTGATCTTCTCCCCTTCCATATTGTACCAAAAAGAAATCAACGAACCCCCAGCCAGGCTGATTCTTCAACAATGATAAGAAACAAATCAAACAATGGAAGCCTGATTAGGTGCAAAAACTAATCAGAAAATCTCTCTGTAAATTATCCATTGTAAATTATCCATCGTAAGAACTTTATTCTTGAATGCCAACCAACAGAAACCCTGCACCTTCTCACAGGCAATTTCCGTATATCCATAATACAAGCAAGCTTAACATCGTCAAGATGATGAAACTTGTAATAGCATTTGGCAGAAAATTCGTTAGAAGAGCTCCGTAACCAATAAAACAATGCTGATGGGCAAATAATCCTCCCAAACATGCTCAATAAGGTACAATACAATAACCACATGAACAAACACCGGTGTTAAAAATTAAATAAATCATTCTCTCAAACAAACCTAAATCGAAAACCTACGAGAAGAAGCGAATCATTTCGATCTTCAATGGAGATCTCATCTCATCGATCCCGCCAATTTCATTCTGATCTTGCTGTAGAAGATGTGAAATCAAAAACCGTATTTCTCTTCGGTATGAAGCTAGGCCTACAAAGTGAGGTGTTTTTGTGAGATCCGACCAAATGGAAGCTGTTTTAGGGTGGACTCTCAGGTAGATCCGTTGGAAATTGATGTGTATCCATGGGATCCGATTGGTAAACGATTTTTGCGGACGACGTTTTTGCCAACCCTTAGATCGAGAGGTAACCAATCCTGGACTCATCTATAGCATGAGATGTCCAAGGCTTTAAAATAAACCCCGGAAGAAAATTCAAAAAAAAATCTGATATATACGGATGGAGTTCGATCTTTGTCTCCCGTTCACATTTGAGATGATCCAAGGTTTCAACATCATCATCACAGGATTCCCGACTCTTATAGTTGGCAACACGATACACAGTTCAGTTTCACATGCCATGAGAACAACACTAAATATATAAGAAACCAAGGGATATATATCATCATGCATGAGAGACAGAAGTTCCAATCTTTAGTCATGTAGAAACACAAGAAGAAAGGCAAAGAACATATGGGGAATGCAGATCTTATTTTACTTGCCCTTCAGTTTTGCATCAATAGATTGAAAAGCTCTCAGATTCACCCGGACGTTGCTGCCGGGCCCCTAGCCCGGATTCTTTGGCTCCTCCGAGGCCTTCTTCTATTAGCATTCTGCTGGTTATTGGGAGTGTTAGTCATAAATAATAACATGCTAAGATTTAGAATCACAAATAATACTGTATTCAAGTTTAAGGGATATACCTGCGGAAGACATATTGAATACGTTCTTCAATCACCTGGAATAATAGCGGCTGGATCTTCCCTTCCTTGCTCCTCACAAAAGATAGCCGTCAATGGGGCAAGCTATCAACCATATGGAGAGGAGAGGGGGACCTAGCCTATATATAGGAAACATAGAGGAGCCTTCCCATTAAAGGCTCCAAAACCCTAATTGGGTTTCCTGGCCTACATACTAAAAGTACCACAATAAATAGGACTCAATCCTATACATCCAAGGTGCACCAAAGCCCATAAAACAAAATGATCACACATCATATTGGGCTTAATCATAGTACCATTCTGAGCCATACGTCTAACCCGTTTTATAAAACAAAAATACGCAATCAGTGTATGCCCATATTTTGAAATTATTCTAACATTCTCCCACTTGGGCGAACACGGATTGTCATATTAATTTAAAAACTTTGTTTTGAAAACGACTCTCGGGTTAGACTACAAAAGTGGCCACACATATAGCTCAAATGATAATCACCTTGGTTACATGATCCGGTCCAACAAGAACATCAACATTGAACATGGAAGTCGTTACACCATTTAATCGATGTAAGACCACTCCACAGCTACAAATGCTAACATCCTTATCGACATGGATCCCCATCCTCCAACCAATGTGGTAGTATGTAGTATGAACTTAGCACCAAAATGTGATCAAAGGTGTGCTAATTCATATTGGTCCTCATAAATGCTTCAAAAGAAGCTACATATCTCAAAAGAGACTCACATCATGTCTTTATGCATTATATCTCGAGATCAAAATGATATCATAATAAAAGACATATGTGAAATGCATGCTTAAACATAATTATAATTTCTGTGCACAAAATACAGAATTATAAATAGGAAGATAAATATTATTATTATTGGAAGAGGCTGTACCCGAAGCATATGGGTTGCCTACGTACCCTGTAAAGGGGATCAAGCTAAAACATAATTCTTCTACATAAATAACTCCCACTAACCAAAAATATCAAAGGTTTCCACAATGCCCATATTTGCAATATGTGTCTTAAAGACTTTTGGTGCGAGTCCTTTAGTCAATGGGTCTACAATCATTGCCTCTGTATTTATATGTTCTATTTTTTTTCTGCCCTTCTTTAACTTTATCTTTGACCACCAAGTACTTGATGTCTATATGCTTAGAGCCACCAGAACTCTTGTTATTCTTTGAAAAGAATACCGCTACACTATTATCACAATAGATGGTAATTGGTCTCGAGATGGAATCAACAACTTTCCGTCCTGAAATAAAATTCCTCAACCAAATGGTTTGGACTGTAGCTCCATAACATGCCTCAAATTCAGCCTGCATGTTAGAAGAAGCCACTAGAGTTTGCTTAATACCTTTTCCAAAAATAGCACCACCAGTCATTATAAAAATATAACCTGAAGTTGACTTCAGATTATCTTGACATCCTACAAAATCAAAATCTGAGTAGCCTACCACCTCAAGATGATCTGTACGCTGAAAGGTAAGCATATAACTTTCAGTCGTTTTCGATAATCTCAAAACTTTCTTAGTTGCTTTCTAATGCTCTTGTCCTGGATTCGATTAAAATCTACAAAAGACACTCACTGCATAGGCTATGTCTGCTCTAGTGCAAACTTGAGCATACATCAGGCTCCCTACAACACTTGCATACGGTATGTTCTTCAAAGATTTCCTTTCAAGTTTATTCTTTGGACATTGGGATTTGCTAAACTTATCCCCTTTTACAATAGGTACATCACTAAGTGCACACTTTTGCATATTGAAACTCTCTAGGATACGTCGTATGTATGTCTTCTGTGAAAACCAAACAAGCTACGGTCTCTATCACACTATATTTCAATTCCAAGTACAAAATAAGCTTCCCCAAGATCTTTCATTTCAAAATTAGCAGATAATATTTTCTTTGTCTCATGAAGTAACCTTAAGTCACTACTGGCAAGTAAAATATCATCCACGTACAAAATAAGAAAAATGAATTTTCTCCCACTGATCTTGAGATAAATGCATTGGTCCACTGTATTTTCAACAAAAACAAGAGAAGCACAACTTCATCAAATTTCAAATACCATTATCGGGATGCTTGCTTGAGCCCATATATGGATTTGTTCAACTTACACACCAAATTTTTCTTTTCTTCTACGACAAAACCTTCAGGTTGCCTCATGTAAACTTCTTCATAGAGATCTCCATTTAAAAATATTGTCTTAACATCCATTTAATGAAACTCCAAATTATAGTGTGCTACAAGTGCCATGATAATTCTAAAGAAATCCTTGGATGAAACCGGTGAAAAAGTCTCATTATGGTCGATGCCCTCTCGACGAGTGAACCCTGCAACCAATCTAGCTTTTTGTGGTTCAATATTCCCTTTTGAGTCTTACTTGAATTTGTAAACCTATTTGCAACCTATGGCCTTAACATGTGGTGGAAGTTCAACAAGTTCCCAAACTCCATTTCTCTTTATAGAAAGCATTTCATTTTCCATGGCATTCAGCCATTTATCTAAATCAGGTCTTGTTAATGTTCATTAAAAGAGACAAGATCAATATTATGCCCAATATTAAAATCACTCTCGAGTAAGTAGACATTATAGTCATTAGGCAAGGCAGACCTTCTTTCCCTTTGTGATCTCCTAACCTATAGTTCAGAAAATGACTCAACTGTAGTTGGAGGAGGAATGTGAGGCTCTTCTTGATGCCCAGGTTCTTCATTAATTGTTATAATCGGCTGAGAAATAACTCTTTCTTATACAATGAGAATTGGAACTACAACTTGATCCGGTTCAGCAAAAGTTTTCTTTAATACAGAACTCCCACTAGTACCAAGTGCAAGAAAAAAAATTTTTTCATAATGGACTCAATAATTCTGGTGCCATGATTAGGACTATAGAACTTATAGCCCTTTGATCTATAAATTCTGGTGTAGATTTGGGGTCTAATTTCTTTTCAGTAGGATTATAAATCCTAACCTCAACTGGGCAGCCCCAAACTCTAAAATGGGCTAAATTGGGTTCACGTCTTGTCTACAATTCAAAAGAAGTTTTCTCAACAGCTTTACTAGGAACCTTTTTCAAAATGTATACGACAGATTTTAATGCTTCACCCCATAAGAATTCTGGCAAATTTGTTTTACTAATCATACTGCTAAGCTTATCCTTCAGAGTCCGATCATGCTTTTCAAAAATACTATTTTGCTCAGCTATTCCTGGCATTATGTATTAAGGAACTATCCCACATTCTTGTAAAAATCTCGCAAAATCATCCAAGTTCTGACTGGACTCATCATACTTACCATAGTATTCACCACAACGGTCAGATTTTACAATTTTAATACTCTTCCCACATTGCTTTTCTATTTCCATTTTAAATATTTTAAATTTCTCAAGAGCGAGAGATTTATCATTACTCAAGTAAACATAACTATAATGCGAGAAATCATCAATGAAGGTTATGAAGTATTTGTTCCCACATATAGTAGAAAGTAACGGTCCACTAATATCGATGTGAAAAAGATCCAAAAGAACCATTGCTCCTAGTGGATATCTTCCTTATAGTTTCAGACAGTTTTTCCTAATATAATCTACGTAAGTGTAAATATCTGAAAAATTCAGAGAGGGCAGAATGTCAGCTTTCATCAATCTTTCCATTCGCTCCTTTGTAAATGTGCCATAAATGCTTATGCCACAACACAGAAAATGGATGTTTATTGATGGCTTAAAATATGTCAGTTGCATCAAAACCAACAGAGACTCGATGACCAGATCTTTCGTTCCAAGCAATTGGGGAAATTGCATTTTGCCATTAATAGTAGGTATAGTACAGACCTTATTGCAGGTGACTATATCATAAAATTGGACCATAAAACGACCATGCTAGCAGGTTCATATTGAATGTCATGGTTGCCAAAAGAGATAGGGCATGCCAATAAACTGTAGTAAGACTTGTGGAGTCCGCCACATATTTAGGACATATCAATTAGCTGTAGTAGTCCTCATGGAGTCTGCCATGATTTCAGGACATATTAAAGATGTTGGATGAATCTTGACAAAAATGTTGAGATGAGTTGACCTTTGTATTGGTTATGAAAAGGTCACATATTACTTTCTCTAATGTTTTGATTCCTTAAAAATTAATTTCAAGTTTGAACCAACTTAGGGGCTTTATTGTTTCAGTAAAAGGCTTGACCAAGATGGGGAGTCTGGAGCAAGTCTTCTTTCTTCAAAATATTTTCTATTCTTTTCCCTTTTTCTGCCCCCAACCAGCCTAAATCTGCTTCAAGTTCTACATGCATATAGCCTCAACTATCAGAAGTAGCCACCAGCCTGAATAAGGGTTTCTGGTCCAACTTAGCTCAGATTTGATTATACTGGCTCGGTCTGCTCTTGAAGCACCCCCTATAGTCCCTTTCCGATGCTCAAATCAATCTCTTAATTGTCTATAAACATGTTGTCTCAATACTCAGCTCTTATAGAGCCCTCAGCTTACTAACCGTGACCAGTCTACTACTAAGTGCAGATTTTTGATCAGCAAGTTGGTCTGTTGCTCACATCACTCCATCCATTGCTGCTAAGTATGGATCTGTGATCAGCGGGCGGTTTGTTTTCCATATCAGTTCAACTGTTGTTTGATTCCAGAAACTCATCATCATTTTTTTTTTTTTTTTTTAACTTGAAAACCCTCATTAACTTCTGCCTAGAAAAGCCTAATGCTTATCGACACTTTCAGAATTCCCCAATAAAACCTAGTAGATGAGCTTGGGATCTATCTGTTTGCCTACATAAAACTTAAACCATTACTTGACTATCAAAATTGAAACCGAAGCCTAGCTCATGACTTGAGAGGATCTGCAGATTAGTGAAGAGGTGCTGAAATTACTAGTGCATTAGAGAGGTCGTAGCTCGGTGCTGCTCCTCTAAAGCAAAATCTAAACCCAAGAAAACTCAGTGCTATTTCTATGCCTCGTTTCCATCTCACATAATTATTTCCAGTCAAGGTTTCAACGACAGACATTTGGCTTGATAGGGAACAGGCATTCAAAAACTGCGGAAACAACATATTTTATTTAATATCATCCAAATATGATGCATGCAATTAATGGATGATAACATATCTATCTAATCAACTTGGGCTATTAATTAGATAGTCCGTAATCAACTTGAAAAACATAGAAGTCTAATTACGGTAAGAGCCTTGGTGCATCATTGTAAAGTCACCTTTGGGCTAACAATACAACATGCTATAAGGTACTCTTAAAACATATCATGAAGCCAATTAACAAAGTCACATCAGCTTTCGAAACACCATCGCCTTTGGGCAGAAGAATGATTCTAGGCTAATGCAATCCCATTAATCACTTCATGTCATTTTTCTAAATCATCATACACAATAACACCTTCGGGCAAGATATTGCATGCAATAATCTAGAAAAATGCAATGCTACCCCTTTTCCTTTTTTTTTTTTCCTTTTTTTTTGAGAAAATTAGATAAATATCACTGAGTGTGCCACTTTGGTGGCTACCACCCACTTCAATTTCAAAATATTCTCTTAATGGAAAAATAAGGATAGTCTTTATGCCCAACAAATTTTAATCACAAAATGATAGTTATGTGATAAAATCATAACTATTAAACATGCTATAGTCATAATCAAAATCATATGTGATCTAAACAAAAAATGTTAATTACAAAATTCAAGGCATATATGGTAGCAAGATATGTCCAAAATTTAACACTTCAATAATTAATATGCATGAGGGCCTAATTCAAATTATTCAGTATTTAAACAATAATTAAATGGGTTACTAACTCTTTGCCCCAGGCCGAAACCCATTCTGATCCATTAAGATAAAATGCAAATGAAATAAACATGGGCTGACTAAATAAAAGGCCCAACCTGCAATCATGGACTTATTCAGATTGGGCTTTGCAAGCCCAAAACCAAAGCCCAAGCTTAAGCCCAAGCAAAAGAAAAAACCTAAGCAATTCTCTCCCTCTCCATCTTCTTCCTCTTCAGTCTTCACGGCCGCCGCCTTTTTTTTTTTTTTTTTTTGGGGGGGGGGGGGGGGGGGGGGGGGGGATGGAAGCAACCCGTGGCTGCCTCCCATGGCAGCCACTGTGCCGGCCACCACCCGTGGCCGGCGACCCCCCGCCGGGCCGCCGCGACGCCCTGAGACGGGCGGCCGGCCGTGGGGTGGCCGGGAGAAGGCCCCCACGGCCGAGCCTGGCGGCGTCCCGGCGAGGCCCCACGGCCTGCGGCCGGCCGTGGGGTGGCTTGGGACGCGCCCGCGGCCCGCAGCGGCGGCGGCGTCCGCCTGCTGTGGCGCTGTGGGGCGGCCGTCCGCCCGCGGTGGTGGCGGGCGAGCCGCCTCGGCCTCCTTCCGCCGGCCGTCGCACGGTACAGAGGCGCCGGCCAGCGGCGAGGAAGGCCCCTTGCCATCCTTCATCTTCTTCTTCTTTTAGCCCATGAAGAGAGGAGTTGTAGAACGGGAAGAAGATGAAGGATGTATGCGGGAGAAGGAAAAACAGAGTTTTTTTTTTTTTTTTAATCCGAAAATAATATACAATGGCAGATTTAAATTAAAATCAAACCTGATATTTGATTATCAATGAAAAATCTGTGTATGCAGATTTATGTAGAAGATCCATTCACCGATACATAAAATTAATCCGTAAGTCTAGATGAAATCATAATTGTGTATGAAGGACTCTAATCTTAGCATGGAGGCTCTGATACCAATTGTTAGTCATAAATAATAACATGCTAAGATTTAGAATCACAAATAATACTGTATTCAAGTTTAAGGGATATACCTGCGGAAGACATATTGAATACGTTCTTCAATCACCTGGAATAATAGCGGCTGGATCTTCCCTTCCTTGCTCCTCACAAAAGATAGCCGTCAATGGGGCAAGCTATCAACCATATGGAGAGGAGAGGGGGACCTAGCCTATATATAGGAAACATAGAGGAGCCTTCCCATTAAAGGCTCCAAAACCCTAATTGGGTTTCCTGGCCTACATACTAAAAGTACCACAATAAATAGGACTCAATCCTATACATCCAAGGTGCACCAAAGCCCATAAAACAAAATGATCACACATCATATTGGGCTTAATCATAGTACCATTCTGAGCCATACGTCTAACCCGTTTTATAAAACAAAAATACGCAATCAGTGTATGCCCATATTTTGAAATTATTCTAACAGGGAGGACCTTCCACCGTCTCGGCGGGCGAGGACGCAGTTACGGAGCTGCCCTCATCCTCCACATGGTCACGAGCCTGCCATTCAACAACCATCAACCGATGGAAACTGCGATGGCAGCCGCACGCCTCGCAGTAGTAGCTCTCAGGCCGTGCACGGTCTAGAGCGTACGCGCAGCAACCGTCCACTGCGTGGCCCCCGAGCTCCACTGCATGGTTTCGCATACAATCCCAGTATACCACGAAGAGTCTCCTCGGGTCCATCTCTCCCCCCGCACCCACCTCTTCTCTCTCCCTCTCCGTTTTATGTTCATCCCTTCGACGTGTTTGGGTTGTTATATAGCCCAAAGGAAGAGACTATGTTACATTTTTGGTCAAATCGTTTTCAATGTTTTATGGGTATACCACTGAATTTCGAAATGTATTTTGCAGTGAGGTTGTTTCCTCTATCTAGATTAGTTCCAATTTGGTAACTATAATTAAGGTTGTTGTCTAATTACTAGGGGAACCATGTTAAGGGACAGCAATGACAACCACATTAATTCCTTTTTTTTGAAGGGTTACAACCACATTAATTCGGTTCAGGGTTTATGCATGGATAGAGACACAATTAATAGACTTGTCAAATTTGGCCATATGATCTGAAACTACATGCTGGGTGGCGCTCCGAACCACCCACTGGTTTGTCTGAATAAATGGTAACTATATTTAAAAGTTATTATGTTATATATTCAAATCATTCAAGAGATTCACTTGAAGCAGCATATATTTCTTCCGTGTATATCTGACTAATTTTATAACAAGCCACTAAGAAAATCTTGGAACATGCACACTCACAATCTGATCAATTTCCATAAATCATTCAAAGATAATTAAATTTTAAAATTCCATGAAAAATCATTCAAAGATAATTCAATTTTAAAATGCATAATTAAGTAAAAAAAGATAAAATAGCAATGCAGGAAAACCTACCCTACTTCATTGAGATATAAACCATTTTTTAGTAAAGTAAATATAAATAGAAACACTTGAAAACGATAGCAACACTTGACACCCATTCAACTGAGGGAAAAAAGAAGAAAAGAGAAGCTTAGCCAAAACACGAGTTGAGAGGTCTCCCTTCTATTCTCTAAAGATATCTTGCACAAGATATAGATCATGCTACCTGGCTAACCTTTCCAAGCCAAAGCACCTCTTTATATGTCATTTATTTCTAACCGCCAAACACATAAGACCTTTAATTTTCTGGGATTTTTAAACCTCTGAATAGTTCTAGACATAGGGCAAACAGTGCCTCCTTTGTCAAAGAATCGATATGTGATTTTTATCATGGCTTAGTAAGATTATTTATAGTACATGCATACACAAATGCAATGCATGCATACATATACATACATATATCTACGTATACATATATGTATACATATACATATACATAAAAATGCATGCATGCATGCATGCATTTATATAATGATATGCATACAGATATACATCGGTAGGCTGTCAAGAAATTTAAGAGGAACCCAGCCTAGTAGGTGGGGCTAGAATCCTTTTCCCCTCTTTTAAAAGACTTCTCCTGAAGTGCCTAGACAAGTGCCTGACCTTTATGACTCAAGAACGAAGGAGTGCACACTCGATATACCATCTTTAAGGTAGTGCCTTTTGTAGATGTTGCAGAAGGATTTAGCACTGATTGATGGGTGGCCAAATTCCACACACACACACATATATATATATATAAGGAAGATCTAATAAGCAAGAGTGCTCAAAGAGTGAGAGGGTCACAAAATGTTACAACACAGTACCTCACCTAAAAAGGCTAGCCAAAAAATATTATTTGGATTTCTTGGTCTTGTAAGTCTCCAAAATCTACCTAGTGCATAGCCAATGTGGGACTAAACATACGTCCACATCGATCTTTAGATACTCACTCCATTTAAGTCCAGACATCCTCGTTAGGTTCAAGGTCCAAATCCATTCAAATATAATTATAAGTACTATGATAAGTCTGTGGTCAACCCTCATTAACCCGTGCTACAATATCTACTAGTCCACATAGGCTATGGGGCCGATCCACTCTGATACCATTCTTGTCATGCCCTGAATTTATATAGAACCTCACCTAAAAAGGTTAGCCGGAAGTTGTTATTTGAGTTTCTTGATCCTGTACAAGTACATAAGATCTACCTAGTGGAACTAAACATACCCGCACCGATCCTCACACAAAAATGATGTTTGCATCAAATGGAAGGCATGTGGTGGCAATTTGATTGGGGTTGGTAGGGGACAATTTGGGATCGAGAGGGCACTAGGTGGGGGTTGATGCCTAAATTTTAAGAAAAATAAAGAAGAGACATAGTTCATATGGATTGTGAACCAAGATCATGCTTGCTCTTCTAACATGGGAAAGCACCTTCTTTGGTGTATGAAACCAGCACCGTCGCACCTTTGATTCATCACTTAACACCCTTGCTCTTTCTCTTGCTTTCTCTTTCTTGATTTCATTTCCTTTTCACTCTCAATTTCTTTCTTTGCCTCTCTCATTTCTTTCTTCTTCTTTAGCTTTGTCTTACTATCTCAACATCAAGATGTAAATTGTAACCTAAACCCAACAAATAGATATGTTCTCATGTGATCCACTTGGATCATGCCTGCAATACTTCCTCTCATGTATTCTTTTGTCGTACCCCCTTCTATCTCCTGCAACATCTCCCTCTCTCTTACCTGCTTTCTCTCTCTTCATTTCTCCTTCAAGCCCTAGCTCTCTTTCTTTCCCCATCTACTCTCTTTCCAACATCAATGCCTTGCTCTCACTTCCCATCGCACTCTCTCCAATTTCGGCATCTTATTCTTGGCTAGCTAAGATGAGTCTTTACCATTTCTTCTCTATTTTTATCTTGCTTTAGAATAACCTCAATCTAATCCCTTCATATCTTCAACACGATTTGTATGCTCTAGCCTAACTTCTTCCTTCTATTCATCGGCAGAAGTATTCAGGGGGTCTCTTATCAAAGGAGAGGAGTATCGTACACATGAGGAGTTGGGTGACTGCATCTATCTTGGTAAGATTCTAGCTCTTCATAAGTAGGTATACATATAAGGATGGAATTTTGTACGTTAAAAATGGTTACCATATTGATAGGTAAAGGTTAATGTTTTATTTATCTTTCCAAGTCTATCTTCGTGTATATCTTAGTTGCATAAATTTTCCAAGGCAAATCACAAGATCTCTATTGTAGTATATCTTAGTTGCATATATTTTCTAAGGCAAATCACTAGATCTCTATTGTAGTATATCTTAGTTGCATAAATTTTCCAAGGCAAATCACTAGATCTCTAATGTATTTAATGGAGGTACATAAGGGTAGCTTAGATTTTGGCAATAGAAAACTAGGTATTAATTTTCCTCTACTCTGACAATGAGTATTTGAAAAATCAATATTTGTGTATAGATAAAAATAGGCTTTGAAGTTGCTGTGGAAAAAAATTACTTTTCTCTCTAGTCAGACTATGATTTTGACCTTGCCAATAGGGTGGATCAATGATAAAGCTTGTATTCAGAAATTATTTTTGTATTGAGCCTCCATCATGGATCTAAACACAATTTCAAACCCATATTGTAGGAAAAAATGTTGTTTCATTTCTTATCCATGAACTAAACATGGCCATAGACTAAGATTGGGTGTGCGTGATAATATTATTGGATTTTTATTAATTAATATTAAAATCTAGATATTCACTTCCATTTCAATAGAATACCTACTTCAAACTATTTGGTTATTCATAAGACAAATATAGAACTATTTTAATTCTAAATTATTTTCCTTATGGACTCATAGTGTTGTATTTGTTTATTTAAGTATTTTTATTTATATATTTGATCCAGCTAGAGGTGGTAGAAGTATCTTATTGGGCTATTAGCTCTTCCTTTTATTTCTTGTTATTTTTCAAATGCTAAGGAGTCACTTAAACTTTGGGTTATGGGCTAAAACATAGATAGTTTAAAATTGAAGAAGTGTTTCTCTTTACTCGATATTAGTTTATGAAATAAATTTCATTTCATGTTTTGTTAGTATTCATAAGAGAATGTTTATGAATTATATTATTTCGTCAGTCACTTTGCCTAACTCTTCATAGATTGAGAGATATGCTGGGTCAAAATATTTTTTGAAAAGAAAATTTTTGCTTTGATCGGGTCATTTGAGGGTCCAAATGATGGAATTTTGTCATGATTGCTTTGTACAACATATTGTAGAAATTAAAAAAAGAAATTGTTCAATTTCAAAAGAAAACAACTTCAATTGGATGTCATAAAAGCATGTAAGGTTTTTGAAAGTTGTTCATATAATTTAACTTCCTAATATAGCAGATCATGCTTATGGACCGTGCCTAGTTCTCCTTATATTGGTAACAGTAGTCCACATAGAGTTTGGTGATTCTTCTAAATCAAAAAATGAGAGATCAATTTGATCTTATGATAAAATCCATACTATTGCATAGTTCAATGCACATTAACTGCAACTTATTCTCTCCATCTATTCTTTACACTTATTTCTCAACCAAACACCAAAATATATCTATTCTATAGATTAGGCCTATCCTTTCAATAATTCTAGGTCTATCCCTTTCATTGCCTAGTGCACAATGAAACAAAAAAATTAGAGCATACCTTGCAGCACTCACGAGCCAAAGCAAAGTTTGCAAATCAAATGCATAACTTAGAATTAATCCATAGTTGTCTACCATTGGAAGTTCTAGTGTTTGAGAAAGCTAGAGAGGATTTCTCCATATGAAGGGAGTCCTTAGCTTGTGCTTGCTTCTTTATTATTATTATTATTATTATTGTTGTTGTTGTTGTTGTTGATAATGATGATGATGATGATGATGATGATGATGATCAGTTGGATACTTTTTTGGGATTGCTCTAGCATGAAGGTCTTTGTATTTATTTTTGCAAACTATAACTAGTTTTCATTTTCTTAATGTTATAAGGTAGGCTTTTCTGATCTTTTTAATTATAAAAAGATAAACTACATTGTCATTTTATTTTTCACTTGTTATAAATTTTAAATTGAATTATCTTTGAATAGTTTAATACAAATGCACTGGAGGAACAATGCAAGTATATTTGTTCCACAGTATCTTTTTCGTATGTTATGAAAAACTAGTCAGATGTACATCCATGTTGATTCAAATGAATCTACTGAATAATTTCGATATGTAATTTTTTTTTTCATTTAATGTACTAATTGTTATTTATTTGGAGAAATCAATGGACGGTTGAATTCATGCACCCAACACATACTTATAATACAGATAGCAAAATTTGGCTAGTGCAGTAAATGTGTTTGTATCCATATTTAAACTCTATAAGAGAATTAGTTGAAGTAGTTTTCCATTTCTATTCCTTACTATGATTCTCCTAGCAATTAGATCACAACTTTAGAATTACAAATTTGGAGCTAATTTAAAGGGACCAGCGAAAAACCAGGTCAATCCTGAATGGTTTGAGTCACAGTTCGCGGACCTATCTCGTACAAAACTGGTACCGGTGAAATCCAACTTCCGGATTGATTGGCACACTCTTAACATCATCAAGAAAGAAACATTGGTCAGGCTGAAAATAACCTTACTTCAGAATATATTTCAAAATCTAGTGGCATGCCCATAAAAAATTGGAAATAATTTGACCAAAATCATAAAATACATTCCTCCTTAGGACTATATTACAACCCCCAAATGAATGTAACCGAGGGAGTTTGTGTGTGGGGGGGGGGGGGGGGGGGGGGGGGGGTGCGGGCGGGGAGGGGGGAGGGAGGGAGGGAAGAGAGAGAGAGAGATAGAGATGGATCCTAGGCAACCTATTGTGGTGCACTGAAAAAGTATGCAAAATAGTGCACAAAGGCTGGAAATCTACGCTCTAGATGAATGCTTTAAGTATGCTCTAGATTGGTTACGACCCAACAACTACTAGTGCAAGGCATGTGGATGCCATCGCCATTTAATTTCTATTTTGTGATGATTGCTGAATGGCCGGCTGTTGGCCATCCCCCACCAGTTGAGGATGAGTTTAGGTCCATAGTTGAGTCCTCTAATGTGGTGATGGATGAATCACGCCACAACAACCCATAAGGAGGTAATAGAGGAAGGACTCAGAGGGGAAAATAAATGAGGGCTGAGAGATCTAGGGGCCCAAGTTCAAGTTCCAGATGAACTCGGACCTTTTCAATCTATGGATGAAGAGCAATTCTAATAAGAGCCTAGTACGCATACTTTCTTTTTCGTTCTTGTTCTTCTCAAACTTTTCCCTTTCATGGATGACGAATACATGCATATCCCTGTAATATCCTTTAATCTCTTCTATTTAGATGGTTCGTAACGTGGTATTACTCTCATAGAATATGAAATTGTGGATTATCTCACCAAGTGTAATAGTTGAGAGGCCTGTGACAATGATGTCAAAGCATCGGACCATCTCAAATGTGAAATAAGATATTTTTTTCTTTTTCTCTCTTTTTTTCTTTTTTTATGATCCCCTCCATGTGTTAAATTAGTTCAAAGCAATGGACTCATTTTATAGATGAATCTAGGGATTGATCACCTCTTGATCCATGTTGGCATAAATTTTGTTTGCCTGCACATATCCTTTACCAATCTGATCCCATGAATACATCACATCATTTTACAATGGGTCTCCTAGAGAGTCCGGCCTAAAATGTCTCCTTGCTGGTTGGATCTTACAAAAACCCCTTGCTTTATAGGGCTAGCTTCACACCAAAGATAAATTCAATCTTTGAATTGAAATCTCCTATAGTAAGATCAAAATGACAGATTGATGGACTCGAAGAGATAAGATCTTAAGTAAAGGTGGAGATGATTCACTTCTTGCAATAGCTTCATGATTAAGTTCCTTTTTTTAACATGCATATGTGTTGATGTGGTCATTGCACTATACTTTTCTAAGCATGTTTAAGAGGAGTACTTTATGATATTTCAATTGTTATGGACCTCTTCTAATGAATTTTGGGTATTTTAAGCTTGTTGAAATTATGGATATATATATATATATATATATATATATATATATATATATATATATATATATATATATATATATATATATATATATATATATATATATATATGAAACCGGTGTGTCCTTTGAAAAGGTGAAGATTTAATTTCTGCTCTTTGGTGGTCAAAATAGAGTTAATAGAGAACTTTGTAAAGAAGGGCCGGCAATTTCATCAAGCTTGTAACAATTGAATAGTTAAACTTAATTTTATTATGTTACATTCTATTGTAATAGGGGTATCGTCAGAGTCCCAATAATAATAAATGCATGGAGTCATTTCCTAATTAGTGTGAGGAAGTTAAAGAGTCATTCATGAATTGAATTTTTGACCCTTAGTAAAAAGTGCCGTAACTTAATATTTTGTGAAAGAAATAGTCTAGAAAACTATTAAGTGAATATATAAAGATATGGTATGTAATCGAGCATATAACAGGTGCCACATACCTGCAAATGAATCATACAGACATGCAAGGCAAGCTGAAAATTAACTAATCTTTTCACAATATCCATAACAAAATAACTTCAATCCTCAATAGCTGATATAATAATGTTCCATATATAATTTTTATCAACATATAACCTGGGATAACAAGAGTTATAAAACTCCAAGATAGTATTAACATAATCCCGATAAAGATCTTTAGATCTAAGCTAACTAACAAAAGACATAATTTCAACAAGCTTAAAATACCCAAAATTCATTAGAAGAGGTCCATAACAATTGAAATATCATAAAGTACTCCTCTTAAACATGCTTAGAAAAGTATAGTGCAATGACCACATCAACACATATGCATGTTAAAAAAAGGAGCTTAATCATTTGGCCGGTTTTCAGCAGCATCAAATTTAATCACACATAAGAGAGCGTCAGTTGGCATTAAGATCTAACAATATTATTATTATTATTAACTACTATGTTATAACAAAGCATGCATATTATTAAAACACTTCAGAGTGGATCAAAGCATGTTAAAACATAACAAATCAATTGCATATTATTGGCTGGGCCAAATTTTATACTTATCGAATAACATCTCTTTCTTTCAAAACCTTACTTTTCACAAAATAATACTAATTCTAATATTTGGCTATAACCATATCATCCAGTAGTATCGCTCACATAACAGATATCCAATAATAGATAACAGATTGTTAAATAAATACTGTTTTAATCATTGGTGGAGCGGTGTTAAAACTAGTTACTTAATTACAAGTCGACAGGACCAACATACCATGTGATTGCATATTATTGACTGTCATATTCTACAATCACCTTCCAAGTGATTGAAAGTATAAGGTATCTATCTACCAAAGGGTATCATGTAGGGGAAGAGGGAAGCCATAGATGGGTTGATCATTACAGATAATATGAAATTTTTTTGCCAAGACCCGGACACGACCTAGACCCAACCCGGAACTGAACCGGATCTGAATTTTTTGGATGGGGTCCGGGTTATACATGGACCCGACCCGACCCAAATGATCCGTTGGGTCAAAAATTGTAGCTGTGGATCCGAACCGACCCGACCCATTCTTCTATTGGGTTGAATTTGAGTCCAAAATTAGGACTCGAATAAGTAACCGGATTGGGTCGGGGTCACTCATGACCCACTCCGACCTAACCCATTTGCACCCCTACATGTTACCCCTAAGTCATCAACCCTATACAATAATCCAGAAATAAATATGACACTTTTGGCACGTCTTTCATCCGGAACATTACCTCTATGATCTAAATGTAGGTCTTGTAATGCCTCATTCATAGCAAAATACCAAACAAGATATAAATTAAAAATTTACATATGAATTACTACATAGTGAAAAATAAGTCAGCACAGATCCGAAACGTGGTGACAACATTGTCGATAGAGGAGGGTGGTCAGCTGTAGTGATAAGCAGCAAAGATCAGAGCATCATCAATCAGTAGAGGCTAGCAGCCGTCGGTTGCAGAGCAAGAACCTAGGAGGTAGAGGGGAGAAGAGAAGAAAAGAAGGCTAGTAGAAGAGCTTTAGTCTCACGGATGCTTGGAGGAGGAGGAGGAGGCACTGGTGGAGGAGGATGAGGAGGATAGCGGAGGTGCACTCATCTCCAGTGTAGGAGCTTGGGAGAGGAGAACACCAATGTCTTTAGGGGAGGAGGAAGAGGCTGACAAGACGAGCGAAGGAGCTCGGAAGAGGAGAAAGAGGCTGGCGAAGAAGCACTAGTCTCCAGCAGAGGAGCATGATAGAGGAAGAGCAGGTTAGCGAAGGAGCATAGCACACAGTGGGAGTAAATCTCTAAAATTAGGGGTCCGATGAGAAGAAAATTGGGTTGGTAATAAAATATAGAGCAGTGGATAGCATCCAACACAATGCCTATTAGCGATGTTTTGTGTCTAGCATCGACAATAAGAGGTTTATACAAATCGATGCTTGCAAGCATTGTTAATCGTCGATACTTACAAAAAACATTATAATTTTTTAGCATGGTCAGCCAATTACCGATGTTTTTTAGCAAGAAAGTGTCACCGTACCTTCTTTTCCTTATAGTGTTTGATGCAATACACATAAACAAATATATATTTCTATATAATACTTCTTCAGTATATGCATACACAGTCTAGTTGATTTAGAATGATCTAGAAGATCCTCAAAACCAATACTAAGGTAGTAATTATGTCTTAACGTAAATATCTGAAAATTAGCGGTGCGAGTCTAGGTCGGATCAGCCGTTGGATCACATTGGATGCTCAGCAACAATGACGTCATTCAAGTCCCGAACATGATATATAGGACTCCACGTTATTTAGGCACGGTTGTGTCTCAAATTTCTCAAATAAAGATAAAATTAGCTTCCACCCCCACTCCACTTTCTTACACCATGTTCATGGACGACGTCTCCCTCGTCACCACTCTCCTTCTCCTCCTCCTCCTCCCCTTCCTCATCTTTCTCTTCCGCCAGCGCCTCCACGCCGCACCACACCTCCCACTGCCCCCGGGACCCCGTGGCTGGCCGCTCCTCGGCGCGCTCCCCCTCCTCGGCCCCCTCCCCCACGCTGCCCTCGCCGCCCTCGCCAAACGCCACGGCCCCATCATGTACCTCAATATCGGCACCCTGGGGTTTGCCGTCGCCTCCTCCCCCGCCGCCGCCCGTGCCTTCCTCCAGACCCTCGACCTCCCCTTCGCCTGCCGCCCCCTCAACACCGTCGCCCGCCACGTTTCCTACGGCGGCCAGGACATCGTCTTCGCCGACTACGGTCCCCTCTGGAAGCTCCTCCGCCGTCTCTCCGCCACCCACCTCCTGGGTCCCCGCGCTCTCTCCCAGTGGGCCGCCACCCGCCGATCCGAGGCCTGCCGCATGGTCCGGTCCATCCTCGACCTGAGTCGCCGGGGCGAGCCGGTCCGGGTCCAGGAGGTGGCAATGGTGGCGCTGGCTAACATGCTGGGGCTCGCGATACTGAGCCGCCGGGTGTTCGACTCGGACGGGGCCGAGTCTGGCCAGTTCAAGAGCATGGTCTTGGAGTTGATGAGGGTCGGGGGATTGGCCAACATTGGGGACTTAGTGCCGTGCATCGCGTGGCTGGACGTGCAGGGGATCGAGCGACGCGCCAAAAGGCTGCACGAGAGATTCGATGCGCTGGTGACCCGAATGCTTAGGGAGCACGCGGACACAGCCGGGCAGCGGGAAGGGAGGCCGGACTACGTCGATAATCTCTTGGCAAATTGCAAAAGCTCGGAGGGTGAGGTGGCGCTCTCCGATGCCAACATCAAGGGACTCGTTCTGGTACCGCTCTTTAACTCTTAGAAAAAATGTTTCATAAATTAAAATCTTATATAAATTTAAGGGGCTGTGACGTGGGATTCTCATCAGCATCACATCATCTTAGTCTATGAGTCGATATTTTACGCTGATGGAGAAATATAAAGCCCCGTCTACTGTTCCTTGAATCTGTCTCCTTTGTTTACACGTCGGATCGATCTAGAGTTGACAATTGGGCTTTGCATGCTTACACGTGAGTATATACACGAAGACAAAGTGCGACAATACGTAAGCGTACAGCCGCCTGCCGAGCTAGTCAGGAGGCACGCGATAAGCGTAGAGGCGTCTGCTATGCTCGTCGCTCGGCAGGCGATAATGCAAGTTAGTCCATGGAGCAAAATACGTACATAGACGTGCACGCATGCATATATATTTCAATTGCATGCAATTTGTCAAATGAAAACGCAGGACAAAGACGTTTGGACGGCCATAAGCATAAAGACTCCCAACCACTTTCTGATGTAATATATAGTTGGTGCAAGGTCTCACACCAAAAACCAATAAATTTTTGACTCTGCATAAATATCTAAAATCTTTTTAGCTTATAACTTCAGCGTGGATCCGCATAGGTAAAGCATAATAGCCGTTGTCTTTTAAATTAGGTATTGAGGAATAGTCCAAAATTTTCAGGAGATACAATGCTAGTTGCATGGGCCAATTTATCAAATTGATAAAGCTATTGATGGTGACCTAATAAGTTAGGTTCAAAATACTTATCTACACCCGCATGGTTGGGTGAGAGAATCTTTTCTCACAAAACAAGAGCCTCTTCTCCTTTAAGATATTCAACTTGTCGCATCTCTTACCTATTACGACACTGAGTCTCACAAGATCAAACTTATCCAGCTTGCCAATGCCAGGTGCTGAGGTGAATCTAGCATCTAGAGCTTGGTATTTGTTATTACAATGTTTAACATAAGGGTGCATTTGGAAAAGGGGATAAATAGAGGATATCCCCAAAATAGGGACTCATTTTGCCAAATGGCCCAAAATATTAAATAGAATAACCCTATTCCAGTAAATCCAAAAAACGGACATATTTTGATAATTCTATTCTACCAAATTGGAGCAATAGAATTATCTTGTGAAATAGGGAAAACTTATCTCATCAAATTATGATTTTGTCTCTATGACTTTCTAAACACACTAAAGGTAGAAGGATAGTTTGTCCTTGTCATTAAACCCAAATTAAGCACCAACAAGACTGATGCACCTATTTATCTTCTTTATGTAAACTTCCCACCAAATGCCAGAAAGGGACATGGAATTAATAGATTATCCTTCGTAGAGAGGAAAATTATCTGTTCCATGGTCTAAGGATGCGTTTTGTAGAGGAGATTATTGGGGATATTCCCCCAAATGGTGGTTATTCCACCAAACACCCCAAAGCTGGCCATGGTCCAAACAATGGACTTAATTGAGGTGCCAAACACATTAAAAATGGGAAGACAATTTTGTCCTTGTCATAAAAACTAAATCATCAAGAAAATTAATGTATTCATTTATTCCCACTACTCATCTGTCCAACCAAATACCATAAAGGGACTTTATCTTCTCTGCAGCGTAAGCCGTCTTGATAGCTCGTGCCTACCAGCTCCCTCTTACATTTATAACTTTTATGCACTCGGAAGTTTTTTTTTTTCCGACACGACAACATCATGGCATCAATGATCTCGCATGCATTGGGAAGTTTTTATTGGGTGCAATCAGAGCACGGCATCACATTATAATCCGTAGCTGAAGTGCTAATTGAAAAACGGCACCCAAACAACGTTTACAGCTTGCGAATATATGACATTTTGTAATTAACGCATAATTATGTTATCCAAGTAAAGGGAATGACTAAGCTATTCCTGCTACTGTCTATATGAATTCTGTCAAGTTGTGATGTTTGTGGCGGCAACTACCTTACTTTTAAACGGGACTCACGTAGAATTTAACGTTATATTACCGTAGGATATGTTCATTGCCGGAACGGACACATCCTCAATTGCAGTCGAGTGGGCAATTGCTGAATTGTTGAAGAACCATTCCATTCTCAAGCGCGCGCATCTCGAGTTGGACGAAGTAATTGGTAGAGATCGCATGCTGGAAGAATCTGACATACCAAAGCTCCCATACCTTCAGGCGATATGCGAAGAAGTGCTCCGGATGCACCCTACTACACCTCTAAGCCTCCCACACTTATCCAACCAAGCATGCGAGGTTGAAGGTTACTACATCCCTAAAGGAACCAGGCTCTTGGTTAATATTTGGGCTATTGGGAGGGATCCTGAAATATGGGAGAACCCACTCGCGTTTAATCCTGATAGGTTCTTGAGTGGTAAGCGTGCCAACGTAGGCTTGCAAGGTACTGACTTTGAGCTGATGCCATTTGGAGGTGGGAGAAGGATTTGTGCTGGTAAACAACTGGGCATCCTTTTCGTGCAATACATCGTAGGCACACTTCTGCACTCATTTGATTGGATAATGCCGGATGGAGAGGAGCTCAACATGGAAGAGGCACCTGGCCTTGCACTTCAGAAAGCTGTGCCAGTTAATGCATTGGCAAAACCACGTCTAGCCTCTAGTGCATATGATTGACAAGGTAACATCATGATCATTTCTGGCTAAAATACGTGATTTAATTTTATTGACCATTTTCATCATCCAGGTTTTGGATTACCAGCAACGGGTTGGAGCTACGAAAATACGACTTCCAATAAGTGGTGCTGCTAAAAGATATTATCATGGATTAGCTGACCATTAGTATAAGTGACTTTGTGGCTGCGGTCTTGGCTCATCCTATAGCAATGGTTTTTAATCATTACTGTAACTTGTTGCAGCAATTGCTACCGTCGCAAAACATGCATATTAATGTGTGATAATAATGGACAATATGTCTAGTGATGATTACGCAATCAATGGTTTGTACAGTATTGGATAGTTATATCCATCACTATAAGTGGTTTGTTAATTATATTTGATAGTTATATTTGATAGTTTAATTATCCGATAATTTATCGCTCATCTATACCCTCTACTAAGCATATGTTGTAGGAACAATTTTAATTATCACTGTAAAGTTTTAAAAGTGCCACTAAATAAAATTCATACCCTACAATTAATGATGGTCAGAAGCACTAGTATGATTTTTATATAATGATTGTTGGAACTATCATTATAAATTTTGCTTGTCAAAATTATTTTGACCATTAGTGTAAATGAGTGATGAATTGTAGATAAACAATATTCACGGTATGTGACGATGGTGATAAATTATCACTATTTGACCTTTGATGTATTAGTCTTGATCACAAATATACACTGTTTACTTACATTTTAATCTTCCATACACATATAAATAAATGCATATATGATATTAATAACCAAACTTTGATACATCCCTGATGTCATGTCCTTGCATGGACAACTTTTTTCTATAATGTCACCCTCCTGTATGAAAGTTACTGTATCTACAAATAGGTAGAAAGCAATCAAATTATTTAACAACTGAAATCCTATTTAGAATTTTTCATGGAGTTCAATTCTAATTAACATACCTCCAAACACATGTAGTTGCTAAACAAAAATAGTATCACAAAATCCACATGAAAGATTTCATCCAAATTTAACATCCTGGTCAATGCCTGAGCATTGAGTAAAACTATAAGCTATGAACCTAAACAAGCAGTCTCATCTCCGGACAGTAACAAGAATGATGAAGTCCATTAAGATATGGCTTATATCATGCAGTTACCTGTAAATAGAAAAGATAGAAGACTTACAATTATAAGATTACGAGAAAATTCTCATAATATCACAAAGATATTTGAATAGTACTATTGAAAATAATAAATTCATTTTTATGTTAACCAAGTTGGGTGTCCTGAATAGATGATGAGCATCTAACCACATGTGTGAAGTATTAAGATCCCTAGACGCAATTCTATCAATTAATGGTAATCTAACAAGTTACATAAATGAGTATATTGTACATGTGACAAATAATGTTCATCTTAATATAAACTATTTCAGACTTTATACACTACATCCTTAGGAAATCATAAACTAGTTTATACTAAACATATACAAAATATTGTAAATTCGCTTACTACTGATCAAATTCAATAGAGACCAAGAAATGACTTCTCTGTGACTATCTGATGGTTCTATTGTGTGTAGAATATGAACAATATTTTGTTCTGGGGTGATACGTTGAAAGATTGTCAACAATGATGAAACTAGGTGTGCAATCCTGACATGCAATTATTGAGTTTCAATCTCCTTTATCCACAACAACTCTTTGTTGGATCTCCTACAATCATTCTTTGAGCTTAGTGTCATGCCATAGATATTGGATGTGCTATTATGGTCCTTTGACAGTGTAACACCTCTCCCTAAATCATACATGTGACCATTTTTTTTCTAGGTTCAATAACCTTATGGTAATGGCCGCATCTCAAATTTGTGAAGCTCTCCTACAAGTTCTCAGAGCTCTCAGATTGCTCTACTAAAGTTCTTCAATTTTTCCTGTAATAACAAATTAAATATATTGTTTTCCCATTAAGTGGATAAGTTATTCTGTGCAATCATATTTTATTAACACAATATAAAAATACAATTTTCTTAGTAGCATCATCATTTAGAGGTTTTCCATCTCAATGGATTTCTGTGTAGACATTTCCTCAAGTGATTGGACCTCCTCTCTTCTTTTCCATCAATATCATTAGATGCATACAAACCTTTTTTTAAGCAATATTTTAAATGAAAATAAGTTATATATATATAATAATTTTTAATAGTTAAGTAATAAGGAAATATCGACTTGTCAGCTACCATTGGATAAATGCTCGCCCCTGCAAAGTGTGCTGAATTCATCTTGGAATTGCTTCATTTATGTCACTAATTCTATGGAATCAAAAATTGTAACTGATTTGAAATATATCACATTGAACACTACAGTTTATTTAGCGTTTGAGTTTTTTCATATTTTTCCTTTCTCTAAGCTCCACATATAAAGCAGACCTACCCATTGAACTAATTTGACTTGCTTTGGTACTTTCTCCAAGTACTGTGCTACAAACTTGTGCTTATCATAAAATTTGGATTTGATTTTACTTTGAAATTCGTCCATTTATCTCCAACCGATGATATGATCGATCCATGGCTCAATGCCTTCCTAAAGTTGCTTCACCTAAGGTTCAAGATCTAATGGAACTTCATGCTCATAATGAGTCCATAAACAAAACTTTATTGCGTGACTCATGCAACCATCAACTACTAAAAATTCCTAATCCAGTTAGAAAAATATATTATAAATCAATAAAAATGATATGTTAATAAAATAAGTAAACTTGTTTATGATATGGTTTTCATTATATATATATATATATATATATATATGCACTCCCATATTCGACTGAAGCACCATATATATGCCAACTTTTACGATGTGACACTGCAAGAAATTAAAGGAGGTATTCGCAGCAAATATTCCCAGTGGAGCACAGATTATGCGCAGGAAAAAGTAGTTTTTCCCAACAAATATTTATTCTTGTTGGGAATATATTGTTATGCATAATATTTTCCCAACGGATGAGAGAGATCCGTAGGTAAAGCTTCACAAAAGTGGGTTTTTCCTTGTTGAAGCCAAAGTGGGGCGCCAAAGAAATACTTTTCCCACGATTAAAATTCTTGCTCGTTGGGAATGCTAGGTAGATGGAGTCTCACGGCAACCCAAGAGGCATAACTATCTCTTTCCTTCCCTAGCTAGTTCGTTTCCTTAAAATGATATACAGGCTAAGTCAAGTAGTGTTGGGTTGAAAAATACAAGACCCAAACCCAAAATTAGATTGGGTCCAACTTTTGAATTCGACATAACACACAGGTCTTTAAATACATATTGGATAGGTTTAATCTAGTCAGGATTGTGCCAGGTCATAAGTCATCTTGACCCATTTGCAACCCTAAAACACACGATATGAAGGCACACATATCTACGTAGATACACAGCACACATAAGCATGAATGTAGACATGTCTATATAGATATGTATAATATATATATATATATATATATGTGTGTGTGTGTGTGTGTTTGTGTGTGTGTGTAATTGGTTCATATTTTGAATTTTCTAATATAAATTGACTTAACTTCAAACCTAATCCAATAGGTTATTAGGTCCATTTGGATGAAACTCGTGACTTGGGTTGGGTCTGGGTCAAGTCAGCAGGTTATCAATTGCTATTTACCATCCGCTATTGTTATATTAACAATCTTTGCTCCTCTTGAACCTATGCTATGTTCAAATTAAAGGAATGAAAAGAAAAATGAAAAAAAAAAAAATCAAAATGGGAATGGAAATGAAAGGCAGGAAATCAGAATAACGGTTCGTTCCTATAACCTTGTTTGGATGTGAAATGAAGGAATGCATGGAACAGATGCACTAATAAAATTTTAATATTTAATTTAACTAGTTATATATTATAATATAATTAATTTTGCATTAAACTTCATATATTATTAATATTATTTTATATTTTTATAAATTTATCAGTTATTTTATATTTTATTTATATTTAATATCTTAAATTAAATTTTTAGTTCTTAGTTTTAATCTTAATTTTATACATTTTATACCTTTTATTTTGTTTTAAATTTTCTAATTCTTATTTAATATTTTTGTTATTTAGAGTCATTTTTTAATAATTATCTCATATATATTTTATGTCTTTATTTAATATTATTTAATCATTTTCTTTTTATTTTAAATTTAATATGCATTTCATAGTGCCCATTTTCTAGTATATGGTACAAAAGAATATAAGCAATAGTTGATATAATATTGTATATGGTACAAAAGAATATAAGCAATAGTTGATATAATATTGCAATGCATGCAACTTGATATTTGACTATTTTTAATAAAATAAAATTTAAATTATATATTTATTATATATCATGATAATTAATAATTGATTCCTATAAAATATTTGTTCCTATTTTATATTGTAAATATTGTTAATTAGTTTATTATCTAAAATATCAGTCATTCTCATTTTTATATGAATGCTCCCATGTATTTGCCATTCCTTCAAAATGAATGAATCATGTTTCTAAAGGAATTGTGAGTTCATTCTCCCATACCAAGCATTAGAATGAGGCCAAAGCTGGAATCTAGTTCCATTACAATGCTCATTCTAGTGAACCAAATGTAGTACTAGTGTTACAAATGAGTCGGATCGTCCAGGGTATTCTTAACCCAGACTCGACATAGTCTTAATTTTAAACTCAGACCCAATCTATTAGGTATTTGCATCCGGTCAAGTTGAGTCCAGAAAAAAGATTTTAGATTAAACAGGTTATCTAGTTAGATTGAGTCTATAATTTGAGTCAACCATTTAGCTTTTCTTTTATTGCTAAAATATAATAACTGATAATTAATATAAAATCATTAAAATTTTAAAATAGAACTAAGAGAAATCAACTTAAACATGAATTTTTTTTCTAAAAACTTTAATTTCATCTAAGAAATTCATCATTCTTATGGTACAAATTTACAAACAACAACAAGTATTTAAAATATAAATCATATACTTAGAACATTATAATAAGGATCTACTGAAATAAATAGTACTTATTAACTATAATTGAAACACATACATATTTGAGAAGATTGGATTATAGAGATGGATAGAGAGATAGAGATAAGTTTAAGTAGGGATTCAAATTCAATGAATTAGGAAAGTCATTTGGCATTAAAATTAGAACTGGGCACTTGGATACAAATTAGACCCTGATGATTTACCGGCTGAGTTGGGTCAAGAAACTAAAACTCAAACTTAGTCCGACTTTTTTTTTTTATATATCATCCTATCCGATTCAAATGCCTTCATGATCAAGTAGGCTCTAATTAGGTCAGGACCAAGATAAGCTGGTAGGTCGACCTCATCCATTTGCAACCCAACTATTTATATCGGATATAATTATAATCCATTTATTTTTTATTTACAGCCCAACTTTTTATAATTGAAACACATACATATTTGAGAAGATGGATAGGGAGATATAGAGATAAGTTTAAAAAGAGATTTTATGTGACTCGGATTTTCAGTCAAGTTAGATCGGCACCGATTCAAACCGGGCACCTGGATACAAGTTAGACCTTGATGATTTACAGGCTGAGTTGGATTAGAAAAATAAAACTCAAACTTAGCCTGATTTTTATTTTTTTTATATCATCCGATGATCAAGTAGAGTCTAATTAGGTCAGAATCAGATGGATCGCAGGTAGACCTGAGCCGTTTGCGGCGCAACCGCTTGTACCGGATAAGAATAGCTCCCGGACCCCGTCGTCTTCGTCTGCTCTCCATCTCTTTTCGTCGCCTCAGAACCCTCCCGCCCAGCGGCCATCGAAAGAAGTTAGAGTTCAGCTCCTATTGGTACCTCTCTCTCTCACTTTCTCTCCCCGGGAGCTATCCATTACTTTCCAAACGAACTTGACCACTCGCCGTTATCTTCCTTACCCGAGTCATTAGCGCTGCTGTGATTTACCCCCCTGATTGTAGTAGCTAATGTCAGGATTTGCAAATTACTGGAGTTTTTGGTCGTGCGATGAATTTTGCTCATTCCCTGAATTTTCAGTTTCTTCTAATACGATTTGTTCTAATTTGATTCAAAAATAGATTTGTTCTAATTTGTTGAATTTTGATTTGGGTCGCACTGTCGGTGATGAATGTTAAGTAATTTTGAATGACACATAAATTGTAATTCAGAATTTGGTTGGTTTATAAGTTTGTGTTGAGTTCAATTGATTCTTGAAGTTCGTTAGTTAAATTATTAGACTTGTAATGTCTTCCAGAAATAAAAAACCAACTTTGTTACTGAAGAAACAGCGAATTTGGATGACTGACAATTTCATAAAATGATGGACGCCACAACATTTGTGTTCTAGATTGGATTTTGAATATGGATGATTTGAATATGGATTTTGGTAAAACTAAATCTAAATATTGGATTTGCAAATTCTACTTAAATGTTTTTGGAAAGTGGGTAGGTTTTGCAATTTGTTCAGAAATATTTGTCTTTGGAGGTGGATGAAATTATAGCATATCAAATCATGATTGAGGTATGAAATATGCACCTCTATTATTATTCTGTAGCAATTTTAAGTTTTATGTTTAGCTAAGAACCATACACGCTATAGCAGTTGGATTCTAACAGCTAGTTTTCAAGAACTAGTCTGTGATTATTGGATTGCTACACTCCCGGCAACCTCCCTGTTGCGCCTGGAAGATGCATCACAGAGATACTGATAGAATAAGCTTAACCTTATGGGGGCAGCATCACAGGTCAACATGCGACTACAGACCAAAGACATTTTAAGATTGGCTCACAGCTTGACATCAACCCTTTAAATTGACTCTTGTCTTAACAAGTTCGGCGAGAGAGGAATCTACCATGAAACCTAAACCTAGAAGCCTAATTAGTGGATAAGATACCTGCCTTATTGGTTATGTAACTTAAATTCATGCAACCAGCAATTTCCCCTTACCAAGTTGCCCCAAACTTGAAAGAATATGAACAAGGGAAGATTTTTTTAAAAAAAATACAGAAAAGGGAAGAAAAGTTTATATCATGCTCTGTCTCATCGGTCATTTGCTCTATCCAGAATCTAGTCCCATCATGACAATTGAGTCTAGGTCACTGACAATGTTCTAGATTTACTATGCCCTTCTTTTCATCTCTATTATTTTTTTTGATTGCTGATTGACTTTGTGACTTCTAATGGACATACCAGACACAACACACACACACACATGTTTGTGTACTTATGCATATATGTGCATGTATATATCCAAGGTATCTCCTAGAAATTCTAGCTAAAACACTAATTTCTATTTTTGGGACTTGTTTGAATACCAAAGGATACAAATGAAAATAGACTTTGGTTGGTAAATTTAAATTTCAACTTGTAGGTTGATAGAAAAAATTTTGAAACAAGTTTTCCTAAAGGTTTAAAATTTCTACGCTTTCATTTTTCACTCCAAGCCCCCAAAAGATCATGTTTTTTCCTTGGGCACGTGAGGGCTCTCTTTCTCCATCCACAAATTCCACTACCTCTCTTTTCTCCCCATATGTCTAATCTCTCGCTCTTCTCTCTCTCATGTCTTTGCAAATGATGCTTTCTCTCATTAGTCACCAGTCCCTCCACTACCTCTATGTCTCTATCTTCATGCTTGCATGTGCATGAGTGTGAGTATGTGTGGTTAGCATGCATGTCAATCTCTTTCTCTTTCCTTTTTGGGGAACTAGAATGCAAGGAAGCCTGGCTGAAATGAGGGTGAAGGTGGGACGTGAACACAGGTCATTGGTAGCTAATCACCAATGACTTTACCGATTGCAGTTGTTGGCACCCCCATCTTCCCGTGTAAATTAGATTATCTATACACCCCTTATAAGCTCCTGCAATGAGATAAGGTCTTATACAGCCCAGTGCTGATGAGGATTACTTGTTGACCCTCATCCTTAATTAGAAGATAACCTTAACTTTCTAAAAGGGCTTATGATTATATTTAACCTCAGGCATTGGACTAGAAAGGGTCAAAAGACATAGAAACAAACTCTGTAAACTGAAATGACATAAAATGAACATTCTAAACTCGGAAGACTCTCTAAAGATTAAAAACTAAAAATATTGGACTAAAATTATGCCCCGAACATGCTATTCTCAACCAGGATTATATCACTTGTCTAGCAGACCAGAGAATGGTAGTTCCTCAATTGCGTGAACTTAAACTATGAGTAGGATAAGAGGTCTTTATGTCTGCCAAGTGGTCTTCTAGGTTTCACTATATGTGCCTCTTATGCCCATAGTTGCTTTTGGTAATTGCTAGTAACTCGCTACCAACTTAGAGAGTTGATTTCATACCAAGGAACTATTATAAAATGTTCTTGAACTTTATGAATCATTGTTCTGATCCATTAAATTGCTCCCATATAGATGGGATAAGGCATTTTGGCTAGTTGGTTGTTGTAGATTAGAAATGGTTTTCTAAATATAGGACAACTAAATCTTTGGCTCGCCATGAGAAGGCTTTACTGTAGTTTTTTTTTCACGTGCAAAGAATGTGATGGAAAAAGTATTTTGCAATGTTTGTCTTCGCTGTTTTCTATGTAGTTTGTGCATTCTTCATAAATAATTCAGATTTGGAACTTGAGGAAATCCTTGTTTCACACATTTTAGGAGAAAATGAATGGAAAGTGGTAGGAGTAAGTGAGAGGAGTCATGCCACTTGAATTGGAGAGAGATGTGTTTATCAAGAATTTCATTTGGCTAATCATTAGGGCAAAATTTTAGGTTGATTTCTTAAAGGAAGCATTTTCACTAATTGCCATTTTAGCTGATGAGCTCCATATCGCTTGAGGTGATGCATATATACCATCCTTAAAGAGTTTATCTAAATCAGGAGTTTTAGTCTAAACAGGAAACAAGTGGATCTGCAAGTTTTGACACTGTATAAGGCCATCACTAATTATCATAATTTCTGTGTTTGTTCACTTGTTTTGTATGGTGGGTTCAGTGCTTTCCGGTGACTTAGGTCTTAGTTTTGAGGATTCATTCAGTTTATTCTTTTAATCGGGGACTTAAATAGATCCTCGTTTTTCATTCTTTAAAACAATTGACTGGAAATTTTGTTTTATTTTTTTGATGGATAGGTATGCTAGAATGTTCTCTTCATTTATGAACAACTCTAAATTCTTTATTTGTTATGCTGCTTCATATCGTGATCTGTATAATAATTTCTTTGATCAATTTACTGGAACCTTTCATGCTAGATGTGATAATACATGATGCATGTATTCTTATAAAATATCAATGCAATCAGTTGGTTATCAGCACTGGAATTTACATTGCTACTTGGTGACAAAATTAGTCCTGCTACCACTATAGTATCTAAATTCCGTGGTATACTAATCTTGTATTACGACTATCAATATTCCAAAAAATATAATTGCTTCCTCTAATATATTTCAAAGCATCGAGTATATCATCCTAAATATCCTAGTGGAGTCTTGTTATAGACTATCATCGGCAGCCGACACCTAGGCATTCTTCCTATTTGCCTATTCCTCCTGTCCTCTTTCCTGTGTTCTTTTCATCTTCGTCTCTTCTTCTCTCTGCTCTTCCTTCCATTAACCCCTTCTTTTAGCCATTAAAGAAAACCGAGGAAAATCTTTTTTTTTGTGTTCAAAATTCAAATATTATTAAACTTGGAAAATATTGTAAACTATTTTGCCTCTAGTTTACAGAAATGACATTGTATTTTATTCATCTCATATAGGTAAGTTCTGCCTGATATCAACAGGCCCTTATGCTCTCTCTCTCTCTCTCTCTCTCTCTCTCTCTCTCTCTCTTTCCTTCCTTCTTTGTCTCTCTCGTAACATAACAATGTTCTGGCCTATATGGGGCTTAGACCTAGTTATGTCCTAACCTATATAAAAATCTGAATATTCAAATGAATCATGAATTTTGCTTTTAAAAGCAGGGTTCTTTTTTGGGATTTTTTTTGCATATTAGTCCCTATTATCTTTCATATTTGTGTGCTAATCCCTATCTTCTTCGTATTTATAAAAAAATTCTTGTAAGGTTTTTCATTTGTACAACTTGGTCCTTCTGCTAGTTTTCTTCCTGAATCCTGGTTAACGTTAACTGGGATTCCAGAAGGACAAAAATGCCCTTGGCTTAATAGTGAATAAGGTACAAGGATCCGCCATCTCACACTCACTTTGACTTCTTGACTATTTTGCCTTCTTCTTGCTTGAAACTTAGCTGCTAGAGAACCAAAGGTGGAGGGCACGGGTTAAGGGATTGGTTACAAAATTTTAGGGCTTAAAATAAAAATATAGAAAAGACATGAATTAGTATGCAAATATGAAAGATTTTAGGGAAAGAGGAAAAAAATTTGCATGTTAGTCCCTTAAAAGCAGCCAACTACACAACGCTGCACATTTTAAGTTTTCATAATGTTTATTATTTTGTTTGTCTTTTATTTTTTTAAATTAGTGAAAATAGCAATTTAGATGTTATTTATTGTTTCTATACAAAATCGGTTATGAAGATCAACTTTGTTTATGTTAGTGTTTTTGATTATTTATTAGTTCAAAAGAAGATGTCGACTGCTAGTTTCATGGTCTATTCTGCAGGTTTGCTTTCTTCATTTTTTTCTTTTTCTTATATATTCATGCATGTAAGTATTCGTGCATGCATACATGCATACATATGTACATATGTATGTGCATATATATTGTCAAATTTTATTGATTTCTCTTTAGATTCATCTCTGTTTTGCAGTCTTAGACCATCCATTAGCATCCAGCAATTCATCAGGACCAAGTATCAGTTTGTTAAGGTCCACCAGACACTGTACCTTCTAGATTATTAGAATGTTTTTCTCTAGGTTTTTGGTTTTATTTATGTCTTTGCAGATCTCAGGAACACGAATTTCGCGATCGTTTCACATTCATAACAACATACACTGTGCAACAAGAGGAAGGAATTATCATCAAGGATTTGTGTCTGAAAATGAGTTTGACCATGAACCCTTTTGGTTGAGTATGATCAAGGATGTTGGCTGGTAACTGATAAATTCCTGGTTGTGATACAAGTTCACTCTTTAGTCTTTACAGAGTCAAGTTTGTGAAGTTTGCCAAGTCCTTTTATTTTCCTCTTGTCTGCAGGAGTTTGAAATCATTAGCTCTTTTTTTGGCTGAGCAGCCAAGTCAGCTGAGGTACATAGAGTGGCCAACCTTTCAAAGCACGGTAATTACATCCCCGAGACAAGAAAAAGAAAACAGAATTTTTTATGAACTTGTGCATATTTTTATGTGTTATTCTAGACCCCAAGGTTTTGATAATTTGTATCATGCTTCTATGTCTATGAAAAGAATCAAAGGTAGGTTAGTGGTCTTAGAGATGGAGAATATGGGAATGAATGAGAATGCAATCCTAAGATGTTTTCTTGTGCTACTTTTTTCTGAAAATGGAAATGTGGATACCAAAAATGCTTGAGATTCAACAATTTCAGCATTCTCAGCTAGCATTTTGTTGAAATTGATCAATTACCATCTGGCATCTATATTTACAGCTGAAAGCGGTCCAAGATCAACTCATGCGAGGCCAACAGCCCAAGGTTCGCGGTACCGATGGTACCGACGTACCGGTCGGCTCCGGTAACGGTACGGTACCGGTGCCGAACCGAGCCGAACCGATACCGTACCGATGGGGCACATTCGGCCTGGTTTCGACCCCATCGTCGTTTTTTTTTTATTTTGGAGTTCTTTCACTTTTGGATATTTTTGATGTTTTTATGTTTAGGTTTAAGGTTAAAAATAGATGATGCAACTTATTACTTCCAAATGATTCAAATAATGAAATGAAGAACATAAAATATTTTCAAATTAAGATACAATCAATTACATACATTTAAAGAACTCTCGAATATCTAAAATCGGGTTAAGTGGCACTTTGAAAAGTGCCCCAGTGTGGCACTTTTGAAAGTGCCAGCCTCTGGCCAGTGCTGTGGCATTTTCAAAGTGCCACAGCGCTGGCACTATTTTTCAGAAGCGAACCGGTGCGAACCGGCACCGGTTCGAGCTCATACTGGTGCGAACCGAGCGGTTCGCACCGGTTCACACATGTACCGGTGCGAACCGAGCCGGTTCGCACCGGTACGAGGCTCCAACCAAACGGTTCCGACCCATATTGGGTCGGAACCGTTTTATACCCCTGTACCGGACCGGTGCGGCTCGGTACCGGTCCGGTACGGGCTAAACCGACCGGTACAGGTCGGTTCAGCAGACCTTGCAACAGCCTCATTTACAATTTATTTCTATTTTTTTTTCCAGGAGGGGAATGTGCTTGCTTAAGGTTGTTCAGTTAGTTCTCTAGGAGAATTCTTTGCAAGAAAATCTTGATTTCATAACTTTTAATTAGATTTGGAAGGGCAAGATTTGAATTTTTAAAATAAGGGGATATAATCTTTTTTCTGAGACTTAGTTATGTTAGTATTTTGAATTTTTGTAAAATAAGGAAGATCATGAACACCATTCTTTCATTTTGTAAGTACCATATGACAAGCGAATTTTTCACAAATTAGGACATGTAGTTTTATAAATAGTATAGCAAACGTTTTTGTGATTCTGAGAGGAATGCATAAGTTTGTTATATGCATTCTTAGCAAATCACATATTATAATTCCAAATTGGTGCCTAAACTAATTCCTTATGTTGTGTAATTTTTCTATATTATTCTGGAGTTTAATTATCTGAATAATGTTTAATAATTTTTATGAGTTTTTAGATCATCAACTCTTTACATAATACACCAAAATATTGCAAGAAATATAGTACACATTAAAATGTTATGATCGATAGATTCTTTACTTTTCCTGTTTCTTTTTCCTTTTTTTTTCTGATTTTTCTGGCTGAAACTTTATGGTTCAAAAAGTAATTGCCACAAGTGAAACTAAGTTCAAGTTTGTGAACCTTGTTGAATATTCGGTTTTAAGAATACAAGATACTGTCGTGATGGGACTTAAGCATGTTGGATAAGCAATATAAGATAGTGAACATTTACAAGTTTACAATATCTAACTTTCTTCTAATGAAGCCTTGTCTACAATATGGATTGAACCATGATTATATCTATCAGTAATGCTGGCATTGCTGTTCTTTTAATAAATGCATTAGAAGCATTGCTTCTCACTCGAACAACCCAAAATGCCACAAATACTTTGTACCACCTATTTTGGACATCTTATCTTCTTTATATATAAATGACCTTAATTCATATTTGTTTGTTTCAAGTACATTTCTACCATTGAGTAATGTAAAGAAGCTGAATGAGTCTCATCGAAGGAAAAAGAAAACGAATGGATAGCATTATGTCTCTCAGAGATGAACACAATTGCTTAAGTAAACCCTCTCTATCCTACTTTCTTTACACTCCTTCCAAGCATAGGGGAATTTTGAAGGGTTATTATTGCTACAAGTAGGGTACACCTTCTTACTTGCCAACAAATCTTCTTGGATTTTTTGGTAGGTCCTTCTTGCCTTTCTTGCCTAGCAATAACTTGATCAAGACTTTATCACCTTTATTGGAGGGTTATTTTAAATCAACAGCCAGTTAAAGCTTCCATGGGATTCAATGCATTTTGCTCGATCATTCCATGGAGCCTTCTCAACTTGGTTTTTTGTTGCATAACCAACCTCATTCTGATGGGGAAAAGAAATGGATGATTTTGGTGATGACGACAATGATAATGGTGGCAGCCTCCTGCTTTCTAGTGCATGTTTTCTCAGTTTCTTTCAAATTGTTGATTCTATTATTGGGTTCAAGTTAATCTCATTTTTGTAAAGCTGAACAGTTATGCTAGTTTTGGATTCAAATTTCATGCTTTCTAGTCACTTAGCAGAAAATTGTCCCTTTAATGTTGATATTAAACTCTGTGCTATTCCAGTTGTTTATACAACAACTTTGTACAGTTTAACATGTTTCTGGTCCGGGCGTTGATAACTTTGGTATTTCTGCAGTTGAAGACGTCATGCCTCACCCTTGTTCTTGTAGCATTTCTCATTGTTGCATTGTCCACTATTGATTCAGCCCTCTGTTATATATTGGCTTTGCTTCTCAGGAGAGCCACATAGGTCACTGGTATGTTTTCTAGCCTTGGTTTGATAGTACTCATTAAATGCATCAATTGATAATGTCCATATTTAATGCATTTAGGGTCCACCCAAATATTCCCAGCAAATTATTTAGTAATTAAATGTAAAGGAGCTACTGTTTTGTTTTTAGGCATTTTGTGCATTGTAGATTTTGACAAATGGTGTGAATCCCTGATGTGGATGTCCCACCAAATATTGACTATGGTTTTATTCCTAATTAACATTAAGACCAGTCCAATATATTTGTTGCCATTGGAGTTTACACTTTTGATATTAGATCTAACAACTTTATGACCATTTATGTGCATCAAGATTGGTGTCGAAAGTTGGTATTCTTCTACACTGATAGTGCATGGGACATGCATTAATCTTAAAGCTAGTGAGGCACCAATGTTGATGCACATCTACTGTCAGGGATCTCTGAAATCCACTACCAAAAATATTGATGACAAGTCCATAGTCTCGCTATCTACACACTGACACATGGCATAACGAACATTGTTCCTCAAAATTTAAAATACAACATATATACCAATAATCCACGATATGCGTCATGTGATTACGTAAGTGGTTGAGTTGATATGAGATTGCCTTCACTTTCCAAAAGTGACCTGGATAAAAGTTTTGATGCCCCAATCTTCTCTAGTTGAAATTACCATGTTTAGACTTCTCGCACTTTGTTTGGCCATACTTGACCTTGATTGACCATACTTGCACATGATTAACTATAAGTGATTGTGTTTAACCATGTTTGATCAAAGTTGACATGTTACTTCAGTCAATTCTAAAAGCTGACTTGTGTTTAGCCAAATATCTGGAATTGAAACCCACGTTCCAAGAACTCACTTTTCTTTAAATCACTAGCTTTTCTCACACTCGATACACCAGCCAAGCCATGACTTAGCCACTTTTGCCTAGTTTTGGACCTGTTGGGGGTATTCTTGTAATCTGCCGTCTCTAAGGTTTGGGGAGCCACTATATAAGGCTTTGTTGTGTGAGGGTTAGGGCATCCAACTAGAATATTCATCTTGTTCAGCTGCCAAGGCTTTGGGGAGGCTTAGGCCTTTGTATTCGGCCCTTAGAGCTTGTTCTAGGACTTGGGCTAAAAAGATCCATCCCGGTTCCTCCTAGATTTATTTTTTGTTCTTGTAACCTTTTGGAATAGAATCGACCAACCTTTCCCACCATTGTTCTTCTTGCAAATGTTAATTCAACCAAGGCCAAAGGTCGGGATCAGCTGCAGCCAGTAATCCCATCTCTGGCCTTGGATTCCACGGCACAAGGAAGCATCCAAGCGAGCGTTACCACCCAAATCGATTCGGGCAGCAACCTCTTTAGGGCGTCCGGCTAGGAGCAGCCGCAAGGGGGTTTTGGTGTGGGGCTTGGGACCGTGAGACCCCATCAGTTTGGTGCTTTCATTGAGATCTTCTTTGGGGAAGATCTTGCTAGGTAACGCACTTTCCCACTAAAGAAAAAAAATGTACCGGTGTGAACCGACCGGTTCGCACCAATACCAACTGGTACACCGCCGGTTCGCACCGGTACATGACCGGTACCGGTCGGGATCGGCTCCGAAATAGCTGGAACCGGTTTCCACGCTGTCCGGGTACCGGTTCCAGGCCGAACCGGTTCGGCAGACCATGAACTCTTAAGTTTTCTGCAAATATATATCTTGTTGTGAATGTGCGGGGGTGTTTAAAAGATTCTTGTTTGGGATCGGTGGGGGTTCTTAAATTTCTGCACTCTATAGACTGTGTTTGTGTGTTTGGTGTGTTGGTGGCTGAGTTGTGTGCTGGGGAGGCTGCATTTGCTACAAAAGTAGGTCGGTTCATCCATAGGGTGACGACCAGAGGTTAGAAGTGTTTCAGCAAGGGGCGGCCACCAGTTTGGGTGCTACAAAATAGATTCTACAAGTGCATTGGCAACAACAAAAATTTTCTGGGCACTTGTGACAGTGACTGGGAGCAGACCAAGCTAGAGGTGTTTGTGGATTTGGGTCTGAGGCAACAGCAGAGGCTTTCAGAGGTGTCTTGGAAGCAATGGAGTTCGGAGCTAATTCTATCACTTACCAACAACGACTTGAAGCCTTGGAGGGAAGTTTTGCAAACCTTAGCTAAGCCATAGAGAACTTGTCCAACAAGCTGGTTGAAATGAGGAGAGAAACTAATGTCAACTTGGAGAGACTTGAAAGGAGGATAGGGGAAAGAGAGAGAGTATAGGAGATCTAATGAGGATGAGCCTTGGTCACATGCCTCGCGGCAAGGCCAAGCAAGGGATGAATGAGGAGAGGGGGAAGAATAGAAGGCCGAGGGGTTGTGGTGAAGAGATGGCTAAAGGAGGATCGGCCTAGTGCAAGGGGAGGTAGCCATAGTGAGGAAGATAGTGAGCTCGAGGAGGAGCCCTTCCATGCTCGAAGGCCTATTGGCTGGAGAGGTCTCATGGATGGGAGGAGGATAAGTCGGATGAGAGATGACTATGGTGAGGAGGATGCTAGGGGTCCACGGCCACAAGAGAGAGGACTAAGGAAGCCGAAGATTGACTTCCCCAAATTCAGCAGTGGTTAGCCTTCTGAGTGGATGGACAAGACGGAGCAATACTTCAATATTTGTGAAGTTCTAAGGGCTGATCGGGTCACTCTTGCTAGCTTCCATGTTGACGGAAGGGCAAGCTATTGGTGCAGGTGGATCCGAGCTCTATATGAGAAGGATGGAAGGAAGCTTGGGTGGACGACATTTATAAGATAATTCATGTCACAATGGGGACTCTCACCGGTTGTAAATCACCATGGGCAACTGGCCAAGTTGAAGTAAAAAGGGAAAGTGCAGTCCTACATTGACGAATTTAGGCAACTACAAACAATGGTTAGTGGGTGGTCCGAAGAGGCACTTTTGGGTACCTTTCTAGATGGGCTGAAACCTTAGTTAGCAAAAGAATTGAAGCTCAAGCAGCCGGCTAGATTGCAGGATGCTATGAGGATGGCGGAGATCTTAGATCAAAGTTACACTTCGGAGAGGGGTATGACCAAGGAAAATTCTAGCAACAGGGCCACCACATCCTTGCAACTGAAAGCTTCTTGGAAGGGCAAAGAAGTGGCTGGAAATGGCAGCAAAGACCGGCCCAAGGAAGTCAAAAAACTGTCAAGGGAAGAGCTGCAAGATTATGTCAAAAAGGGGTTGTGCTTCAAATGTGGGGACAAGTGGAGCCGAGGACATCGTTGTAGGGTCGACCAAGCTTTCCTCCTTGATGTGGGCAGCGAAGATGAAGCTGTTGAAGCTGGAATTTCAGAGGAGAGTAGTGAGGAGTTGGAGCATGAAAATGGGGCTGAACATGGTGCAGAAAATGAGGAAGCCAAACTATCTTTGCATGCGTTGTTGGAGGTGCAAAGGCCCTCTACCATGAGGCTGATGGCATGGGTCAGCAAGCATGAGGTTTCTTTGTTAGTAGACAGCGGGTCCTCACATAATATCATCAACGCTAGCATAGTAAGAAAACTGGGATTGAAGGGGGCAGCCATGGAACCATTTAAGGTGAAGATAGCAAGCGGTGAGAGGTTAAAATGTGAAGAAGTGGTGAAGGATGTTCGGAGGAATGTCCAAGGGGTGAGAATCAAGGCTGATTTGCATGTTTTGCAGCTAGTAGGACTTGATGTGGTGCTAGGCAATGCATGGCTACGGAGCTTGGGCAAAGTGGTGACTGATTATGGCACAATGACCATGGAGTTCAAGCTCGGTGGGCAAAAAAAGAAACGGACAGCAATGGGCAACAAAGAAGTGAGGCCTTGCGAGGACAATATGCTAGCAAAGTGGTGCAAAGGAGGGGCCACTTGTTTTGCTATTTTGATGAGAAACCAAAGCCATAAAGCAAGCAATCAGCCACAGCAGAAGATGAATTGGAAGGGCTACCATTGATGGTTCGGAACTTGTTGGAAGCACACTGGGGTGTCTTGGAGGTGCCTGCTACTCTACCACCCCGCAGAAATTTCGATCATCCCATCCATTTGAAGAATGAGGCCACACCGGTGAATGTCCTACCATACCGGTATGCCCATTTCCAAAAAGGAGAGATTGAAAGACAAGTTGAAGAGATGTTGAAGCAAGGTTTGATTCGGCATAGCACAAGTCCCTTCTCATCACCCATCTTGCTAGTAAGGAAAAAGGATAGCACTTGGAGGTTTTGTACTGACTACAGGGCCTTGAATGAAGCCACCGTAAATGATAGATTTCCAATCCCTACAGTGGATGAGATGCTGGATGAATTCCATGGTGCACAAGTGTTCACGAAGCTGGATTTGAGGGCTGGTTACCATCAGATCAAAATGAGAGAAGAAGATGTGCACAAGACAGCTTTCAGGACACATTCGGGGCACTATGAATATCTAGTGATGCCGTTTGGGCTTTGCAATGCTCCATCCACCTTTCAAGCGGCAATAAATAAAGTGTTCAGGCCATACTTGAGGAAGTTTGTCTTAGTGTTCTTTGATGACAACTTAATCTACTCCCGGTCTATGGAAGAGCACATGAAGCATTTGGGGATTGTGTTGCACATCTTGGAGGAACAACACTTCTACATCAAACCCTCGAAGTGTGTCTTTGCTCAATCGGAGTTGGAGTACCTTAGACGCATCGTATCGGAAGAGGGTGTACGAGTGGATTAGAGGAAGATTGAAGCCATGGTTGATTGGCCATTACCCAGGAATGTTTCAGCCTTAAGGGGATTTTGGGGATTGACGGGGTACTATCGGCGCTGTGTAAAGGGTTATGGGCTGATTGCAAAACTACTGACCACCATTTTGAAGAAAGGGGAATTTGAGTGGACCGAAGGGTCAAAGGAGGCTTTTAAAAACTTAAAGAGAGCCATGATATAAACACCGATCCTAGCATTGTCGGATTTCAGCAAGCCCTTTGAAGTGTACATGGATGCTAGTTGAGAATGCATTGGGGCAGTCTTGGTGCAGTAGAAGCGGCCGTTGGCATATGTTTCCAAGGCCTTAGGTCCCATAAAAAAGGCCTGGGGAACATATGCCAACGGCCGCTTCGCGGGCGGGTCATCGTCAGCCGTCTCAAGGGTTTTCCCCTTCCTTGGGAGCCACCGCAAGAAGAAACCCACACGGGAACAGGGAGGGCAGTAAGTTGAGTTTTTTTTTTTTGGTATTCTTGGCTTGGGAGAGAGAACACCCACAATCCGCCTGAGCCCCCACGTGAGAGCAACACCTACGGCAGCAAAGAAAAAAAAAATTAAAACAGATTTTACGTGTTTCGGCAATGTGCCTATGTCCACGGGAGCGAAGTGGTTGTAATTTCACTATCTCCAAAAATAACAAGGGTTACAAGATATTTATGCTTAACCCTAGCCTCAGACTCCCAACTCCTATCAACATCCTTCGTAAAATAAAACACTAGACAGTTGTCCCAAAGATAAGCACATGTCATCGCTTTGCTCCGTTTCATTAGAATACTAGTGTACCACTCAAATAAGAATACTAGTGTACTGCTTAAATATGAGCACTTACTCCAACAACTTGACATTCACTTGTATAATAACTTTGTTCCTAGAGAATGGATGAACTACAGAAAAGACGAAATAGGCCATAGATTGGACAGGTTAATCTTTAGTTTGATGCTTGCGGACAATTGAATACTATATTTCTATTTTTGTAGGTTGGAGACATATTGAATGAATAATATGTGGAAAGCTTATGGAAGAAAAACAGATAATTAGCAGCAAATGAAGAAAGAACAGCTCAACAATCTTCTGCACAAACTGATCGCAAGAGGCATCACTCCGTTGCTCAAGATCCTTCTGTCCCCTCATTATTTAGGAATCTGCAGTACAATATTTTCAAGTGTTTCATCAATGTAAAGAGTTTGAAACTTGATAAAGACCATGCTATTGACTTCTGTTGGAGCATTGCAGTAAGTCCTCTGTCCTACTACAGATGCTGCGACAACCTTTACTAAGTTGGAATGATTGTTGGCCATCAGATCATGCAGTTTGATTATACTGTATATTGGCAGAATCTGTTTGATCTAACGTTTCAGTGTTAGCATATAAAGAATACAAGTATTGGCCGTTTATTTGGGAAAACTAGCCTACGTGTAAAGCACCGATCGTTGCATATCACTGTATTGGTTACAGAAAATGTACAACCTTTTCAGTCGATGCAAGCCCATTTTGAAAGACCACCGGTTGGCTTCCAATGATTCCTTCAGGAATGTTACAAGTGCTGGACCTGGAGCTTTGCCATCTACCACTTTTAATATTTTGTGCGCTAATATTTTTTTGACATAGGTTTAATAGACATATCTACTCCATCTAATTCTTTTCAAATTAGAAGATATTTTCAGTTAAAAATTTTACAAAAAAAAATTTGTGTGGTCCATTTTGAAACCCAAATGATAGAATTTGTTCTTGACCATTCAATGTGCCACAACATTGAGAAGTGGCTCTATATGAGCTTAAAAAGTTGCCTATTTTTTTTTAAAAAAAAATAAGTACTGTTGTATAGGTATGTTATATTTGATTCAACTTTTGATACAGCGAATCTCGCTCTTAAACCTTATCCATTCTCATAATAGCTAAAATTTGGTAATCCCCTTGGATCAATAAATTGCAGCATTCCTTACAAGAAAAAAAAGTGTTGGTGTTTTTCCAAGAACAGAAAAGATGGAGTGCCAGAACAATCCTTGTGCCATAAAATGAACATCGCATGGCTTAGCATGTCTTCTATTTGGAAAAAATAGTGCATTTCCACTCCATTAATAAGAGCATAGTCTACAAGATCAGGTCCCCATGAATTTTTCAATCAGCGTCCACTAAGCTGACAACTTGGAGGAAGAAGTCTGGCAGTGGCAATGTCAGATTAGAGAACAATATGGATGAAAGATAAAAGAAGTTTAGGGTATAAAAGTTTTGATTAGTTAAAATTATCCCATCCTCCTTCGAGTTTAGGTCATAACGCATGTACGGGCCCCTCTAGATCTAGCCCTCCTCAATGCCATCTAGGTGAAGGGCTCGTTGATCCCCACCACCCACAAGGCTTCCCTAACCAATCATTAACGGGATTTAAATGTGTCACCTTGATTTCAAATGGTTATATGCACCAATTTCTAGCTTGTCTTAAAACAAGAAGTCTCTCAAGAACGAAAACAATTAGATTTGCCATCCAACCAAGCGGACTTCAATTCTCGTATACCTAGCCTAACTACATGAAAACTGGTGTCATGTACATGGTGATCAATCTTCCAAGAACCTGATACAAACTAACATTCAAGTTAGGGAGAATTAAATAATATGTTAGGTGCAAGTTGAACAAAATCCTAGTAACTGCCTTCAGAAAATAAACAAGTCTATTTATAATCATACAGAAATTACTGCAACAAACTTTGCTTCACCACAACAATTATCATACTCGAAGGAGTTGTCACAGAAATACTGTCAATGCTGTAATTAGTGGCTTGTCATAAGTTGAGCATTAAAATGTAGCAATTCTAAGAAAAACAAATCATATATTTGATCGCCTCTCTGTGACATAAAAAAGATGACCATCACAAACTTGAACAACTGCTAATTGAAACCTGCAAAAGAAATAAAAAAAGTAAAGCATCTTCTGGAAAATTTCCCTTTTTTTTGGTACAGATATATGGAAAATTTCTTCAGCTCCACTGGTTAGTATATTTTCTTATCTCTGAAAGATTTGTATCCTGTGTAATTAAAACCATCAACTCTTGAGAAATGCAAACACTGCCATCTAGAAAATCACATGAATGATTACATATGTTTGCAATTATCAAAACAACAGCCACTAACAGATGATGGCAAACAGACAACATATTACCTGTTGAAATTCTAGCGGTACAAGGTACAGACAGGGAGTTCACACAAGCACCACTGCTTTATGTACACGAAGACCCAGCACCCAACATAATTTCACAATGCTATTCTCAGCTAAAGAACCAATCTTAATGCAACGCAGTCAGCACCTCCTAGTTAGTTTCTGTATCTACACCATAAAATTTCAGCTTATAAAGCATTATCTCACAACTGTAAACACTCACCAGTCGAAGTCCTAAGATAAAAACACTGGTAAAACACTAGTGTACAATTCTGCTAACAACTTCAGATGCCTGCACCTCCTTCATTCCAGTAACGTTTTTGTCTGACTTATGAATCCATGATAAGATCTTTCTTCTTCTGCAGAAACAGATCAGAATCCAGTTCAAGTTAGTTGCTAGAAACTGCATAACTAGCTGTTTCACCACACTGCATTTTGCTGAAAATGCACACTACAGCCATGAGGGATATGAAAATAGAGATATCGAGAGAGATACCAGCGTCCAGATTTAGATTTGTTGTGGAGATTCTGGTTCTGAACCACTGACAGATGTGAAGGTCGACAAGGTATCATCTTTTGATAAAGAAACAAAGTTCAATGGTGTGGTTGACAACTGTCTTGTCTCCTTAAAGTATCCATTGTAACGACCAGCATATGAGCGTGGTGTAAGGAGTTCAGGGGTGGCACTACCAACAGAAAGACGCCGTGGAATGGGGGTCATGAATCCATTTCCATTTGCATTATATCCATTCGGCTTTCTATTAAAACTGTTGCTCCTTTTTGGGCTTGGTTTGGACCCAAATATTGCTTCCCTCTCTGTAAGAAGTAGACTTTGCAGCTTTTTCTGATCCTGCAACCCGTAAAGACAGATGAATGATCAATTGATTGCTTGTCTAAAGTAGCGATGGATTGACAATGGCATCTTGGCAAGCAAAATCTACCCGATATCGTCTTTTCTCCTCTTCTTTCTGCTGTCTAGTAAGTTTATACTCCTCTAGAATAGATACTAAACGAACCTGAAAATGTTATGTCACAGTCAACCAAATGAACGACCTTGGGGGAAATAGATAAATTCATATATCCATACGAAAACCAGGGGAAAACGTAACTCACCCCATTATACATGAATGGCATATTCCTCTCATTCTCCCAGGTGAAAGTTTTGTTTATAAGACTATCCACGATGGCTGAGAAAAATATCTCCAGTCAGCTCTGACATAGCTGTAAATTACTGATGATACATGGTTTGGGGCAAAAAAGTACCTGAAATTTTGCTGACAGTGATCCGTGCCTTCTCTGCTCGTTTTAGATTCAAATGGGCACCTCTTCCAGCACTGTACCTGTTCTGGTCCTGCATGCCAGGTAAAGGTGTCAACTGTTAAAATCACCACTTGTCCTAAAAGCTTAAGCTTATAGGATAAGGTAGATTTATTTATATATTTTATATTTTCTTACACTCTCCCTCACACTCTCTCTCACATGTGGGTTAAGAGTGTGGAGACAGGGTTCGAACTCAAGACCTCTGCTCTGATACCATGTTAAAATCATCACTTATCCTAAAAGCTTAAGCTTATAGGATGAGGTAGATTTATTTATATATTTTATATTTTCTTACACCAACTTTAGCTTCACAACAAGCATAAACTCAAGAATGAAGATCAAATATTTGTTAGCAAAAACTGTAGAACATTGTCATAGAATAAGCATCTGTGTGTGCGCGCACGTGCGCTTGCATGTGCACATGACTTCCGTACTGCATCTACATGTGGCCAGACTAGCAGGATCAGAAAAAACCAGCCTACTTGGTTGTATTCTTCAAGCCAAGTTTCTTCATCACAAGCAGCACGCCATTTGCTTATCCTATCCATTATCTCTTTCCTGCTCATAGATTCTTCTTTTGCCTTCACTATTTGTGCCTCAATATTGGCCAGAAGTTCAGATGGATCTACAAGACCTTCATGCAGAAGATAGGTAATGTAATGGCCAGAAATATGTGGCAGTATTTTCTGTAAAGCAGATGCAAGCAGAAGAAGTATGATACCAGAGTCTATCAATGCATTAGTTTTCTCAGGTGCAGTAGTCATATCAGGCTCAATGTGTGCTCTTCTGCATATCTCTTCCAATTCTGACCTTCTCTTCAGAACGAGTTCTTTCATTCTGCTGGCTTTAAGATTTTTCAGCCTTTCCACTTCAGCTTCTGTCTGTCAAGGATATAATATTGATTTAACTAGCTGGACCAAAGGTGGTATTCAGAGATGAAGAGACCCCAATGACCAAACCTGTTCAATTGTTTCTTGTGAAAGCAAACCAGAATATGCGATGTCCTCTTCTGGTGATCGAATGATGCATGTTAGTCTTCCAAAGCGCCTCCTTTCTTGATCAGATGAATCCATCAAGTTCCAAAGTTCAAACAGTGATTCCACAGTTTCCCTCAGCTATAGTGAAAGAATGGGTCATGAGCATAGCACATAGACAAACAAAATATAAGACTGCAAAATTTTCTCATTACCTTTTGGACTCGAACATTCTTTTCTGCTTTTAACTCCAAAACAGCTTGGGCCAGACCTTCTAGTGTGTTATTACTAATGCTTGTGGACTGCCCCGAACCAGTCTCATGCAAACTTGGATGCACTTCATCCACTGTCTTTTGAAAGTCCAGTCCAAGCACGCCACATAAACAATGCACTTCATTTACATATTCCAGAACCTTATGAAGGCGATCAGACTGGAATCAGCAGAGCACATCGTCAGCAAAGCATTAGTGCTACCATTGAAAGTGGTTGAATATGCTAGCAACCACATATGTTGCAGCTTTTCGCATGCAATTATGTGGAAAAACTAATCTATGAAAGGTATTACATTGAAAAGGTTTTGAATACTCCAGTAGGCAGAAGGAAAATCCCAGGTAAAGGACAGAGAATCGAGAGATTAAATTGGGTTATTAAAAGAATAACCATTAGATGAGGCATAAAGTGGTAGATCATGTAAAAAGTTGTTCACGAGAAAGGTAGTAGTGGCAACAGGAGTACTTTTATGCGAGATGAAGTTCTCTTTTACAAATTTTTCTTGGTTTCACATTCCATGCAAGTTAATATGATCTGAAAGAGGGAATATTGGAGAACAATAATATGCTCACAAAGGAGATATAATCCCTTGTTTGTGTGGCATCTTGGTTGGGTAGAATTCTTTGCCCACACCTTTGAGGGGTGGCCAGAAATGGAGATTTGCTTCTTCTGGCCTAACTTTAGAGAGTTAAATGGAACCATTTGCAGTTTCACGTTTAGAAGGAACTCTTGGAGTTGGTGTGAATAAAAATAATGTTGCTAGTGCCTTTATCTGGTTAAGAACTTTCACTTGGATCTTTCAGAAAAGAGCTTCACAGCTTGATCACAGTTCAGTATATGGGTATGGGAAAGTGATATTTTTGGAGTGCAAATATACCCAAAGAACCTGAAAAGCATGATAATTTAGCAGAGATCAAAATGTACAAGCTGAATTCCTAATATTACTTCTTATACATTTAACTCATATGAAGGACTTTACCAAAGGGAGTTACAAAAATTTGCCTATAGTTTTGCTTCTTTTCAGCATTATTGGGTAGTAAGAAATTGCAATAAAGATCTTTTGTTAATAAATTCTCAGCCAATTGCATAGAAAGCTCATAATGAAGCAGAGTTGAAAGTTGTTTTTTTAATCAACAAGAATAACGTGAGTGCTCTTACAGATATTTTACATGAATGGAGGCATAAGTGATATTACATCTGGCAGATGCTAAAAGGCCTCCTTGAAACAATCAAGCAATGTTTATGACATTAGGGCTATAAATGAGTCCTCTCACTTACTCCAAACATGAGGATACCAATGATATGGCAAGCAGTGCAATAACTTGAACATTATCAAAAGTTATTTTGCATTATATCATATTCAAGATCCTTACCAGCATTTCCTTAGGTATCTTAAAGCATTTCACAGGTGCTAATTTTTCTTTATAACAACTTTTCCATTTCATATATCTTCAGTTTCTTTAACAATGAGGTTGAAAATATTGATTTGAGCTTGTTAGGATCAAGCGTTGACCATTACACCAAAAGCAACCGCTGATAGTGAAGGCGCTACTTTATTTTCTTAAACCACACCAGATCAGCGCCTCGAGTCGGCCATCACCTCCTCGGTGAGTTAGCATCCGCCGTCAGTGGGCTCAGTGACCGCAATACGTCCCACCCTACTAACCAGCGCATCCACGATGGCAGAACTGTGGCTCAGTGACCCCCCGCACGTGACTCAAGGACCCCGTGGGTATATCCACAGTGCCGGCAGAGCATGTCCAACAATCCACCCCCCGTGATGCCTGGGTTTCAAACTCGAGACCTCTGGCTCTGATACCAGTTGTTAGAATCAAGCGCTGACCATTATTACCAAAAGCGGCCGCTGATAGTAAAGAGGCTACTATATTTCCTTAAACCGCACCAAATCAGCATGGGCAGTTGGTGTTCCAACTTTTTTCAGATATCCTTATGTGTTAATACAATATTATAAATTGTTCTCTGTCTAATTGCTGAAACTCTTTGATGGTAGCTCTAATTCCGTTGTAATTTTTATAGACTGATGTGATTCTATAGCCTTAAAATCCCAATATAACTTAGTTAAAATAAAAATGACCACTGTGTCCACTTACAGTTGTGAATTAAAAAAAAAAAAGAAGAAAAAGAAAACAATCACATGGCTTTGATGGCTACAGAAGAGTTAATATTTGCAGACTATGCAACATGCTAGGGATGAGATACCTTCTCCTTTTGGAGCGCACGAAGCCTTGCTTGGTATTCATTAAGCTTCCTCATTGACAAATCATGCTCTTCAGTAGAAACAGGGCTAGTTGAAGTGTCATTCTGATGATTGTGTTCTGTTAGTTCAACACTGATCTTCTCAATCTGGGATCGTATATCAGCAAATTGCTTGACCCTTTCCTCTTTCTCTGCTCTCAGATCTTCCACCAAAGGTGCAACTGAAGCAAGTTGTTCCTTCAATGATCCAAGTTTTTTGTCTTTCTGCAGACATACAAAGCTATCTAGTAATCAATTACTGCAAGACCAGTCCAAAACATCAGCTTTCAGAGCTAAAATTAGACTTTGACATTATGCAGTCAAAAAATTTCATGTTTGCAGTAGTTAATAGCATCGGAAAAAATGACTACTATATCCAAAGCAACTCAGTTGTAAATGCTGGCAAATTATGAAGTCGGAAATCTAACAGCATATTCCAATAGTAAAACTATTGCGGAGTCAAAACATCTAACAAGCTTTTCAAACGTAAATTTCTATTTCAAACGTCATGCCCCATACCAATGGCAATCACATAAATTGCTATATATGCATGCATTGTTCCACAAGCAAAAAAAGAATGAAAAGAAAATAGTTATCCATCAATAATAATGAGCAAACAAGCTTAAGAAAATATCCTACAAGATGCTAACAATTTCGCCACACCATGTCTAGCAGACAAAAATCCCAGCTGAAATCCATTTATGTCAATATGTTAACAATGCTTGTGTTGCAGATTCAAATCAGACAAAGACTAAGAATTCAAATCTAGTTTCATAAGCAATTCACAGAATTATTTGCACTGCAGCCACAATATTATAGATAACAACCTATAAATTGAACATAAAAAAAATGGTACAAAAACTCAATGCAGGAGCATATGCATAGGATCACAATGACATGGAAAGAGTTTGAGAAAAGAATTCACTAGTTCGTTGGTGTACGTGCCCAGAGGCAGGGTCATTAGCATATCTAGCCAACAAATGGATTCACATTGCATCAGTTTTTGTAATTGAAGCCTACATTTGTATGCAACAAACACTGTTGGTCTATAAACATGCACATGCTCATAAAAATTAATGATATGCATGCTGTTGGGAAGTAAGATCCTAATAATTGATCAATTTTTCTTTTTTCCACAACAAAATTGTGGCTACAAGAAGAGTGTCCCTAATGGAACTAAAGTACCAACCTGCGCTGAAAGAAACCTGCAAGACTATAGGATGGAAGAAGCACCGCATGATGGGATATTCTAAAACTTAAGCCAACACATCAGCATCAGACTATACGATATCGTGCTTTATTTAAGATAGAAACTGTTGTACAGAAACACATAACTCTAACATGCATAAATCTACTTTATTTTGTCTTCTAGTTTTGGTCTTCATGCATAAATCTTTTTTATAGATGGTTCTTTCAAAATCTCCAATGTCAAGAATGTGGAATAGCCAGGCAATAGTTAGACCTGTCCAATGAAAGACCTAGCATGAAAAGTTTGACAACATGCTCCACAAACAAACATATCGCAACAAATATAAGCTCAGGCAATGTAAAAGGTTTCTTCCAGACTCCATTTATTCAAGTAATATCATAAATGGCATGCTCAAGACATGGTTACTAGAATCGAGAGCAGATGTGTGAGGTTGGTGGGAGTGACACCCAGTTAATAGGTTCAAGTTTCTAGGGACTTTTTGAAGCAGATATGCTACACTAGGTAAAAATTTCCTGCCACTAAGTCTCAGACCACATAGTCTATGTGAGGATCCGTGCGGGCATGTGTTTAGTCCAATATCGATTATTCGCTGAGGAGATCTTGGGTGCTTATACAGGACTAAGAAACCCAAAAAAAATTCTTCCGGCTAGCCATTTTGGGGAAGGTCCTGATTGTTGCAAATGGTATCAAAGCGGACCCAACTCATAACTTATGTGGACTAGAAGACACTGCAACACGGATCCCTTGGGGATGACCACAAGCCAATCGTGGTGTTTGTGATTAGATTTGAATGGATTTAAACCCTTAGCCCGACGAGGACGTCAGAACTTAAATGGAGGGAGTATGTGAGGCCCCATACAGACGTGTGTTTAGTCCCACATCTGTTATTCACCGAGAAAATCTTAAGTACTTATACATAACTAAGAAACCCAAAAAAATACCTTCCGACTAGCATTTTTAGGTGAAGTCCTTGGGTACTTATACAGGACTAAGGAACCCAAAAAAAAACCTTTCGAATAGCGTATTTAGGTGACGTCCTAGGTTGTTACAAATGGTATTAGAGCGAACTCAGCCCATAGCCTATGTGGACTAGAGGACACTATAGTACGAGTTTATGAAGGTTGACCACAGGCCTATCGTGGTGCTTGTAGCCTGACAAGGACGTCAGAACTTGAACGAGGAGAGTATGTAAGGACCCATGCGGGCATGTGTTTAGTTCCACATCGGTTATTCACCGAAAAGATCTTGGATACCTATACAAAATTAAGAAACCCAAAAAATACCTTCTAGCTAGGCATATTAGAAGAGGTCCTGAGTTGTTACAAATAGTATCAAAATAGACCCGGCCTATAACCTATGTGGACTAGAGGACACTGTAGCACGAGTTCATGGGGCTAACTACGGACTGATCATGGTATTTGTATTTAGATTTGAACAAATTTGAATCCTTAGCCTAACGACGGCGTCGGAGATTAAATAGGAAGAGTATGTGAGGACCCATGCGAGCGTGTGCTTAGTCTAACATCGGTTATTCGCCGAGCAGATCTTGGGTACATATACAAGACTAAAACCCAAAAAAATATCTTTCGGTTGGCATTTTTGGGCGAAGCCCTGGGTTGTTACAGTCTATTTCTAGAAACTATCATATTTGGAGGGAACTATTGAAGGAAAAAGTGACACCCAGGGTTGCTGCTCCATGAAAAGTTCTATTAGTTTCCTCATTCATGACTCTCTATCATAGGTGAATATTGAAACTTGACATGCAAATTAAAGAAACTAAAAAAAGATTCAATCTGACTGAAATTGAGAGAAAGCAAGCATAAATTAGAGGAGAACTTATTTGGTAAAATTGGTTTACATTGTGCATAATAACATGTTCTGCACCATCAACTGAAGATAGATAACAGAGATGGTAGCCTCTCACTCCTACAGTGTCTCATGCAAGACAAAAGTTGCAACTGAAAGTTATGAAATAATGCACATATACTTCGTATTGACATTACCATAACCAATGTCCCCATTTTATTTCAGTCATTGCTAACTGAAATCAAGATTAATCTGTTATCTCAAATAAAAAATAAAATAACTTGAGGACTTTTAAGTGCATAACAATGAGAACTTCGCAGAGGAGGAAACAGATAGAGGATTTTTTTTTTTTGCAGAGTTAGTCTTAATGCATTCCAGTGTTTGATGTGGAGGTGTACCTTCAAATGGAGAGTGTGCTCCCCGAGGGAAGCCATGAGAGCTGCAAGCTCTGCTTCTTTGGCAGCCACAGACTGATGGAGCTGTGCCTTGGCCTTGCTGGCTTCATCAACGTTCCTCCGGTATACTTCCAAGCACTCCCTCTCAATCTCCAACAACTTACGCTCTTTATCTGGTTCGCTCTCCCCTATCTCCGCCCATGTATGCTGCTCTCACACAGTAAAAGTAAATGAATACTAAGGGTAAACCAGAAGTGCTATGCCCTTAGTAACAGGAATAAGAAGATAAGATATATGCATGCTTCCATCACAACATTCTTTTACATAGAACCTATAAAGCACAATTTAGAACTTCTCAGACAACTAGAAAAAGAGAAGCTCATTGAAGGGAGAAAGAAAAAGAAGAACCTTCAAGAAGAAGAAGAATTATATATCTCTGAAATAAAAATACCATATTTTTTGCCTATATATATATATGGAAGACCTTAAGAAAACAAAAAATTGCAAACTTCAAAAGAATAAAAGCACTCCACGGAATAAATTTACTCTTTACTGGTCCACAAAACATGAGAAATTTTCCATTTCTGTTAGCAACAAAATTGGCAAAAACAACATGTTAATACAAAGGAAACACTAAAAAAAAAAAAGAAATAGAAAAGGAATTCCATAAGGAACCAAAATAGCCCTAAAATTAAACACTTAAATCTTACTTTTACCCATAAATAAACAAAAAGTCCGATTTTTTTTAAAAAACATAAATAAGTAACAAAAGAAATCCCATTACCGTTGCATTCCAACACAAAATCTGAGAGAGAGAGAAAGGAGGGAGGGAGGGAGGGGGTAGAGAGAGAGAGAGGCAGAGGGAGAGGAAATGACCTGAAGCTCTCTAAGCAAAGCCCCGCAGCTGGTTTCCATGCTGACACTGGTAAACAACCTCGTCCCGACCCCAACCCCCACCATTATCTCCCCTTTCCTTCCTCCCTCCACTTCCTCACCGCTCAAAACTTAAGCAAGAGAGTAGGAAAAAAAGAAGAAAATAATCTGGAGAAGAAAAAGAGTCGAACTTTCTCCCTCGGCCCTCCGAAAAGGGAGTCTAGCCCGTGAGAGAGAGAGAGAGAGAGAGGCCGGAAGCAAATATAGAAGAGAAAAGGAGAGATAAAGAGAGAGTGTTGCCCTTTTCCTTTACTTAGGGTTTACGTTCCTCCCATTTCTCTCTTTCTTGGGATCTGCACGGGGAGAGGAGAGGGGGGGGGGAGAGAGAGAGAGAGATTAAGGCAAATGGAAAGAGAGAGAAACTGCCATTAGAGGGCACATAAGCTCCCAAAAATACAAGTTGAAACAGAGAAAGAAAGAAAGAAAGAAGAGGCAGAGAATGGAAAGGATGACCCCAACGTGAGTATAAGGATTAGAAAGAAGGGGAATTTGAGAGACTTAAAGATAGATTTTTTAAAGATTTTTCCGGAGAATTAAAATGTGCGCAAAATTATGGTAAAGAGAAGAAACGCAGAACTTGAGAGGTACTTGGTAGAAGTGGGTGAAGAGTAGCTGTATAGAAGTGCAGGGAAAGCGAGAGAGAGAGAGAGAGGAAAAGCGGAGAAGCAAAAAAAAAGTGACGAAGCCCAAGGCAGTATGTGAAGTTTATTAATTCGTAAGGGTGGTTTTATTAATTCGTAAGGGTGGAAAGAAGTGGTAACTGATATGCTTTCCTTCTGCAGTGGTAAAAGAGGACAGACAATGATGCCTCTTTTGGTCTTGCTAGGAAATGGAAAATCGAATCTTTGTGGATGATTCCTACAAATCAACATTAGATTTTCTTACTAAGCTATGAATATACTTTTTTTAAGACAACGAATTGAAATTTTTTGGTGCGGTAATTTTGTGTGCTTTGGCTTGGTGCATAGGCTTCAAATCTTTTTTTTGATGGAATTTTTCTTCGCCCTTCTGCCCTTAGCCAGATGGCTTCGAGCACAATTTGCATTCAGAGACTCGATAGTTTGCACGATTAGCTTCAAGCCATATGGTTGAAGTGAAAGAGAAGGAAAAAAAAAAAAAAAAGCTTCAATCCGGAAGAGATACGCTACTACAAGATAAAGAGTACAAAGAAAAAGATTGAATGAAAATCGACCTTGTAACAAATGAGGGCCAACTTTGTTGTGTGTTTCCCTCCTAGGCATGGCATTGCTGCTGTGTGGTACCTACTGTACTTCATGAAAGTGGTTCTAAGTAAATGGTACGTGGACACAGAAGTCTCTTCTTCTAGATAATGCCTTTTGTTTTGCTCGCGAGGTTCCTTAGTCCTGCAAGTAGAGCCCTCGTTCCCAAATCAATAAATAAGCATCGTATTCATTCAGTTCATGACATATATGAAATAGTATTTTGAAGGATCTTTATCTTTGTTTTTCTTCTCAAATAATTCCTTAGTGTCCACCTTAACTCTCCTCAAAAAAAAAAAAAAAAGAAGTAATATCTCACTTGGATTCATTTAGGATTTTTTGCAGGTATATTCTTCGAAATATATAAAATTATATGAATACTCTCATAAAAATATGTATATCCTCATAAAATATTTATTTTGTATGTATATCCTTCTTTTATTTTCTTTTTTATATATGTACCTATACTATCGTTAAAAATAAAACGGTTTTAAAATTAAAATAGCTGAAATACCCTTAGGGGTAGACATGCAAAAAGAAAGTTTTATATTAATGCACATACAAATAGCAACTTTGTGAGAGTATTCATATAATTACGCATATTTAAGAAGATATATACTTAAAAAAATTTAATAAAAAATAATCAAAATTCAGTAAAAATAATTTATTAATAAAAAAGATAACAAAAAAGATTAAATCATATTAATATCAACTCTTATAGGAATAAATCGTGTTGCTTTTATGAAGTTATCGCCTCTAAAACAAACAACAACTCAACATTTATAAATCACTAAAAAATATTTTACTAATCTAAGCATATATAATTAATTTAAATTCAACATTTTAATTTTTTAAAAATTATAAAGAATATGTAAATATTATAGATTCAATAATGATAATTATATCAAAATGGAGAATAGAATTACTAAAATAATCACCTAATATTCCAACTTAACCAAGTCAAGATCTTAAAAAAGAAAATTGACAATATAACTTCATTTTTTTTGACTTGTCGATCCAACTAAATTATAAAAGACTTGACAGATTTCAATCAAATTTTAATTTTTTTTAATAGATTGTTTAAATGTATACCCCTCTAAATATGAGCAATTGCATAAATATTCTTATAAAGTTGTTATTTGCTTGTATATTCTTATAAAATTTTTTTGCATATCTACCCATAAGGAAATTTCAATAATTGTGACATTAAATGGTATGGATATATATACATAAAAAAAAATAGAAGGATACATATAAAAATAGTAATTTGATGATGGTATTAATGTAATTTTGTATCCTAGGATACATATAAAATCCATTTATCACCACCCTTCTCCAAATGTCTTATTAGCCTCAAAACAAATACATTCTCACCTTACGAAAAATAATACACACACAATTTATGAGATGTACTCTATTTTTTCTCTAGGAGTATCCTAAGATATATGCTTAAGGGGCATAAGCACATCTAATTTTAGCCGTGCTTTATTTCTTGCATCTCCATTAAATCCATAGCCAATCCTTCAATACCAACACAATGTTACATCTTGCTATATCAACTCACTCTGACCATTGTAATCCAGGAAATATCTTTTGGTAGGGCTTCTACCAACAAAGATTTCATTCATTTAACATAAATCAACACTTCCATAACAACCACCTTAATTGTGGGTGCATGCTTCCTTCAGCTGCACCAACCAAAATTGATTGCATGCATTAAAATTCTCATCATAATAACTTATTTACACCAAAAGTCTATAAGAAGCAGGGGATAGAAAGGAAAGATGGACACCATTGTAGTGCCACGTCGGCTCCAACGCATGCTGGGTCCACGTCTTTCGCCATGCCGTAGATGCCTCGTTGGCCAATCCGGTGGTGATGGGTTGGAAAGCAAAAGAACAAGAAAGAAAAGAAAAGAGGTAGCAGATAAGAAATAGTCCTCGTTCTGGGCCCATGCACTTCCCTGCCGTTTCCTCCAGATGTGACTCCCCATCCGCTTTCTGGCCGCCAGCCTCTGCAAGATTTCTAAAGAAAGAGCGTATCAAACAAAGGGGAAAAAAGGATTTCTATGTTGGGGGCCACCCAACCACCGTGATAAATAGTTTCATAATGTTCTCTATGTTAGGTGTTAGCCTAATGAATAGAAAACAGGGGCTATAGACATTATATTTGTGCAATGGTATATAAAGATATCTATATACAAGAGGCAAGTACTTATAGGGCACATACTTGTCATTTGTTGATATTGTGGCTAAAACATCACTAACTATCCCTATTATCCTAGCTCTTAAAGCAATATTTTATCTTCAATTCCATGCTCAACCATGAGATGATGGTATTGATGAAGACAAGGATATGTGAGGATTTTGGTCATTTTAAAATGGTTCACTTATTCCTTGCTTTTCCTTGTCAGTCTTTTTCCTGCTTTTGTGGGTGCCAAATTGGTTGAATCTTGGTTCTGGCTTGGCCCCTAACTGGCATATAATGATTCCATGTTCAAGATTTCAGCCCATCCTTAAGCATACAACATACTATCAACCATGTTGGTTTTGAACTCAAGCAACTGCATGAAAATTGCTTGAGTTTGAGCTCCAAGCATCACATCATGTCATGTTGGGCTTATGTTGGGAAGGCATCAAAATTAAGCGATATATTCACAATGCAAAGAGCAGAGAGAAACAATAACTTAATGGTACGATTAATTGGAGATCATGTTTCAATGGCATATAAAGAGTAGGACCCAAGGGGCAAGATACAGAGAGAGAGAACTAGTTGATAGCTGGCATGGATGATGACATGGGCCCAGTCTTCCCATCAACTCCATTTCCTTTAGTGCTTATGATCACAATCATACAAAGAAGACTCCCCCATGATTAAATTGACTAGTGCAACTGTTCTTTGGGACCCAAAAAGATTAAACTGTGTGCTTGGAGCACCACCCATTCGCTTAGCTCAGCAGCCTTGGAAGTTTCCTTCAAGACAATCAAAAGGGAGCCTCGATCCACATTTGATGAGCTCAAGGAGAATAATTAATTAAAACATCTATACCGTGGCAATTAATTAATATACGTTATAACAAAATGTAACCACCCCTGTTGATAAGCATCTACTCCTTTTATATTTCCTAGCTGTCAGACGGTATTCGATCCACCGATGCAAGTATTAGCTTATTAGTTAACTAGACCTTGTCATCAACCGGGAAAAAAGAAAGAAAAAAAGAAAAGAAAACTCGATCGCATTAGCTAAATGAACCTAAAATATAGAGATGATGTTTACTCTTCTTCATATATCTGTTCTCGTAAATCTCATAATTCACAAAGAAGCGCTCTCAAGCTAAACAAATTAACTTATAAGTAAGCTAGAATTGCTTATTTGACATGTCATACTGGAAAAAGCACTTAAATGTAATCAGAGCACTGGCGCCTTAGTATATATATATATGTTTGAACGTCATCTTAACCAAACTATCGACGAGCTTATTAACTTTGTTCGTATGTCAGTTTATCAAAGTAGGGAAAAAAAGCTCTTCATGTTAGAGGTTGTAAGAAGATTGGTCCAAAAATGACTTTTTATATATTGGATCATAGGAATCTATTGAGAAAAATATTAGACACCTCGACCTTGCCGCTAAACTCCCCATCCTGGCAGGACGTTGACCTCAATTGGAGAATCGAGAAAATAGGGACGGCAGATTCAAGCTCTCAGAGGACAGGCTTCAAGGACGAACAACGATCTTAACTTCTCCTCGGAGCCCTCCTTCACCAAGCAGATCATGGAGGAACCGATTTCACCTCAGTTCAAGATGCCCAACGTGGAGCCACACGACGGCACTTCGGATCTCCTGGACCACCTTAAGAGCTTCAAGGCTCTCATAATGCTACACGGAGCCACTGACACTATGCTTTGCAAGGCATTTCCAGTGACCCTTCGCAAGGCAGCTCAGTTCTAGTTCTCTAGGCTTCGGGCCAATTCCATCTACTCCTTCGAGCAACTCGGCCACCTCTTTGCAACACACTTCATCTCCAGCCAAAAATGGCGTTGTGGCTCAGATGCGTTGCTCGACATCAAACAGAGAGAGAAAGAGTCCCTCTGTGACTATGTTGGCCATTTCAACATAACGATACTAAAGGTCCGCGACTAGATCAGTCGGTCACAATGTCAGCAATAAGGAGCGGCTGACGCCCGTTGCGCTTCTTTTGTTGTGTTGGGGGAAAAACCCCAAGTCATACCGCCACGGAGGCGCTCGGCTAGAGAGCGCCGACCGGAAAGGCGCTCGGCCAAAGAGCGCCGACCAGGAGGATGCTCGGCCAAAGAATGCCGACCAGGAAGACGCTCGACTAAAGGGCGCTGACCAGAGAGAGCGCCAAGAGGCGCCCAATCAAAATAACCAAGTAGAGATGCTCGGATAGGAATAGCCGACCAGCGGACGCCGACCAGCGGACGCCGACCAGAGAAGCGCTTAACTAGAAAGCGCTGACTAGAGAGCGCCAAATAGAGGCGCTCGGCTAGAAGGTGCTCGCCCAAAGGGCGCCGACCAGGAGTACTCGAAGCAACCCCGCCACAGGGCGCCCCTCTGGGCGACCAGCTCGGCTCGGCACCCTTGCCGAGCCGATGCCTTGACTAATACTCCTCCTCGCCAAGCTTTCTCGAAAGGTCCGGCGGCTATACACGCGACTCTACTATAGCCTGCCGCTATCTCCAAGCCATCAAGGCATAAGATCTCTGCAGGTATTCGGCACGACCTGCCATTAATGCATGAGACTCCCTCAAGTCTCCGATGCACCCAGTCATTTAATGAGCACGGCCCAAGACGATCTCCGGATCACTGAACCATCAGAGCATATGGCTCTCCCTGACCGCCGGTTCATTCGGTAATAAATGCACTTACCATCCACGGACCCCAGGCCCACCATAGCCGGCGGTTCAACCACTCCAACAGGTCCGATCGACCGTGACAACTCACTGATTCCGGTCCGATTCGGTCCCGTTCTCCACTACGCCATTAATGGGCCAAATCGTGCCCAATTATTACAAAAGAGGACAAACCTCCTGTCACCTCCCAGGTAACAAAAATCCTTCTATAAAAGGAAACCTGGAGGGAAAAGGAGGGGGCCCCCGGACAGAATCCTCCTGGACTGGGTGAAAAGAAGCAAACAGCACAGACACAGGGGGGGATATCATCCTCTTCATCTTCTTCATTTTATCAAAATATTCCGGCTGTCTTCTCCATATACTCGCTTCCTTGCTCTCTCCACATATCTGGCCCCCTCTGACTTAAGCATCGGAGGGCCGGCGCCAGGGAGCCCGGCCACTGGCTTTTTGCAGGACTTACACCCCTCCAGGAGGACGTCACCAGTCGGCGCGCCGCCGACCACCACCCTTCCGGCAGCGGAGCTCCTCCTTCCCCGGCTTCGCGGCAGCCCCCGGGTCCAATTTTCAGCAACAGTTGGCGCTAGAGGAAGGGCCCGAGTTCGCTGCCATGAAGCTAAGAAGCAAAGGGGCTTCCAACGCCTCTCGACGTCCTCCACCCAGTCCTGAGCATTCCGTCCGGAACTCACCACCTCCGGCCGAGTCAACCCCTCAAGTTCGGCCGGAGCAGTTTGATGCCCTGGTGCAACAAGTGCAAGCCTTGGCTACCGCTGTCCAAAGCTTGCAACCCAGGGGCATCTCAACGGCACCGCCTCCTCTGGCTCCAGCTCAACCGGAGCCTCCTACAAGCGGACTTCCCCTTCGAGGTCAGGACTCCCAAGTCCAGGCCTCCCTCTGGAGAGAGCACCCAGCCAGAGGCTACGGAGGCTGGCCACAGCCTTCAGAAGCTGAGTCGGTTACAGGGCAACCTGCGCTCGAACGAACCGCTGCAGCGATCCTCCAGAATAATGAACTCGACAAGAAGGTCGAGAAGCTAGAGCGCCAAATCCAGGCACTCCACGGGAGAAAATCAGGACGTGATAACGACTTCGAGTTCACTACGAAGTCTCCCTTCTCCCCAGAGATCGAAGATGAACCGGTCCCACTACGGTTCAAGATGCCCCAGGTGGAGCCCTACAACGGCAAGGCTGATCCCTGGACCACCTGGAGAGTTACCGGGTCTTAATGGCCCTACAAGGAGCCTCGGAGGCCATGATGTGCAAAGCTTTTCCGGCGACACTCCGAGGGCCAGCCCGGCCTTGGTTCACCGGGCTGAAGCCGAGTACTGTCTCTTCCTTTGAGCAGCTCGGCAGACAATTTGCTGGCAACTTTGTCGCCAGCCAGCCCCAGCGGCGGACATCCGACTCCCTCCTTGACATTAAACAAACGGAGGGAGAATCCTTCAAGGAGTACTTGGACCGGTTCACCGCCGCAACATGGGAGGTCCGGGAGCTTGACCAGTCAATCGCCATGTCGGCATTGAAGACTGGAGCCCGGTCCTACAGATTTCTCTTCTCGATCGAGAAGAATTTTCCTGCGGACCTCACTGAGATGTTCGCTCGGGCGCGGAAGTATGCCAAGGCAGAAGAGGCCGTGGCGGTTAGGCGGGGCGGGACCGAGCAAAACCCCAAGAAGAGACGTCGCGAGGAGCGCGGCCAGCCCAGAAGCCCGTCTCCGCGACGAGCTAAGAATCTGCCCCGCCCGAAGACTCCACCCCGGTTGAGAGGACCGCCACAGCAGAGGTCACCACTCCGCCCGAGGTTCCCACTGCAGGCCCGTGCACCCGAAGGGAGGTATGAAAAGTATACTCCCCTCAATGCTCCTCGGGCTGAAATCCTCATGGAGATTGAGAGTCGGGATTGCATCCGGCTCCCACCTCCGAAGCCAGACACCAGAATCCGGCGTGATCTCCGGAAGTATTGCCGTTTCCACCGGGATCACGGCCATGATACCGAGGAGTGTTACCAGCTCCGAAATGAGATCGAAGCACTCATTCGCCGAGGGGTGCTCGATCGGTTTGTGCAAGGCCGGCGTGAAGGGAAGAAGCCAGCCGAAGGAGCAGCGCAGCCTGAAGGTTCAAATGCCAACAGGCCCATCGCCGGCGTCATCAACACTATCCGAGGCGGGACCTCGGCTGGGGAAGCCTCAGGGGAAGAAGCCTCCTCGAAGCGCCCGCGCACCTCTGAAGCCATCCCCTCCTCAGATGCCTTCGCCCAACGGAAGCTAATTATGCCCTGCGCGAAGTCCACGAAGGGATTTGTGGAAACCATCTGGGAGGGCGAGCATTGGCCCATAAAATTCTGCGCCAAGGATATTATTGGCCGACACTCCAGAAGGATGCTATGGATTTCGTCCAAAGATGCGACCGGTGCCAAAGGAACGCCAATGTTCAGCGCCGGCCCTCGGCTCCTTTGACTTCTATCAGCTCCCCTTGGCCCTTTGCCCAGTGGGGAATTGACATTTTAGGGCCATTTCCACTAGCCACCGGGCAAAGAAAGTTCCTGGTCGTCTCTATCGACTGCTTCACAAAGTGGGTAGAAGCCGAGCCCCTCGCCCGGATCACCGAGCAGAAGATGCGGGATTTTGTCTGGAAGTCCATCATTTGCAGATTCGGGCTTCTCCGCATCCTTATCTCTGACAACGGTCGCCAGTTCGACAACATCCATTTCAGAGAGTTCTGCTCCGAGCTTGGCATTGACCATCGCTTCACCTCGGTCGCGCACCCTCAAACGAACGAAGAAACCGAGGTAACAAATCGTACTATTTTGCAGAGTCTCAAAACCAGGCTCGACAAATCCAAAGGACAATGGGTCGAAGACCTATACAATGTCCTGTGGGCTTACCGGACTACGTTCCGCGTCCCCACCGGCGAGACTCCCTTCAACCTAACATATGGGACGGAGGCCGTCATTCCACTAGAGATTGGGCTCCCCTCTCCAAGAGTCGAGCACCACGATGCCAGCTCCAACTCTTCGCAGCTCAGAGGCAACCTCGACCTGATCGAGGAAACAAGGGAGGTCGCCCGAGTGCGTATGGCGAGGTACCAGCAAAAGACAGCTCAGTACTACAACGCCAGGGTCAAAGTCAAATCTTTCAGACCAGGGGACCTTGTCCTAAGAAGAGCTGAAACCTCCCGACCCACTGAGCGAGGGAAGCTGGCCCCGAATTGGGAAGGACCATACCGAGTCACGCGCATTCGCCGACCCGGAACTTATCAATTGGAGTCTCTAGATGGGACTCCCATTCCGCGGAGCTGGAGCTCTGAAAATCTCCGCGTGTACCACCAGTAGAACCCTAAGGGGTTCCCCATTATTCAACCATTGAATTTCATTCTGTGAATTTCATTTCACAATAAACTGATGGTTTGCGAACTTATTCCGAGCTCACCAATTTTCCTGATTATCTCATGGCATCAGGTTTATTCTTCTTCCCTGACCACGGTTGGGATGCCCCGATGCCTCGGGATGATGGAGTACCTGCGTGGACTCCCTGAAGATGTCCGTGAGTTCGTGGTGCGCTCTCCATCAACCAACGAGCTCGGCTCGTTCTCCTACCCTGGCCACGGTCAGGATGCCCCGAGACGTCGGGATGCCCCGGCTATAGGGAAGCTCGAGACGTCGAGATATGAGTTGCGGTCCTCTCTGACCAGACGAGCTCGGCTCGTTCTCCATCGACTTCCACCGACGAGCTCGGCTCGTGCTCCATCAACTATGAGTAGCGGTCCTCTCTGACCGTACGAGCTCGGCTCGTGCTCCATCGACTATTGAGTAGCGGTCCTCTCTGACCGGACGAGCTCGGCTCGTGCTCCATCAACTATGAGTAGCGGTCCTCTCTGACCGGACGAGCTCGGCTCGTGCTCCATCGACTATGAGTAGCGGTCCTCTCTGACCGGACGAGCTCGGCTCGTGCTCCATCGACTGTTGAGTAGCGGTCCTCTCTGACCGGACGAGCTCGGCTCGTGCTCCATCGACTGTTGAGTAGCGGTCCTCTGATCGGACGAGCTCGGCTCGTGCTCCATCGACTATTGAGTAGCGGTCCTCTCTGACCGGACGAGCTCGGCTCGTGCTCCATCGATTATTGAATGGCGGTCCTCTCTGACCGGACGAGCTCGGCTCGTGCTCCATCGACTATTGAGTAGCGGTCCTCTCTGACCGGACGAGCTCGGCTCGTGCTCCTACCCCGACCTCGGCCGGGATGCCTCGACGTCGAGATGCCCCGGTTCATCAGGATGCCCCGATACGTTGGGATGTGGTCTTTATTGGCCAAACGAGCTCGGCTCGTTCTCTACCAGCTTCAGCCAACGAGCTCGGCTCGTTCTCCATCGCCGGATTTCTCTGCCTATGTCCCCAAAGAACGGAGTCCGAGCAGAGAAGCGTCTTCAGTCGCCTCGGCGCAAGGACGCACACGGTACAAGGTACCCATTTGCTTAATGTTTTTACATTAATGTCTATATTGTCTATTCTATTTTTGGATTTCTCTGCCGACGTCCCCAAAGAACGGAGTCCGAGCAGAGAAGCGTCTTCAGTCGCCTCGGCGCAAGGACGCACACGGTACAAGGTACCCATTTATTTAATATTTTTACATTATCTATTCTGCTTTTGGATTTCTCTGCCGACGTCCCCAAAGAACGGAGTCCGAGCAGAGAAGCGTCTTCAGTCGCCTCGGCGCAAGGACGCACACGGTATAAGGTACCCATTTATTTAATGTTTTTACATTATCTATTCTGCTTTTGGATTTCTCTGCCGACGTCCCCAAAGAACGGAGTCCGAGCAGAGAAGCGTCTTCAGTCGCCTCGGCGCAAGGACGCACACGGTACAAGGTACCCATTTATTTAATATTTTTATATTATCTATTCTGCTTTTGGATTTCTCTGCCGACGTCCCCAAAGAACGGAGTCCGAGCAGAGAAGCGTCTTCAGTCGCCTCGGCGCAAGGACGCACACGGTACAAGGTACCCATTCATTTAATGTTTCTACATTATATTTTGGATTTCTCTGCCGACGTCCTCAAAGAGTGGACTCTGAGCAGAATGTTTTAGTCGCCTCGGCGTGAAAACACACGACACCAGCACAATTATACTAAGCCTGGTGAATCCCCGTCACGAGCTGACGAGTATTCAATCCGTTCATCGGAAAAGAATCCGACCCGCCCCGGCAATGTGGGGCTCGGACCCAAAGTTTACTAACTTTGCTAAAAAGTTCAAGTCCCAGTGACCGCTTTAGAGCTTAGTCGAAATCTGGGCTAGGCTCGGAAGGACTCTCCGAGCCCAAATCCTTTTGAGCACAAGCGTTGCTTTACCGCTGGTCGAAGGGCCGAGTAATGGAGCTCGGCAAGCCGAACCTAAACCCAAACCCTGTGGCGGGCGAAATTAGAGGCCATAGAGCCCATCTCCTTGGAGCCTAAAATGGATCCGAGCAGGAAAACTTGTGACTATAACAGAATGGTTTCCAAAAATATGTATTCATTTCAAAAAAAGCCCGCAAGCTGAGTACAAGGATTCGGGCTCAGCCCTTACAAATGTCGTGACCGTCTCGATTTAAAAATAACAGAAGTTATATCAAGGCTCGAGCTCGACGACTTCGGTCTCAGCAGCGTCGGGAGCGGCAGGCTCAGCAGTCGGGGATTCGGTAGCCTCGGCAGCAACGGGAATAGCCTCGGGGGCGGCTTCGGTCGCCCCGGCCAAACCTTCCTGGTTGGCCCCAGGAGTTTCTGCCTCCGCCTCCGCCTCCGCATCCGGCCTTTCGACCCCTGCTCCCGGTTGGAGCAAGTTCACGTCAAAATCCGGGAGGAGCCGCCGCAATTGATTGCGGAAATTCCGGAAGCCCTGGATCAGCCCATTCACGCCCTCCTCTTCCAGGAGGTCGCGGAACTCCTCCGACTCGCGAAAGAGCGCCACCGCGCTCTGAGCTTGCTCCCGAGCCTCGAGCTCCCGAGCCTCGTGGTAGGTGGCCTTCTTCTCGAGGGTTTTTATTTCCCGCTCGAGCTCCGAATGTCGGAGGCGGGCATTCCCCACCTCCTGCTCGCGGGAGGCCAGCGCCTGCTCGACTTCGGCCAATCGAGCCTCAGCAGCGCGCAGCTCGGACCTCGCTAACGCATGCGCGCCCTTTTTCTCATCGAGCTCGGCGGTAAGAGCTCGAATTCTTCCCTCGGATGCTCCGACCTTTTCTTGGAGCACCTGTCGTTCGGCCTCAGAGGCCTGGTACTTCGCTTCGGAGGCCTGGTACTTCACCTCGGCGGCCGTGTACCTCCTCTGGGCCTCGTCATACCCGCGCTGGCACCTCCGGGCCTTCTCCCGGTATTCTTGTACTAGGTGCATCAGCATCTCCATCTCGTGCAAATGCTGTAAAAGAGACGAAAAGAAAAACATAAGGCGCCACCAGTAGAAAATCTATACAGATTACACAGGTGGAGAATTTTACTTATCCGGACGGCGTTGCAGCGGGTAAAGTCCATGAAAGCATTATAGCTCATGGACTGCATCATGGCCCGGTCGGCTGGGAGCAGCGCGACCCGGAATATCTCAAGTGCTACTCGAGGGTTTTCGAGGGCTGAATCACCCTCGAACACCGACCAGGTGGGTGCAAGGGGCACCCGTTCCACCGAGCCCGATGGGCCCGGGAGGCCAGCATCGGCTGGCCTAGGCGGAGCCGACCCGGAGGCTCCCTGACTGCTCCCCGGCTCGGAGCTAGGGGGCTGGGGTCGCACAAGCGGCCGATCTGACCGCCGCACAACTATGGCGGGGCGTGCAAGCACGGGACCCGCAGAACTCCTCTCCGGGTCGGCAACTGAAGCGTCCTGCCGACCAGGAATCTGCGTCAAGGGCGCCGGGCATGGGGGCGCCATCGAGGCTCCTCTGGAGCCCGAGCCCCTGGAATCCGCGCCCTCCCTCCGACCAGCTTCGGGGCGCGCGGGCTGAGAAGGACTCGCCTCGGAGTGAGCGGGGCGAGAAGGACCCGCCTCGGCCACTGCTGCCGCCGGAGGCGCCGGGGTCACCGGGGTCGCCGAGACCTTCTGCTTCTTCCTCGGCTCGGTGGGCTCGCCCGAGAGCTCGGCTGCCCTCTTTTGGAAGCGGGCGTAGAGGACTTCGCTTTTCGTCACCATCTTTGCGATATCTGCAAAGGCGAACAGGATTAGAACATTAGAAGAGTAAGGAAATAAAAAGAGACTGTAACTACCCTTACCGTGGGGACGTGCCGAGCTCAAGCCCACGTTCACCAAAGCGTCCTCACATATGAGGCCGTTCAGTAAGATGCCGTCCCCGAGGCTGCGGATGGCGTCGAGGATCCCCTGCTCACGTGGAGAAAGTCTGGGGGGTTTGTTGATGGACTTGAGCTGAGCCGATCCCCACCGGAGGTCGAACCCCCAGGACTGTGCAGAACCAAGGAAGAAGAATTTCTCCTTCCAGCCATGAATGGACGAGGGGGCACCATGAAAGAGTGGCCGACCCGCCCGAAGGGCGATGTAAAGCCACTCCCCGTCTCCCGGATTCGACTTAAAAATAAAAAGTCGCCGGAAGACGTTGACAGAAGTCGGAATCCCCTGCAGTAAACACAGGGATAGAAAACCGACCACCGTCCTCCAGGCGTTTGGAGTGAGTTGCGCCGGAACCAACTGGCACACCGTTAGCAACTCATTCACGAAGCCGTGAAGAGGAAATTGGAGGCCGGCCCAGAGCGATTCCAGATGCACTCCGATCCGGCCTACCGGAGGATCGGTTATCCGGTCCCTCCGCCTGGCGGGCTCCAAACGGAACCCGTGAAGAGGAAAGAACCACTCTTCGGTCATCTCGACCTCCAGGACGCTCATGGTGGACTCGACTTCGCTAGGGAGAGAACCCATTGCGAGAAAAAGAAATCAAAAAGAAGAGGGACCTGAGGGAAACGCCGGAGAGAAGGAACTTCGGTCTGAGGAAGACTGGAAGGAAAGCTGGAAGCAGAAGGCAATAGAAAGAGGACAAGGGGCCAGGGGAGAGTTTAAATAGACCTCCCCAACGGCCCAGATCAGCGAGAAAAACGCTGTATCCTGTTTAGATGGCGACGCGTGTCGGTCCAAAAGACAGAACGACGCATTTAATTAGGGCTAGCGCTTCGGACGCCGAAGCGCCCCATCGGATCGTGCGGCCCCATCATGAGCCCACGACGAGAGGACACTTCGCAAAAAGTGTCCCAATAATGAGACTCTTCGGGAAAAGAGAGACGCCGCCTATTAAAGGCACCTCAAAGCGCTCGATAATTCAAAACGCGCAACAAATTAAAATTTTCGGAATCCGTAATGCCCCAACTAAAGCTACTTTCCACGCTCCAGCTGGTAGCCAACTGGAACTTGGAAGTCGGGGGATAGTGTTGGGGGAAAAACCCCAAGTCATACCGCCACGGAGGCGCTCGGCTAGAGAGCGCCGACCGGAAAGGCGCTCGGCCAAAGAGCGCCGACCAGGAGGATGCTCGGCCAAAGAATGCCGACCAGGAAGACGCTCGACTAAAGGGCGCCGACCAGAGAGAGCGCCAAGAGGTGCCCAATCAAAATAACCAAGTAGAGATGCCCGGATAGGAACAGCCGACCAGCGGACGCCGACCAGAGAAGCGCTCAACTAGAAAGCGCTGACTAGAGAGCGCCAAATAGAGGCGCTCGGCTAGAAGGTGCTCGCCCAAAGGGCGCCGACCAGGAGTACTCGAAGCAACCCCGCCACAGGGCGCCCCTCTGGGCGACCAGCTCGGCTCGGCACCCTTGCCGAGCCGATGCCTTGACTAATACTCCTCCCCGCCAAGCTTTCTCGAAAGGTCCGGCGGCTATACACGCGACTCTACTATAGCCTGCCTCTATCTCCAAGCCATCAAGGTATAAGATCTCTGCAGGTATTCGGCACGACCTGCCATTAATGCATGAGACTCCCTCAAGTCTCCGATGCACCTAGTCATTTAATGAGCACGGCCCAAGACGATCTCCGGATCACTAAACCATCAGAGCGTATGGCTCTCCCTGACCGCCGGTTCATTCGGTAATAAATGCACTTACCATCCACGGACCCCAGGCCCACCATAGCCGGCGGTTCAACCACTCCAACAGGTCTGATCGACCGTGACAACTCCCTGATTCCGGTCCGATTCGTTCTCCACTACGCCATTAATGGGCCAAATCGTGCCCAATTATTACAAAAGAGGACAAACCTCCTGTCACCTCCCAAGTAACAAAAATCCTTCTATAAAAGGAAACCTGGAGGGAAAAGGAGGGGGCCCCCGGACAGAATCCTCCTGGACTGGGTGAAAAGAAGCAAACAGCACAGACACAGGGGGGGATATCATCCTCTTCATCTTCTTCATTTTATCAAAATATTCCGGCTGTCTTCTCCATATACTCTCTTCCTTGCTCTCTCCACATATCTGGCCCCCCTCTGACTTAAGCATCGGAGGGCCGGTGCCGGGGAGCCCGGCCACCGGCTTTTTGCAGGACTTACACCCCTCCAGAAGGACGTCACCAGTCGGCGCGCCGCCGACCACCACCCTTCCGGCAGCGGAGCTCCTCCTTCCCCGGCTTCGCGGCAGCCCCCGGGTCCAATTTCCAGCAACAGTTACTTTAGAGAAGCATTTTCTATCAGACTTCGCTAAAATGCTGGCATGGGCGGACAAGTATGCCAATGCGAAGGAGGCTATGGCCACCCACTGTGAGTCCGCTAATAGATAACTCCCTCAAGGAGTCAAGAGGGGGCGCAAGGATTGGAGGGAGCCGAGGAGCGCTTCACCTCGATGCAAGAGGAGCTCGCGATGACCCAAGAGTCCATCTTGAAAGTTCGAGAGGTCCACCCCTCTCATTACCCCAAGGACCCAGATCCTCATGGAGATCCAAGGCTGAGGTTATTTACGCCCTCCGCCTCAAATGAAGCGCCCAGTAACCCAAAAAGACCAGAAGAAGTACTGCCACTTCTACCGGAACCATGGCCACGATACCAAAGAGTGCATCCTGCTCATGGAAAAAAATCGAGGCACTCATTTGGCGCGGGTGGCTGGACCAATACGTGCGCCCTCAGTAGGACCGAAAAGTGTTCGTCCGATTCCTGCCTACCTAAAAATACGCTAGACAGATCGTTGTTAGAACCAACGAATAAAAGTTAAATTTAAATTTCTACTCTTACCTTTCCTACTCGAAGAATAGTGGTTGTAAGAGGTCGATCCACAGGGAGGCGATTGGAGTTGCTTAAAAATAAAAACGTTCACTCGGATTCAAAATTGATTTTTGAATGATCAAAGAAAAACATTACGTCGGGGATGTTTGAAAGATTCTTTGGTCTACTAGAGAATGTTTTCTACTTGAAGAATAAACAAAAGAAAGAAAGAAAACTTTGTAATTGAGAATGTAATGCAGAGTAGCGGTCAAGCAGCAAAGAAAAATATTTAAATAAGATTTTCAGTACAAATAAAATAAATGCAGGAATTAAACTGAAACTTAGAACATAGATTGCATAAAAGAAAATTGATGGATTTCATAAAAAGAAAACTAATTACAAATAAAAGTGGAGATTAAAGGGCCTAATACTCTCCTATTTTGCAAATAAAATAAAAACAAGAAATCTTATTTCCTCTCCCTTTCTCTCCCACGGTGAACTCTCAACATAAAACACCTTTTTTTTTTTTTCTTTCTTCTTCCCAAGAACAGAGCATTGCTCTGTTTCTTCTTCTTTGAACCAGCCGAGCTCCCACCTCCTTTGGTTCCCACCCCAACCGAGCACACCCTCATTACTTCTCCTCCCCTCTTCTTATAGCCCCTTGGAGATGCGGTGGAGGCTGGATCAGTCGGGCAGATCGCGGAAGGGAGGCTGGAACTTGCTTCTTTGGGCCACGGATGAGGGATCGCCGGAAGGGGCGGGCTTCCTTCTTCGGATGCTGCTGGGAGCTGAAGAGGAAGGTGGGGACGCGGGCTTCCTTCTTCGGTTGCTGGGGAGGATGTGGAATCACGGAAGAGCTGGGATCTTCCGTGATCGATGGGAGGAACGCACGGAGGGGCTGTGAGTCGGGCGTTGCTGGGATCACGGGCGAGCTGGCACGGACGCTTGGATGCGAGGGAATCGCCGCGGGATCGTCGGGATTGGAAGCGGAAGGCAGCTGGGGTCTGCCGTGATCGATGGAGTTTGATGCGTTCGCTGGCGTGGAGGATGCCACGGCATGGATGCGGTGGAGACGCGGTGAGGATGCGGTGAAGGCTGCAGTGGCGGGATCGCTGGCATGCAGTGGTGTTGATGGCGTGGCGGATTTGGAAGCGGGATCGACGGGGATGAGGATCCGTGGATGATGAGCGCGGAGGAGGGCTGAGTTGGAAGATGAATACGGACGGCTGTGGGTGCTGTGAAGCTTCTGGGATCATGGGCGATGGATCGGATGGCTGTGGGTGCTGCCTTGCTGGAAGGGGGAATTTGATGCGGCTTGCTTATCTGGGAGTCTTGGAAGAGGTGCCATGGGACCGCTCCTGGGATTTTCCTTGCTGGGAGGGATCTGATCAGGATCATTGGATGCGGACATGGAGATGCTCGCGATGTTGTGTTGTATCGCGGGATGAAGTCAGGCAGGCCCTGGAAGATGACTTGAACTCGGGCTGCCGGGCATTGGGCTCAATCCTAATGTTAATTGGTTTCTTGGATTACTGCACTCAAACACAAATACCACGTTAATTAGTTAATTTTATTATTAATGATTAGCTAAAATACTAATTAAAATAGTCTGATGATTGCACTTTTGTGCTCTCATCACACCCCCCAACCAGCTTATTGCTAGTCTCTAGCGATTTAGTGCGACAATGATAAAATGAGAGCGCAAAAGTTTTATTTATTATATATATATATAAATATACATGAACTAAGATAAATACTCACTTTCGTAGAGCATTACGATTGTACTTAGCACGTGCAACAAACCGTTAAACCCCTAGGTTACCCTAGTGGACGAGTGTTGTCTCGTGAGGGTTTGCAGTGAAGTTACCCACAAACTTCAATCCCAAAATAAAATTTGGTTTATGAAATGAAAGTCTAATTTCAAGTAAATGACTGATAAGAATTTCAAAAGCACACAAGGTTTTAATTACTAAGTAGCCCAATTTCTAGGTTAGTATGCAATTTAAGTTGAAGTTATTAGGTTTTCCGTTAGGAAGTTGTAAGACTTATTTATACTTGAGTGCTCAGTGAAGTTTGGACCATGCACAAGCTAAGGTTTTGGATCTCCAAAATATCGCTAATATTAGTAGTTTCCAAGAATTGGTCGGACAAGACCTATTTGCTGATTCAAAATCATCTTTTCTGCAGGATTTCGAGAGCTGTGGATGTTTACTTTAATACCTCATGGGCTTTATATGTAATATTCCAGTTTACTCGAATTTTTACAACGACGGCTTTCACACTATTGTCTTTTTTAAGGTCAATATACATTTTTTTGTTTTTCATTTTTTTTTCTTCTCTCTTTTTTTTTCTTTTTTTTTTGAAAGAGAAATGATAATGTATATATTGTGCACTTTTACTCTTATGATGATTCCTCCATGTAGCGAGCAATTAGTCGACAATTCTCACACCAGTTGGCATGAGGTGTCGGGCATCAAGACTCCCCTACGGACCTATGCTCGGGTTCCACATCACAAGCCCGCTGACCTTTGACAATAGGTAGCCCTTTTCGATGTACCTGACTAAATCCTTTTTTTTATTTATTTTTTTTTTTGGATCAGAAAAAGATGGTTCATCAGGATTCGAGATTGCTACCATATTCTCAACACAATGTCGAACCTATACCTTAGAAAGTGCAGGCCAGATGTGTTGTGAAATTCAAAGCACTAATTAGCTTACAACTCACTAAAAGGAACTTAATAAAAAGAACTCACTTTGCACTACTTCCAACTAGTCATTGGGCTCTTAGATTTTATATACCTTGTGTGTTGTAAATTTTTTTTTTCAAAAATTTTACCTAAAAACTCTTTTTTTTAATTTTTATAAAAACTCTTTTTTTTTAATTTTTATAAAATTTCAAATGCTTAAAAATACCCCCAAACCTAAATCTAACATTGTCCTCAATGTTAAAGAAAATTTAAAGCAGTAAGAGGACAGAGGAGAAGTTACCTGATATGGGTAGGTAAATTGAAAATTGGGGTAAAATTCCCCAAACCTGCATGTTAGTAAATTTTTTTTTTTTTTATAGAAGATATTCATATGTTGGGTTGCCTCCCAAGAGCGCTAAGTTTTATGTCTTCAGCCAGACAATTATAATTCATTCATGATACACAGGGTCGGTCAGAAGTGTCTCCTCGACTTCTGGACTCAAATACTCAAGGTATGGTTTTAAACGATGTCCATTAACTTGAAATGACCTACCATCTTTAGTATTGCATATTACTACCGCACCATGCGGATGTACTTTCTCTACCGTGTATGGGCCAGTCCAGCGGGATTTAAGTTTTCCAACGAATAGATGTAATCGAGAATCATATAAGAGAACTTTTTGTCCTTGGTAAAACTCTTTACGAGTAATCATTTTATCATGCATGACTTTCATACGATCCTTGTACTTCTTAACACACTCGTAAGCATCGTTCCTAATTTCTTCAAGCTCGTCAAGCTGAAGCTTTCTATGTTCTCCCGCCTTGTCGAGATCGAAATTTAAGCGTTTGATTGCCCAATAGGCCTTGTGTTCTAACTCGACAGGTAAATGGCAAGCCTTGCCATAGACAATCCTGTATGGGGACATTCCAATTGGTGTTTTATAGGCCATACGATATGCCCACAATGCATCTGTTAACCTAAGGGACCAATCCTTTCGAGATGGATTGACAGTTTTCTCAAGGATGGTCTTGATTTCTCTGTTGGAAATCTCAACTTGTCCACTCGTTTGTGGATGATATGGTGTACCGACCTTATGGGTGATATTGTACTTCCTAGCAAGGGCTTTAAAAATTCTATTGCAAAAATGTTTCCCCCCATCACTAATGATAGCACGAGGGGTGCCAAAGCGAGCGAAGACAGACTCCTTAAGAAACTTGATCACTACTTTGTGATCATTGGTCTTACACGCGATAGCCTCAATTCACTTAGATACATAGTCAACAGCTAGGAGTATGTACTGGTGCCCAAATGACATAGGAAAAGGACCCATAAAATCAATACCCCAAACATCAAAGATTTCTACAATTAAGATTGGGTTCAGGGGCATCTCATTTTTTCTTGAAATTTTTCCTAGTCTTTGACATCGGTCACATGATTTGCAATACTCGTGTGAGTCGTGAAATAGTGTGGGCCAATAGAATCCGCACTGCAAGACCTTTGCAGCCGTCTTTTTACCACTGAAATGACCACCACAAGCGTGGTCATGACAAAAGGAAAGGACATTCCTTTGATCGTGTTCAGGGATGCATCGTCTGATGATTTGATCAGGACAGTATTTGAACAGGTATGGTTCATCCCAAAAATACCATTTTACACGAGCTAGGAAGCGAAATTTCTCTTGTTTGGTCCAAGAGCTGGGCATTTGTTCAGTAATCAGGTAGTTGACTACATCAGCATACCATGGAACATTGGTATGGGAAATCATCATTAATTGTTCATCAGGGAAGGTCTCGGACACAGGCATGGATTCTCCAGATGATTCAACAATTAATCTGGACAAGTGGTCAGCTACAACATTTTCAGATCCCTTTTTATCTCGAATTTCGAGATCAAATTCCTGGAGCAATAGGATCCAACGAATGAGCCTTGCCTTAGCATCCTTCTTTGTGAGAAGGTACTTAAGGGCGGCATGATCAGAATAAATAAGAATCTTAGATCCTATCAGGTAGGGGCGAAATTTATCTAGAGCAAAAACAACTGCCAACAATTCTTTTTCAGTGGTGGAATAGTTGAGTTGGGCGTCATTTAGAGTTTTGCTTGCATAATGAATAACATGGGGAAGCTTCTCTACTCGCTGACCTAAGACAGCACCTATGGCATAATCGGATGCATCACACATGATTTCAAAAGGACGACTCCAATCAGGACTCCTTATGATGGGTGCTGAAGTTAGTTCAGACTTTAGTCTTTCGAAAGCAGTTATACAAATTGGCGAAAAATTAAAAGTAGCATCATTCGCCAACAAATCGCATAAGGGTTTTGACAATTTACTGAAATCCTTGATAAAGCGGCGGTAAAAACCCGCATGCCCTAAAAAGGATCTGACTTCCCTAACAGTTTTGGGAGGTGGCAATTTAGCAATTAATTCTACTTTGGCCTTATCCACCTCAATTCCCCTTTGTGACACAATGTGTCCTAAAACAATACCTGATTCTACCATGAAATGACACTTCTCCCAGTTAAGAACTAAGTTTTTCTGTTTACAGCGTTCTACAACAAGTGTCAAGTGGTGTAGACATTCCTCAAAATTTGATCCAAATACAGAAAAATCATCCATGAAAACTTCTAAAAATTTCTCCACCATGTCGGAGAAAATACTCATCATACACCGTTGGAATGTAGCTGGTGCATTGCATAGCCCAAAAGGCATGCGACGATAGGCAAAAGTGCCATAAGGACAGGTGAATGTGGTTTTCTCTTGATCCTCACATGCGATAGGGACTTGGTTATATCCAGAATAACCATCGAGGAAACAGTAATGGGAGTGGCCAGCTAGCCGTTCTAGCATTTGATCGATGAAGGGTAGAGAAAAGTGGTCTTTCCTAGTCATGGCATTAAGCTTCCTATAGTCGATGCATACTCGCCATCCCGTTTGGACTCGAGTAGGGACTAACTCATTGTGATCATTTTTCACCACAGTGATGCCAGACTTTTTAGGTACGACTTGAACTGGGCTTACCCATTGACTATCAGAAATAGGGTATATAATCCCTGCATCTAAAAGCTTGATGACCTCGGCTCGAACTACGTCCTTCATGATTGGATTAAGTCGCCTTTGTGGTTCTCTAGAAATTTTTGCATCTTCTTCTAGATGGATTTTATGTTGGACCACAGAAGGACTAATCCCCTTAATATCAGCTATAGACCAACCGATAGCTTCCTGATTCTTCCTAAGGATACTTAACAGCTTCTCTTCCTGTTCTTTAGTTAGATTCGATGCAATTATAACAGGTAAGGTCTTGTTTTCTCCAAGAAATGCATACTTCAAGTTTTCTGGAAGGTCTTTGAGTTCTAGTTGTGGAGGTTTGACATTGGATGACACTAGCTGAGATTCCGAAATAGGCAATGATTCAAACTTGGTGGCCCATCTGCTAGTATCCATCACAGGAATGGAATCTAACAATGCATTAACCTCTTGACTTGACTCACAATCTTGACCAAAATTAGCCAAACATCTTTCTAATGGGTCAGAATAACTCGACTCTTCAAAAGAACTGCTAATTATATTCTCAATCATGTGAATTTCTTCCAAATCGTCCATCTCAGTTGACTGACTACTACTATGAAAAACATTGAGCTGGACAGTCATGTTCCCAAAAGCTAGAGTCATTATTCCATTTCGGCAACTAATCACAGCATTTGAAGTGGCCAAAAATGGTCTACCTAGGATCACCGGGATGTGACTTTCTGGATTTTTTACTGGTTCAGTTTCAAGGACTACAAAATCCACAGGGTAGTAGAATTCATTAACTTTTACAATCACATCCTCCACAATTCCTTTGGGATACTTCACAGTCCTATCTGCTAATGACAAGGTAATATTTGTGGACTTTAATTCCCCCAAACCTAGTTCGGTGTAGACAGAATAGGGTAATAGGTTTACACTTGCTCCTAAGTCTAATAGGGCTCTCCGAATGATGGTTTCTCTTATTTTAATTTCAACAGTGGGGCAACCAGGGTCCTTGTATTTTGGGGCAATCTGCTATTGAATAAGAGATGAGGCTTGTGCAGCCATCACAGCTTGCCTAGGAATACTGGTTTTCCTTTTTACCATGGTTAGGTCTTTTAAAAATTTTGTATAGGAGGGGATCTGTCTGATGGCATCTAGGAAGGGTAAATTTATCTGGACATTTTTAAAGACTTCCATGATTTCATCGTACTGAGATTTTTTCTTTGAGTCTTGTAGTCTACTAGGAAAGGGAGCCTTAGGTGTGTAAGTTTCTATTGGTTTCTCCTCTATTCCTTGTGTTCCCTGTTCTTGTGTCTTTTTCTGGGTGGGGTTTGGCTCATGCTTTTCTTCTTTTTCTTGCACAGGAAGTTGGACCTTGTTGTCCACTTGCTTGCCAGACCGTAAGGTGGTAATTGCCTGGACTTCATGGGTAGGGTTTCCATTAGAATCAATATGAAACTGGCCTCTCGGCCCTTGATTCTGTTGCCTACTAGGGTTAGGCACTGGCTGACTGGGCAATTCACCTTTCTTCCTATCCCCTAGAGAGTTGGCTATTTGGCTCAGACTAACCTCAAGTTTTGCAATCGCTTGCGCATGGAATTGGTTAGTCTGGGTTTGAGCCATGTTGGTCTGTTGTTGTTGTTGGATGAAGTCTTGTTGCTGCTTCATCATGTTAGCCATCATGGCTTCCAATGATGTAGTTTGCTGAGGGATAGGGGCACTATAAGTAGGGATAGGTGGAGCCAATGATTGGTTTATTTGTGATGGACCTATCCTGAAAAAATTCTTCTGAAAACCTGGTGGACCACCTTGATGCTGAATAGGTTCATTTTGCTTGTATGAGAAATTTGGATGGAACCTATTATCAGGGTGGTAAACTGGGCTGAACGAGTTGGGAGTGGGCTTCTTAAAGGCACTATATGAATTTAGAGCATTTGCTTGCTCGGCCTTTATGTTAGGCAGACTAGGGCAGCACTCCACTAGATGCTCAGGACTGTTACACAAAACACACAAACTATATGACTCGTGATCCACTTTCATGACGGGATTTGACTCTTTGTATGAACTCGAACTAGTGGAAACAGTGAAAGCATCAAACTTTTTACTCAAGTTGTTCATTCCAGCCACCAGATTGGACATGACATTTTTGAGTTCTGGGTCTGCTTTCATTTCATAATTACCTGGTTTTCTAGACCCAAACTCATCTCTAATTACTTCCTCACCATAGCTACTCCAATTTTGGGCATTTTCAGCTAAGTCAACAAGAAATTCATAGGCTTGATCCGGGGTTTGGTTCATGAACCTACCCTTGTGCATGGACTCAATCATGTTTCTATGTGCTGGAGGTAGTCCTTTATAAAAGAAGTGGACCAGATCAGCCTTATCAAGCCCATGGTGTGGGCATTTGACCAACAAGTCATGGAATCTTTCCCAAAGTTGGGAAAATTCCTCCTCAGATTTTCCTCTAAAAGTTCTTATGGCATCCTTAATTTTTTCAGTTTTTACCATGGGATAGAACTTAGCCATGAACTTTCTAGATAGTTGTTCCCATGATGTGATGGAATTTGAAGCAAGGGAATATAGCCATGCAGCGGCACGATCCTCTAAAGTCATGGGAAACAATCTTAATTTAATACCCTCTTCATCTAAGTTTTGATTTCTAAACGTTTGACAGATTGTCAAAAATTTGTTCAGATGAATGTAGAGTTGTTCACTCTCGAACCCATGAAACTTGGGTAACATGTTTATTGTTGCAGCCCGAATCTCGAATTGGGCTGCATTATTAATTGGTAATACTATGCAGGTAGGGGGACTAGCGGATGCGGGTGCAAACAATTCATTCAGGGTTCTAATATGTTCACCCATTGTAGAGATCGACGGTTGGTTTACAGTTCGCAGGTTGTGATGAAAAGTTCTGTCAATCTCAGGATCAAATGGGATTAACTTATCCCTTAATGACCTTCTACCATGCATACATTTTCCACAACTTAATTAGACTCAATTTTTTTAAACGAAATCCTAAGAGATAAGAAGAAGGGCTAGACCAAGATGACCACAATCAACACCACACAACAATTTGACCCTATTAGTCTTAGAGCTAAGTGAGGTTTAGTAGCTTCTTAAATCTAGTTGCACAGAGATGTATCAGGTTAAAAAGTTCCTGAAATTCTCTCCTAGATTTAGACAGCTCCTAATCTCCCTTTCAGATTAAGCTTGAGCTTACCAGTTAAGCAATCCAGTAATCAGTGACCAGGAAAGTCCCAGGGTGTGTGGTGGTGCCAGAAGGGATACACCGATACCACAATACCCGTAACAGTTCTCACTGTTGTAAAACTTTCCTAGACATCACCAATTACTAAATCCTCACTGGAGTGGCTTTCAGCCGCTTCTTTCCAAGAGCCTAATTGAGCTCGAAAACCCTAAGGCCAACGTCTAATTGATTTTAATTTAATTTGGCTTAGGATATGTATGCAAGGTGGTGATTTTTGGGCTAAGGACAGGTAATGACTTCCTGACCTTATCTTTTTAATGGGTTTTGCCCTTAAATTATTTTATGCAATGCTTGATGCAGCAATTAATCAATAATTTTTTAAAAGTTTATGCAATGTCATTAGGTTGTATTGATTAAATGAGCAAGCAATTTTTTTTTACTATTTTTATTTTTTTTATTTTAATTAATTTTTTTTAATATATAACAATAACTTGAATGTAAACTAAACGCAATCCTTATGCGTCAGTCAATCTCCGAATGCCCGTTGAATAAGCTCTGGAGATTACTCCGTGAGGAGTCCCAATAGAGGTATGATCACCTCGGGGGATTGCGCCTTATCAATTACTAGCAAAAATAATATAGATTTTTTTTTAATTTTTTTTTTATTTTTTTTGAATTTTTTTTAATATATTTTTTAAATTTAAATTTAAATTTCAAATTTCGAATTTCAGAATTCAAATTTTGAATTTAAATTTTTGAATTTTTGAATTTTGAAATATTTTTTATATTTTATTTTTTTATTTTTTTTATTTTTTATTTTTTTATTTTTGAAATTTTTTTTCGAATTTTCAAATTTTAGAATTTAATAACTACGAAATTATTAACTGAAAATAATCAAAATAATAAAAATAAAAACTTACTACCGGAGTGCGTTCACTCCGGGCATCCAAAATTCAATTTGATCTTCGTGATCGTTCTTGCTTCTCGATTTGCCTCCCCGGCAACGGCGCCAAAATTCTGTTCGTCCGATTCCTGCCTACCTAAAAATACGCTAGACAGATCGTTGTTAGAACCGACGAATAAAAGTTAAATTTAAATTTCTACTCTTACCTTTCCTACTCGAAGAATAGTGGTTGTAAGAGGTCGATCCACAGAGAGACGATTGGAGTTGCTTAAAAATAAAAATGTTCACTCGGATTCAAAATTGATTTTTGAATGATCAAAGAAAAACATTACGTCGGGGATGTTTGAATGATTCTTTGGTCTACTAGAGAATATTTTCTACTTGAAGAATAAACAAAAGAAAGAAAGAAAACTTTGTAATTGAGAATGTAATGCAGAGTAGCGGTCAAGCAGCAAAAAAAAATATTTAAATAAGATTTTCAGTACAAATAAAATAAATGCAGGAATTAAACTGAAACTTAGAACATAGATTGCATAAAAGAAAATTGATGGATTTCATAAAAAGAAAACTGATTACAAATAAAAGTGGAGATTAGAGGGCCTAATACTCTCCTATTTTGCAAATAAAATAAAAACAAGAAATCTTATTTCCTCTCCCTTTCTCTCCCACGGTGAACTCTCAACATAAAACACCTTTTTTTTTTTCTTTCTTCTTCCCAAGAACAGAGCATTGCTCTGTTTCTTCTTCTTTGAACCAGCCGAGCTCCCACCTCCTTTGGTTCCCACCCCAACCGAGCACACCCTCATTACTTCTCCTCCCCTCTTCTTATAGCCCCTTGGAGATGCGGTGGAGGCTGGATCAGTCGGGCAGATCGCGGAAGGGAGGCTGGAACTTGCTTCTTTGGGCCACGGATGCGGGATCGCCGGAAGGGGCGGGCTTCCTTCTTCGGACGCTGCTGGGAGCTGAAGAGGAAGGTGGGGACGCGGGCTTCCTTCTTCGGTTGCTGGGGAGGATGTGGAATCACGGAAGAGCTGGGATCTTCCGTGATCGATGGGAGGAACGCACGGAGGGGCTGTGAGTCGGGCGTTGCTGGGATCACGGGCGAGCTGGCACGGACGCTTGGATGCGAGGGAATCGCCGCGGGATCGTCGGGATTGGAAGCGGAAGGCAGCTGGGGTCTGCCGTGATCGATGGAGTTTGATGCGTTCGCTAGCGTGGAGGATGCCACGGCATGGATGCGGTGGAGACGCGGTGAGGATGCGGTAAAGGCTGCAGTGGCGGGATCGCTGGCATGCAGTGGTGTTGATGGCGTGGCGGATTTGGAAGCGGGATCGACGGGGATGAGGATCCGTGGATGATGAGCGCGGAGGAGGGCTGAGTTGGAAGATGAATACGGATGGCTGTGGGTGCTGTGAAGCTTCTGGGATCATGGGCGATGGATCGGATGGCTGTGGGTGCTGCCTTGCTGGAAGGGGGAATTTGATGCGGCTTGCTTATCTGGGAGTCTTGGAAGAGGTGCCATGGGACCGCTCCTGGGATTTTCCTTGCTGGGAGGGATCTGATCAGGATCATTGGATGCGGACATGGAGATGCTCGCGATGTTGTGTTGTATCGCGGGATGAAGTCAGGCAGGCCCTGGAAGAAGACTTGAACTCGGGCTGCCGGGCATTGGGCTCAATCCTAATGTTAATTGGTTTCTTGGATTACTGCACTCAAACACAAATACCACGTTAATTAGTTAATTTTATTATTAATGATTAGCTAAAATACTAATTAAAATAGTCTGACGATTGCACTTTTGTGCTCTCATCAAAAAGCACCCACTTTGGCCTCTTATCCACCACCCCCGGATCCGATCAACAACTAACTGACCGCTGGAGTGTTCAATATGATTGCTGGCATCCTTGCCGAGGTCCTAGAAACCTCGGGCAGTCAAGCTCCCCAAGAGGCCGAAGCTGTCTTGAAGCGACAACACACGGATAACGTCATCACATTCTCTAACGTCGATCTAGGAGAAGTTTAGACTCTTCATAATGCTACTGTAGTTATTTTTCTTACTATCACCAAGTACGACGTAAAGAGAATACTTATTGATAATGGAAGCTCGGTTGATGTATTATTTTATGATGCTTTCCAAAGAATGAGACTGGCTGCCAAATAACATTGAAAGGTCAACGCTCCTCCGGTCGGCTTCTTGGGAGGCTCAATTTCTGTAGAAGGAGTGATCAATGTGCCGATCACCGCAGGTCAAGAGCCCCAAAATAACACTTTGCTGCTCGACTTCCTCATGGTTTGTGTTTCTTCAGCCTACAATGTAATTTTGGACCAACCTAACATAAATACTTTTCGAGCTGTGGTATCCACCTACCATCTGCTTATGGGATTTCTCACGAGGTACGAAGTAGGGTAAATCAAAGGTGACTAGATGATAGCTTGCTAGTGTTATATGGCTATCCTCAAAGGAAAGAAGCCGGTGGAAACCCTACCGATTAAGGGGCTGGATACAATGGACGAGTTGAAGGAGCAGCGAGAAGAACCAGCTGAAGAGTTGGTATAGGTCCCTATGTAGGATGAAGAGCCTGACCGAACTATCTAGATCAAATTAGGCTTAAGTGAAGAACACCGAGCCGAAGTGATCAACTTTCTCCATGCATATGCGGATGTCTTTGCCTAGTTGGTTGTAAACATGCCGGGCATAAGCCCCGAGGTGATGGTTCACGAGTTCAATATGGACCCAATTTACCGACCTGTGTGGCAGAAGAAAAAAAAACTTTGCCGCAGAAAGGCAACAGATCATAAACCAGGAGATTGACAAGCTCCTGGAGGCCGACTTTGTTCATGAGGTAAGCTACCCTGATTGGCTGGCCAATATTGTACTTGTAAAAAAATCTAATTAGAAGTGGCGAGTCTACATTGACTACACCGACCTAAATAAGGCTTACCCAAAAGATAGCTTCCTGCTCTCGAGGATAAATCAACTCATAGATGCCACCTTGGGATACCAGCTGTTGACCTTCATGGATGCTTTCTTCGAGCACTACCAGATCCCAATGGCACCTGAAGACAAGGAGAAGATGATCTTTCTCACCAACAAAGGTTTCTACTGTTACAAGGTAATGCCCTTTAGTTTAAGAAATGCATGGGCAACCTTCCAGTGCCCCATTAATAAGATTTTCAACAAGCAGATCGGCCAAAATATGGAGGTGTATATGGACAGCATGATCATGAAAAGTTGAGTAGTGGAGCAACACATCGCCAACCTAGAGGAGACCTTTGCTGCCCTTAGAAAGTACCGGATGAAGCTCAACCTGACGAAGTGTGCCTTCGGAGTCACCTCGAAAAAATTTCTAGGGTTCATGGTGACACAACGTGGTATTGAAGCGAACCTGAAAAATATTCAAGCAGTGCAGAACATGCAGCCCCCGAAGACTTTCAAAAAAGTCCAGCACCTGACAGGAAGATTGCCATGCTTATGAGATTTGTCTCCAAATCGGCAGGGTATTGCCTTCCCTTCTTTAATAACCTAAAGTGCCCAAAGGACTTTCAATGGACCGAAGAGTATCGAAAGGCCTTCAAACAACTGAAGGAGTATCTCAGCTCATCACCTCTTCTCACAAAACCATAGGTCGGAGAAATGTTTTACTTATATCTAGACGTTTCTCCTTCTGCTGTGAGTTCGGTCCTGGTGCGGAAAAAAGAAAAAAACTAGAGGCCAATCTACTACACAAGTAGGATTATGTGCGACGCTAAGACCAGGTACTCCAAGTTGGAGAAGACGGTCTATGCTCTCATATCTTGGCTTGAAAGCTCTAGCAGTATTTTCAGGCCCATTCTATCACAATCCTGACCGATCAAGTAATGAGGCAAGTCTTGCAAAAGCCCAAAAATGCAAGTTGGCTGACAAAGTGGGTGGTGGAGCTTAACAAATTCGACCTAGAGTACCGACATCGCCCGTCTATTAAGGTGTAGGTGCTGGCAGACTTTCTGGTAGAGTGCACCATCCCTGACGAAAATTCTGTCGAGCACCCCAAGAAGATGAAGATCACAAAGTGCCCATAGATCCTACATGTAGACGGGTTGTCAAACCCAGGGGCAATGGGGCTAGTCATACCAGTCTAGATGGAGCAGTCGCAGAGTATGCTCTGTGGTTCGAGTTTCTGGCCTAAAATAATGAGGCCGAATATGAAGCACTTATCACCAGGCTCACGCTCTTCAAAGAGATCGGAGTTCACCAACTGAAGGTCTTTAGTGACTCATAATTGCTAGTTGGCCAAGTTAGGAGAGATTCGAAGCTTAGAGGCCTTCAATGATCAAATACCTATAGAAGGTAAGAAACATCACCTCGGCCTTTTATATCTTTGACATACAATAGATCTCGCAGATGGAGAATGCAAGAGCCCACCTACCATCAAGATTGGCCACTTCAAAGAATGAGCTTTCCAAAAGTGTCTACCTCAAAGTCCTGGAGATACCGAGCATCAACGACTCTAAATTTGTGCTAAACACCGAAGCAGATTATGCACTTCCGAGAGATACATGAGGGCATCTGTGGCAACCATCAAGAGGGGTGCAGATCTTTAGTCTACAATGTCCTACAGTAGGGGTATTACTGGCTGACCTCGCCAAGAAATGCAACCGATGTCAACAAGATACAAGAATTCAATGACGATCGGCTATATCGATGACGCCTATCAGCACCCCTTGGCCATTTGTATAATAGGGGATTGACGTCCTCGGACCCTTTCCACTGGCTGCAGGACAACATAAGTTTCTCTTTACGGTAGTCGACTGCTTCACCAAGTGGGCGGAAGTCGAGCCGGCAGCCCAAATTACCAAGATGAAAGCTCGAGACTTTGTTTGGAAGACCATAATGTGCAAGTTCAGGCTCCCTCGAACCATCATTATAGACAATGGGTGTCAGTTCGATAATGTCCGATTCAAGGACTTCTGCTCTGAGCTCGAGATCGACCACTGATTCACCTCAATGGCACACCTACAAATTCATGGGGAAGCTGAGGTGACCAACCAAACCATCTTGTAGGAGTTGAAGGCAAGGCTTGATCGAGCAAAAGATTTGTAGGCCAACGAGCTGTACAACGTCCTATGGCATACCGCACAACACATCGGATTTCCACTGGAGAGACATCCTTCAACCTCACCTTCAGAATGGAGGCAGTGATCTCACTGGAGATCGAGCTTCCCTCACTCCAAATAGAGAGCTTTGACAACCGGACAAACTTAGATCGGCTCTGAGCTAACCTCAATCTATTGGAAGAGACCAGAAGCAAGCTCAAGTCCACCTGGCAATGTACTAGAAAAATGCAACCCGGTATTAAAACTTCAGGGTCAAGGGTAAGCTCTTCCGAGCTGGTGACCTCGTCTTGAGGAAAACTGAAACATCACAACCAGAAAAACTCGAAAAGCTGAGCTCGAACTAGGAAGGCCCATACCGAGTAACTAAAGCAATGTGACCGAGAACATATAGGCTGGAGCACCTCGACGATGCTCCGATCCTGCGGACTTAGAACTCCGACAACCTTCACATCTACTATCAGTGAGGTCCATTCTAGCCCAAACTTATATCTAATAAAATTTTTTTTATCATATTTCTAACTTTCATATTGAACAACTGCAACAAACATATTTGACTTAGATCATCCTGAGGATGCCCAGGCCCCAACAAAGAAGACACCTCGGAAATGCCTGGGGCCTCCTCAAGTTTGAACTCACTCGAAATTCCTCTAGGATCGTAGTTCAGAAATGAGAAGACTGGCCCCCAGACTAAGGCTTAGCATGCCACTCGACCTTTACAGATCAAAAATAGCCCAATAAAAAGACCGGCCCATGTGCTAAAGGCTTGGTATGCCACTTGATCTCTGTAGGTCAAAAATGGCCCAAGCAGAAGACTAACCTCGCCACCAAAGGCTTGGCATGCCACTCGATCTCTATAGGTCAAAAATAGCCCAAGCGGAAGACCGACTCCTATGTTGAAGGCTTGGCATGCCACTCGACCTCTATAGGTCAAAAATTGTCCAAGTAGAAGACTGGCCACTACGCCAAAGGCTTGGCATACTACTCAATCTCTGTAGGTTGAAAATAGCCCAAGCCGAAGGCTTGGTATGCCACTCGATCTCTTCAGGTTGAAAATAGCCCAAGCTGAAGGCCGGCCCCTGCTTCGAAGGCTTGGCATACCACTTAACCTCTTTAGGTTGAAAATGGCCCAAGCAGAAAGTTGGCCCCAATGCCGAAGGCTCAGCATGCCAACTGACATCTCTAGGTCGAAAATGAGCTTGTAGAAAGTTTCGTAGCCTTTTGCTCAGCAGCCTTGTAGGCCTTTTTGACCGTGGATAGTTGCCTCTCCTTAAGCATGGCTTGGGTTCGTGTGGCTGAGGCTTGGTCTTTTGCCGACTCGACCTGGTCTTCAGCTGTCCTCGCCCTCTACTTGACTTGTCGAGCCCACTCTTCGGCTGCCTCTGCCCTAGCCTTGACCAGATGGGTGTGCTCCTCGGCAGTCTCTGCCCTCACCTTATACCCTAGATGCTCCTCGAGAGTATCTTTATCCTCTCATGCATGCAGTCTACTTTGAGGGCATGCTGAAAAGAAGAAGGAGAGTTAGTTGCTGAGAAAAGTGACTTAACGAAGAACTCAATGGGGTCGAGGGAGCTCACGAGCTCCCTATCGGCTTGGAGTTGTTTGGCTCGGACCAGCTCCCACACCACTTCAGAAGACTCTAGAGCTTAGTCGGACTCTTTGACCGCCCATTCTTAGAAGTAGGTCCTGAAGGCATGGGCTGGAGCTGAGGGGCTCTCCTAGGCTGAAGCAAATGGGCCTGGATTTGATCGAGCTAAAGCACGAACCTTAGGAGATGGTTGACGTAGGGGCATGATGGCTAAGTGGGGTTGGGTGAAGATGACCACCTCCGGAGGGGCTGACCTAGTCAGTTGAACAACTTCAACCTTAGGGTCAAGCTTTACAATCTCCCTTTGAGCTACGAACACCTTGAGAGAAAACCGAGGCCTCGACTCCAACCTCGATGATGGCCTCAATAGCCTGAGTCGAGGAATACGCCCCCATCAACTTTTGCTTTGAGGGGTCTCATCCTCGGCGGCCGCAACCGACCTCTTCTTCATCTTTCTACTCTCACAAATCAACGTGAGATCGGTCTTCATGACAGCAAGAGTCGAAAAACCAAAGACAAGGTCAGCCTAAAACATCGAGGTGAAAACATAGAGGAGCTTATCCTATGGGTCGGTCAGGCTCAAACCGATATTAATTGGCGTCTTCCTGGACAACAACTCCTGCAGGTCAAGAGTCTTGGATTAGAATTTCAGGAGCTTGTCCAAGGCCCTTTGATCCACCAAACAACCCCAAGGGCCAATTCAAATCCCTTTGAGGTGTCCTCCGTATAGTTTCAAACCCCCATAGCTACTGTGAGGAAACAAAGAAAAACTTCTCTTTCCATCTATGGATGGAGGAGAGAGTACCTCAGATCAACTGGCTATTTTTCGAGAAGAAAAATACCATCAATTGCTATTCCGAGGATGCCTCTTCAGAGTGAAGCACCCCCAAAAGAGGGAAATCAAAGATCGAATGCTCTAGAGGAGACAAAGGGAAAGAAAGCCAACAAGGACCCGCCAGGAGTTCAGCACCAGTTGGATCAAGACGAGACTATAGGTCCTCATTAATCAGGCAAAAAAAGGGTAGATAGGTAATCTCAACCCGGCCCTCAGAGTCTCCTTGTACAGGCCAAGCTGAGAAGAGGAAGGAATGGTCACTCAAACATCGGCACCAGCAAGCTCAAAGGTGAACTTGGGAGGAACAAAATGATGGGCTCGGATGAGGTCCAATACCTCTTGGGTAAGGATGGATACCTCATGATCTGGGCCCGACTGGATCTTGGACTCAGCCGAAGGTGATGATTGTCGAACCCGGAGAGAATGGTCCGGCGACCGACTCCCCTCCAAAGCTTAACCTCACTGTCCCTTATGGTGGGAAAGACGAAGAAGAACGAAGAGACAAGAAAGAGAGGAAGAAGACAAAGGGAGGTGGTTGAGCAACCAAAGAATAGGTACCCACCGAAAAACAAAAGAATGCAGAGGACACCGGAGCCGGGAATGAAGGACTTTGCCGGAGCACCACCGGATAGCCTGGACACTCAAGTCCGTAGGTGAGATAGCATCAAGAGCAAGATGTGCCAACTGAAGGAAGAGGCCGCCCTTATGTAAGGGGTCGAACAGCCCTGATCAAAGCGTCGATTCGGCTACTTGAGCGATCAAGCCATGTGTTAGCTCCGAATATGGCGCAGCAATTCACCAGAATCGATGCAGTAAATGTGTCTTGAGGAAAACGCTGCAATAATGATGCCTCAAGATATTCCGAATGCGGCGACGCTTCGATAAGACTAATTGACGCATTTAATGCCCATGATAAGAGCATTGCCCTTGATCGAGATGACGACATAATTTTCGTCACTCGAGCTGAGGTGTAGCTCGATCTCAAAAGTGGGGAGAAAATGTTGGAAGAAATATTGGGCACTTCGACTTCAGGCCAAACCTACCTCCTTGACTTTCGACGTAAATCGAGGGGAATAACTCCAATTCCAGCCGAGCAGCCGATCAACCGAGGTAAGCGACCTCGGCCCCAACCGAAGAACCAATCAACCGAGAAACCATCAGCCGAAGAGCACAATTGGCACGTAGTGATAAGGACTGACAATCCTAACAACTTACAACTCTAACAGCCTGCAGTTGTGGCAACACCACGACCTGTGCCCCACTAGCATTGTACGCCTCCCACGCAAACTTGTTCACATGCCCTGACCGTATTACCGGCTGTTACCTAGCCATCATTGCACGCCATGTCAGATCAAGTCAGGACAAAATGAGCTCTCCTATATAAAGAAGTAGCCTGGGGGGACCTCAAGTACACAAGGCATACCACAGGCAATATTACTTAAGAGAGTCATCCTATGCTGAAATTCTCTCCTTTCCATATTATTGCCTCGTTATTTTGACTTGGGCATAGGAAAATTTTCCACCAGAAACTCTCCGGCAAACAGACTTTCTTGCAAGCTGTCTTCGGGGGAACCCAACACCCGACACCCCTATCAGCCTGCTCAGCTTGCCTCCAGCCAACCTCAAAATTGTCCAAATTATGCTCCGACCCTTGGTCCAGATTCCATGACAACAGTACCTATCTCATATCCCTTTCAAAAATATGCTTTGCAAAAATAGATAAGGCTCCAATACCAATAAACTAAATAGTGCAAATAACCAAGCAAGTTGCAGTGGTGGATGTAAACCTGTAACTTTGAATCTTTTCGAGCATGTACACCCACTTTTTGGTCCTGGACTTCGACGGATGAAGGACCTTTCAGATTAGTTGTAGTGCATTCATCAAATGAAAGCAAGGTTTCTAGACAAGAATGTATGGACTAATTTTGTACAATCTGATTTGAAGAGTTTACCTCAAAAAGATAAAAGAAGAAGAAGAAAAAGGTGGAAGATCTTAACGTAAACTCAGTATAATCGATACACAATTCAAGAACTACTAATGAATTGGAATAATCTGTGAGACATGATTCATTCGATAGGTCATAAACAATTTGGTTGTTTCGGTAATAGTTCCTTGAATCATTCATTCATTCTTTCAACATAAAAGCTTGTAAAAAATTAAATATTTTTGAAATTATTTAGAAAAAAATTGTCGACAGGCATCATTGAGCGAATGGACAGGTTGGCTTTTGTTGAGAGGTCTACTTGGAGCGACCTCTGACTTGACACTGTGACTCATATGGCTTAACTACCAGTGTGTCATGATCATCTCCTAGTCATCATTATTTTGATCATAGAGCTCAAGAATATTGAATACCAACACGGTGGCCATATAGAACCTCTAGAAAATTTTCATATATTCTCCTCCTTAGATACAATATATATCTGATAACGACCACAAATATATAAAGATTTAGAGCAAAGAGGTTTCTGAAAGCTGTCAAATTGTATATTATAATTGTCAACTTAAAACAAATTTTTTCAAAGAAAAAAGTATTCTTCTACTTCAAGGAAAGAGAATTCAGGTGAAGGAAATTATTGTCTGCATTCAGAACAATTTTTGCAATTATGACAAAAATATGATAATGACAATGATGACGATGATTATAACATACATAGATGCCAATTCAAGTCATGTTTCTATATATCACAGACCAACATTAATTGGGATACCACTTGCTCCCATTCTCTTGCAATGCATCTCAATTGATCAGAGGAAAGGCTACCCAATGAGGGAAGTTTAACATATTTGCAATCTTCATATCCAGCTCTTTTGGTGCAAGCTCCACTAGAAAAGCCATGGCCATGGCGAATCCAGTACTTAGCAATCTGACCATTTATAGGGATCTTCTTGGAAGTGTGGCATGGACGTACCATTGGGATATGCATGACAAGATGCGAGACATTGGCACATGAATGATGATTGTGGCTTGCTCTGATGGGGATGCTCTAATCAAGGCCACATATCTATGCTGTTCTCTCATCATGGTTGTCACGATCGAGTTTGGATCGATGTCTCATTAAAGGTAACAGTATCAGGGGACTGGGAGGTATAGTTCACTTTCAATCTCTAGTGCACACAGCATTAAAGAGGGGGAGAGAAAAAAGCTCGAGTGCTATGTTTGTTCTTCTTGTTATGAGAAGTCTAAATATATATATACTGAGTTATTTGATGGGTAGTGTAAGCGCATAAAGAAGGCAGTGCTTTTTGTTGTTAAGAAGGTATCTGTGAGGTGATAGAAAACATAATAACGGGACCAGATTACTCCGTCTCTAATGTTATATGCTTTCTTCGCTTCTCCTGAGGAAGATATTGGCCATTCGCATGGCAAGTCCTCATGCACGTCTTCTGTTTCACACTCTGGGATTGAAGTTTTGGGCTCGACAGTCATGTAGTGAACCACAAAGCTAGCCTTGTGATAATGGCTTGAGGAGACCACCTGGTCACAAAAATAAGGCTTGACATGCACCATAGGTTACACCTCTTAGAGGGAAAATTTCTATCCATGACATGCACCATAGGTAACACATCTTTGGACTCCTTTTTTTTTTCTGATGAAAAGGAAGGATGTTTCATCCTGTGTTTTATTGCGAAGAAGTTTAAATATGTTCATGTAGGCTCATTCCTTGGTGCTCATGTTGATTAAGAGGGCTTATCATTGTATAGTGAATTTCAGGAACCTAGAGACTCAGGACTTGTTTGGTTCATAGAAAAAGAAAGACGGAAAGTGTAGTCAACAAAAAAAAAAAAGAAATATATGAAAAAGCTACTTTTTCTCCTATTGAAAATTGAGAGTCTTTTATTTTCCAAAAATACTTTTTGGCTATTAAAATATATGGGTAACATCTTTTCTTTTATTAAAGGTATAATAGGTATTTCATACAACTTTTTGAAGAAAATAGATACTCAACAAAATATAAACCATTTCGGAATATGTCACTTTCTCATGATCAACCAAACATGCTTAAATTATTTTTTCAGACATCGCATTTCTAGAAATTTTTTCAGAAAAAATATTTCAATAAGAAAAAAATTTATTTATGAGCTGCTAAGAAGGCGGCCCAACCAGCAGTACTGTTTGCCTCCCGATGGAATAGGTGGCCCGAAACGAGCCACACCTTTTTATTAGCTAGTATATATCACGGAGCAACGACTACCTGCCATTATTGCTATATCGGCATTAAAACCACTCGATCACTGTAGCCGAGTCTCTGAATGTAGCCTGCACTTATAATTATAAGCCTCTGTACATCTTCTTCTTTAAAACTTCTCCCGTTAAGATCTTATTATGGTATGCCAGCCAGTTGAAGATTTTTATTTTCTTGGAGCTGTAACTTTTCCATACGGTTTTTGCGAAGGAGGAGATAATCCTTGTGTGGCTAAGGAAGCTATAGCTACTTCTAACTGAGAATTTCCTTTAGGGGCACCATCTCCATTCGATCTTGTTATCATCATTTGACATTAGTGCTAGAAACTCAGATTCTCCCCTTGGCCTCAAGGTGTAGAAATTTGAACTCCTCTCTAACTGAAGTTTAATGTGTTAGCCAGCGAAGTATGAGGTTTTTCGGAGAAAATGAAGAGAGTTGGGAAAAGTTCTTTGAGGGTTTCTTACCGATACATGAATCATGCCAAAATGCGATTTCTTTGCCATTACACAGGCTTAGAGATATACTCCAAAAGAACTAAGATTTAGTTTAGAAAATATATTACCGGAGATGTGACATGTACCTGAGACTGTTGCTGGGAGCTTGGCCGTGTGTCTTGTTTTTGAAGTATTCTGTTCACTAATTGTCTCGAGGGTCTTTGAGGCTCCTGGTAGTATCTCCACCACCACTTCGTTAGTAGATAATGGATTAAGAAGGTGAAATTAGTAAAGTTACGGCGGTATGTTAAAATTAGTGAAGTTGATTTTTTTGGAATAGTCTTGATATATATTAATCTAGATTCATGCAAGGATCATTAATATATTCATGTACTTATCCATCTTTATATCTTTCAATAATGTCTCTTTATTTTCCTATACAGCCTTAATTACATGTAATTAATGTGAATGCATGTACTAGAAGTCTTCATAAAGTCTATAAAATACTTTTCTATCAGTTGTATTTGGGAACACAACCACAAGTTGATTGTTCTCCATCTGTGTATTGAGTTGCTTCGCTTAATTATTCACTCTTATTCTTCTTGGGACTCCTTTGCGTGTAGTTTGCCTTTTTTGTTCACATTGTGGTTGGCGATCTTGGGATAGTGTGACTTTGGTTGCACTATCATTTCCTACACGGTATCATAGCTACAAGGTTGGTAGCTGGTATGTGACAAGATCTCCGGGTGAAGAAAATCAGCTGGTGCTCTAAGATGGATTTGAATGGTCATATCAGTGAACTTTGTGGGGAATTGCTAAACCAGTCTAATTATAGAGTATGGAGAACATGTATAAAGTCTTATCTTATTGGTGAAAACTTGCAGGAGGTTGTGGGTGGAGTTGATACAATATCTCTAGAAAATAATGTACAAAATGCTAAAGCTCTCAGAAGATGGACGGAAAAAAAATGCTAAAGACATAATTTGTCTTGAAGTGGTCTATTTCTTTCGGTTTGTTTGATCATATTATACGATGTAATTCGGCAAGTAAAATATGGCAGACCCTTGACAAATTGTTCAACAAAAAGGATGTGGCTCGACTATAGATGTTAGAGAATGAGTTTGCAAATACAACACAGGGTTATCTCTCAATTACTCAATTCTTTCTGAAAATTAGAAATCTGTATTCAGAAATTTCTCTTTTGGATCTGGAGGAACTAATTTCTGAAGCACGATTGAAGCATCATATTGTTCGTGGCCTGAAACCAGAATATATTTCTTATGCTGCATCAATCCAAAGATAGGCTCAATATATAACAATCTTTGGAAGAGTTTTAGAATCTCTTATCCTCACGGGAATCCTTGGCAAAAATAAATAGCTAGTGTTTCAATAAAGTATAAAGAAGGAAGCGCTTTGCTCGCTAGAAAGAAAAATTTTGAAGAAAAAGAGAAGAAGAATGATTCAAGCATGAACATGATGCTGTAAATTCTTCAAATAAACGTAACAAGAAGACCTTTTAAGCGTTATCGGTATGGTAAACTTGGGCACATAAGAAGAAATTGTGATGTCAAGTTACAAAGAAAGGGAGGCTGTTCGAAATAGGAGAGAATTGAAGTGACTGCTTCAGCAGTCTAGCAAAAGAGAGGGAGGTTCTTGATGGTTGCACATACCTTAAACTTCGACTTGTGATGGATTCCACCCTTAAACTGATTCCAATGGTTTACGATGAGGGAGAATCCGTCTCCCCGGATATGCTCCTCCGCCATGAGGGAGTAAACTGTTTGGTTGTGGGGGCAAGAGACAGAGAATTCCCTTTACAAAAGCCTGTGAGTTGTCCACGAGTCCACCTTATTGACTTTGTGGGCAAGGGTGGTAGACACGTTGTCAACCTTGATCGGTCGATCATAAGTCTCCACAAAAGCGACATGATTGAGGTAGGAAGAAAATCCCAACCATCTCTGCCGAAACTGAGAGGAAGACTTTTGAAGATAGTGGGTGGTTTGGACTGTGAGTAGGACTATCGGTGTCTTGGTGTTGCATGGTGAGGGGATGGACTTTGTTCGGTGAGAGGATTTCTACCAGTGCACAGATGACCCGCATCTATGGGCTGAATGACCAAACTGATAGCATTTTGTAAGGATCCGTATGGACGTGTATTTAGTCCCACATCAATTATTCGCTGGATAGATTTTGGGTATTTATATAAGATCAAGAAACTAAAATAATATCTTCCGACTAGCCATTTTGGGTGAAGTCCTGAGTTATTACACATTTAAAGCATTTTATTAGGTTCTGTCAGTTCTGCATAAAATGGTTAGTATCTCCACGCCTGGAACATGTGTTGCTCATGGTGGTTGGATAGGTCGTGTGTCAAATATGGCAAAGAATGAATGGGTCGAATTGCCTAGGGTTTTATTATGATTACTTTCAGGAACTAGGGTGGGAATGAGGCGGTGTCAAGTCAGCATGGGGGTTAGATCTTCCATGCATGACTGCTTCCATGAAAGACTTGGGAGGATGGTTTAGTTCAACCTTTCTTCTCCAACCATTTCCCGACAACTTCACCCTTGATGCTAAAGCTGATCATGGATCAGGCTTTGTCTAGTCCAATCTTTCTTCTCCAACTACCTTCTGAAGCCTGATAAAAAATGAATAGAGTTCAAACTTTAGGCCCGACCCATAATGACTTTGATTGGAAATAGTTTTCTGTCCGAAAAAAAATCAGGCAGAGCAACAGAAGACATAGTTGATGTAGTAGTCGAGATCTACCTCCTCAATATTTTTAGCTTTTTCTAAAAGCTTTCTACTAATAAAGTCTATTTTAAAAAAGAGAGTCATATTAAGATTAAGAAGAGAAATCCAATTCAAATTGTGTAAGGGCGGACATCACAATTATAAATAGAGGCTATATATCTTATTTTTTTAATTTTAATGAAATAAAAAGGAATTTAAGTCCTACTTTTTAAATTTTTGTATCTTCTTCTAGTTATTCTTCGAGAGAATGGTCTGAGAAATAGCCCACCCTGCTAACTGCTGCGTCGGACGGCATGGGTACTTTTGCTTTCGGCAAGGAACCCAGAGCCGTTCCTCGCTCGTAAGATGTACCGTTCGCCGGCATCCTTCTTCCTCTTTCTTTGGAAAAATTCTTCTCTCCATCCTCCTATTGTTCCTCACATTCTGTTCACTTAACCGTTGCTCTCATCTTCCTCCACGGTCGCCTACAGTAGCAGAACTCTTGTCGGACTTTGTTTTTCTTTCTTTTTCTTTTTTTTTTGATAAACATCTTTGGACTACGTTTTGCAATTCAGTATTGCAATCTGTTAATGCGTTCATCATACTAACCTAACATTGAAATTATAGGAGGCTCCTTTTCACTCTTTGATCCAAGTAGGATATCCAAACTAATAGAAAGCTTGGATTTCCTTATAGTTTCAGCTGTTGATGGCTCAATCTGCTGAAAGTATTTTAGTTTAGTTAGTTAATTGGTAGATTTCCATGGGACATCATGTGGTGCTTCTTATTCATGTCCACCCTACAAGGAAAACAATATTATCATAATCTTGTGATTGGATTCCTCAATCATTTGACTTTAATAATTGTGATGCCCTACATCGTACTGAGAAAGCAATAAATGGTACCTTCTTACCCAATATTTGTTGAAGCGAAGGCTGTTCTCTCACCACTTAAAAGTGGTGGAATAAGAATCAAATCCATTTTTTCCTCAAGTTAATAATAAGTGCCATCATCTTGTTTGTCTTTTTCCTCTTCTTTTTTGTTTTTGATAAAGAAGAAGTATATCCATTTTTCTCCATTTTTTATTAACATTTTTCTTTTGGTAAAGAAATATTATTGTTCCAACTTCCAAATCTATCGTATGCCACTAAACTTTTTCCTTTGTTTTTCTTTCTTTATGATCTTAATAGTAGATATAATATTATCCTTTTTCATCCACTAGAGACTTCAAAGGAAAATTCTATGCATGTTCTTAATATCATTTTGAGAACAAAACAAGTCAAAATTATTTGCAGAAGACCTAATTGGCTTATTTGACCTAGTTTACTGGATCAAATCCTAAGCTTTGGCGAGTCAAGTATCTAATTAGTGGAGCATCAATTACAGTAATTCTTGTGCAAAACATATATACCAATGGAACCAAAAGAGCTCATCAATAATCATAGTGCACTGCAAATGATTCGAGCAAGATATAATCAAAGATCAGGCTAATTACAAGGGAACAAAAGAGGGAGAAGAACACAAAAGGATGGCTTAAGGTGGGAAGAGTGACCCTCTTCCTGCCATTCTTATCCAATGGTTGCTTTCATAACCAGTTTAATATAATGCCTTGAGAATGAACCTAAGTCTACTTTGACCCAATTGATAGCCTAAATGAGCCTTAAAATTATATGTTGACCAGATCAGATCGGCAAAAAAAAAAAGAAGCCTAGAACCAACTGGAAGAAGAATAAAAGGAATTAAGACTCTGTATGATGATTGCAGGATAAACCAAAGTGGTGAAATAAGGAGACACTTGCCAAATGAATTCACCTGTTGAAGAATAACTTTATTTTGGTTGCTGCAGTACCCCTTGGATTCTAACAACTTTATTTCATTACAGGAGGTGAAATAAATGAGTTATTCCCTTTTTACCACTTATTCCCTATTCAGCATTTAGCACCATCTTACAATCAAACAGCATTTCCAAATATCCTGCAATCATTATAAAAAGTAACAAGTTCTGCAACCAAATAATTTTTAGATTTACTCCAAAAATAAGAGAATCTTGGATGGATGTCAAGGAATAGCTCCAATTCCCCTTCCTGTCCCACCATTTAATTCAATAAACTATCTACATAACAGCATGGGATGGGATCCCTGATATGGGACGTTAGCTTCACACAAACCTTCCTATTAAAAAACATTTTAAAAATTGTATGCAGGATAGCTACATTTTAAAATATCTACATTTTCTTTTAATGGATTTTTTTAAAAATTGTGTACTTAGGCTTTTATGCATGTAATATTGTTTTCTTATTTTAAGTTTTCACAAAGTTCTTTATTAATCTTAAGTTAGTTATGCTGCATTTGGATGCAAGATAGCTAACTAAAAGGTGGTTAACCTTATATTTGGGTATCCATAAATTATCACTTTATTCCAAGATTAATTATCTTTTGTGTCATTGGATTTTGAGGGTTAGAGCAATTATTTAAAGAAAAATATGAAAAAGTTTGAGAGAGGAGAAACATGAGAGAGAGATAGAAATCTTTGCGCGTAAAATTACTTTTACCGAGCTACATTATTTTCTAGAGTGCTACTACCAACCACCTAGTACCATACATTTTTCTGTTGAATTTACCAATCCCTAAAGACTCATTTGGTTCACGAGAAGAAGAGAGAGAAAAGTATGCTCAATGGAAAAATAGAAATTTTCACAAAAAAATGGTAAATTTGCTTTCTCATAGAAGTAAGATTTCTATATTTTATGGAAAAAATCCAATTTCCACCGGTTAAAAATTGAGATTTTTTTTTTAAAAATGCCCTTAAGCATTTAGATAGAATGAAGTAACATATTTTCCTTAATTAAGAGTATAATAAGTATTTTACATAACTTTTTAGAAAAATAGATGCTCAATAAAATATAAGCCATCTGAAATATGTTACTTTCCCATAGTTAATCAATTATACAAAAACTATTTTTTCAGGCATCATATATTAAGAAAAACTATTTCAGTGAAGAAAAATTTTTTCTACGATTAAAACAAATTCTAAAGGCATACGAGATTGGTGTAGTAACTGGGATCGGGTGGGTGATAGACAAGCCCAATGTACGAACCAAGGTTTATCTAACATTCAAACACGACCTAAATATGAAGAATATAATAACATTCATATAGTCTTTTATTTATTTATTTATTTATTTTGGTCAGACAGCATCTCAACCCGACTTTGATTGTAGAGGTTTTGACCTGTCGATTAATGGTGTGGTACGTGGAATTTTTAAATACGAAGTAATTTCATTCACACGTGCACTTGAACACTTACCTCTCAGATTCTCCATTATTTCCAAACTAGCTGGCCTCCTTTGTTTCTTTCTGTTGTGGGATGGGTTCTCGAATTTAGTCCCACATCGCCGGATCGCAAAAAGTTCTGTGCCTTATAATGAGGAAGCCAAAATCTTTCCTTTCGAGATGCCTTTTGGGGCAAAATTGTGAGGGAGGGCTTGTGGCTCCTGTCAAAAAAAGGGCAGTATCTACGCGGACCCCCGCAGGCTACGATCCACGAACCCGAAAGGTCTGTGCATGAGGAGGCCAAAACCTTTCCTCTCGAGACGCCTTTTGGGGCAAAACCGTGAAGGGGGGCTGGTGGCTCCTGTCAAAAAAGGGGCAGTACCTACGCGGACCCCCGCAGGCTACGATCCACGAATCCTCCAGAGCGGACAATACCTCGGGACGGATGCAGTCGTTTTCTCTGTCCAGATGGTAGGGACTGTTGCCGGGGCGAAACCCTGCAACAGATGGCACTAGAAGGAAGGCCCCGCCCACGCACAGACCTTCCCGCTGGGGGGGCTGTGTTGTGGGATAGGTTCTCGAATTTAGTCCCACATCGCCGGATAGCGGAAAGGTCTGTGCCTTATAATGAGGAGGCCAAAATCTTTCCTCTCGAGGCGCCTTTTGGGGCAAAACCGTGAGAGGGGCTGGTGGCTTCTGTCAAAAAAGGGGCAGGACCTACGCGGACCCCGCAGGCTACGATCCACGAACCTCCCAGAACGGACAATACCTCAGAAGGAACGCAATTGCTTTCTCTGTCCAGGCGGTGGGGCTGTTGCCGGGGCGAAACCCCACAACACTTCCTCTCAATTTCTTCGCACCATCGATGGTTTCATCCGGTTTTGTTCTACCAACCCCGAGTCTCTGGGTGGCCACCGGCTAATCATTGAGGTTCCAACTCCTGAAATCATTTAAAACTGGAATTATTGGGTAACTCTCTATTTCCTCAACCATTGGTGCAACATTTTGTATAATATCGTACGTAGGTCTCAGATGTTTGAAGAAAAAAGTGGTTGCATTCTGCTGTCATTAACATTGGAACGAGAATCATTAACATGGAGAAAAAAAAAATATAGAACTAGTTGTCCCCCACCTTTTGTGAATGATTGCAAATGGTTTGTAGTGTGTGCGTGTGTGTGTGTCTATATATTGTACACCAATTCACTGTATCAGTCCTCAACATCACCACACACATCATCCGTTTTTTCATGTCTTATTTAACTTTGTATCATGCCCATTTTGCTGCCATGCCAATTTTACCAAGCAAAACAATTTAAGCAGCACGGCCACCCACATGATCTGCTTTTTTTTCTTGTCGCGCAATACAGGAATCGAGTCGGTGGACCTGCATACACCTTCTAAGGGCCGTCGAAGTCCCAACCTAAATCCTAGTTTGTAAGTCTGTTGAAAAGTAGACCCATAAAGATCCTTTAATCTTTCTATGGGATTCGGGCTCTAAGAACTCATTTGGTTTGCAAAAAAAAAATTTTCTCACTTGAATAAAGATAATTCCTAAAACTATGATGCCTAGAAAAATAATTTTAGCATATTTGGTTGATCATGAAAAAGTGGCACTTTTCATAGTAGCATATATTTGATTGAGTATATTTTTCTAAAAAAATTCTATGAAATACCTATTGCACCCTTAATATAGGAAAAGACCTTGTCCATTAATTTTTATAGCTTAAGAATACTTTTAGAAAAAAAGAGACCCCACAACCAGTGAGAAAGTAGCTTTTTCATATCCTCCATGAGTTTTTCTTTCCCATGAAGTATCAAAATCTTAGTCGCATGAGAATGCTACTTTCCTATCTCTTTTATCTGAAAAAACTCCGACCAAATAAGAGCCATTTTTTTGTTTTATCGCTGACCACAATTTTTCTCCTTTTTCTGCACACCAAATGAGTTCTAAGTGTCCGATCGATATGCACTATGCTCAAATAGGCTGCTCAATCCATAAATTCAACAAGAACTTCAGCTCAATCTTGTTGGATTATCGAAATAGATCTTGGAACCGGAAACTGCAAAGAGAAAGGGTGCTGACCACTGGGCTAAGGTTCAATTTGCCCAAACTGTATCCTAGTTAAAAGGAACTGAAAGTATCATCTACCTCAAATGCAAGTTTAATTATCCTGAAAAGCTGATAAGCTTTCCATAGTTCTGGTGCTTAAAATAATGCATTAGTTTGATAACCACCTCTTAACCAGGCTAGATCCTCTTGGGTTTTGACTCTAGGGCATAGGCTTCTTCGCTAGCTACGTTGTTGCTTTGCTGATTTTATGGTATCTAGCTGGTTGAACTTTTTCCGGTTTCTTGCTCCTAGAACCTGTTCTTCATTTCATCTTCTCTATGAGAAGGAACTGGATATGCTTTCCCATCCCTTCTACTTTGTAGAAGGCCAGGCTTCAATCCTGGAATTATCTCAGGTGGGCTACACCCTGAGTTTCCAATGCAACAAGACCATCTGATAATAACTCTACCAAATGATTAAGTCATAGGGTAACACTCATCCAAACAATAACCTATTAACAGGTAATCTAAAGCAGCTACCATACCACTGGCTTCACAGAGTGTAGAATTAGATCCAGAAATCATCAAAGAATGCCTGAACAAGCATCACACTGTAGCTTTTCACAATCCTCGAATATGATTACTTTTGAGCAAGCAATTAAGCAGTCTGCAAGATCCTCTGTAAGTGAATTTATATTTTATGAAGACACTTGTAAGTTCTCGTGAAACAAAAGGTGTCAAGAATGATTTAAAATCATGCACCCAGAAAGCATGGGCACATAAACTAGATTGCTCATAAGTCCTCTCCCATCTTAATGCATATTCAACCATCTATTTTTCTTCTTTTTCATTGGGACTACATAGAGTAACATTAGCTTGGATAAAGATGACTACTTTCTACTATGTTATTGGGCCATGACCTTGGAATCAAAATTTAGCCCGAGTAAGAAAGAATAAGATGCAAAAAGCAGTTGTATTGATATCTTTGACCATTGTGTCTCTCCCATCTTCTAGTAATAAATCTGATGTTGTTCCGCCTCCTTTAAAACAGATAAGCAGAACTTCATTCATCCCGTCATCTCGCTTTCCTGCAGTGTTACCAATGATATATTAGCTAATTGATATATTTCAATCAAGCAATAAGCTTAAATAAAAAAATCATTGAACATACCATAAGATTAGATCAGATCTTAATTAAAACATAATTTCCATACCGAGAAGTACAAGCAGAATATCTATGCTTCCTCCAAATGTTAGGAGTTCTTAAATTTATACACTTCTTGAAATGATTTGTAATGGATACAGCCATCCACTGAAATGAGTGGCAGTGGAAGATTCAAGAGTGGGTTTAAATGGAGATGCCTACATTTGTTGAAAGGTGAACTCTTCCATTACCCTTTAGCAGCCAAAGTGATATTGGCTGCAGCATCCATCTGAAAGTAAGCTGTCAAAAACATCCTTCCAGAAATACTTTGATAAGGCATGCTCTTTAATAATTATGGTCATGACTACCAAAAAAAATCCTTTTAAATGGCTGCAAAGTAAAAAACCTTTTCATTGGAACTCGTTTAGACCAACAGCCATTTAATCTTCTAAGGCCCTGTTTGGATAGGACTTTATAAGGTCCTCATCCACCAATAATCCCTCTCAAGGATTGCCCATGATGTTATTCCAAGTCTTTCCAATCCTGAGCTATACAACATTGAGGGTCTTATTGCTGTAAAAGAAATGGTAATAATAAAAAAACCTTGAACAAACTAAAGACACCCTAAAGCAGAAATGATCATTTCATCTCCTTAAAGGCCATAAGTTCAGTACAAATATTAACAGCGAAAAGATCAGGTCCACCACCACCAATGTGCTGTATGAAAAGGTTTTAAGAGGGAAAATGCAAACCCAAGCACCAATAAATAAAAAAGAGTAGAAAGATATTTTTCATACGATATTTAGGAAATAAAAAGAAGTAACCTGAGAGTTTCAGGCCTTCTTATAATCTTGGCCTCTTTATCAAAGTAATGATCAAATACCTAAATTAGTAGAGCCTAAAACAAAATACAATTCACATAAAGTAACCTAGGGCATTTTGCTTTTTTTACAAGTGAGATGATTTTAGGCATGTGTAGCTCTAGATTTCCATTAGAAAAGAAATTTGAAGCACCATTCACCACAGGAATTACAGCTTTTATCTTGTTGGTACTTACAAACTATGATGTCAGGTTTCTATACCTTGTGAACATAACAAATGCATCATAATCTACTGACTCAAGGCATCTTAGCCCACGGCTGACCTGCTTAAAGCCGGTCATTAAGTTTCCACCTGTACCTAAAATTTCAGTTAAAAGACCTCAATTACGCACATTTTCAGCATGTGAGATGCATTTAGCAACTTAGCAATCAGGACATATTCACCACCCTTATATTTACTGTTCACTACATTTCTATCACATTGCAGAAAGTGGCCAATTTTATTTAAAAGTAATATTATCTAAACCATTTAAAGTTTTGCTTAAACACATTAAAATTGTTCCAATGCTTATGGATCTGAGAGCCTACAAAAACCATGTAATTGTTTCAAAAGTCATCAATAAAGTACATTGTCATCCTAAAAAATATTTAAAACTAGAAGCTTGCAGATGCAATGAGCCGGATCTCAAACCAAATTAAAAAAACCAAAAAAAAAGGTAGTAACAAACTAGTAAGCATGAAGGCAGAAGAGAAAGCTATTGCCATAGTAAAGAATAGTTTATTAATGCAATGCTTACTTGGACAAAGATGGATAACAACAATTTGCCTATCATATATTTATGACTCTTCTCCACGATAAAAGCAAGACCAATGTGTAGAAAAAAATTCTCATCTCTGTAAAGTTCTGCATAGTAGATCATGTAATATGGGGGCAGGTACCATGACCAGCCAAACCATGCCAAGCTTCGCAAGACCAAGCTGATTCATAGGTGAAGAATTCGACAAGCAAATATTTGATTTTATTTCAAGTTTTCTCCATTAGAGACATTACCAATTTTTCACGTAATTTCTAAATTTGTAGTTGAATAAATATAGTATGTTTCCTTACTATTAAGTCTTATTTCTAGTATGACTTTTGTAATGAGTTTTATGCCTGACTAAGGGGATGGGTCCTATATATGCTTCTAAAGCATTTTATGGATGGGTGGTTGAGTTTTACATATTAATAGAATTTCAGAGAGAACTTCCTTCACAGAGTGAAGTAATCTTCAATCTATTTTCCCTTCAATTTGTGTGTTGAACTTCGAAGACTAGTTCTGGCAATCAAATCACCCTTCACTTATCATGTTAAATCATCATCTTAATTCTTTCAAATAAAATAATAATTTCCTTCAAAGTTATGTGCACCTTCCCATGCTCTAAATCTTTTGTACATCATTCTTCTTTATTGCATCACCCCTCTCATATACTAGGCATAGTTGCCATAAAATTTATTAAATAGATACAAGTTTAAACAGTTAAAAAATGCTATTCGTACATAAGAGTCTAAACAGCCATATCTATCTAAATGAAATAATTTAATACATAAGTGGTAAAAGATTATAACAAATATTAGATTCTCATTATAAAAAAAAACTTATAAGTGGCATTTGAAGTTATATATTATTAAACACAATGTCTAACCTAGTTGGAAAAAAAAAAATGTTGATCAATGTGGGTATAATCTTATTATCTAGAGTAGAATAATCAAGGATAAAAGTGGTAGGTACAAAACACAAAAATAGTGCTGATGGTCATAAGCAAAAGAAAAAGAGCAGTACGAGAAAAAAAAGGACTTTTTTTATTGTAATGGTTAACCAACAAAAGAATAGAAGATAACATCTAGAGATTGTAATCAAAATCTGAGAGTCCGAGAGATTTTGAGCAAGTGAAAGAAAAATGAAAAATTACTTCATCGATGTGGTCAACGCACTTTCTCGCTTACTATAAGATTAAATGTTAAGGTTGGGTGCAAATAAAGCAAAAGAACACTTTTCTCTCATCTTAGCATACTCAAGTGTACTAAAACAAAACATGTATTAGCCTTATCTGGCACATCAAAAGGGAAATTAGTAATTGAAAAATGGCTCCTTTAATGTGAGATCATTTTATAAGTATATAGCATGTTTTATTTCAATCATTAAGGTAATAGTCAAATATAAACATTGTACAAGAAAATTTTAAAAAAAATGAATGCTAGGTAATCGTTTAACTAGTAAAGCATATTAGACGACTATTTAAGTAGATATAAATTTCCAACCATACTTAGCAAGCAATCAACATTTAAGAAGGTACCAAATAAGCAATTAAGTACTACATTGACACTTAAGCAACTTGAGCTTAACCGGATGATTTTGATCAACTTGCGTCAAAAGGCAGCCACCAGCATCCTTCTAGCAGCACTTGTGAATCATAGGTAAGATAAACAGCCAGATGAAGTAGAAGGTAGTATGGTAGGGTTCAGGGGATGTCTTTGGGTGGATCTGAAGTTACTTCTCTTAGACTAAATGCTAAGGTCACTATTATGTCCATAACAGGGTCGTAATCGACAAACACCAACTACTATTATCCGTTGGTAGGGTTGTATGCCAACTACTACTATCCGCGGGCAGGGTTATATGCCAACTACTATTACCTGCTGGCAGGGTCATATGCCAACTACTATTACCCGCCGGTAGGGTCGTATGCCAACTACTATTATCCACTGGAAGGGTCGTATGAACTGGATGTCGATCTACCCCACTTTCAATGACCATACATAACTATCTGAGAGCTTTTTTGTCATAGTCATTAAAACATCTTTTGTTAAATCATATTTTTTGAATCATATTTTCTTGAATCATACATGAATAAAACACTAAATGGTTTTATTAAGTTCATTGCCCATAAATAAGCATTTAACAGTAGAATAATCATGAAATTATTCTTTTCATAACAAAAATACATATTTTATAAATATGGAGTTCATAGTTCATAAATAGTGCTTAACGGTACAACAATCATGAAACCATTATTTCGCAGTAAATTATGAGTTTCATAATATCGTATGTTTGATCCTCGATTTGAAGATAACATGATATCATCAACATTTAATACTATTTTCATATTTTCATAATATCAAAAAATAAGTGAAAATTTAAAAACTAAAAGGAGTGTTAGGATTACAAGTTCGAAAACTAGTAAGGAGTATAAAATTTATTTACCTCTTTTGTCTTAGAATGTCAAACTTTAGTAGGTAATTCAGTTAACCCTATTAAAAATATTAAAAGCGAAATTAATTTATGTATAACGGTTTTCATCGAATTAAAATAATAAAAAATAAGGACAATTAGCCGGATGATAGCATTCAACAATTCCGGATGAGTCAGGCCTAAGCAATTCGATCAATAAATCATAGGCATAGACTCGATCAGGGCCAAGATTAATCAACATGGTTTATCAATGAAGGTTTCAAAGAGATTCAATAAGGCGAGGGTGATCGGTCCAGTAGGCAGAGATCAGGTCAACAGGATCCGATACTGAATACCATAGATCTTCTAGAGAGAGAAATATGAGAGAAGAAAGAAAAAATAAGAGAAACAAGAGAGGGATAGCTCTCTCCTCTTTTTCTTCTCTTCTTTCTCTCTTTCTTTCTTGGTAAAATAGAGGAAGAGGGGTGGCTGGTGGCTGTGATCAGGGCAGCCGGCGGTGGTGACGGCCGACGGCGGTGGCCGATTGGCGAGAAAATTCAAGGAATAGGCCCAAAAAACAGGAGAATCGGACCTTTTCCTTGATTTTCTGTCATTGGCCGCTCACCGGTGGCCACAACTCCGTCGTGGAAGAGAGTAAGGCCCTGTTTGGGGGAGCTGTTAGTAGTAGAGCTTTTCGAAATAGAGCTGTTGGAAGTAGAGCTGTCTGAAGCAGAGCGTTTATAAAAAGCTGTTTGCTGTTTGGTAACTACATTTCTAAAGTGTTGTGGCACTTTAACATGTATTTAGTAAACAAACTGAGAAAGTACTTTTGTGTGACAAAATGACCGTAAAGGACATTACCAGTATTATACAACAGAGCATAATAAAATATAATACGTATTAATACATAAATATATGATATAATATAATATTAATGTAATGTAATATAATATTATTATAATATAGTACTATAACATTATGTATTATAGAATAATAATTTAATATAATATTAAATTATTTAACATAACATATCAATGTGTTATGATATAATGTAATATAATATTATATTTATAGTATAATACAATAATAAATATATAAAATATTATAATTATTAGTGTAAATAAATTTTTCATCCTTCTAATGACCATTTATCTTTCTAACAAATTTTCTAGCTAGGTGATAAAATTGGTTAAATAATTACTAATATTTTTATTTATTTATTTATTTATTTAGATCAGATTATGTGCCACTCACTCATTATTTTTTTATATTTATTTTATTTAGTTATTTAGTTATTTATTTATTATTTTATTTTATTGAAATATAGAAGGATCGCCGGCCATGGGTGGTGGCCGGCATGGTGGCTGCCACCGTGGCAGCCACGAGCTCCCAAAACAAAAAAAAGAAAAAAAAGAAAAAAAAGAAGGAACAGAGACGGCGGCGTTGAGAGGAAAAAGAAGATAGAGAGGGAGAGGGAGAGGATGGTTGAGAGAGTAAGAGGTGGGATGAGGATTTTGGGAGAAAAAGTGAGATTTAAATGAGGGTATTGTCGTCCAAAAAACAGCTTCCCGACAAAGCTGAAAACAGCATTTTCGGAAAGCTCCAAATTGGAGCTTCTCCCCAAAAGTTGTTTTCAGCTTCCCGCAAAAGCTGAAACAACTTTCCAAAAATTTTACCAAACACCATTTTTTATCTAAAAGTACTTTTGGAGGGCCAAAAAGTGCTTTTTGGCCCTCCAAAAACTCCCCCAAACAGGGCCTAAGGCCGTGGGACCCAACCGGAGGTCTGGCGCCAAGAGGCGGCAGCACTGGTGGCCAGAAAGATGAAGAAAAACTCAGCCAAAATAGGGAGAAAAAATAGGATCTTTTTTTGTCGGTCGATTTCTGACCGATTTCTCGGCCGACAGTCGCGATTTCTAGTCATGGGAAGAATAGGAAGGAAAGGAGAAGTCTAGGGCCTTACCTCAACTCTAGCGACATCCGGCAGCCCTGTTTTCCAGCGAGCACAGTGACAAGATGTTGTGACATTGAAGGGAGAAAAGAAAAGGAAAGAGGAGCAGTGGCACTCGATGGGGGTGGGGGCTCTCTTTAATAGGAGCCCGGCTTAAACGTGGAAGGATTGGGACTCCTTCCATCTCCTCTTGACAGAATCGGGGAAGAGGACTCCTGTTCGGAGTCCGACTTCTCTCTCGCCCATGCACGGGCCGTGTGAGCCCTTGCTCACATGGGCTTGCGGCCCATTTCATGTGCGGGCCAGTCAATGGAACGGGCCCTCACACTTAGAATATGGAATATCCCTAAACGCCCCGATTAAGATGACAGGATGAAGGCACGATAGTCTCGTCCCGTCCCAACACTTTAGACATGGAATGTCCCAAGATGCATTGATTAGGATGCTAGGATGATGGTAGGATGGTCCCATCCTGACATTTTGGACAACCCATCCCGACATCGTGCAGGACTACCAGGATTTGAAACTATGGTATCTAGAATATTATACAATAGGCACATACCTTGGAGACTTAAGAAAAAAAATTATAAAATAATAGTACATCCTGCAATGTTGTATGGCTCAGTGCTAATAATAAAGAAAAATACATAAAAACAAATTAAATGTGAAAGAAATGAGAAAGTTAAGATGGATGTACGGTAAAACTAGGACGGATAGAGTACGAAATGAATATATTAGAGGAGTCGTAGAAGTTGCACAAATTAAAGACAAAGTAATGAAAAATTGATTAAGAAGGTATGGACATGTACAAGAAAAATTTGAGAAGGCTCCTATAAAAAGAGATACTTTAGTTTGTGCTGAAGGTCGAAAAAAAGAATAGGAAGGCCTAAATTAACATGAATGTGAGGAAGGATATAGAGAAACTTGAAATAAAATCAGAGGTTGCCATAGATGGGAATACTTAGTTAATGAGAATTCATGAAGCTGACCTCATATAGTTGGAAAAAGGATAGATGATTATGATTATGATCCAAGTTGAAAAGAACATGCTTATACTGAGTAGGCTTGCATGTGTTGTTGACTTAGGTCTTCAAGGCTCTAACCAACTTGCCTTAAAAACACAAACAACCAGTCATGGTAATCCTATTCATGAACTAGAACTAGATAACGAAAATGGGAACCTCATGACCCTATTGAATGTCCAGCCATCAAACCACTAATTATGATTCCAAAGCTAACTTCACTCTATGAATTCCCCATCAAAGTGGCTTTTAGATGCAAAAAATATCTCCTTAAAATTTAGAAAATAGTCAACCATGACAAAGACCAGCAAAATAGACACTTCCTAAGTTTTGTATCATTGATATAATTAAATTATTCACTATGATAAAAGCATTAGACTTTCATCAACTCCCAATGCTACATGATCTCATGTATGCCTACTGAATTCAGGGGTGTATGTGTTAAATATTGAGTCTTTCCCTTTTTTAAGAATTTTTTTCTTATGAACCCTGACCGCAAGTGTCATATTGATATCTTGTATAAGGCTCAACCAAAGGGTCAAGGCAACATCCATTAAACTCAATACACTTACTGACTCCCAATGCATCACAGAATATTTATCTGAGACATATTTCTTTGAAGCTGGCATCCATCCCGTTAAACACCTATGAATGTACTACTCCATGTCAAGAATAGTCGTTGACTCAACTAGGACTAGAAATGGGATCGAGCTGGGTTAGCTTCGCGTTGGGCTGTGGTCCTTTGGCACGAGAAGAATCAGATCGGACTTGGGCCTGAAAACCAAGCCCAAAAAAGTTCTAGGTTGGGCAAGGGTCTAGCTTCGGCCCGGTCCAGGCCCAGCCCAAAGCCTAAGCTCGACAATGGACTCGGTCCAAGCCTAAGAATAGGCCCCCTTGCCCCACTCATTCTCCTCTCCGGTCTTCCCTCTCTGCTTTCTCCCTTCTTTCCTCTCCCTCCCAATCTCTCTCTTCACTATCTCCTTTCTCTCCTGCCCAATCCCTCTCCCCGTCTCCTCTCTCTCCCTAGCTCTCTCCCAATCAATCTCTCTCCGCTCTCTTTTTTGATATCCTCTTTCCGTCTCAATCTCTCTTTGCTCACTCTCCCTCCCAATCTCTCTCTCATCTCCCTCCCAAACTCTCTTGCTCTCCTTTACCTCCCGATCTATCTCTTCTCTCTCTTCTTGCCCCACATTTTTCTCTCTTCCCCTCTCTCTCGTTTTGACTACATGCCATGTAGTCATGTACACTTATAGCTTTCTAAAGAAAGAGATCCTCTTACACTAACATGGGCTAATTTAAGTTATTTTCAACTTTTCATAACCAAACGTATATTCAAAATCTTAGCAGTCCTAGAAAACATAATAGAATGGCCATGCTTACATCATCCCAAGGAATTCAAGAAATGGAAGTGGGAGTATGCAGGTTGGTATTATCTAAGTGACCCTAAAAGCTCACCACAGAACCTTCATATTTTTAAACATTTATTATGTAACTTGGCCACAATATTTCTATTCAAACATGCTAACCTAGAACCTCACTATGTAGCTTAATGCTTAGAGAGAATGAGGGGACCAGTGAGATAGGCATTTCAAACAAAAGAAAAATAAGATATAAACTCTAAAATAAGAATAAAATATGGACAAGTAGTGTATTGTTCCTCCAGTGAAAATATGGCATCATGAAGTCAAATTCCCAAGACCTCAACACATAAATCTTCCTATTGTGAAATCCTGCCTTTAGTTTTGCTGTTAGTTTTTACTGCTGAAAAAGCGTGACCCACTCAGTGTGTTGCATGATAAAGGTTCCATGAAAATATGATCAAGCTTCTGGCCAAAATATATCAGAAATTTCTTCAAAATGTACTTAAGAGATAACTGCAGAAAGCAAATGTCGACGTCATTTTGAAAGACACAATCATGCAACATTCTCACAGGAAAAATGTGAATTTTGACAACTCTCATAACCAACATTAGAAGCACCAAAGCTCACCATTGAGATATTTTTAAGATTTAAAGTCCGGTGCCATTTACAATATAAAAACTCCTACACCTTGATGTCCATTTGAACACAATCAAAACCATAACAACCAAGCCTTGTCTTATATATTTGTAGCTCATTTTACAAAAATGAATGTTTACCATTAATTCCTAACAATAGCAACCCCTTGTATTATTGCAAGCTTTTCCTAATTCATTATGTGCAGCATTGTTTATGTACATGCACATCAGACAAGTCACCAGATTTATTATTTCAAATATAAAACAAATGAGATCTAAAAATTTAAAATAAGGATTTAAACAACTTCCATACAAAATATGTAGCATACCTCCAATTTGGCTTTGGCCTCAGCATCGAATGTTTTGCACAGTATCTCATAGTTTTTCTCAGCACCTATCTGTTTAAGAGAGAGAAAGAGAGAGAACAAAGTAAGGAACAAGAGCAATAATTCTCAAACTTCTAATAGTTATTTCTCTCTCACACACAAGCGCAAAAAAAAAAAGGTTAGTCTGATAGTTAAGCTCTGCATACCAGTGGATCCACTCGTGAAGGTGAAATTGTTGAAATTATGTATCTGTAATGATAAAAAAATGATAACTCTTGGTTAGTTTCAAGCAGATGGGTTGCATGATGATAAACAGTTTTTGTAAATTACTACAATTAAAGGGGGTCCTTTTCTGATTGTCATGAAAATTACTTAAGAAGTAGTTTACCTTAGTTTACTAGTATAGAAATTCATGGCCAGTACATTAGCTTTCTGTACTGTCAGCATCACAGCTCCCATGTGATTCTGCAGATCATGTAAGATGCTACATTTAATGCCTGCTCAATCCTGATAGAAGGCATTTATACCTTAAGATATTCACTATTCAAACATAACTTTAATAATCAGCCAACAATGGAATACAGGCAAGAAATAAGATAATATAACAAAAAGCATGGTGATTAGCATGCAGGTGATAGAAAAATTGACCATAAAGAACACAAAAATAAGGTATTGAGGCAGATATCATGAACAGTAAAACTAAAAATACTTGAAGTTAGAAAATATCAGCAACTTGATTAAAAAAGTCAATACCTTGTGAGCAATAAGCTCAATTAGTTGCATTAAAAACTTCCCTAATCCCTTCCCTTGTGCACAAGACTCCAGCTGTAGCTCATACACATAAATAACAGGTATGTCTTCCTCAACAATAAATCGGTAATGCACAAAACCCACAAGACGATCTCCATCACCCATCCAACCAGCAGAAGTCATTTTTTCATCTGCCCTTAAAGATTTCCCATCAAGAGTTGCATTTGGTGATTCTCGTACAAATATATACCGTGCTTCTGGCGCAACCATTTCCCTCCGCTTCACTTTCTCTTCCATAGGCCATTCTGAACCATATGGCCCCTCCATATTGACCTAGACATTTTGATTTATTAACTTCACATTTTTCTGCTACAGAAAACAAACTAAATTTATTTTCTGGACTGGAAAAAATTAGATATTGGGGGCAGTCTTTTTTACCTTAAGAAGATTTTGAATGTATTTCTTTATTGGAGAGGAAAGTTGGTCTCCAGATCCTGACTCCAGGTAGACTGAAAGACCTGGTCATGAGAAAGTCATGTACAATACACCACTACTTAATGAACAAACAGGGATCAATGTAAAGGAATATATATATTAAAATAAGAACAAGAAAGAAGAAATGAAGAAATGAAGCAAAAAGTTTAGCAACATAGGTTAAAATAGACATCGAAGAAACAATTTATCTACGAATTTTAACTTCAGATATTCCATGAAATATTTGATTTTGAAATTAGGCAACTGCATTTTTCTCTAAAATGATCAAATTCTTAATGCAGTATAAAGAATTTATGAATTAAGACAACAAAAATTCAAACTCTGCTGACATGGTGCACTTCAATAAAAGAATCGAGATACAACTTTGCTTTTAGAAAGACCAAAGTCTGGTTCTATCATTTACCATTTCTGTCATAATGACAGAAGGGTGGGAAGGAAGCTAGATGATCCTTTACTGATGACGCCTTTTTTATAATTTCGTCAATTGCCTTTTTCTTCTCCAACACCTATTCAAACACAATCTGTATCAATTTTAGCATTAACACATGCTGACATATTTCTCAAGCACAATCATGTAACTCACTGGGTGCAGTAAAAATCATTAAGCATAGCATTATATAACTGAAGTAATATGGCAAAAAATGCTATATTAAACAGTAATACTGCAGAACAACCACAGCCAAAACGCATTAATTTTAACCTCTTGCATATTCCTTTATAGTCACATATGTGAAGCTGAAGCAAGGTTCCAATAAATCCATGTGCCTCACCTTTCCCAGTGCTCTTAACAATCTTACCCCTTTCATATTATATCCTTAGCCTAGACCCACAGTTGTCAAGAAGCCCCGACATGTGCTCTTACACCTATTTCCTCTTTCAACCTACTCTCTTTCCTATGTATCCTTTCACATCATTCAGCAAATGAATCCTCAAACTAGAAAACAGTTGCCGCACAGTACCATTCTTCGAGACTACTGTCTCCTAGGACACATTCTAAAGTCACAAAAGTCACATACATGTCTCAGGAAGAAAGTTCGTGATGAGACAAGGCATATTTTATGGTTGTATTTGGTGTTTCTTCCTTCCATCCTTAACTGAAAGTAACCATAAAAGCCATCATGTAAGATCAATATTATTTTCCAGTTACCATTAATTTTAGCTGCCAGAAATCCATATGCTTGGGTGTATGTGATGGGTCAGATAGAAAGGTTTGTTTCACATTATTAGAAGAAAACCACTTGGAGAATGTAGTTTAGATTCTTGACAATCGCATTGCCATGGCTAACTGAATTACAGTTTATGCAACCAATTTATTGCAGCTAATAGATCATCTGACAGATGTGATCGATGTACAATCTTAAAAAAATCGCCTATAGTTCTTTTGGAAGTTGTCAAAAAAGCAGGAAACTAGTGCAAAAATAAACGCTCTAGTTAACTATGCTTGAAAGATCTGAATTTTCTAGATTCTTCTGCAAATAGGACTGTCGCCAAGAGGTTGCATTACTCTTCTATTAGGAGGAGGTTCAATATTCAAACCAAGGTCCGCCATACTGGTACCAGTCGGCGTACCGGTGGCGGCCTGAACCGGTCCATACCGGTCCCGTACCGGTACGGCAGTCGTACCGACCGATTTTTTAATGAAAAACTTTCGATACCGGATCCCACGCTGATTCGGTATCGGTCCCTGCCTAGACCGGTTCGTACCGACCGTACCAGTATGGCATACCCTGGTTCAAACCCTCGAAAGTTGTTTCTCAAGTGTTTGACATGGGTATTTCTTCTGTTAATTAAATGAAATAATGGGTAGTGCTCCAATCATTCATCTAGATTTTTCTAATAAGAGGAGGGATAATCTGCATTGTATTTAGCATGAAAAGTCATATTAAGCTTATTGTACTATTGCTACTACTAACCAACTATAACGACCCAAGACCTCATCAAAAAACTAGCTGGAAGATATTATTTGGGTTCCTTAGCCCTATATAGGTATCCAAGATCTTTCCAGCATATGATCAACGTCGAACTAAATATGCGCCTGCACAAGTCCTCACATACTTTTCCTGTTAAGTCCTGGTGTTCTCACCAGGCTAAGGGTCAAATCACATTAATCTAATCACAATCATATGATGACCCATGATCAATCCCAAATAGGTCCGTGCTATAGCATCCCCAAGTCTACAGTCCGCACAGGTCATGGACCAGGTTCACTATAATACTATTTATGATCCAGGATCTCATCCAAAAAGGCTAGCGAGAAAGTATTAGTACTTTGTCCCTGATTAAGTACCTAAGAACTTCTCAACACATAACAAATATGGGACTAAACACTCGCTTGCCCAAGTCCCCACACCACCGTGTCCTACTTATCTACTTCTGCTACTATTCCATTCTCTATTTTTTATAAATGACAAAATCATTCTAGTGAGTTGTTTTAGTGGAGATCTTTTGACTCACTTCTCTATGTTTTTTCAATTTAAAGAATGCATTCTGGTTAATGATTTAGGTATTACCCTTCATTTTTGCCCATTCAACCACCTAGATCCTAGTTTTCCCCCTTCTTTTCTCGTATCTTTTCTCATATTATACTCCAACTTATTTCACTTTGCATTAACGATACCCACTCACATACTCATTTTATAGTGTCTGTCTTCCCAATGATTCTTGCATCTCAAATTCATCACATACCCTAATAGCTAAAGAAATTATACATGAAGAATAATGAGAAACCATTAAGATTTACATTGAACTTTGAAGCTTTTGTCTATGTTCTACTTGATAAAGAACATCTCCATAGTGTTTGTCTTGCTAACAATTCCTGTTTTTCAAAAACTAGCAATTTTACCGCTTATAAGTCATAAATAAAAAATGGCAAACCATTAATATTTACTTGAATTGGAAGCTTTTGTTGATGTGCTCCTTGATACAGATTGTTAATTCAAACAGCAGTATACCACCATAGCTTCAGGGGTAGCTTATCCTTAGGAGGACTTAAGGTGCACAAAGGGTTCTATCTTTGTACTTTGATATCTGATCAAACCACATCATCTGCATTTGGTGATTAAGGCTTTTATCTATCTTGCAATGCTTAAAGTTTGGCAAAACTATACAGATGAAGAGAAGCTTAAAATGGTGGATGACAATGACATCAAATCAACATGAAATATGACTTGAATCAGGTCAAGCAACAACGGATAATGAACAATGGTCTTCATTTCATGTGCTGCATGATTCTGTTTTAATTATGTCCGCATGTGAAATAGATGTTAATGAGCCTTCAGTCAATCAGTTCTCCATAAGGATCGCCATATCACCCCAAACCACCTGGTTCGAGGCTTACCGAGCCATATTGAGGGCAGACGAGCATGGTTCTGCCCCTCAAATCAAGAAACCGGCATGGTTCCTCCCTCTCTCTCTCTCTCTCCCCTACCTCCCTCTCAGGTTTTTCTTTGTCGATACGCACCAAAACGACATGGCACGGTATTGTATCATACCGTACCACCGGCCTACCAGCATGGGTGCCAGGTTCCAATACCGTGGACCTTGTCCATATTTTTAACAAAAATGGGAAGGATGAAGCTCCACCTAATTCATTGAGATATCAAAGAAGACCCAAAACAAGGACAATGAGGAAAGGATGCACCCTTATAACTCCCTCATAATTATTTCCCAATTTGTTTACAATTTCAAGCGAAAAATTGGAGAAGGAATGAGTGAAGGAAACAAGGCTTCATAATTGAAAAAAGAAAATAGAAGAATAGAGAAAGAGACAATTGGGATAAATAACTTGGGTAAATTTTTAAATAGTACTTTTTTACTAATAAAAGTTCAATAATGTTAGAATACCAAATGAGATAATGTCTGATAGTTATATTATAATGCTAAAAGACATGATAACAGGCCTAATGCAAGTTCTTGCAAAGATAATTTAACATATAACATAGAACAATTTTCCAATGCAAGATGGGCGCACTGTTCCTTAGGTAAGCCAAAATAGTATCCTAGTCATCAAATATCATCGATCAAGAAGCTCATATGAAAAGTCCAATAAATTTTGCAACATCTTGGTCCATGATTTACACCCATGCATTCTCTACTACTTTGCCCTATGGGGCCATTTACATTACCACCTATTGATGTACCTCCCTCTCCAAATTTCTTGCACTAATTAATCTACTTCAGCATATTCTGCTGTAATTATTTCATTTAGACATACCTATGCTGCATGTGCTGACAAGTTAACAACATCCTACCGTAGTACCATCTAATTTCCTCTAAGTTATAATCTTTATCCATCAAAATTTCAATATCATTTTAAAATTGTCCAAGGAAACAGAAGTTAACCAAAATCATAACCACAACAACCAAGCCTTGTGTCAAATTCTTATCATTTTGATTTACCTTTATAAGTCCTTCGCCCGTCATCCTTTTAAGGTCTATCTTTGGTGTTACTATAGGCTGTGTTTGGTTGCGAAATAAAGTTGGATGCAATAAGAAAAGGTTATCTGGGTATTGTAGAAGGGATGGGCTAATTCCACAGGATAAGTGTCTTTTGACTTTTGGTTGGAGGAATAAATGAGAGGGGATAAGGGAAGGGATAGAGTGGATCTAATGCACTTTAAGCTTTGTGATGATTTATCACAAAGACAAAATTACCCTCCCATATTTTTGTGTGCTAAAGAGTTGGCATAAAGAATGGAGGGGTAATATAGTAATTGACTCATGATGTGGGAGGGAATAAGCCCATGTCGCCCCTCCTAAAGGTTAAGCTTATCCACCAAGTGAGAGCGATACCCCCTCATGCAGTACAAGGAGGGAATTAGGCTATCTGTTGGCCAAAATGACCATTTGGCAGGTTTTGAGAAGTAATAGTGGGGTTTGGACCCACCCACCCCAACCGCTGCCACCACCACCACCAGTTATTCCCCAACCAAATAGCCATAAAGTTGTCCAGATCCTTTTCTATAATTTTCATGCCCATAAATTTTGAGCATCTCTATGTCCATAACATATAAATTGGTTCTAGATCAATTCAACTCTTGTACTTGCAACTCCAATGTGACTTGTAATATCTCATCTCCTTGTCCAAACTTGCTTACTTTTAACAAGCACAAGTCCAAATGCATCTTGTTTTCTAGAACCCATTTTCTATTTATAGTCAAAAAATACACAACATTTGGGCCTTTTGCATTTTAAAATGAGTTTCTCTTAAATTGTTTAATGCTATGGTAAAAGTTTGGACTAACAAGGGTGATGGCATAGGCTCGAGTCCTGGGGAAGCAACTTATTGCAAAAATATCAAAGGTTAGGCCAGTTTCCAATCCACCCCTCCCAGGACACTAGATTGTGAGGACTATAACTAGGCAATGGCCCTTTTTCTCTTAAATTGCCAACATTACGAATCACTTATCCTTTTCAACTTAGCCCTAATATTATTAAGTATGTGTTCATTTATTTTCAACAGAACCAAAAAAAAGGACCATACATCTTGCCATCAATTTGACTAAGGTGCTCATTATCTATACACTCTTATTAAAAACGTATTTTTAGTCAGTATTCATTAATATTTAGGTCCTTATCCTTCATATCTTTCCCCTTTAATTCCAATTTTATATAACTGAACATAACTCTTGTCTCCTCAATCAACAATATATCATCTGATGAACATACACCTACAGTACAGTTTCTTAAACATCAACAGTATGTTCATTACGGGGAGTCTATACAGAGGTAGGGACCTAGTGTTTAACATTTTAGTGTTAGCTCAAAGTGATGAGATATTCAATTTTCTCACAGCAACTTTTTCTAACACTTGCCACTACCCAAGCATTCATGTCCTTGACAACTTTGATGCAGCTTTATGCAGAAATTTCTTCTAAGTTAAATTACTATGATAATGCTATACCAAATATTCCTGCGCTGAACCACATTCAGTTTTCAGAATTACATTCTACTTGGGAAGGAAAATTCTACAATATCAGATCATAGGAACCATTATATTTGACTAGCTGACATAAAGATAATAGAAATAAGTAATTCGAATACAAATGCTAAAACATTATCAAAAAGAAAAGTGAAATGCTCTTAAGGAATAACATTTAATCAGTGAAGGGTAATTAGCATGTATCCATGTGTATCCATTGGAAATCAGACCCTAAAACCCACAGAACTTGACCCACCAGCTCCCACCAAACTTGACGAAATAAGATTATCTGCCACCAACAACAAGTTGAAAGAAAAACTTTATTTCCTCCAAGCATGCATCATCCTCAATAGAATATATCCGACTCCTTATTGTCCTCAATAAAAGAGAAATAACGTGAACAGTTTCGTTATCAACGAATCCCAAAGATAAATATCTACAGACCAAGTCATATACCAGGTCTAGATGCTATGAATGACTATTCTATATGAATCAATAAGCATACTTATACATATAAATCATCAGCTTTCAATCTCAAAACCCCAAATCCAGAAACAGAACTAAGCCCACTACCACCTCAAAATCGAAACTTCCAACTGCTGTTTTGCGGCATCAATAAAACCCAAACCGATCAAACAAATAAACAAATAGAGAACAAAATCAATAAGATCAGAGCCCATCTAACAAACACCAGTCAGCCGGTAGCATCGAAATCCACAAAAACTACATAAAAATCCAACCTTTGAAGCATAAAAGGAGACAAATACGGATGAAATAAAGAGCATAGAGTGTTCAACGAAAGGCAACCAAGAACTAGAAAGAAAGAGGGAAAGGGTGATCAAAAAGAAGGAAAGGAACCTCCTTTCTTCTGATCTTCTTCTCCTTGCTGCTCTGGAGTCGCTTCGGCTCCATCGACGCGGTCTTGAAGAACCCAAGACGCGGCTCTCTCGCCCTTCACCCAGAGGAGTAACCCATGGCGGCCTCTCGGAGCTGTCTACTTCGCTGGCTTTCCCTTTCTCTGTCTTTCTCCTCTTAGCTTTCGGCGATGCTTTATAAAGGAATCCGGGCGCAGGCGAGCGAATGGGAGGGGAGGGAGGGGGGAAAAGGGGAGCAAATGGGCCTGGAGAAGTACGCCCCCACCGTCCACAGCGAATAGTCACCGAGTCTCGGGAGATACTGACGCCAGCGCCCACGGGAGTGCTGCTGCGTGGTTTTGGACCAGTTTCTCCGGAAGTCGACAAAAGAGCTCCCCTCTCTCCCCATTCGGAACTTGTTTCAATATTTTTATGGAGTTTGACTGAAAATTCTATAAAAATCAGATGCTCCCATCTTCAAATCATCAGACTGTAAATAAAAAAATTATGATTTTTTTTCTATATATTTAAAAAAGCAGCCTAATTCATATATTCTAAAAAAATTTAACCTAATCGTATAAAAAAATCCTAACAGACGGTTACACATTTTCTTAAAAAAAAATTATATAATAGTTCTCAAATTTTTTATATATTTGTGGTTTTTAACTTTGTACAAATATAATTAAAAATATTCTTTATCCTATAAATATATTTCTCATTCATTTCCATTGCAAGCCATCAGTTTAACCTGGAGTTTGGCTTATTTTGTGAGTGATATTTTAGAATTTAGATGGTAATATGTGGAATTCAATAAAGCAAAGTAAAAAAAACCTGCAAAGGAGTAACACAAAATAATAATAAGACCAAGAGAAAAATGAAAAATCCGTACAAGCTTATTTATACAAAATTAATAGTGTTGTTGCCGCCAAATCCGGACCGAGGTGGGAGTGCAGCTTAGGCGATTTTGAGGTCGGCTAGAGAGGGGCTGAGCAGACTAGTTGAAGCATCGGGCATCGAACTTCTCCGCTGGCTGACCTGCAAGAAGTTTACTTACCGAAGAGTTTCCGACGGAAGACCCTCCAATGCCTAAGTTTAAATAACAAGGCAATAGTATGGAAGAGAGATCTCAATAGACGGTGGTCTCTATAAGTAATAGTGAGTGCTTATTATGCGCGTACCTTAAGTTCTCTGGGTTGCCTCTTTTAGATAGAAGAGTCGGTCTTGTCGTTATCTGGGCTGATGTGACGTGCAATGATGCCAAACAGCGGACAGTGATACAACCGTGGTGCGGGAGTTAGTCCACGTGGGCAGATGCGGCTCAGGTCTGACGCAGAATGTGGGGCTACCACGATTGCGGACTGCCAAGGCTGTCAGTTATTAAGAATGTTAGCCCTGGCTGACGCGTGCTGATGGTTCTCCTTGGTTGGAGCTAAAGTCGTGTTCACCTCGATTCATGTCCGAGGTCAAGGGGCGTCGATCTGGCTTGAAGTCAAGGTGTTCTATATTTTTTGCATCACTTGTCCCCCACTTTCGAGGCCAAGCTATATTCTGGTTTGGACGATGGAAATCGAGCAGTTACCTTGATTAAGGGCAAGACCTTCGTTAGAGGCGTTAAGTGTGTCGATCGATTTTCTTGAAGCGTTGCCGGATCCGGGCCATCCCAAGACGTCATCATTGCATAGCAACTCCGAAACGCCATTAATGCGGTGATCCGGCGAATCGGCCCCATTGCACCCTAAGTGACACGTGGCTCGATTTGCTCGGGTATCTGGACCGACGCTTCAATCAAGATTGTCTGCGCTCCTTTATAAGGGTGTTTCTAACCTTCATGTTCTACCTTTTGCTCTATTCATTTCGTCACCCAAGTGCTCGAACATCCAGGCCCCCAAATGGTGCTCCGATAAAATCCTTCATTCCCAACTCCAGCATCCTTCGTGCTTCTCTATTCCCGATGAGTTCCCACACCTTGGTCGTTGGGTCCTCCTCTTGCTTCCTTCTTCTTTGCCTCTTCGTCCTTGACGATGACGATGGCAATGTCGGTGAAGGTGGCGATGACCCTAAAGTCTATAAAGATGTTGAGGCCGACAACAGTGGCAGCAATGACGAATGAGCCATGGATGAGGGGCAATGAAGTTGATCAGGTGGGATGCCCTCCTTGTCCTGGATCTTGGCCTTGACGTCATAGATTGAGTCCGAGGACCCTACCCACCAGCAGCAGCCTGGCGGGTGGGGCTCTCCATGAAGAGGTGCATATTTTCAACCCAAAAAAATAGATACCTCGGCAACGGCATGGGCTCTGAAAGCGAGGAATAAAAACCCTTTACCTCGCCGCTTTTATTTTTTCTTTTCGCTCGAGTGAACCGAGTTTAATGTACTCTCTTTTTTTTTTTTTTTTTGGCCTCCATTGAGGTTAATATAAAAATTCATAACTTTATTAAAAATAAAGAGTCTCCCAAGTACTTGACTCCGGTCTTAGTTTGCAAAATGTTCTTGTTTGCTTTTTGTTTGAGTTTGCGCCTAGCCTCGGACTTTTATTGTAACTCTTTTTTTGCTTGGTTTCTGCCACGTACCGAAAGATAACATGAAAAAACAAGTTCATATGTGTCCAAGATCAATAGCCAGAATTATGGGATCGGTTCTCTATTGACCTCAATTTGGACAGTTATATATATACGATACTGAAAATAAAATTGATGATAGGATGAAAATATTATGTCCAAATTTAGCACCACAAGAATTCCTGACAATTTGGCCCATCTAATTTAAGTGGCCGAGCAAAGGATCAGAAAAATTGGAAAATAACTTGGTTTACTACTGCTGCTGTTATTTGCTGGAATCCACTCTCTTCTTGATCCAGGATTGGCCTTCACAGTACCTTGATATAGTATTTAGACAATTCAAGCCTATCTGCAGAATGCTGGGCCTGAGTTAGACTGGTTGCCCTTCACAGTACTTTGGTGATGTAAAAGTAGTGCCCAGTAAAATAATACCCACATATCATCCTACAGGAATTATGAATCAAGCCGATATCCAAAATGATTGCAGGATTTAGGCTATTTAGCATAACTTTATATTTTAGAGATAGAGAAAGATACTTCACATGCATGGTATGTGCATTTTATTAATGTTCTTTTAATGTGCTATGAAGAATATATATACTGTATAATTTTTGCTCTATGTTATCCATGCTTCTAGTTATGTTCTCTCTTAAGGTTAGCCAAACCAGTACTAGGGCCTGTATGGGTCGGCTATCAGTTCGGTACGGAGTGAATCGGATGGTTCACCCCGACCCGATCTATCCTGATTCGTCAAATCATATTTCAAGCCTTTTAGGAAAGGGGAAACTAGTTCAAATCGGTGCGAACCAAGCGATTGACACTGCTTCCGCCCCAAACTGTCCGGTTCAGAGCAGTTCATGGCTTTTTCTGAAAATACTAGATGATTTGGCTCAGTTCGGCAGACCATATTCTCTCTTCTATCTTCGTAACAAAGATGGAAAACAATAAAATGGATTGATTTTAAAATATGATTAATTTATTATATTTTAGTTTTTCAAGTGAATGTTTTAAATTATTCGTACCAAGGTTGAACTAAATATTGTAATTAGTTTTGAGTGGAGTCTAATGAAACTACAGCCCTATAACAAATGACTAAATAAGGTTGGAACTTGGTTATACAATAATATCATGTTTCATATCATCTTGAATGTGAACTTGATTAATTCTTATGAACTTATTCAACTTGATTCAGATCTTTCTGCCAAGATTGAACTTGGTACTCAAATTTTAAATTAATTTTGTATCAACCCTAACATAAATCCAGCTCAATTAAGCATAATAGCTCAAAGGTTACAACTCTCTCCAATGCTTTTTATCAGCTTCAACATAATCTTCATTAGAGTCAAGGTAGAGTTAGTTGTGTACAGCAAAATCAAATTCAATCAGTTATAGCTCAGTAGCACCTCAAATTGTATATATACAAATATTATGTTCCATAACATTAAAAAAAATTGATAGTATTTTTTATGATTCTTTTGTTTTTTTTCTAAAATTTATCACATTGTAGGAGGCTTGGGGGCATTAGAAGAGTTCCTTGATTCTATAAAATAGAAGAGAGTAATGCTACTGGAAGGAGAAGGAATGATGTTATTGGAAGGAGTTACTGTGCCGTACAGAGTGCTGGTTATCAAGTTGTCTGATTAGCATTTTCAGATAAAAAATATATTTAGTGTTCTTTGTTTACGAATCTTCAAAGATTGCTTTGCTTTTAATGTACATTTGAGGGTATTTTTGATAATCGTAGCAGTACACTACTAGGAGGTGAAGAAAAACTTACAAAGATCCTTGCTTTATGATGTAAGAATAGATACCATGAGACCATTTTTCTGTCACTTGGTTGTGTTTTATTAACTCGCTTGTGGTAACTTGCAAGCTAAAACGCATCCAATGTCTTGTTATGTACCTTTAGAAGTTGGAACTCAGAATTAATCTCCTGCGAGCACTTTAGAACAGCTACCTTTGCTTTGCTCAGTCATGACTGGAACTTGAAATTCATGTCTTCCTTGCATTTCAAACAACTGCTTTTACTTTGTTCCATCATGATCGCTAGTGTTGCATGAACATGGACATGAGAATCAGATTGGGGAAACATGTCTAGATGCTGGACTCAAAAAGAAGAAAAAAAAGTGATACATATTTAAGAAATAATATATATATATATATATATATCATTCAATATTGTATAAAGGAAAATATTAGATTATTTGTCAAAGGTAGTTATGTTATGTACGTGTTTTTTTTTTTTGGTGAAAAAAAAAAGTTGGAAAAAAAATGTCTATAAAAGAAAAGGAAAGGCACTTTCAATGTTATTATGATGTGTCGAACTCATTATTAGAAAAGTCAAATTATCAATCTATCTGTAAAAGTTGGAAAAAAAAAGAGAATCTAAGTATCCAAGTGTGGTGCATAACCAACACGTATCTTGAAGCTAGACACGAGTCCGTATAATATGACTGATTTTGAGGAGGCTCTGGACCTTACATACATTGTTATCCTAAACAAGGAGGAGAGAAAAAGTAGGAGAACAGAAGAAAAAAAAAATTTCTTTGTTTTCTCTCAGAAATAAGAAAAGTAGAAAATTCCATGCATTTTAAAGAGTCCAAATGATATCTCATGTCATGTCATGTGTTTTCAAAATTTCTGTTCTACCCTCCACATTTCTCATCCTCACTAATTTTAAATCTATCTATTCTCACATCTAAAGCTTTGGAAGGATGTGGAATAGTCTGAAATATATTTTGCAATCTTACTTGGGTTGTATTTGCTCCCTTGACATTTTAGCTGGGGACATAGTTAATAACATTTTATCAGTATCTCTGGTGATTTATTTAATAAATGGGTGGTTTCCTAACTCCCCCTTTTCTTCAAATATCCTTCCATTTCCATGTCATGCAGGAGATTTCGATGGGAGGAGGATTTGGAGAAAGGGAGATGGAGAGGTGGTCTCATAGGGGCCTCTCTATTCATCCATTCTCTTCGGGTTCTCTCGGTGTACCCGATATGGTTTTAATCCCAATACCCTCCATGAACAAAGAGAAAAGATAAAAGGGAAGTTCAAATTTCATTCAACTTCCATATTAAAATTTTCTATATTTCATGTAAAACAAAATACTTCTCATTAAAGTTCTAGTAAATACTTGCTTATTAGAAAATACTCTAACAGCTACTGTATCTCATCTGAGCATTATTTTTTCTTATATTATAAAAGTTATATTTAGTGGTGGTATTCATGGATGTCTATTTCTTTTGCACAGATACGCTTGGGTGTCTTAACAGTTCAACAGAACCACAAGCTCATATGAAGATAAAAGGAAACGCGGAAATTAGGACCCACCCAACGCTAAAGAAGGTCCCATTCTAATTGACATGAAGACCAGAGAAATGTGCTATCCCAACCTCTTCCTTTATAATTGGCTAAATGCAGTTAAAGTCCTCCGAATGGAAGTTTCCTCTTCCCTTCTTCATTGCTTCATGCTTTTGGGAGCTTCTCGTCCTTGTGAAAGCTGACAAGATACAAATAACCCAGTCACTAGTTGTGTCCTGGCACCACAAAGTTGATCCTCTGCGTATAACATTTGCTTCATGACTTGTTTGAGTTAATCATTGATCACTTGCTGTATTTGTTGTATATGAGTTGAGTTAGAGGCTTAAGAAAGAAACTAAAAGTTTAGTTTGAGTACTGTTTGTGATGTCAGAGGATGAATGAGTGCACATAGTTTGTTTATGAGAAGCCATTCAATTTGTAAACATACAAATCAATTTTAGCAGTCACAATCTGTCCAAATTCATTGAACAATTGGGTCATGATTAATTAAGTTTATGACTTCTCGTATGATGCTGGTACCATGAGTTTGTATTATAAATTAAACTTGTCCAATTATCATTTAGAAAATTCTACAATGTTTGGAAAGATGGAAGATCCAACACAAATTGGGGACATTGAAGAAGATTCCATATTGAAGAATATTCCCTGTATGTATAACATATCGATAAAAGTGGGAGATTTTCTTTTTGAGAAAAGAAAGTTTAGAGTTTTTGAATTGATTAGAGGAATATTATTGCATAGCTATGAAAGTACCTAGGACAAATTAATATAAAGCATCACCAACTTTCACAGCTTCCTGTTCTTGTAGTTTTGTTGGTTGGATTTGTTTCATATTACTTGATGGATGTTGAAGCAAGAGATCCAAGCATAGCTTTTCCCTCATAAGAAAATTGGAATAGTTCAAAAAGCTTCCATTTTCTCTCCATCATACTCCATTTAGCCTAGTTATCCCAATTTTTTATTCTCAATCCAAACACAGAAAAAGAAGAGGAACCTGTTATTTGAGGCTCCTAAAGGATACTGAGAATTCTTGTTGGCATAACAGTACCATGTTTTCTCATTTAGAAGAATGGAATCCTTGCCCAGAAGCTCCTAGACTAGAATGATATCATGCCATTTTTTTTTCAGTTTAATATTGAGGTCCTAGTTTTTTTTCCCTAAAAAAAATCCTATGTTAGTACTTACATAGGTAAAGAAAGATATGTTTTGCTAACTCCCGCAGAAGATCGGCATGATTATTTCGTTGGTCTAACCACTGCAGACAGCAGCGATGAATGGTTCAAAATCAGTTAATCTTTCATGAGGACAGGTTGTTGAGTCTTTATTTAAATTTAAGAGCCTCTGAATCACCACTGAGTTGGAGTCTGAGCAAGTGTTAACCACTGAGACTCACAATACAGACTAGAGGAGACTGTTTTTTGAATGCTAAATTAACTGATAACCTGATGAACAAATGGACTTCTCCAGAAATAAATCCATGCTGTACTTATTGATCAGCAAGCTATAGTTGTCTATCACATATCTAATGGCTAAAAAGACATTATAACACAATAATGTTTAGAGGAGATGCTGACTGCTATAATTGTCTATCACAAATCTAATGGCAAGAGAGACATTCCAACTCAATAATTTATTTTCAGGGGAGATGCTTCCTGCTACTATTAGCATGGTTTTAGTGACAAGGACAAGAAGATGGGGGCAAAAAGCCCCCACAAATCTAAAAATATCGAACACAATGAGTTGTCATTTATTAAGGTTATATTGAGAGTCACTCTAATCTGACTAATAAGACCACAGAAGAATCATATATTTAGAAGCTCGTAGCGAGACAACTTATGCCATCAAATCAAATACATCGATCTATGACTTGGTTCAAATCCATGCAAGTCACTGATCAGTAGAAAAGCATCACATCCTGAAGTAAATGAGTTATTTCTTTTAAGGAATTAGTCAGGTTTTTTTATCCTTACTGTTCTCATACCGTGCAGTGGTCAGTCCTAAGATGAGAAGGGTGCCAGACACAAGGCCGGAATCTATTTCCCAAGTAACACAAAAGTATCATTATCTATTTCATGTACTGCTTTCTCTTCAGATAATTGCTGCTCAGAATCTATCGGTTGAAATGTTTCTATTTTTCATTCTTTTACTTTGTTTCACATGCTGAGTTTCTCAGTCTCATTATTATTCATTTGGAGCTTAAAAGGTAGAGAATGCACTCTTGGGGTGCCTTGATGAGAACAAAAATAACATGCTAGATCACTGGATCATAGGCTGTGATTGTTGGTTTGAGTGATCGGTAGTCGATCAATCAGCTGGAACTAGAACTTAAACATCATCAGTGTATATATGGAGGACATGACCATCCATCTAAAATGTGATTTATAGTACCCCCGAAACTTAAGATATTTTGGTGTGCATCTCTAACTTCTCCAACATCTTTTTTTCCTCTCATTCTCCATGCATTCTCAATCATAACGAAAGTTGCCGTTCATTTTTGGTTAAGGATCTGATGCCTTTGACATTCTCTCTGATACAGCATGATAATGCATCTAAAAACCACCTTATGCAGTACAAACCCATATAAGATTACAAAATTTTAAATATAACCACTTTAATTTAGGAGGTCTTCACATAGATGTCAGATTGTAGTAGCCAAAGTTAATTCGGAAAGTTCTTAAGAAATGCTTTTGAGCCATTAGATAGTGAATTTCAAATTGCAATTCAATTGTCATGTTCCATTCGATTGCAATGAGAAAAAGACAGATTCTTATAGAGACCTGAAAAAATAAGAGCAACGAGCATTTAAAGTTGTAAAGTCGGTCTTCCATTGCTTAGGCCATTATTAGATAACAAATCAAGATGTTCCATGATGTGATCAACTGTATCTGACAACAAGCTTCGCGGGGAGCTGAAATTTCTTACAACCTCGACTTCAGCAGTGAAAATTGCCCGCACTGATCGATGATCAGACAAACTTGACTTGCATCTCTCATATTGTTTTTGCTTCAAGCCCTTACCGTGCCATAAAATTCGATCGCACCTACAAAATTGCTATACTTATGAATGACACTAAATAAATATTTTATATTGGACATTGTAACTTACATTTTACTCACCATGCTGGGGCTCTCCTTTTTTCACCCTTTTTACCCTGAGCACATCCATAGTACGCATCTGAGTTTTGGTAATATTTATATGTGGGGGAGAATGCAATCACCCCCTCATTCCAACCTTCGAACACCCGACCCTCAGAGACCTCAATCCTTAACTACAATTTGATTAATATCAGAGACATTTTGATAGTATGAATCAATGCATGGATGCAAAATGTAAAACATCTCTACCTGATCCTTCTCTAACAAGATGTTCCACTCCTTCTGTTCCACTAGTGACCGCGTCTTGGCCTCTGGCAAGGAGATTCTATAGTTTAAGTCGCCCAATAAGACTATACGACTGCACGGAATAAATTTAAATTAAGTGGAGCTTGATGAGAGCTGCTATGGTAATTAATCTATAACTTGAAGAATGGCTTAATTTACTTCAAAGAATAAAAACTCTTAATTGATGTTTCTACCACTAGACTTGCTTTAGGTACTCCGAGCATTGTATAATTTATCCTGGTTGATTGCTATGCTTTTCATAGCACAAAGTTCTGATTCTCCCTTTATCACTTCATGATCTATGCTAATTTGGTGCATGTAGTGAGTGAAGATTCTCTTTATGGTGGTTTAACCTTTTATCATGGCAACAAGATCAATCATTTTCGATCGATATTTTTTATTAACATGACAGAAGATTGCATGCAATACGATCTGATTTGAAGTATATATGATCGAGAGTATCCCAACTTTCAAGTACCTAATTTGATAGTAACATAAGCCCGCACAGTATAATCTATCCTAAGAATTAATTCTATAGACTAAAATCAATTTTGAATAAAAAATGCTATATTATAATATTAGAGATACAAGTGGGTAGTTGCTTGAGTTTTTGTGTATCTAAATGAAATCTGTCACTTCTTTTATTATGTCAGCAAATGGAAAAATACAAGACTTCACAACCCAGATCCATAGAATATTAACAAGAATCAAATAATGTTATGCATGCTATAATTTTATTGGGAATTTGCTAACTTACTCATGATCCAGGATCTTCTGCGGCAGATTAAGAGAAGGGCCACGAGGAAAACTTGTTCTTGAAAATATATCCATGGCATCTGAATTTCTGTGCACCTTGTCCCCTTCTTTCCCACCCGAAGCCAAATGGCAGCATACAAAGCAGAAGCTGGTTTCAAGCAAGTAAAATCTCACAGAAACTGAACCCTGTGCACAAAAAGAATGTCCAAAAACTCCAAGTTTCAACATCTATATCTCAATGCCATCTAATTTTAGTTTTGATATCTAGTATCAGTTTATGTTTTGGAAAAAGATGGCTGACCTTGTTCCCTAAGCAGCCCATGATGCCACAACCAACGCATGAGACACTTGGGTGGCGAACATGCTGCCAGAGATCACCTCTCACCCAAACCGAGGCCAAAATTCCAACCATCTGTTTGCTTATGATGCATCTGAAGTCCTGCGCTGTGCGCTCCCTGGAACTGCCATCCTTGGCTGGGTGCACCTTTTGCTTCTCCCCTACCTTGGATTCTTGGATTCTCTTTTGGTTGGTAAGAGACTTTCTCAGTGCCGTTCGAATGAGCGAGTTCCATCTCATAGGTATCCTGCACTTTTGGGGGCCTAGGATATTCTTAACACTAAGCGGCACAATCTCTTGGAACCTGCAATGGAGCAGTGATATCTGACGAGTAAGAGCCTAGTTCTTGTAACCTTGTCATTGCTATTAGTCATTTTTAGCTAATTCTAACTGGAAGAAGTTATACAAGTACCCAAGAACATATATATCATAAGAATTATTATTGGTGTCCAACCAATCCTCCAAATTCAAATCATCACTTGGCACCACCCCTCCAACGTTCCAAGTGCCGACAAACACTCTTAAACAAGAAACAAGAGAAAGCAGAGTCATGTTAAAGTTATCCTCATTGGAATCTAATACAACTGCAAAGCTGAATTTATAGTTTTGGAGCTCACTTGTACTTAAGTCTGCCCTTGTGATCATTAAGTGGCCTCTCAGGCAAGGTTGGATGGTCCAAACCATTGACATCAGGCAAGCTTTCAGTGGCTGAGAAGTCGGTGGCAAAGTGATTGCTACTCAGCGGCCAGCAGAGGAGCTTGTTGGCCACCAGCTTTGGCCACATGACCTAAAACAACATAAGTAGTTACCATCTTTTGATTTTTAATCTTTGTTTTGGAGGGGGAAACTAAAGAGAGGGATGCTTACTTCTCCAAACTTTCGGTCGGGTTGCATGACGCTAGGAGATGGCGGAGGGAGGGAGAGGCTTGTGAGCAGAAGGAAAGGAGAATGAAGGATTGGATGTAGGGGTGCATGAATGGAGAAAAAGGTAGAGGGAGGAGGGAGGGAGTTCATGTGTGGGAGCCTAATAAGAAGCCTTGGCAAACACTAAAAGATATAGTTTGGCAAGTTGGAGGGGAAAGGAGCAATAGGTGTGACGTTGAGGATAATGCAAATCAAACTACTTTCTTATTGGTGGGAACTTGTTCATTGTTTGAGATATTGGTCAGATGGGGAAGGAGATGGGAGAATGAGGGACCGTGGTCTCTAGTGAGACTACAATCTAGAATGTTCCTGCTTGGACTTCTCTTATTTGATGTCTAAAGATTGGTTGATGAAGGCTAGGGAAAGGTTGGGAGGGTAGGGATGGTCATGTCCACATAGGCCTGCTCGCACATGAGCAACTTGGTTAGGCAACTTTTGTGCTCATGTGTATGTGTTTAAGGTTGGATTGGCTATTAGATAGTTCGCTTAGAAACTTGCCCATAGTCGTCGGAGGAGTAGTATATAATGCTTGATTTAGATTGAAAAAATTGTACGGATTTTATGAAACTCTATGCTATGACTTGAATCCATAGTCAATCCTACCCCTTCCTCTGTTCCCACCTATGTCATAAAAGAAAATGGCCTGGGTGGGTGGGTGGGATCGCCGAGCCAGAATAGATATAAATAAGAAAATCTCAGCTAAGAGGGTCATAGAAAGAGCAGGTTATTAATTTGGTCAAATTTTTAGGTTATTGCCCCATAACATTTTTACTTCAGTAGTTTATTTCATTTTTCAGATATTGTTAGTACTTTCATCTTAATTGTACATTTTTTTTTCATTTTCTCTTTTATCTTTCAACTATTTTATCTCTCTTTGCACTCAGAGTACTGCCCCCAAGTTCAATTCATCTTGTATATATATCCAATTGATCATTGGCTCTGCAAACCATGAATGAAATTTTCGACAAAAATGATCATTAAATGCCACTATGTCTGAACTCTGCTGAATATAGAGTTGACTTGATGGATTTCATACTTGTTGTCGAGGCCATGCTGCAAGAGTGCAATGATGAATCAGGAGAAACATGAGCAGGAAGAAGAGGCTGGAGAGAGAGAAAAGAGCCTTGTTTCTAGATTATATTCTGTTTGGATTCTCATGAGGCTGCTACTGAATTGAAGTCTCTAGAAGGTAACCAACCAACGAGCGAAATCATATTAAGGTGCAGTTGCAACTTCTCTACCAAAATATCATCATTGTAAAGTTTAGTATTGAAAAGTAGCAACTATGAGTTATTAGGCTCCAAGATCACAAGGAGCCTCGTTGCTTTGTTTATGATATTATCATTCTTATATGTACATAAGCTAATAATGTGCTCGTCTTCACAATATTTCAATGCACAATGGATCTTTTCACATTCAAATGTTTAACTCTACAACTTTTTAGGTGCCTTCTTCTATAGTACCACAAAGAAAAGATTAGAAAACTCCCTTTTCTGTGACTACTTTTAATGTTCCAATGAGGAAAGTGGAGTAGCATAGCACTGGATAGCATCTGTTTATAAGATGTTATGTTCCTGATGCGAGGACTCATGCAGGCATGTGTTTAGTCCCATATTGATTATTCGCTGAGAAAATCTTGGATACTTATACAGGACTAAGGAACCCAAAAAATACCTTCCGACCAGCCTTTTAGGTAAGGTTCTAGTTTGTTACAAATGGTATCGGAACGAACTCGGCTCATAGCCTATGTAGACTATGAGACACTGCAGTATAGGTTCATGGAGGCTAACCACAGGCCAATCGTGGTGCTTGTGATTAGATTTAAATGGATTTGAACTCTTAGCCTCACAAAGACATCAGAGCTTGAATAGGGAGAGTATGTGAGGATCCGTGCAGGCATGTGTTTAGTTCCACATCGGTTATTCACTGAGGAGATCTTAGGTACTTATACAAAACTAAGAAGCCCCAAAAAATATCTTTCGACTAGCTTTTTTTTGGGTGAGATCCTGTATTGTGACAAATGGTATCAGAGTGAACTCGGCCTATAGCCTATGTGAATTAGAGGACACTGCAGCACAAGTTCTTGGAGGCCGACCACAGGCCGATCGTAGTGCTTGCGATTATATTTGAATGGATTTGAACCCTTAGTCTGACGAGAACGTCAGAACTTAAATAGGAAAAATATGTAAGAACTCATGCGAGCATGTGTTTGGCCACACATCAGTTATTCACCGAGAAGATCTTAGATACTTATGCATGATTAAAAAAACTCAAAAAATACCTTCCGGCTAGCTTTTTTGGATGAGGTCCTGAGTTGTTACACCTGAAAGCATATGATTCATTTCTAAGAGAACATCGCGGAATAAGCTTATGTATTCAGTCATATGCATGTTTTATTATTGTCTCGCAGGCTTAGTTTTAGCTCCTACAATTGTGGAAATTGCCTTGCCACATGTTTTTTAATAGAATGTAATAGGAACCATCATGTACCACCATCAGTCTGCAGCCAAGGCTCTGCATGTCTTTTTTCTAGGCTTAATTATCTTAGAAACAGAGGGCGTTGGACACCTTTTTTACCCAAGATAAAAAAAGGGAATATATTTCAAATGGTTAGAGGTACAAAAAGAAAACATGAGCTGAGATAATTCAACTTTGTCCTACTTACTGAAATTACTTAAGAGATCATGAGAGTTTCTTCTACTACCAGCCATCCCAGAAGCTTCTTAAGATCAAGCTGCTAGATTTTCGTACTCTTTCACTTCTTTCACTTGCTACTTTAACTTTCACCAGCTTCTACTCTGGCAGCAGCCAAATGTTCAGGCTACCAAGACTACTTAATTATGCCCTGTGTTCTGCTATGTGTTCTTTAAGATAACACTGCATATTTTTTCCTTTCCCTTTTGTCATGACACATTAGTCCTCAGCAAAACTGTTTGGATGAAGAACTGATGTATGTGTACCAAAATATTGAGGCTATTCTTTGAAGATGGTAACTGGCGGCATTTAGATTGAAATAAAATATTTCTTACGATGTATAGTTTTTTGTGTGCAGGTCATAATGATGAAGTGACGGCATAAAAAAGAACTTGAGGTTCTTAAGAAATGAGGCCAAGCATTACTAAGGTCACTGTGAGGCAACAAACAACTGGTTTCTTTCTTGTAAAAAATAATGTTACTCAAAGAAAACTAAGTTTGTCCACTATTTTCACCATTCTTCCATATCAAGATTAAGATACAATATGTGACACACATTGAACTGATATCTGAATTCATTTTGAACCAAGCATCCTTCAACTGGTTAGCTTAGGAGTTAGGCCTCCAATACATTCAAAAAGAAAAAAAAAAAAGAAAAGAAAGCATGCCTCCTTAAAGCAATGAAAAAATTATATTCATCGGACTGTATTTATGCTTTCTACATGGTGAAGAAGTCAAACGAATAACGTAATGCATCAGAGGGAGCTCGGGCGGGGGCGGGCCGTGGGAGGGGATAAGGCCGCAGGAGGGGGCTCGAGAAGGGGCGAGCAGAGGCCGGCGGCGGCCGGGCCTTTTTCTTCTTTTCTTCTGAGAACGGGAGATTAGAAGGGGAAGGGGCACGGAAGGGGGCAGGGCCGCGGGACGGGGCTCGGGAGGGAGCGAGACGGGGCCGGTGGCGGCCGCGGGAGGGATCTCGGGCGGGGACGGGCTGTGGTCGGTGGCGGCTGCCCCTGTTTCTTCTTCTTCTTCTGGGAATGGGAGATCAAAAAGGGCAGGGGTATTTTCGGTATTTTTTAAAAAAACAAAAAGGGCTCAAGGACTGAGAATTAAACTTAATAGAGATAATGGACGGAAGATTTTAAGACCGGTCAACGGGGACTTTTTGTTATAGCGTGATCTTTTGAAGGGTGGAGAATTAATTACCCCAATTAATAATTTGTGAGTGTATATGTGTAGATATGTATACATGCATACATACACACATGCTTTTGAGAGAGAGAGGGAGAGAGAGAGAGTCTGGAGTTTGGATCTTGCTGCTAGCCAGCAGGCAAGGATTGAGAGGTCTTTACGTTAAAGATGGGGACTCATTCTTTAAGTATTTTTTCAATGGGTTTTTCTCTCAAAAAGTTAATTTTCATGCTTTCAAACTAATTGATGTAACATTCGTCATCTTTTGCTTTAAAAAAGAATGCAACATACGTCATCTGTTTATTATTAGCATTCTTTTAATGTTCTTTATATAACAAGTTGCAACATATCAACCTTTTTAAGTAATGGTTGTTTTATCTTATAAAATTTCTAGCGTCATCTATGAATAAGTTTTCTCTTTTTTAAATTTCATAATTCAATAGATTAACTAGATAATTACAGTTTCACCCTCCGAAGTTATAAATAAGATAAAGTTAGTGCTCTCCAACTACTTTATGTTTCGTTGGCTCTCTATGATCATATACTATCGTAGTTTTAGATGCATTTATTTTTCTTTTTTGCTAACTACTTGTGTAAAGTCGAATAATATATTTTTATCCACTTATCCACGCAAATGTTCAAATGCTCAGAAGAATCTTTATGTTGTCATATAAATTTCAGAAAGAGAATCATATATACACTACGACACAAATACAAAATAAACAGTTGTTTTTCAACAGTAACACTTCGTTGTTAGATATGGAATCCCTAGTTCCATAAATAAATTGGTGAATTTTCTTATAACATAATCAATCCTAATAGCAAATGATGGAAGGCAAAATGGATCGTCCTACTCCAGCGTGGAGCCACCCAATTCCGGCCGAGCAGACCTCACAGCCGAGCATGCCAGACCTCGGTCTCGCTAAGAGCCAGACCAACCTCGGACTCTGTCAAAAGCCGAGTCGACCTCGGCCAAAGGCCAGGCCGGCCTCAGACCTTGTCGAAGGCCGAGCCGACCTCGATACGAGCCCAAGCCGACCTTGGCCCTGTCAACCTTAATCTCCGTGATTCACGCCGCCTCTAGCTAATGACCAGCTGATCACGGTTCGGCCCAAGACTTACAGGTAACGGTTGAAACCCTCATCTTATAAAAGGAGTTAGAGAAAGACCCTCCGTAAGCAATACAAAGCAATTCAAGGACCATGGACTATGCCTTGCTGCTGATCAGCCTTACTTGCTGCCACGTATGGCCATACCCTACCACACCTGCCAAGAGCCATATCCTGGCACACCAGCCAACACCATGTCGTGCATAAGGATTGGCCAAACCATGTGCCACAAGCGAGCCCTGGCCTTGGCCGCACGTCACCTGGCCAAGACCATCTCCTCCTATGATGAAGATAGACCATACCTCCACCACCTGGGCACCCTTGCCCTTGTGAGAACTATAAATAAACCGTATCAAAAACACCCAAGGACTTTTGGCCCGGAAAAGGCTGAATCAACTCTAACTTAGCCATTGGAGGGCCTTGGCCGAAATTTCCGGCTAAAACTTTGTGCAGGTACCTGGAGTGCAGGAGGTGGCCCTCTTTCTCCGTTCCGGCCGGCGTCTTCTTGGCTTCCTCCGGCATGGTCACCCTCAGGCCAAATTTCAACCCCAACAGCAAATATTTTCAGAGTGAGCACTTCCATTGGTGGGTGTATTAGAAGTATTTCTAATTCAATACAGAATCGTAGATAAGTAACCTCTTATTCATGAAAATAGATTTGGGTGGAAAAATATCAGCCACAAACCTAGCAAGAGGGCAAAGTATCTACATATGCGGCCCCACATACATACACAACTAGGCATGGATATTACTAGATTAACATACCCCTTATTCTAATGCAATTATTGCTGCATTATTCTATAGTGTAAGCACAAGTTGCATGAATAAAAGAAGGAGTTGCTCACTTATTTATTAGTGGTGAGAGATGATGATGAGGAAGGTGGAAAAAAATCCATGTCTGATCCCAACGACAACCACTATCCCATTCGGATTATATCTTATATTGTGAAGAAATTGTTTTAAGCCTTAGACGAAGTCAAACAAATTGTGAGGAACAACTGTTGAAAGTAATCTCAAATTTACTTTTTTCGGTGTGAAAGTGGCTAAGCTCATATCAGTATTACTTACATAGTAGAAAAGTACAAGGGTGGCCGGCATCCCTGAGGAGGCTGCCGCTTGTGTGGCTGCCGTGGTGGTTTCCACGGCGTCCATATCAGCCATGTCGAAACATATCACCCCTGGAGCCTACATTTGCTATGTGTAGGAGAAATATCGAACACCGCAACCTCGGACTCGAACAACTTTGACAACCTCAGCATAAATCAAGGCATACAACTTTGGCCTCAATCGAGGAGCCCGCCAACCGAGGTGAACAATTTTGCCTCCGATAGAGGAGCCAACTGACCGAGGTGAACAGTTTTGCCTCCGATCAAGAAAATGATCGACATGTGCCGATAAAGACTGACAGTCTTAGCAATCAGCCATCTGGACAGCGATTGGCTATCACAACAGTTCCGCATTCGACTCATGGTCAGTACATATGCCGCCTACGCCGAGGTCGTACTACTGGCTGCCACCTGATCATTGGTGCACGCTAATCTAGGTAACGACAAAATTGACTCTTCTATATAAAAGGGCACTTCGGGGGACCTCAGGTACGCAATAATGTGCACTACACAATATCAGAACCACACTCTGCTAAAATCTTTTCCTTCCATATTGTTACCTCTCTATTATGATTTAGGCATCAAAGGATCCTCCGCCGAAAACTCTCCCGACCGGAACTGCTCTGCCAAGTACATCTACTCCGGCGAGACCGCTCCGAATCCCAATCTGGGGAGCGATGGCTGACCAGGTGCATGTGGTGCGCCAACGACTGAGAGTAGCGGCTCGGCTAACCAGATTTCAATCGGACCAGCTCTGGTAATGCTGCTATTTGCTGCAGGCCATGGACTATTGTGATCAGTGCCTACACCCAGGTTGAAGTGCTCATTGTCCACAAGCGCAACAGGTTCTTCTAGCAGAGCAGGTTTCGAGATTTGCAGCAATCCTTGCAAGGCCGAAGCACGACATTGTGAGGCATATGACGTAGCGCGTGCTCCTCGCAGCCTTATGTTGACGATTCCACCCTTTGTTTGATACCAATGTCGTTGGGGTAGGGCCCTTCTTCTAGCGCCAATCTGTTGCCGCAGAATCCGGATCGAGGTCGGAGCTCAATTTGGATGACCCTAAGGTCGGCTGAAGACGAGCTGAGCAGGCTGGTTGAGGTGTCAGATGCTGGTCTCTTCCGGGGATAGATTGCAGAAAGTCTACTTCCTGGAGAGTTTTCTGTGGGGGACCCTTCGATGCCTAAGTTAGAATAGAGAGGCAACAATATAGAAGAGAAAAAATTTCAGCAGAGTGTGGCTATGATATTGCGTAATATGTGTCATTGCATACCTGAGGTCCTCCAGACTGCCCTTTTATATTGGAGAGTCGGTTTTGTCGTTACCTGGGTCGGCATGCACCAGCGGTCAAGTGGCTGCTAGTAGTATGGCCTCGGCATGGGCGACGTACAGTATCGACCGTGCACCGAATGAAGAATTGTTACAACGGTCAGTCGCTATCACGATCGCCGATTGCCAAGACTGTTGGTTCTTGTTGATACGTGTCAATAGGCTCCTTGGTCAGAGGCGAAGTTACTCATCTCGGTCGGTTGGCTTCTTAGTTAGGGCCAAAGTTGCCTATCTTCATTTATCCCAAGGTTGCCAAGGTCAAGGTATCCTATATTTCTTTCATCACTGCTAAATACTAATTTAGATTCTTGTCATGGGCGAGGTTCATTTCCAAAGGATATGGGGACTTGCTTCAACCTCTATATCCATAGATCTTTATTCTGCAAGCAATAGCTCAGTTTGTCCGGGAGCCTAGGCTCCAGCCAACGTAGGGATTAGGTAGGCAAAAAGTCCTGACAGGGGAATAGGCCCTCCAAGTTCTTTGAATAAAACAAAGAAAATAATACTTTAGGTTTCGAAGTACCTGAGATAAACTTTGTTTATATACTCGTTCGGGTTTTGTTTTTTGGAAAGAGAAGATGCTTCTTCAAATGGTTGATATTATGGATACAGAGCATTTAGAAGCTCAGATTTTGTTACATCTAAGGACTGAAGGTGTGAGCATGAGCTAGATATGTACTCGTTCATACAAAATCTCCTTTGGCAGAAGCCTTTTCCATTTTTTGAGTTAATTATTTAGGTATTTAAAATAAAAACAATATCACTACAAGATTTGTAAGTGCTGGGGTATGACCATTGAGGTAACACCCAGGTCATTTCCATCAATATGGTCCAATATATGAGATTTGACCTGATCCAAGAATTTAGACCAAACCCAACATTAAAGAACCTAGATCGATTTGTTTCAATATCAAAATGAACACAAAACAGACCTATTCTGATGCCAAAACTTAATCAGCAGTAAATTGGATGAAACGAAGCTTCATAGAGCTATAATTCTACCAAAACCTAGTGATTGCACGAATAGGGAAATTAGTCAGGTTCTCTCTTACAGAAAGAGTGTAGAGAGAGAAGCTTGAAGTATTTGCGGTGCTTATTGTGCCAATTTTTTTTTTTTTTTTTTTTGAGAATATGCTGGCTATCTGATTCTTCTTTAGGCTCATCATGATGATCATGCATAATGACTTCTGACTTCATGCTGCAGATCAACACTCAAGATGGGCATGAGGAGCGCAACTATTGTCCTTGTTAATGGAATGCGAGTACACACATATATATACATCTTTATACGTTCAAGTTCACATCCTAGGATTAGGATCCTTTAGGATTATAAATCCTAAAGATCTTTCCTTTCTCTCTTTCTTGTCATTTCTTCTTTCTTCCTTCTTTTTTTTTGTTTCCTTTTAAACATCCATAAAACTAAAAATAATATTCAAAAATACAAAATTAAAAAACTAAAAAATACTATACCGGCACCATGCCAATATACATTATATACTAAGTATCAATATGATATATTTTGGTACTGTACCATATCGATTAGGTATTATACACAATATTCTCTATTGAAATTGCAGATCTTGATATAAAATTTTCGTCCAAAAAACCAAAATTTATTTAACAATTGGGATTGTACTTGGACTTTATCTAATTATGAGGTACAAAAATGTTAAAGTAAAAACACTCTTTAGAACCTTAATAATATGTTCATGCGCAAATACCAGCAAATTATAGTGATTCGAGCCAATGAACTAGGTCACAAAATCTAGACCTAGAGTGTGTCAAAGATAGTAGATATGCATGGGAGGATAAAAAAGCCGACGAGATTTCTAATGCGTACTCTCCATCCCATAAAGAAATACATTCTTAATGTCAAGCTGGTACACAATTTAGAGATGACCATGGTCCGGGCCCTGGACCTAAACTCTAGTTATTTTTAATCAAACTTCGGGCTAGGCCTATGTAAAATTTGATCTTTGTTGCGCCTAAGCCCGACCCATGATAAGCTTTAGTATGCAATAGCCATATGTGAGTGGTTATATGGCCTATTTGCTTTAGTATACAACAGCCATATGTGAGTGGTCGTGTCCTACTGCAGCAAACATCTCCGGAGTTCTGACCAGAATCAATAACATGAAATGCCTGGGTCTTACCAACAAATTTGTAGGGTACATATGGGAGTGCAGCAAAAGCTTTGTCATGCAGTGACCATAATGAAACTTAGTAATCCATGGCTATCGGCAGGGGGCACAAACTGTAGCTCACCTTGGAAGCCATCATGCACATACGCATGGTGAGAAAGTATCAGAGGAAGGTGAATAAGGATAGGAGCGGATAAGGAAACAAATAAAGGGCAAGTGATAAAAGGAGATCAAAACAAAGTAGTAAAGCGGGAGAAGTAGGTGGTATAAAGTGGCATTCCGACCCTATTTCTCATCCAAAAAGAGGAAGGAAAAAAAGTGCCCATACCCAGACGCAGGAAACCATCAGAGATATTAGCTCGAGCACAGTAAAAGCTTCATCCAATTCAGATAAATATATCAGCGAAGCCACTAGACAATTAAGTTTCATTCAATACAACATGGCAGTGCTGCCTTGCTCTGGCGCTAAAAATATACAAGAAGCAACTGCACAAAACAGCATCTACCTCCATCCCAGGAAGTGGCATTCCAGGGGGAAAAGGTTGCAGTATGGGCTTCAGCTGGACGTCTCCTATCTGGATGGTTTTATCATTGCCAACACTGTCAGTTATATTTTTATGCTCTGTTTATAGCATCAAGTCGGGCGTTCAACCAATCAATGATATCTTTTGCTATGTGATCCCTTTCAGGTTCAAAGAGGAGATCATGCAAGAAGCCTTCATATAGTTTGATGGACTTATCTGTCGATGAGGCTTCATTGTAGAGTCTTTGGGAGGCTTCAGGATCAGTTACCGTATCGGCTGTGCCATGAAGGACTAGAAATGGGACTGCAACTTTGCTCAGGTTCTGCTGCAAGTAGGATGTTATGCGGAGAATCTCATGACCAGTCCTCACTCTGAGAGAACCAGTGAACACAAGTGGGTCGGAATACTTGGCCCTCACGGCCTCGGGGTCACGGGAAACAGGCGGTCCACTCCTATAGGAACCACTAAATTGGTATTTTGGAACCAATAGGGAGAATATTGGAGCAATGACCTGCCATTCAGAACAAAATAAAACCAATAATAAAAATCACATTCATATAGGTAGATGCAATCTTTCATTTGCAGCAGCAACAGATGTGATTGCCCAATGAGACTATTAATATGAAAGAGGTATTTTAACATTGAAATTGAGCAGCTATAAAATTTTTCTCACCAAAAATGAAGGTGTATTCCATTTATATATTACCATATTCCCATTGAAAATGCAGCATTATCTCTACTAACCTAATCTAAATCACCAGTGGCCTTTCCATGGATTTATATTATTCAAGGATAAGCTTTCCTTTGACTCATGATTATTAATGAATAATTAATAATGACACAAGCAAATACAAACTAGGCATTCCCCAGGCTCATATATCTATCTAGTGCTTTTGAAGACATCAGCCACTCTTTAGTGTAAGAGGCATGCAGAATGACAATGAATTATTTAATAATTCCAAAGGGCCTGTTTTTTGGATTCTCAAGATTTAAGCTTGCATGATATCTGATAGCGCTGGAAAGGGCTTCGAAATGAACTGAATCAGGAAGACCGCTGATCCCATAGTCCCAAGAGTTCAGGAATATGAGAACTTCATGTGATTTTCGGCATCATAGAAATCTTGGGATTATGGAACAGGTGGCCTCCTTAATTCGGCCAATTTTATCCTGAATCTCTCTGCTCTTTTCAGCCCTTCAGACTCAGGTATACCCCACAAAAAGGAAAGTTGAGCATCCACATGGCCAATAAATAATTCAGTCCTCATCTCAAGTGCAGCATAACAATAATATAGAATTGTTCCTAATCCACAAAACTAGGTGTAAGGAAGAGCACAAAAAGTCCAAGAAACATATTACGATGTCCAGCTAACTGGAAAGAAATTTCAGATTCAAAAATTAATACAGGCATCAAACAGCATCTTATTAATTATTTTTCATAATGCCTATTCTTTCCTATTCAAATGAGCATATAATAGGAAAACGTTTTGTGGCAATGTTACCGGGAATATCTTTTTATAAATTAGTAGCTAAAATTGAGAATTTCCTTTAAGATTAAAACTCTAAAATAACAAAGAGTAAACGTTTAAAGCTTCATCAATTTATCATGTGGTTCACAGGAGCACATTGCCGTATGTTTATTTATATACCTTAACATAGTTTAGAAACCCAAGAAACAACCTGTGAAAATTTGACATAAGAAAATCTTAAAAGCATGATGTATACAAACAAAAGATTCTTTATGCTATAAAACTGTGATATCGGGAATCATAAGAAGGTCAAATTTCCAGCCATGGTGACTGGGGGATCTTCCACTTGATATAAATTTGGCAAGGTTTTGAGGATTGGCACCACCCTTTTCCACTTCAAGTCATTCCTTATTCATAACAGCATAAGAGTTTACTGGTAAACAAAATTAATTCAGCTTTATATTGCAAAAACTCTGGAAATCACATTGTTAATATCTATTGCACTAACACCCACAGTGGCGTCAACACCCATTGCAGCCACTCATTGGACATTTGAGGATAACGCAGTCTAGAACATGTGCCTGTGACCTTCTGATTTCCAAAGAGAGCAATATACTTACAGCAACAATTGGATGAGATGGCTGAACCCCAATGGCAGGTGATGTCAAGACCACACCTTCAACACAAACTTTTACCTTTGGATCCAATGCTGCCTTCAAATATTCAGAAAACAGCAAAGCAGCTCAATGTAAATGCACAGCACACATGGCAACATAAGGTGTAACATTAGGCATAATGACTAGATGCAAAACTTAACATAGAAGAATCTGAATGCTAACCAATATAATAATCCTGAATGTGTCATACCTTCAGAACAATAGCACCACCAGTAGAGTGACCAAAGCAAAAGCATGGCAACCCAGGATTCTCCAACAATATCTTTTCCAAGAATGCTTTCTGTATACACAAGAACTGTCAGCTGGAGAATTCATACAGTACAAATGTATTTTGTGCTTCATTATCACAAGTTGATCAAGTGACAATACCAGATCATCAACTGCATAATTGAGAGAATGAACATAACCATGCAGCCAATCACTTCCTCCATGTCCTGTGGAGAAAACAAAGAATGCAAAAAATAATATTAGAACGGTAGAAGACTTTTACCCAGACATTGAAAAATAAATTGTCATCTCTTTTATATTTTTTTCTTTTTTTGGACTAAACAAATTCTGCCTTTCTGCTCTGCCCAAATGAATAGTCACAGATCCACTGTTTAATAGTTCAGACAGTTTGCATTTTAACCAGTGAAGAAAACCTCACATCTGACCAATTCAATATAGAACCTTCCAGGTTGGCCTTATTATCAGAAGTTTCAAGACCGTCCATAGAGGGACTATTTGTTGATAGACATAAAACTGTCAGATGTGACGGTCAAAAACTTATATTATATTTCAGTGATGTTCAACCTGACAAAGGCCTTCCAAATTAACCAGTCCAGAATGGTGGATCAGCACAAGGATGATGATCAGAAAAAGAAACGAACAAGCATTTTTTTGGAATATAACAGCAATCTTCCTATCTCAAAAACTAAAAAAACAGCTAAGCAAGCAGGATGTTTCTGCTATACAAAACTTATTCAAAATTCAGTAGTATGCAGACAACTAGCAGCCTTGCCTTGTCTCAATGAAGATCGAGGACAATATTTTTCAGTCATGGTTAGCAATCAGGTCAGTGTATATATGTCGGTTTGAAAAATTGATTATCCATTTTTTTTGGCAATAAAATAACCACTCATTACTAGTAATCCGTGTCGCTCTCACTATATTCCATATCCATGTGGATATTCAGTATATCTCCATGAAATAAACGGTCAGACCACATTATAAGTCTGAGCTTCCAATATTATTATTAGGACATGCAGAAAGAACAAGTGAATCTAGCTACAAGTTTTTATTATATATTGGCAAACTTCGATATTCAACTGTATTCACAAATGACTAGCTGACCTGACTTGTCTCAATCAAGATAAGGAATCTTAATCCAAGTCATGGGTGATACAGTACTTTGAAAACCTGAAAACAAATTGAATCAAGTACTCCTGAAAGTCAATCAACAGCAATACTCAAACAAGAGTTTCCAAACCAACACAGAATCAAGGAAGTCATGCATGGAATGTTTCAAAATTCAAGTTCTTAAGACATAACATTTCATCAAAAAGCTATATAAGCAGAAAATGGAAAATAAGAAATTTAGAAAGTGAATTGTCAAAAGATAGAAATTGTAAACTTTATTGCAGGGACCTTCGCATTAATGAACATCATAATTGCCTTACATTCAGTAAAAGGAAAACATACATGATAACTACACATGATTTGGAACTCTTGTCCGAGTGAAGATATTCTTAGACAAGTGAAATGTTGGAAAAGAGTGATCATCAGACAAAGTCATTTCCAAAATGTGCTTTCCTAGGCTCAGGAATTCATCTCAATTATTTCTTAGTGGAGACCTACAAATCCTTAGAAGCCTCATCAAAGTTTGTAGTAGGCTAGTGTGAGCTACACAATGCAGGCAGCTTTCTACAAAAACAGGCCACGTGGACCAGGACAAACAGACAAATACGCCAAATTTCTACTTTATCCACATGAGATCCTGCACAAACCACTTCATGTCATACATGTCCACCAAACCCACAACTTCTTGAAAAACACTGGGGCTTCAAACATAGGTTACGCACTAATCTGTGGAATTGTAAGGCAGTCTCATCCCATGAATAGATTGTGAAGATGATATTTTGCAAATAGCAGGACAGAACTTTCTTAAAAGATGAACACGAATGTAATTTTGACTGAATAAGTGATTCTCCAGGCTAAATTTCCAACCAACAGTTCTTGATGCATCAGGCATCCTAAATTCCCATGAATATTAATTTCTGACAAGCCCTGATAATTATAAAATAATAATTGTTGGACAGAAAACTTTATGCTTAAGTAGGATACGATCCAAAAGAAATATAAGCAGTTGATTAAAATATTTCATCCATAAAGTAAAAAAAGATTGACCACATATCGGGAAACTCATTAAGGAAACTTTGGGTCCTTCACCACCCGTAATTTTTCCAATACCAAGGGACATAAAGATTGAACATATTCAGTATAATCATTCAACAGAATTTCTAATGAGATGGTGCTATATAAAATTTTGTCTTAGTGCTGAAGATTGGACAGGAGTCTTGTAAGAAAGGCTAGTTTAGTATGTGTTGAAGAGTGTAACAGAAAGGGAAGAACTAAAGTAACCTGAACAAAGGTTGGTAGAAAAGAAAATGGAAGTACTTGAAATAACACTAGAGGTAGCCCTGAATAAGATACTTGGTTAATGAAGATTAACAAAGCTGATCCTAATTGTGGAGATGATGCTGAATATGGTTATCTAGAAGTGAGAAAGACTGACTAAAAATTAGATTTTTTTTGCATATCACACCTAGGATTTTGCCAATATTGCATATTAAACCTTCCCTTATCCCAATTTGCAAATCAACCAAGATAAAGTTGTATTTATTTGTAAAATGGCCCTTGGGTTAGGTTCTGTTAGTAGAACCCGGAGAAAGCATTACTATTGGCATTTGCAGGAATTAGGGCTTCTTCCCCTCTTCCTCTCTACTTTTATTTTTCCTTTATTCCCTCCTATTAGTGCTTCTTTAATTTTTTTCTTTCAATGAAAGTTTTGAGTTTTAGAGCACTTTCATTTGTAGAGAAGGGAGTAAGGGTGTGATGTTTCATAGGCAAATTGCCCATGTTTGAAATAAGAGTTATGTACTAGGGAAAAAAACAAGAACTCAAAGTTGCTCTCAAGAGGGCACATGTATTGGCTCCCAGATAGACATTTTACCCCAATTTCTGATAATTATGCATAGAGTTTGAAATTGGGTTTCAATTGTAAATACTTTTAATTGAACTTCATAAAGTTTTCTTATATGAGTACTCTTCCACCTTCTTTACACGTGGCATTACGAGACATCAAAAAGATTGACAAACCCTACTAAAGCCACATGTCATATGCTCAATCAAAGCGATGCTCAATTGTTAGTTCTAGGAGTCTAGCATCAAGACCTACATGACAATTCGAGTATGGGTAAGGAGGGCTGAATACACCATGGTGCACCATACCGGCCTGAACCGGATGGGACGGAGCATACCATACCGTACTAGTTTGGTATCGGTATCCGATACGGATGGCATACCGATACTCGTACACTAAAAAAAATTTCGTACCATACCGTACCGACACTGTGCTAGTGTGGCACCAGTACGGGGTCCGGCACCGAGACGGCGAACCTATACACTATAAATAATCAGGCTAAATATGTATATAGATAATGCAGCCATGTAGCCTTTCCAGGTTCAAAATGCTTAAACTTTAAGGCTTGTGATTCACACATTTATTAAGTATTACTATATTTAATTCTTCAAACTTGGTATTATCATTAGAACTCAATTTATTTGTATTTAAATTTTAGTGCTTGTTTGCACAAAGCCATATTTTGGTGGCCTAAATTTGGTTCCTTGAGAAGCTTGGCGATAGTCTAGAGGATGTTGGTGGGGCAGGGCTCGGCACTACAAATGCAGAGAAGCTCGACGCCAAAGATACAGTCAAGGTGGTGGCTAAGGTAGGTGATGGACCAACAAAGGATGACAGGAGAAGGATCCTAGTGGAGGGGGCTCGTAGAGGGAGGTGATGGGGCGCTTGGAAAGGATGAAGTAGAAGTGAACCATCATTGCCAATGGTTAGCGATGACATCGGCGATGGTGATAAGAGTGAGGAGGCGGGGGGAGTTATCAAGGAACCATAACTAAATTAGGGAAATGGGAAAGTAACAACAATGGAGTGAAGTTTTTTTTTTAACTTTACTGTAAGTGGACCCTAATTGAGAGTAACTAGGGGTACAACTATCTTTTAGCACCCTTGGTTTAGTTAACCAGGATCAACATTTCAAATCAGAGAGGGTAGCCTAACAACAAGCACTTCTTGCAAATAAATATAACTTTGCCTGGATTAATTGGCAAATAGGGATAAGGGGAGGTTTAGGATGCCATATTGGCAAAATCCTGGGTGTGGTATACAAATAAACTCTAAAAGTCAAACATTCTTGTGGGAGATCGCAGAAGAATTTTATGGTTGTAAGTTGTTGGAGAGCAGATATCCTAGCTGTCATTTAGTAATCTATACAATTCACCAGATTTAATATGATGTGAGAATATCTCTCACCTTGCATACTTCAAATGCCACCATCACCATTTGTGTCAACCACTAGACGTCCAAAACTTAAGCTATTAGGAAAGAGGTCAATAATGTATAACGGGTCTTAACACCCCCCCTCCTCACGTGCGGCATGGACCATGCACTTGAAGGCATAAATGAGTCAAGAATGACTTAGAAAGAACAAGTCAAGAATGACTCAATCAGGAACAAGGTTAAGAAAAGAAAAGAACAAGGTCAATCGGACCGGCTCCGGCCGCGCCACTGTCTGTTGGAGGCTCTGGACTGCTATGGCTAGTGCCTGCACCTTTAGAGTGAGCAGGTTTAATTGCTCATTGTCCACAGGCGTGGCGGGTTGTTCCGACGTAGCAGGTTTCGGGCTCTATGACAACCCTCGAGAGGTTTAAGCGCGGCATTGCGAAGCGCGTGATGCGTCGCAAGCTCCTTGTGACTTCATACTAACTGTCTTTCCCTTCGATGAATGTTGATGTTCCGAGGATTGGTACCCTTCCTCTAGAGCTAAATTATTGCCGCCAAATCTGAGCTGAGGTCGAAGTGCAGCTCAAATGACCCTGAGGTTGGTTGGAGATGAGCTGAGCAGGCTGGCCAAGGGGTGAGGAGTTGAATCTCCTCCGGATGTGGCCTGCAAAATGTCCTTTTGTCAGAGAGTTTCCGGCGAAGAACCCTCCGATGCCCAAATCAAAATAGCTAGGCAACAACATATAAGTAAGAGAATTTCAACAGAGTGTGGTCTTTGTGAATAATATTGTGTGCGTACCTGAAGTCCCCCAAGCTGCCTCTTTATATAGGAGAGCCTATTTTGTCATTACCTGATCTGACGTGGCGTGTAATGATGAACAAGTAACGGCCTGTAGTACGGCCGAGGCGTGGGTGCTAATCCACATAGGCGGCAGGCAGCACTAGTGGGATGCAGACCGTGGCGTTGCCACGGCTATGGGCTGCTAGAGCTGTTGATTGTTAGGACTGTCAGTTCTTGTCGATACGTTCTAATTGTTCTCTTTGGCTGATACCAAGGAGCTCACTTCGGTTGATGCCGAGGAGCTCCCTTCGGTTGGTCGGTTGCTTGGCTAGGATCGAGGTTGTTCTCCTCGGCTTATATCCCACATAAAAGGGGTAGGTCTAGCCCAAGATCGAGGTATCCAATATTTTTTCCAACACCACCCACTTCTTGAATCTAATATAAAATCTAGCCCAATCCTACTGAATTTTCTAAACAGACCCTTACTCTGATAAAGATTCTAGAAGAATGCCAAAATGGTGACCATATGTCTATTGCCAAAGATAAAAGATGATATATGACATATCAAAAATTACATATTTATCTAAGTAAAGCATAGAATTGACCAACTTCTAGAGAGAACTATCCAAATAATAGAAGATGATGCCCTGTCAATAACTTACCAATCCAATCCATTGCATACACTTTAAATCCATTATCATTCAGTTGCTTCGCGAAATAATTATATCTTCCACTGTTGAACATAAAATAGTTGCCTTCAGCAGAATTTGAAATTTTTTACACAAGCTCCTACAGCTGCCTTAGTAAATTTCCATGGAGAGAGATATTTACACACCTGTGCTCATTCAGGCCATGCAAAAGAACCACCAGTCCCCTACACCAGAAAAACAAAAATCAGCAGGTGACTTTAACAGAGAGGTTTTGAAATCCTGAATCTGTAACTTAGAAAGAAAAAAAGGATAAACCATTGGTGCAAGCCACAATGGACATGTACAAGGATTCTACATCATTCCTCCTCTATGACATAGAGTCATAAAATTTAACTTCTGATGGTTATTTACACCAAAAATCATGGTATGTCATATCGTACCGAACCAGACAGTATGAGGCATACCGTATCGTACCAGTTTGGTACCGATATATGATACGGAAGGCATACCAACACTTAGTACGCCAAATTGGCCTCATACCATACTGTACCGATATAGTGATAGTGTGACACTATGACATGTCAAATATATTTTCTGTCACATGAATTGTACATGTCAAATACATGAATGCAAGCCCATGACAACATACAATTTTACTAGAGGCACAATTTAAGGTTCCATCAATGCATGCTTTGTGGGCCAAGAAGCAAATCCGATGGCCTAACAAGTCCTGATGCCCTTAACATGCATGCTGGTTGGTGCATGATTCACTAATCACTAGGGCCATCGGACACTCCAAGGCCCACAATATATGCATTGCCTATTACATGTAGGACCTATGAAAGCAGGTATCAGCAAGGTAAGCCACATCTCTTCAATTACCACCACTAATCTGTTGGGCTGCTCATGTGGAATGAGATGCAGTAGAATCTCTAACTTGCAAATGACCCCAAGAGAATAAGTAATAACTCTTATAAATGAGGATGCTCATAGCAATTGATTGCTTTATCCAAAATGCCTACATGATGATGCCATATTCCTTGCATCTACTTCCTTTTCCCCAAGTCAAATAATTCCTATGTAAAGGATTGGCATAAGAAATAGCCAGCAAGGAATCACCCCACTCTTATATGCAACAGAAAAATAATTGATGCTCAAGGAATCAAGCTTTAGGTGCTCAATTCTTAAATAATGATAACAACAAAAGCATCTTTTGATGCCTCATAAACCTACTGCCCAATCTACAACGGTCACAAAACCAAACAAATTAATAACATCAACTACTAGGTCGCCAGAAAAAAAGCCACCCCCTGACAGCTTTCAGTCTTCTATCTTTTATGTTAAAATAAAAAAAGAAAAAAGAGGACCACAGCTTTGGTTTTTCAACCATACCGTGCCAATAGAAGAATGTTCTCTTGGCAGAAGGGATTATTAACGGCACGATTAGAAAAGCCAAAATGGATGGTGTGGGCGAGTGAGGACAAAACGTACCGTTGGTAAATATAAGAAAGAGAAAGATAAAAGATTTCACATTACGGTATCTATAACCATATGGGACCAAAAACCTTCGAGCTAGACGGGGCACCGTGGATTATAAATAGGATGAGATTGCTTTCCAAGACGATCTGCTGACTCTAGCTGAGTTTACCATCTGTTGTACATCACTTTTAAATTTTCTTATTTTCAAAAAATAAAAACAAAAACACTATTTTTATATACTTTTTTTAATTTTCAAAATATAAATATATTTATCTTATTATTTATTTTTAAAATAATAATAGCGGCAGAAATAATAGGCAGCAAAAAACGCGCCAATAATATGCCGGAGCTGATAATGGTGTAGGCACCGTTATGGTGGCAGCAAAAGTAATGAAGTTATAAGACCGAGGCTATAACGGTAATGGTAAATGGAGAGCTAGCAGAGATAGCAACGAAATTTATGGTGCGACCATGAAAACGGCGAAGATGTTGACAAGTTGATAACGATGGAAGGAGAAAGTGTTTGAAAAAAGTATTTTTATTCTAAAAATAATTTTAAAAAAATATCATATATCTTTAAAAATAAAAACAAGATCAGGTACAAAAAGCAGGTTCTCACCGTTTGACATCACCTGTGTCGCTCTGACCGTAACATATATTTACAGTTAGTAAAACATTTAAATATAAATGAAAGAAAGAAAACACTAGAAGCCCGAAAAAAGTATACCGAAAAATATTCTAGTGGAACCCACAATGTGACACGGAGAAAGCGACCGCCTTCTACGGGCTTCTCGTTCTGGAAATAGTATTTTTTTCAGTTGAGCGCAACCCCAAAACATCCGCAATTCTAAACTGCGCAGTGATGCAATAAGCCCAGACTGTGAGACGGGTCCGGATTCCTGTTTCTTTTTTTGGTGCCGTTTACAGAAATCGATAATAATACGTTGAAATAAATAAATAGATAACAAAATTCCTATCAAATAATCTTAAGTAAAGTAATATAGTAAATTTAGAAACTTTAAGTAATATTTTTTCGGAAAGCGAGAGGGAGTGCGTACTTGGTTTGAACGGAAACGGGCGCCCACGACTGGGTGAAGAGCGTATCCCCTCTCGCCGTCGTGAACAGCGCAAACCCCCGCTCGCTCCTCCGGCCCTCGTCCTCCTCCTCCTCCACCCCCATCCGCCGGATCGCCATCCCCCGCCTCGCCGCCGCCTCCTGGGATTCCCTTGGCCACCACGGCAGCATAGCCGCCGGAACCGTCAACACCATCGCCCCTCCACTCCCTGCCCCCTTCCTCGCCCCGCTCACCACCTCCCCCGCCACCGCCACCGTCGCCGGCGGCCTATCCGCCGCCGACACCACCACAGTCCGCCGCCGGAACGGGAGGAGCAGCAGCAGAATAAAGCCGTTCAGGAGCTGCAGCAGGCTCCGGAGGGCGTGGAGCGAGACGAGCGACAGTAGCGCGTTCACGCGCCCGCTCGACCCCGACGTCATGATCAGGGGCCGCGGCGGCGCGATCGCTGTGGCCGGCTTGATCGCGGAATCCATTTCGATCGACGATCGCCGCCGCTGAATCCCCAAGCTCCGGCTCCTCTCCTCGTGAAACTGGCGCTGCTGGGGGATCCTCGTAACCGCAAGGCTCGCCCCGATACAAAGCATATACGCCGATGTAGAGGTGCACAATTCAATCTTTTCCCTGAATTCGTCCTCTTTCCCCCCGGGAATCAGAGGAAATGCAATAATTCTCGAAGAAACGAGAGATTCCCAGAAGAATTTTAGAGCTAGGGTTTGAGATGGAAGGATTTGATTACCTCGCCCTCCTTTGGTTTTATATGGGAGGAGGGAGAGAAACGAGGGCGAGGGGAGCCGAAGGAAGAACCTGGGAGGGCTCCCCTGTCCTCTTTCGTCATGATATCGAACGGAGGGCCATGAGGGCGCCAGGTGTCCTGTTTACGTCCGTGTGATCACCTGGCCCGTTGCGGCGCCTGGCCGCGTGACGTTGGGAAGTAGCCTCGCGTTTGGCTCCCCCGGTTGATGTGCGCCACGTGGCACTCGCTGTCGTGAGGTCCACCGGGTACGTTGGACCGGTCGGGTTTATTCTCTTTTCTCCGGTCCGGTCTGGCCTGGTCAACCGTACTTCCGTTTCCTTTGCGTCAACTTACTCGTCCGGCAAGGAGAGGATTAGTAGCTGTCTTTGGACAGCTATGAACCTTACTGCATGGTTGGGAACTGGTGGAAGCGGGACCCACGAGACATGCATGCGCCAATTATAGCTTGACACATCATCATAAAAAACGATGGATGCTGTCTTCAAGATGTGAAATTATTGGACCAGGTCCAAACTAGATGTGGTGTGTTCCTTGTGCCGTTTGGGTTGATTTAACAGCCAGCTTGAGTCCAAGAAGACCATGAAAACAGGGATCTAATTTAATCCAAATTAACCAATACGAAAACAAGCTTGATCATCCAAAACTCAACTAGGCCCAACTTCAAAATTTTTGACCAAAAAAGTTAGATAAGTTAGATTGAGTTTGATGCTCTTTGATCAGGTTGGTTCGATTTAAGGCCTAGGTTACGTCGAGCCAACAATTATATATTTATATTATATGTACATAGGTTTTCTTAGAATTGACTGTGATTGGAATATCAGCAGCAAATATGGGTTAGTCTCAGGTCCGAACATGCGCAAGCTCTATTATGAAAACCTAAATGGATTTTTGGTTGTGTTAAATAACCCAAACTTTCAACCTAAATCAAGCTCAACTTAAATTTGGATGGACTTATATCGATCCTAGACTAATCCAGGTTTGGTAACTGTTGATTGCCTAACCCAATCCAAGCAATGAGTTGGTTAGGTTCAGTCATGTCAAACTGTCCTAAGTTGCAGCCTGAATATGGGTTCTAAGAGAAATCGATTGTTAAGGAAATGCAACAATCGTCACAAAGTATGTAAGTTTAACCGCGCTGCAATAATATGTTGATTGATGCAAATTCTAGGCAAACTCTGCCCATGGTAATCTTGATCAAATCAATATTTGTCCGGCTTATCAACAGTCATAGACAAACAAGCAAAGAATCAAAAGAAGAGAAGCATTTTTGTTTTTATATAAATAAAACTAGTTAGTTGTTTTTTAAATTAGTGTAGACTATATGCAGCCTTCTTCAGACAAATAAAACTGGATAGATAGTCTATTGAGGTTGAACACCTTTTCCATAGAAAATTTTCTGATACTATATTCAAGAATTTATACTGTCAAAGAAATTAGTGGGATACAGTAAACAATAACTTGTGAAGACCCTTTATACAATGACTTTTATTAGAACAAGATAGATAGTTGGTTGCAAGACAATAGGTCAAATTAACCATAACCCACTTTAATTCAGTAGTAGATTGTTTTGCCTCTGTTTGGAGAAATGATGCCGATTTTAAAAAAGGTCCCTTCGTCCTCTGCAAAAATAGTCTGCGAGTGTTTGGCAAGATAATTTGTAATAAGTCAAGTCTTCTCATTTTGTTCCATTTTAATCTAAAACCAAACAGGATCAGTAAGTGTTGTTTCATGTTAATGGAATGTCAAGATAAGTTCTTTGACAGCATGGAACGGACGCATGGATCATGATGAAATATGGAAAGCGATTTGGTTATGAAGTTGATCACCGTGACTTGAAAAATATTTCAGTACAAGCACATCATGTTGGATCATAAGCATAGCTAGTGGCCAGAAGCAAGATAGCTTTCACTTTCACTTGTGCTCCTCGATGTGATATATTATGTGTTTTGGCAAAGTGAACAGCACTAGCAATAACTGCCAAATTGAAGATAGCGAGGCCTTAGCTCTATACAAGGCAAACTTTGCATGTACATTCTTCAAGATGATTTTCTCACACCATCATCTTAGCAATATATATATTTGGTGGATAAAAAAAAACAGTTAAAACAATATAAGAATACGTTTTACTATGATTTAAACTTTAAAATTTATTAATTTTTAATTTTTATATATATTGATGTATCTGGATTAGGATTAATAAGCTAGATTCTTAATTTAAATGTATTAATTTATATTTTAATATAATAGTACTATGAAAATCGCCCATTTTATATCCACTTGATGCAAAAAATATATAATTTTTGATTTCTAAATATTTTTAATGGTATAGATTATGGTTAATAATGCAAATCTACAATTTGGATCTTTTATTAATAATTTTGGACTTAAAAAGAAATAGATTAGTTCTTCTTCTAGGTTTTTTTAATATATATATATATATATATATATATATATATATATATATATATATATATATATATATATATGTTGTGGCTCAAATTTGGCCTGAGGGTGACCACGCCGGAGGAGTCGAGGAACTGCCGAAATATTGGGAAAGAAGGTGAGCCATCTTCCGTGCGACGGCGTACCTGCACAAAGCCTCACCGGTGAGGGCTCTCTGACGCTCCAGTTAGGATGGAGTTTAGTTGATCAAAAAAGTCCTTTAGGTATTACCTGATGGGGCTATTTATAGTCCCCGTAGAGGTGCCAAGGTGGCGGAGGTATGACCCATCTTCATCATGGGAGGAGATAGCTTTTAGCCAGATAGCGCGCAGTTAAAGTTTGCTTGAGGCACACGACATAGGCCGTTCTTGTGAACGGTAACGTTGGTAGATGTGGCAGGGCATAGCAGAGGAAGCAGGGCACGGTCCCTGATTGATATGTCGTGGTGTGGCCAGCAAGTAAAGTATGGTGCGATGAGGCTGCTGCAGGGCATGGTCGCAGCATGTGGACGACGAGATCGACCTTCTGAGGTCGGTTCAGTCTTCTGAGGTCGGTTCGGCTAGAATTGGATGACTTCATACCGAAAATAAGACGGTCCATTTTGCTCCCACATATATATATATATATATATATATATATATATATATATATATATATATATATATATATATATATATATATATATATATATATATACAGGTTGTCCTCTTCTCACCTACTATCGGTATACCGTCTTTCTTACCGAGCATCATGTTGGGTCCAAGAGGTGATGCTATTAGCCACTGAAGATTGTTTTGGGCGGCATCTGAACGGTTGATGTGATAGGTTTTTAGTGGTCCATGAATGTTTGATTTTTAGTAGTGAAATGAGGTCGAATCACCAATACTGTGTACCCATCCTCGTGGAAAATTGCTTAATATGTCACTTCTATAAAGGAAAAGAAAGGTACATTTCCTATTTCTCTAGAATTGTTCATGAATGGGCTTAGAATGGTGAATCAACCTAACTTGCTAAATGGTAAACTTGTGAAATCTATCCACGAGCGTAAGTAACTATCATGCAAAATTATATGCTTTAGGATCATTTAAAATGAGCCATTCATAATAAGAAATGGATTAAACAATTTTCTTTTACTTATGTCCAATGCCTAATTAAATATTGCCTTCAACTCAAGTTTAAATATATTCCACCTTTTAACCTGAATTCTAGAGTTGAGCATTGGTGAAGCTCCCCCAGTTCCACGGCTCTTCAGGATGTAAGCATCACATGTTTTATATTTTAATATGATATTGTAATAACCCCAAATTTTTTTTTTTTATATATAAAAAGGGATAGAATAGTTCTTTAAAATTGATATAAGGGGTAAAATTGGAAAGAATCAAAAGATAATGGCATAGTTGTAGATGCATTGAAGTGGTAAGGGTAAAATTGGAAGGAATCAAAAGTTAATGGCATAACGGTAGATATGTTGAAGTGTTAGGGGCAAAATAGGAATTTAATAATATTAAACAAAGGGTGAATAGTGTTTTGATGTGATTTAATTGGAGGGTTTGAGCTGGTGAAACCGAGAGAAAGAGGGAGGGGGTTCTCAGGCGTGAAACAGAGGAAAGAAAGAAAGAAAAAGAGAAGAAGAAGAAGAAGAAAGAAAAAGAGGAAGGGGATTCGAGGAGGAAAGAGATCCCGGTTGCACTTCCAGCTGAAGGGAAAAACGTAGATCTCCTTCCCCTCTACGCAAGGACCTCGATTTCCAAAAAGAAAAAGGTAAATATCCATCCCTATCTAGTCTTTTGATGACATTAGGCTATACAAAGGGTGGATATAGTCTAGAGGGGTCGGATAAGGGTTGTAGAGGCGGTTAAAAGAGGAAGAATCGGATTTTGACAAATTTTTCCGGCACTACGGAAAAACTGTGTCGAAGTCCCAACTTCGGCGAATTATTTAGGGGGTCAAACGGCCTCCGATGATGATGCATGTTATCTCTTTGGAATTCTCTATGAGTGTAGAATGTTAGGTAAAAATTTCATCAAATTTGGAGTCCTGAAAGTGGATCAAAACCGGGATGAAGTAACCCACTGTCAGTTCGGATTACTGTTCATCCGGGTGGAAAATAGGGGATTTCATGCTATAATAGATATTAAGCCCAGATTAAGCTAAGGGGACCTTGTACTCGTGCAAGGGAGTCCCTAATACACATAAATGATGAGTTAATTAATAGAAAAAGAAAAAGAGAAAGAAAAGGAAAGATTTAGGGACCGGGGGAGTTGAATTAATTAAAGTTCTCTATATTATAATTGGCACGTAGATTATAGCCCTTGATACAAAACTAAATGTATTGTAAATGCATGTTACAGTTGGGCAAGAAGCTAGGGAACAAGAGGAAGAAGTTTCCTACTGCCAGCTGTAGATTTTTGGAGGCATATCAGGGCTGTGCCAGATTGACAGGTGAGTGGGAGTCATGTACTTTGCACTATGAGCATCCTTAATTCATTTTCATGAATGTCGCCAAGTGTGAATTGATTCCACTTGAGCATATTGATTGATATTGTAGTAGATTCCTCTATAATCTTGATTCTCCATGCTTGATTATTCTGTACATGCATTTGAGGGAACATTGAGAGGAATTACGAGGGGTTGATGAGTAATCAAATTGATTCCGAATTGTGAAATGATTTCTTTTGTAAATTGATTTCATTTCCTCTATTTCAAAGATTTGTAGAGCCCATTTCAGTGGTATATTGAGTTGCATTGTACATCCTTGACCCCTCACTCCCAACTCTGATGTTAGTTTATGATTGGGTCGGAGTCGAGTGAGCGGTAGTCTTGATCATACTCCTTTTTAGTAGAGTATTGGGAGGGTGCATTATGGCATTTATGCATGGCTTGGCAGTATCTGCAGGACACCTATAGTCGATGGGGGTTGAACATCGGCCTTTGTGCACATAGTAGCCTTCTGGGTGGGCGGAGCCCAGTCCCTTCCTAGGGGGGACACGGCCCTAGGCGTAGGATCGGCCGGTCCTACGACTTATATTCTGCTTGCCGCCGGGCATAGTAAGACCCCGCGAGGTGCAGTATGGCTTTCCGCGGATGTAGAATTCCCGCGAGGTGCCGTTTAGTATGTAGATGTGAGATGGATTTCTGTTCTGGATACTGGCCAGCATTTATATGATCAGTGTGGTGTCTTATCCTCCATATGCATGTGACAGTAGGGAGTTGTTGCTGGTTCGCCTGGGGCGTAAAACCCACCTCCCGATAGCTGTCTAGCATTTATGTTATCGGTATGGTGTCTTATCCTGCATATGCATGTGACAGTAGGGAGTTGTTGCTGGTTCGCCTGGGGCGTAAAACCCACCTTCCGACAGCTGTCTAGTGATGATTTACATATTGGTGTGGTGTCATATTCGATGTATGCATATGGCAGTAAGGAGTTGTTGCTGGTTCGCCTGGGGCGTAAAACCCACCTCCCGATAGCTGTCTTGTTGATGATTCAGCCTATTGACACCTGATTTATATGATTCAGTACTATGACCTGTTGAGCATATTCATGAGTAGCATATATGTTGACTTGATTATTCCATATATGCTTCAGATGAGTTGATATTGATTGTGGTGATATTGATGACTTACTCCATATTCTCTATGTTGAGATCATGTTCATCTTATTATTGATCTTGAGATTTCACCTCGAGCCATGATTATATCTGGTCTCATGTGCATAGTACTCTCTACTCCACTCACTGAGTATTTATATACTCACTCCCCAGTTTTGTGTTTTTGATTGCAGGAAAGGTATTGTATAGAGAGGAGCAGGATTAGTGGTTGCCTGCTAGCTGTGCCGCTCCATAGTATAGTATAGTATAATGTAGATAGAGGTTTATCCCCTTTTGGTGTATTATAAACCTTCTATTATATATAGTGCATAGTTACAGTCATAGATCCTGTTGTGGATATGGGTTTGACCATGGATGGATTGGGAAGCAGGTATATATATGTGTGCAGATCAGTTGTGTGCCTGTGATAATGTATTGCTATATATTGTCCAGGTTTATATGTGACAGATTATGTGATTGCTGCTCTGACAGGTAGTGTGTTGTATGTATTGAGATAATCCTGACAGGTCACTATAGGAAAAGTGATCATTTTGTGCATGCATCATGCCAAATTTTTCAAGATTTATTGATGATTGATAGGTAGTAGGGTTCTACGCGGTGGCTGGTGGCCTTATGCCTACCCGCACCCTAGGACCGTCGCGGCGGCCCGCCGGGAACGGGGCGGGGGTCGTGACAGATATGATTAAGGCTAGCCTAATATTACAATCCAGAATCTCACCAAAAAGACCAGTGAGAAAGTGTTTTTAAATTCCTTGCCCTTGTATAAACACCCAAGATCTACCCACTATATAGTCAATATGGAACTACATGCATACCAGCGCAAGTCCTCATATAATGTAAGGACGATATGGGCATGTATTTAGTCCCATGTCGGCTACACATTGGGCAGACTTTGGGTATTTATACAGGGCTAAGGAATCCTATAGCACTTTCTTGTTGGTGTTTTTGGGTGAGATACCTTCTGGCTAGTCTTTTTTGGGTAAGGTCCTAAATTGTTACAAATAATATTAGAGCTTGGGTTTATGAACACTAAGGATCGTGACAGAAAAAATCCAATCCATGGCCCATGTGGACTAGTCGCCGCCGGTCGTCTATTGGCCGGTCGTGAGTCTTCTGACTCCAAGCACCACCACACTATCCTTTTCCTCTCCTTTCTTCTACCTTGGCTAGAAAGAGATTTTGTTCTCTCTTCCTCTCTCCTTTCTCTCTTCTCCATATGCTCTCTCTTATTTCTCTCTCCAATGGACTTTCTCTGTACTCTCTATAGAGATGATAGATCCAGTAAAATACTCTTCTTAGTGATTTTTGAATCAACTTTGGTGAATGGCCCTGATTCATGGTCGTCGAGCGGCGCGCCAGTCCCACCTTGGCCCTTCATGGACATTGCTATAATTGGTCATCCCTTATCTCTGTTGAACCATCTGTACCCTAGTCCGAGCATGGTTCGATGAAATCACCTTGATCGGACCGACCTGGATGTCAGACACCTCTACTTCGTCATTCCTATGAGAATGTTAGAATTTAGAAGTTTGATTTTTAAAATAATTATAATAAAATTTTAAGAAAATATAATTTTCGAATATTGGGCTCTGAGAGAGATTTTTATGATTAATTTGATCTATTAGTTGGATTGCATTTGCAAGATAAGTAATATAATTCTTTTTCTAAATTTACTGGCAAACTATAAATATTTTCTAAATCAAATTATTCTCGATTTTTGAATTTGATGCATGGTGTTTTATTATTATATATACCTCTTCCTACAATAGTATAGAATTCTTGATGGAACGTATTGGTTTTGATATGAATTATATTTGACTAATTTTGATATTACATCTTATGATGTGGAACACAAAGTATGTTTTGAGAAAAAGAGTTTTGAATCAAAATAGATTTGGACTCCCTTATCAATTTGTAACTTATCTTGTCGACCACTTGCAAGCATTAAACATCTCTCATGCATAACCTAAATTAGTTGCAATTTGCTAATGCAACGAAATCAAAGCTAGATATTCCCAACTTGCTAACTACAAAAGGTACAAATCAAGCATAAATCCCAGAGCATCTGATGGCAGAGCCTTCACTGTCCCAACCAATCTAATGGTACCACCCTCTCCATTGGATCAAAAACTAGTTAGTATAGCCCACAAAAATTGATGGCAGCCCCAGCATCATTAAATCTTATCAATAACGGTTTTCATACCATTTGATCATATTCGATAGCACTCTGTCCACTATTTGATCAAGGAGGCCATGTACACTTAATTGATGCTATGATGAACTGCAAGGATTAATAGGTTGGGCAACATAACATAAATAGGACCATTAGATTTATTTTGCAATGGATGTGACATGCATCACTAGATACACTTGAATGAAAGGGTGACTAAGGTATAAAACATCAACACCATACAAGTTTGCCACATGGCGGCATGTTACAGGATTCAAATAGCAGTGATCACACCCATGCAAGCTTAAGCCACATTTGCAAAGTTAGGAATAAACAAGAAAAAATGGTAAATGGTAAGAAATTTTCCTTAATAAAGCTTTTTTTTGGTGGTAAACTTCCTTGATAAAGCTTTACTTAATTAGGTTTTATTTCATTTTGTTGTAAGGAACTAAGCAGCTTATGCATATTGGCTATATGGCTATAATTTGCTTGTTTCCATGTCAATATAAGACATTAAGTAAGAGATTGGTGGTTTTTATGAAAAGAGGCAAATTATCTCAAGTATCTATTGATATGAGATAATTTGTAATACAAGGGGCAATGCCATAAGATGCTTATCTATTGATATGAATGTGTTCCCCTTCTATTCCTTGCATCCTATTATCTCAAGTATCCAAGCATGCTTGATGCAACAACACTATAATGGACTTGCATTGGCCTGCAGATCGTCATCATTACTGTGGTATGAGGGCCCTGATGAGTAAACTAATGACATGCAGGGAATGAGAAGGGGAACACACCTCTAAAAACAATCCACATTCAAAATTATATACTGAGTAGGTTGCGTGGGCTCCAACTTGATCTTCAATGTAAGATAGAGTCATCATATCCTGATCAATAGAATGTATGTTTATTTTGTCTTTTAATTTTATTTATTTTCTTTTTTTGGTAAGGAAACACTTTATTAAGATCCCAAATAATATTAGTAGTGTAGCGAAACTATGTTACTTTAGCATTACTTATGCTCATAGACAAGTAAAGAAATTACTAAAGTTCTAAAAAAAAGATTTTTTTTTGGGTCTATAAGAATTACATGAATACCTTCATAAAATTATATGTATACCCTTAAAATCTTTTTGCTAATCTACCCATTATTGAGATGAAATTGGAAACGAAATGGGTTGCACAGGATCAGTTCACAAAACTGCCTGTGCACCCATAACCATATTGTGATTGCTAGCTCAAGGATATGCATTATTTAGGGAAGCCTAGAGGAAGATGCTAGGATATCTCTTAGATCAATTCCAACAACAAAAGCAATCACCTAACTATCATCTTTTTCTCTTAGTTTATTTAAGGAGTAGCTTAATTCTTGTAGTGCTCTCAGCTCTCTATAGATTAGGAGGAGCCTATCCTCAATTGAACAAGCGATAACCATTTATGCTATTTGATTAGTAAGGAGTAATGGAGGTGCTAGTTTAATTTTTTTGTTTTATATTATCTTAGAAGTAGTTGTAACTTAATCTCTCTATTTGTTTGGGAATGTGCCTCCAAATATATCCATCGTTGCTTGCCTTTCAGCCAATCCTTGCTTGCCATCCGAGCTATTAGACTACCTCTTGTGCATTATGTGAGCGGGCTTTGACCTTGTTAAGGGAGCACTAGCCTCCTGCGCAAAATAGAGGGTCAACAACAACACTTACATGTGAGCCCTAGCACGTGGAAACTTCTTTTTGGAACCTAGATTTTTGGATTATCTATAAGTGCTAGTAAATCTCTCAAAGTGATGTAATTCAATCCCCAAAACTCTAGACTTAGAATGGTGCTCAGCATACGGCATAGAAACCACCTAGTCTTTCCCTATTAGGCATAATTATGCATGGTTCCATCAAAAATTAAGTTTTTCTTATTTTATGACGGTGAAGCATGCGAGTGATGATAAGTTAAATTAATTCACACCTTAAAGAATTCTATGCCCAACCAAACTCAACTCTCTATTTCTATCAAAATATTTGATATAGAAAACTTCATAAACTACTGTACTTATTGAAATTATGACATTGTTTGTCGTATTTTTGGTTCCTCATAATTTGAACAACTTATTTATGAAGCCGATGATTGGAGGTCCATGTTCAATGAAATCATATCAAAACTAACATATTCGTCACACTCCATAGTTCTAGGCTTTCACAAAACCTAATCTAATATCCGGCAACAACTATAACTCCGGGAGGAGAGGGATGTCAAGGGATTGTTCAGACCTCAGGTAGCAGAACAAGACACTGTGGAAGCAGCAGCTCTGAAGAAGATGAAGATGAGGAAGAGAGAGACGAAGGCAAAGTACTGGCAATCGATGATTGGAGGTCCATGTTCAATGAAATCATACCAAAACTAACGTATTCGTCACACTCCATAGTTCTAGGTTTTATGGCTTTCACAAAACCTAATCTGATATCCGGCAACAACAGATTTTATAACTACCATGTAGAAACATTTTAAGAAAAGAAACTATTTATCTATTTAAGAAGTTAACAATTAGAGGTCCATATTTAATGAAATCACACCATTGAAACAATATATTTTCTGCACCTATGCCTTTAGTTTTTTCCGAATTGTAGTCCAATTTTTATCAATAAATTTTACAATCACATGTATGAATATATCAAGAAAAGGTACAACTTGTGAAGCTAATGAATGGACGTTCACATTCAATGAAACCATGCTAAAGAAAGTAGCTAATGATTGGATATTCGAATTTAACGAAGCCATGCCAAAGAACGATATGTTGGCTGAACTCAATGATTCTAAACTTTCACAAATTCCAATCCAACATTCGCTAATACATCCCATAAACCATAAATACGAGAAAATCTCAGTAAAATTAAAAATCTTCTATTTAAATAATCAACTAAATTTTCACCGTATAATATTTTCTAGCTAGCAAGCCCTAGCATATCAAAACCTACCTAAACTTTTGCTCTCGCGAAAATACTAGCAAATCTTATATATTCACTCTTTCTTATTTACTTTTCAAACCTCACTTAATTATATTTATTTATAAATTATTTTTTATTTTAAAAATTAAAGTGATATCAATTCTCACCTATGCAGTCCTAAGTGATCCAGTGAAGTGGAGCCAGCCCATGGTAAAAGTGGCCCATCCATCGTGGTGGTTACGCAAGCCTACAAAATCACACTCCACTGAATGCCGTCCGGGTGGAGGGGATTCACTGCTTCTCGTCCCCCGAGCCGCCCTCCCCATGCCACCCCCGTTCGCGTCCCCCGGTTTGGGCGTTTAATCCCTTCCCCTTTTGCCACACGATTTTTTCGCGTCTCTCCTCCCCTTATACACCACCTGTGCCCCGTCCATTCGCATCCGTCACAGGTGAAGTATTAGCGCCCGAGCAGCGAGAGAGAGAGAGAGAGAGAGAGAGAGAGATCGAGGCCCATAGGAATCCTTCGGTGATCGACCCCATTTCTCTCTTTCTTCCGATTTTCTGATGTGAGCCCTCCCTGAATCGCTACTTTTTCTCCTTTTTTTTCCCAAGAATTTTCTGGTTTTTTTGGTTTTCTTTGTGGTGTTTGGATCGATGGGTTTGCTTTTTTTTTTTTTTTTTTTAATAGTGGAAGGGGTTGTTTTGGTGGTGGATTAAAATTCTTTCGCTAGTTTATGGATTCTAGATTTCTTCGTTTTATTTGAGTTTATTCGGTGGATTTTGATGGATATTCGATTAGTTTCGCAGTTTTAGGTTTTATTGCATGCCTTGTGCTGTCAAATTGGCCTTCTCTTTTTTTTTTTGGGGGGGGGGGGGGAACCTTGTTAAAGGATTTGGAATCTGTGGGCAGAAACCGAGTTGAAGGAGCTGGCAAAATGGAGTAGATTAGTGAAAGGCCCATTTGGCATCGCTTTTGTTTTCTGTTTTTTTGTTTCTAAAAACCCAAGCAGAAAAGTGAACTAGATTGAGCAACTTGTATGAGGAAACCCTTCTGTCTTTTAAAATTTCTTGCAAAATTTTTAGAGCTTTTTGTAGCATGGTTTTCAAAAAGTATTTTACGCAAATACTGTTTTCGACATCAATATTTGTGGGGGTATTTCACTAATTTGTAGAGAAGAAAGCACAAAAAACAAGAGCTATACCTAACGAGCCCTTACGTTTTTTTTTGCTTGGTTGCATGTTTTTGAATTATTCTTTTGCTGTTTTGTCTATTAAATTTGCTTCCTTTTGTTTTGCCCTTTTTTCGAACGGTTTGATTTTCATCCATTATTCATGAAATCACTCCCTTTCTCGGCGAACTTTGTTCTGCAATCCCAAACCCAGTTTTAAGAAACTCATATACTCCTTTTGGGGCTTACTTTGCCTTCTTGTTTGTAGAGTATATTTTTATATATCTTTGCTGATACTTAATTTTGCCATATCCATGCATGCTTTTGGAGTTTCTTTTCATCCTTTTCTCGTGCTATTTTGTCCAGTTTAATTGAATATCAAGGAATCCTATTTTAATTTCACATTGTTTATGTTTCTATGTTATCGAGTGTTTGTATAATGATTGCTACTCTACCAAATTCTTGTTAAAGGATTTTTTATCGAGACAATTGCGAAAACACAAGAATGAATCAAAACTATCCTAATTTTAGAAATCTATTTTGAGGTTTTCTAGTTGAACTCAAATAAACCATTAACTTAATAGGAAAGACAATGCAACTATTTGTATTTTGTCTTAGGAAAATAATAATGTTTGCTAGTGCTTGTGAGACTCAATGGGCTGGTTTGCTATTGGCAGGATTATTGAATCTGCTGCTCTCAAGGGGAAGATGGTGGGAGGTCTCTAAATTCCTGTTCTATACTAGGGACTTTCCTTTCTTTTGTTGCTTTCTTGCCAAGCCATCTATCAATGGCGTCACCCAGTGAACCCTGTGGTTCTGCTTTGAAGCGCAAGCTAGCTGAAAGTTCTGGATTAAGAGATAGTAAGATTCCCCGTGTCGGGGTAGAACATGGACCATCCTCCCGTTCTAGTGTCTGTAGCTGCCACTGCTGTCGCATGCAGCCCAACCTTACTGAGACTTGCTTCAACTATCTCAACAGTGGCTTGCCGCGCCGTGTGATGTTCTACAACCGGGGCGACTGGTCTGACTTTCCAGAACCAGTGAAACAGTCTCTTATAGAAGGGTTCCGGGATGATAAGTCATGCGTAATGGTCATGGTGAATGGCCAGTCTCTTCTTGTTGATTTTGTGTCAATGGTCCTGGTCAACTTGAGAACTAGGAAACAGTGCTCTGTGGCATGGATTGATGATTCTGACAAGTGCTTCTTTCCTTCCCTTTTTTTTGATGATATGGGTGAAGAATTCCCTGAGTTGGGTTCTGGCATCAGGAACAGCAGTTTCCACAGACCAATGCTGGCAAGGGCGTTATGTCCTCCAGCTGAGGTGGTAAAGCGTGTTGTTATGGAAAATGCAGCTTCTGTTTCACAGCAGCCTTTAACTGCAGAGACATTACGCTTAAAGATTGAAAACGTGGAAAGGGACAGTGAAAGCTTTCTTTTTGTACAAAACCTTTTTCTCTCAGGAATGGGTCCTTTTGCTATACCCCAAAACATATTGCAGATTCACCGCTATGCCCCAAAGGATCTTCCCACACAGATTAGATGTGAGGCCTTTGAGAGACAGATACGGTCTACTAGAGTGCAGCGTGGGGATGCAAATGTACGTTATGGATGGTTTGGTTCAAAGAAGATAGAGATAGCTGAAATTCTGATTCGTGGTTTTGGCATGGGCGGGAAGCCTACTGAGGGAGTTTTAGGCACTGGTGTTTATCTCACACCAGATAACCGTGCCTTTGCCAGGTGCCTAGTATAGTTTTGACATGTTTTTTATTTAATACCTATAGCACTTGCCTTTTCTGTTCAAACATTTCCAGTTAGTTCATGTTGCTTTGATTATATATTTCATCTTCAGTTGTGTGAGCAGAGCAGATGTTACTTTCCATAGTTGAGAAGTATAGAGGAATAAACAAGTTCTGGCCTGCACACTTATATTATTTAACCTTGTGAAAAACCTGCAGTGTTAATCTTTGTGATGTTGACGAAAAAGGTGTACAGTGCATGCTGTTATGCCGAGCAATCCTGGGAAATATGGAGCGAGTCCAGCCTGGGTCCAGACAGTGCTTTCCCAGTAGTAGGGATAACGATTCGGGTGTAGATGATTGCCTGAGTCCAACATGTCATGTTTTGTGGTCTACCCACTTGGGCAGTTATATTCATCCAGAGTATGTTGTTAGTTTCAAGCTGTCCCCAAACATCCGAGGTAATTAGAACTAAGAGGGCTGATATAGTCATCTATGCTGTTGAGTCATATAGAGATTGACAGACAATTTGGTTCCTTTAAATATTTCTTTCTTAGAGTACTTATTTGGACTGAAGGATGTACGGTTCCAAGTTGCAGCAACAAAAGTTGTACAAGACTTTTCCTCTCTTCATCCTGTGAGTCAACCTATCCTTCTTTTTGCATCGTTGTACCTTTAGAATCATTCTGCTTGTTCTGTGTTTATTTGCTACATGAGATGCTTGTTCCGTGTTTATTTGCTACATGAGATGCTTGTTCCGCAACTGCAGCTGACAAATGGAAGTTTCCCTTACAGAGGCTGTGCTTTACATCTAAACTATACTTATTTGTTTTTTTTTCTTTCCTGCTGAAAAAAAGACTTTGGATTTGTCATATAGGTAATATTATTCTTATTTTTACTTAATCTTTTTGTTCAGATAAGATGTGAGCCAACAAGGGGCCCAACCTCACCATGGATACCCTTTACTGTGCTGTTTGCTGAAATACAAAATCATGTATCTCCATTAGCAAAGGAGTTGCTGCTTCGCCATTATGAAGAGTTGAAGGTATTGCTTGACAGAATTTAGGTGTTATAACTGACCAAGTATTTAGTCATTCAGTTTCCTTGTTCAGTTGGATTAACATGCTAGTTGGGCTATCTCTTAGAGTAAAGCAATAACTCGAGAAGAGTTAGTGAAGAAGATGAAAGCAATTGTTGGAGAACAGCTGCTGATGTGTACACTGACAAGACTTCAGCGCAGTGTAAGTTGTTTTTTTGATTTAACACAATCTTCAGAATTTGTAATTTAAAATAATCAGTGAGTGGAATACTTTGTTAATTGATGAAATCTGCATTTGGATTTTATTAGGAGTGTGCATGGTTCAGGTCGGGTTCGTTTAGAGGTATTCTTGAAAGTTGAAACCGAACTGATTTAAATCGGTTTTCTAAAATCGAAACTGAAACCAAGGCAATCGTCTACAAAAATCGGTTCAAACCAACCTGAGAAATCTGGTTTGGTTCGATTTATCGGGTTGAATAGGGCTGGGCCAAATGGGTTTCTTTCAAATGGGCTAGGGCCATTTAAAATACAAATTTCCTATGACTAGTTCAAAATGATGCTAGGTGGTGGAGCTGTCAAGTGCATTTTAGGCTAGGCCTCGTGCAAAGCAAAAATTGTTCACCCTGCACGAGCACCATCCGGTGATCGACTTTAGCATAGAGGAACAATTGCTATGGGATGGAGCAAGGTCTGTCATACCTGCAGTTGCCATATGTACAATAGCCATCGGAATGATTGGACACCAACCAGCCCCACCACAGCCATAGTCCCCATGAAATATCCAAAAAGAAACGGAAAATTAGAACATTAATCTCTAATAAGGACCAAATAACGCCGTTATGTTGCTATAGCATCATTGATCACAATATTGGCCATTAGTTAAATGCCCGTTGAGGTATCTACAAGCCCCTGGATCCATTACGATGCTAGTCTTAATATTCCTTTTTTAGTTAAGATTTCAATTCCATGAATTAAGGAATACAATTAATAAAAATAAATAAAGGTTAATCAGGTAAAGAGGTCGCACTCAGATTGGAGGGCTGGTGGAGCTGGATGAAGCAAGATCAAGGGCCTCCTCTTCTTTGTTGTCTTCCTCGTTCTGATCATTTCCTTTATCCTCCACCTTTTTTCTTTGTCGATCCCATCGGCATCCTCCACGTCTTCTCATCGTTGCTTGCCTTGTAGCGGAGCGGTGACGGCAACAGCTATGTTGGTGGTCAGGGAGGGGCTAGGAGCAAAGATGATGGGGGGAAGAAGTATGGTGGAGTGTGTGTGTCCATGGTTCCATGGATCTATGATTTTATGAGTAGAAGCTAGGGTTTTGAACTTTTAAGCCAAAGTTTGCAATTTCGGTACTGGACCTCGTATGATACCATCTTTTTACAGTGTTGGTATGTGGTACGTTACGAGAAGACGAGGCTACCAAATGTCGGTACGGTACGAGAATGCATGTTGGTTCGGTTCTGGTACCGATATGGTATGGTACAATACCGACCGGTACGGCGAACCTTGTTTTAATCTATTTTTGGAAGAAGAAGAGAAGAAGAGAGGAGAAGAGATCTCACCTGAGTTGCTGAGCAAGGGGTTGGAGGAGGGAGGCAAGAGAGAGTGGGCAGCTTTGGCACAGAGAGTGGTGAAGAGCAATTCGAGTGGCAGAGTGGGATGAGACATAGGAAAGCATGAAAAGAGGGCCGCTGCGGCTGCTGAATCCCTGAACCGGCCATCGAATCAGTGAACCCATAAGTGTATGTGTATAGATGGGTTGTTTTGATTTAAATTGGTTTTTTAAAACTTAAGCCAAAACCAAACCGATTTTTCTGGTTCGAAAATTTTTCAAACTGAAATCAGGCTGGATATGAAAAAATGTGACCCAAACTGAATCGAAATAGCCGGTTCGGGTCAGTTTTGTGGTTTGGTTGGTTTTCTTGCACACCACTAATTTCTATAGCATCAGACTTTTGCTTTTTTGTTTTTCAAAACAGCAACTCATACACAGGCTTAAGCATTTGGTTGCATGACAAAAAATACTGAGCATAAGCTTTCTGAGAATTGGTATTCTGTCTGTTGAGGTGGAATTACAATTTTCATGTCCTAGACTTTGTTCTCACTATTCGGTTCCTTGTTCCATGCTTATCTACCTCTAGTATTATAAATGAACAAATCTCTGATTATCTCTAGTATTATAATGTCAAGGCTTGGGGGTTGGTCTCCACCCGATGTTGGACTCTGCTGTCTTTTTTCCCTCCCCCTCATTCCATCTTTCTGCCCATCTTTTCTCCATTTCTAGGCCTACATGAAATTATTTTCAAGCAGAAAATCTCTAAAATTGGCTGCTTGGGAAGGTTTTTAAAGACAGAGATCTCGGTTATCTTGGCAGGTGTTGAGATTGAGATGAACCAAGATTTTGGTTTATATTGGCCAATATGGAAAGCGGTCAATTTTCAAAGAAACCTAGGTCTTCCAAGATCCCGGCTGATATTTTAGGACCGAGATATCGAAATCTTGTCCAATATGGTAAATCCAAAATCTACAACTCTATAAAGCTACTAATTTTGAAATTTATTCTTTGTAAAACTATATAAAAAGGGTAACAAGGTGCTTAAAAAAATATCGGCCAATATGTTTATATTGCATTGGCTGATATTTCTCGATTTCTTGGTTTATATGGCCGAGATGTTTAGGCCTGAGATCTGTTCTATATCATATCAGAAGGTGCCGTACCAATACAAATGAAGATTGCGGTTGAATCTTGGCCAAGATGAGAACTTTGGTGCCTGGCTGATTTTATTGGCTTTGAACTCTAGGTCTCATCTGATACTTTAGGTAAATATAGAAACTTCATCTGGATATGTTTTGGGTTGAACTACGACTCCAAACTTCTCTAGTCTTTATCCTTAATTTATTGTTAGCATTAAGTCTTTTTTCGGATTACAACATAAAGTTTAGACTTTTGCCAGTCACCTGAATTGCACATGCTATACTCTAGAAATATCATAATGGTAAAATCCTCTTAATATCAATATTATATTGTTAGTTTTCAAGACCAGCTTTATAGTAAATTTGAGTGACAGTTCCATGCTTCTGAACCTACCTTTTATATTTCTTATCTGCAAAGCTATTGATCAAGATCATCCATTTTCATGGTTATTACTTGAAGTTGTTAGGCACGTACGGGGAAACTTGAGTGATTCTATATTTATTGTGTCTACCCGATGGATCCACGTTTGTTGTGGTTCCAGCACACTGACCACTGCTACATTCTTATATTTTGGCATTTGAAAAATTGCACTCTTGGCATACAAATATCATTTATGACTCATGAACTTTTTTGATGATAAATTAGTTAGCCTTTATTTGTCAGGTCGAACAAACTTGGTTTTTGAGCTATCCCACTTTATTTGTAAGTTGATTTGTTTAATTTTCTTAATTAAGCTATTTTTTTTTAGTACGACAGTCAAATCATGTTGTTGTTTGATATGATTTTTGTACAATATTCAAGAAGTAGGTTGTCGAATTTGTTATAACTCAATTCTTTTAGGGTTTTTTTTTTCGTTGCAATTTTCAGTTTTTAGTTTGATGGTTGGATGAGATTAAATCATCTAATGGACAATGGGAAGCTAACTTAGGCCCCGTTTGGGGGAGCTTTTAAAGGGCCACAAAGTACTTTCTGGCCATCTAAAAGCACTTTTAGATAAAATAGGGATGTTTGGTAACATTTTTCGGAAGCTGTTTTAGCTTTCTTAGAAAGCTAAAATTGCTTTTTCGGATCCGATAAAGCACTTTTAGGAATTGTTGGAAAAGCTGTTTTGAGTTATAATTTTTGTTCTTTTTGAACTAAACTACCCATAATAAAATAGAATAATTACACAAAATGTCCTCTTATATTATAATACATTAATATGTTATGTTAAATAATTTAATATTATGTTATATTATACCACAGTCATCGAGAGGATGAAAAATTAATTTAAGCTTATAATTATAATATTTTATACTTTTATTATTGTATTATGCTATAAATATAATATTATATTACATTATATCATAATACATTGATATGTTATGTTAAATAACTTAATATTATATTAAATTATTATGCTATAGTATACAATATTATATTACTATATTATAATGATATTATATTACATTACATTTATATTATACTATATCATATATTTATGTATTAATACATATTATATTTTATTATGCTATGTTGTATAATACTATGCAACGTTCTTTATGGTCATTTTGTCATACTAAAAGTACTTTCTCAGTTTGTTTACAAACGCATGTTAAAGTGCCGCAGCACTTTAAAAATGTAGTTATCGAACAACAAACAACTTTTTATAAAAGCTTTATTTTAAAAAGCTCTACTTCCAAAAATTCCACTGCCAACAGCTCCTCCAAACAAGGCCTTATTTTTTCATCCATAACCAAAGATTTATAATAGCTTCACTTAGTAAAAGAAGAAAGGTTGGTGGAGACGGTCAATAATTCTGGGCCTCACCTCTTAAGAAAGGAAAGAAAAGGCTATTGGAAGTCTTAAGAATGGAGGAGGAGGGGTTGCTTGGAAGAATCAGCAGATTCTGTGGTGGAACTTTTAGAGGGAGAAATATGGCTGCTAGAAAGAGTTTGCTGTTTGTGATAGCAGAAATGCTATATCAAATATCTTTTTCCCTTTTAAAAATTTTCACCTCCATCCCAAGGTTGGGTGTTAGAATGACCCTTCCAATCATTGCGAACTTGATTTACTGCATTGTTTCTGTTACTTTTAAATTTTAGACTTTTTTTTTAATGGAAAAATAACGGACTGTCAAAGGAACACAACTTCCAATGTGTTTATACCGTCAACTTTGTAGTAGACCTAGCGTCATGGGGAAGGACTCGACCGACAGTTTTATATTTCTTTTTCAGCTAGCATTTCACCGTTATATTCAAAATATTAGAATTAGCATGTGACACCCTCTTATAGTCTTCCATACATTTTGCAACTTACAATTTCTTGTTATCATCTGTTGTAACTTTATTTGTAATTATGTATGACATCAAGAATTTACTTGGGAAAAAAGGAAAGTTCTCAAGCATATTACACCAATTTTTAATTTTTTAATCATGATTCTTATGTATTTTGGAATTCTATGTCTTGCAATTTAACTAAAATTACTTTTTCTATTTTTTGATTCTTGGCAACTTTTTGAATATCTATCATGCATTTTAACTAAAACTCGAAAACGGCATTTGTTTGGGCTTAAACTTTATTTGATAGCTTCACATCTTAGAAGCTCCTATGTGGAAGCTGGTCTATTTTTATATTTGATTGTCATGTTGTTTCTTTTTGACTTTAAGCTTCATTTTGTTTTTTGTGCTTAATATAATAACTTTACTTGATGGCTACTGATCTTAAAAGCTTCTATTTGAAACATTTTACTTTTTAATATTTCTATGTTGATCTATATGTTGATTTTGTTTCTAACATTGAGCTTTCACAACCTACTTATCAAAATCTTTTTTAGCTTGCTTACAATAGTTGAGGCGTAGAAACTACTTATTATCTATGGTAAGGTTTGCTGAACTGGTATCGAGGCTCATATTGGCCAGTGACCGAGCCTTGCTATTCTCAAGTGTATTGAAACAAGGAGAGGGAAGGGGAGAGACTTTTGAGTTTTGAGATTAGAGAGAGAGAGAGAGAGAGAGAGAGAGAGAGAGAGAGAGAGAGAGAGAAGGGGGGAGACTTACCAACGATGGTTGGCATCGAAGAGTAGGGAGCGAGCGACATCTGGCAGCATCAGTGCCATCGAAGGCAGAGTCCGGGGAGTGAGCAAAAAGAGAGACCTCGAAGGCTCTCAAAGCAGGGAGGATTTCATATATAAACCAACCCTAGCGACTGAACTTTCCTAGGTTCGTGTTGGTACAATTTAGTACGGGCCGAATTGCCCGGTTTGCGTCGGTTCTATGATCACTGATTTAGTGTTTTGTTTCTATTTGTAGAGTCTCATTATTTGAAAGGAGTTTTAGAGAAAAAGGTTTGGATTCTATGTGTTATTTCTTTGAATGAGGATTTAAGTACCAGTGCATAGTTTTCAGTTTCTTTAAAGTATTGATACCAAATATACCCTGATCCCCCACCTTGTATGTCACCTCTGTTTTTCTGTCGATACTAAGAGGTGTATAGTTCATCAATCGTACTGATATGTTATTGGGATGGGTACCGGTACTGATACTTCAACCCTTGGCTTCAAATATATTGACTTCATAGTTTCTTTTGGAAATTGGCAGGTTTCTTTTACTTGCTGATGTGTTTAGATGCTTTTAATTTGTTCTCTGGTTTGGCTTTTTGGGCTTATAATATGTGGCAAGAAGATGGATATATGCTCCTTACATCAGAACCATGGTTTGCCGTACCAGTCCGAATCGGACGGTATAGAGTATACCGTACCATACCAGTTCAGTACCGGTACTCGGTACGGGTGGCGCATCGACACTCGGTATGCCAAAAGGACTCTGTACCATGCCGTACCGACACAGTGCTAGTGTGGCACTGGTATGGGGTCCGGTACTGAGATGGTGAACCTTGATTAGATCTCACCTTCTTTCCTTTTCATAATGTTTTTTCTAGTTGCGCTCTTTAAATGCAGTGATTTCTATCTGTCTGGGCTAGCTAGTCTTTCAGAGTCCATTATGGACTCCTTTTTGCCCAAGTTTCTTTGGTTAGGAAGTTGGTTCCAAACACGAAAGTGTTGGTGTGTTGAGAGCTAATTGTAAAATACTTGAAATTTCTATTTTATCATGTGTTGATGTATGTTTATAAATAGTATGAGGCTCGACGATTTTTAGGGACATATTGGCAGCCTGCTCTTATCGTCCATCTCTGTCTGTCTGGCTGCTTCTCACTCTCTCACACACACCCTCTCTCATAGTAATTGTGAAATTCTCAACAATTTGTAGAAGGTGTTATGTTTTTCATCTTATGCTCAAATGAGAGTAAATCGATTTAAGTTCAATAACAGAAAACCTTTTATGGTTTTCGCCTTAATATTCATAGAAGATCCAGTTGAACCTGATGTAACTTTTGTCCCGTACTTCTGAAAAGAGGATTGGATTACTGACATAACTTCTCTTCAGTTCATTTTGCTTGTTATACGACCATTTTCCCTTTGAAGTTATTAGCTATTTTAAATATGGATTCTCATTAACTTGCTAACACACCTGTTGATGTTTCAGTTAGACACGTATTACCAAAATATGATGATTCTATCAAAGGTATTCAGAGCATCCACCGCTTATGTGCTCATCATATGACAACTTAAACAATGTGGTGCATAACATAGTGATATGGCTGATATGACATAATGAAAGCGATAAAACTTCATCATAAAATAATAAAATTCAAGATATGGAGGGCTCACAGATCTTCACTCAAGTTAAAAAAACTGATGTGGCACTTGTGTATTCTTTTACTTTTTCCATCACTTGTGCATCCCTCGACCTCCTTAACCATGTGGGAAATGTAGTCTGGGGCCTTTCGCCTGTCATTTTTCCTCATGTACGTCTCTTGCTTTTCTGCCTTTTTTTGTTGTATTGTCTTCTCTTCCCTTTTCTTTACCTATGTGATTCACATTATCAATCTTGCTCCATATCCTTTTTCTATGCCTTAATTGCCCTTGAAAACATTGAGCACTGTAAAAGTCTTTGAGGCTGAAAATTGCACAGATTTGTCAATTTGATTGAAACATAAATGCTGGCTATACACCCTTATATTATTTTTTCATACTACTGCTCTTCAGAGCTTGGTGGTTGGGTATTTGAGCCCAGTAATAGTGTTTTCTAAGTAGCAACGATCTCTTTTGAATTTCATTTGTCTTTTGTAGCATTATCTTTTGTTTTCCTACCCATCTTACTTCAGCTTGTACATATATTGCACTTACATTTCAAATGCGAACTTGTTAAGACATTTCTTGTTATCTCTATGCTTACCTTAGCGCTTATGCTGTATTGCCCCCTAGTTCATATTGTCATCTTATTATCTGGCTGTAGCTTTTTTCCTATTCTTTGAATAATTTTTAGTTAATATATGGTTTAAGTTCTTAAGTTAGAATTTTACTTGCTAGTATCCTGTAGCTTGGTTTGCTGAAGTTTTGGGACAGTCTTGCTAATCTGAAAATTTATATGTAATTTTTGATTGCAAAGTTCATTTTTAATGTTTGCAACGTGGCTCTTGGACCATAGGAATCATCTTATGGCATCAAAACTGCATAAGCTTTTGTCTTTTGAGCTATAAATGTTATATATTTCAATCAACAATGAGAGAACATGCTAATTTGATCATCGATGAAACCAATCAGGTTATAGTGACTCGTGTATTTAATTAAAATGCTTCTGAATTTTAATTGTAAGTCCTTCTATGACATTTTATACTATTTTATGCTTTTCAGCAAATCTCATGTGTTGACATTACCATGCTTAAGGCTATGGATATTGGAAAATAATATAGGTTCTACCAAGGTCTGCTGAACCGACTGGTACAGGTCGGTTCAGCCCGTACTAGACCGACTGGCACCGGTCCGATACGAAGGTGGAAATCGGTTTCGGCCCAATCTAGGTCGAAACCGGTTGGTACGGGGCTCGAACCGATGCGAACCGCTCGGTTCGCACCGATAGGGGGAGTGGGGGTGATTGATCATACTGTGATACGAAGATCTTCTTCCACAAGTCAGTTGATGCTTCGGATAAGGTGCACAATGCCTCATACATCCTCAGACTTATGGAGGAGGTGATTGATCAGATTGGAGAGGAGAATGCGTGCAGGTCGTCACTGATAATGGGCCGCAATATAAGTTGGCCGAGGAGATCTTGATGGAGCGGCGACCACAAATTTTTTGGACCCCATGTGTTGCACATTGCATCGACTTCATCCTGATGAACATTGAAAAAGCTCCGTAGGGTGCAACATATGGTGGAGATAGCCCAACGCATTACCAGGTATATTTATAGCCATACTTGGGTTCTTTCATTGATGAAAAAGTATACAGGGGAAGAGATTCTGAAACTAGGAGTCACACGGTTTGCTACGAACTACATTGCATTTGATAGCCTTATCGAGAAAAAAGGAGCCCTATGTCAGATGTTTGTCAGTCCCGAGTAGCAGAAAAGTAGATATGCCCAGGCTGGCACTGAAGGAAGTAGGATGGAAGACTTGGTAAGCAGGCAGTCATTTTGGCAGCGAGCCAATGCGATAGTCAAGGTTATCAAACTATTATATGAAGTGCTGCGGGCCGTGGATAGCGAGAGGTACCCCCAGATGGGCTTTTTGTATCACATGATGGAGAAGGCAAAGGTTTAGATCACGGAAGCAGATGTAGCCCATGCCCACGAGTACATCGACATCATTGAGCGGCTGTGAGGAGCCCAAATGGGTAGAAAATTACATCTAGCAAGTAAGCGATAATATTGATAATTATACTGATGGATATATTTGTATAATTATAGTAAGATGGTGTCGTCTATGTGCAACATACTACCTGAATCCCCAGTTCCAGTACGAGAGTGAAATTGGTATGGATGATAAACTTCTTGATGCTCTGCGTAATGTTATTTATAAGATGGAGCCTGATCCAGAAGTCGCCGCGTCATGTATAGAAGAGGTAACTATGATTTAGCAGCATATGTAAATATATCGGATCTTATATTATTAACATACTACAACAAGATTCTTTTTACAGACCAAATTATTTAGAGAGGGCAGCCAAAGCTTTGGACAGCGACTAGCTGTCGTGAGCAAGACAACTATGAATCCAGGTACAATACAAATCTGCAAGACATTTTTGCAGCTGAATTATCTTCAACTATGAGGCCATCATATATGTAAAATGTAATTATCTTCAATATTTTTGCAGTTTAATGGTAGATTTATTTTGGCGGATCCGCAAAAAATTATAAGCAGATAGCTATCCGGATTCTCTCCCAAACAATCTCCTCGAGTGGCTGTGAGCGCAACTGGTCCACCTTCGCCCTCATCCATAGCAAACAGAGGAACTGTTTGACACAAAAGCGCCACAACGACCTAGTTTATGTGCATTACGATGTGCAGTTGAGGCTAAAATGTATTCAGGAGGAAGTAGAGCTCAAGTATGCAGATCCCATCTATAGAAGATGATGATGATAATCCTATGCTCGACTGGCTTGCAGCCCAGCAGTAGGAGCCCGAGCTTGATGAGCCAGGATCGCCTCGACGACCAGCCAGCATCATAGCCACCGAGGCTATGGTCGGTCCACAGCAATGGGCTGAGCGCAACATTCCACGTACTCGTACAGTTGATAGGACGTGGCTAGAGGGGAGCCAGTCACCACATGACTGGTACGACGTTCTCGTTCAGAGAGATGATCCTCTCATGTGAGAACGAGGATACTCTAGTACCCAGTCGACTCGATCAGGAGGACGTCAATCCCAGCAAACGAGAAAAGAAAAGAAAAGGGCCCTAATGGAGAGTGTCGAGGAGACTTGGACCAGCAGCGATGAAGGTTCTAGTGGTGATGGATCTACTAGCCATGGAGGGAGTGGAGGACAGTATAGTACTACTTATGAGACACAGCTGGAGGAAGATTTTCGATACACCGGTGAGCCCCAGTTTACGCATGCTACACAAGATACGGATCATGGTAGGCCGTCTAATATAGGCCAGTTGGATACCATTGCATATCGAAGATGGGCTCCTCGAGGTCGTTCAGGAGGCCAGGATGCAGCTGCAGATGACCTTCCATGTGGAGTAGTATTCATTGATGTATCAAGTTCCGAGTCTTTCTATTATTCGCGGCCTCAGCCAGCCTATGGATATGGTGCATCGGAGTCATCTTCCGGTGGCTACTACCCTGCGCAGACCGGAGGCTCTTACGGGTCGGATTTTGGTGCCGGCATATTCGGACGAGCCCCTTCACAGCTATATTGTCAAGACACCTCTCAGAGCCAGAGTTTCAGCGAGAGATCCGAGAGTTCTTATGACCCGACGTGCATTCCTCGGGGATTGAGCATACAAGACTATAACATCGCTTGGTTAGAGGGATGGGTTGATCTGTCTCCGTATTATGCTGATGATTCAGATATCGACGAGAAGGATCGCCACTCGACCCCGTTTTAGATATCCGAGAGTGCTTTAAATGTATGTAATTGATCGTATCTTAATTTGAAGATATTTTATGCTCTTCATCTCATTATTTGAATCATTTGGAAGTAATAAGATGCATCATCTAGTTTAAACCTTAAACATAAACATAGAAACATCAAAAAAATATCCAAAAGTGAGAGAACTCCCCCCCCAAAAAAAACGACGACGGGGTCGAAACCAGGCCGAACCAGCCCCATCGGTACGGTATCAGTTCGGCTCGGTTCGGCACTGGTACCGTATCGGTACCGAATCCAACCGGTACATCGGTATGCTCGGTACTGCGTACCTTGGGTCCTACAGTGAGCACACTTAAAAATTCTAGAACAAGGTACACTGTCTTGGTACCAAGCTCTATATTGATGCCATCTTGTTACTATGTCGGTATGCCGGGTATGGGAGCTACTTTGGTGTGCTGAGTGTCAGTATGACTCTGTATTGCATACCGATTTGGTACAGGTACGTATGGTATGTGCTGTACCACCCGGGATGGTATGGCATCTTGTTCTAGAAAGCTAATACTTAATGATTCTCAAAAAATATTATCATTTGCTATCTGTTTTGTGTTGTTTTCTTCATTCTTTTAGAAAGAGGCCATGATCAAACAAGATTTATGTTTTGTTCTGTCATAGCCTTTTGTGTTTCTTTGAGGACATAGGCTTCACGTTTCTTTCGTCTATTGCACCATTATTTCTTATATTTTTCTCCTTTGTGACTTTTTCAAAGCTGCAAGGTCATAAACTTTAAACGAATGTTGCTACTACTGCTGTCTTGGGATAATATCTCTCTGTCATTTTGCTCTTGAATTCTGTTAGCAAGCTTGGAAAAATTTGATTTCTTCCCATGGACCTCAAATTTGCTTCTTTAAAATTTTTTTCTGAAAATGTCCTAACGAGTACTATAATCTTTTTCTTCTTTAATCCTTCAATTTTTTTACAATGCAAAGTCAGAGTATTATGCCCTTAGTATTTCCAACTCAAGTTTGTTGAGTCTAAAAGATCTCTCTCTCTCTCTCACCCCTCCCTCCCTCCCCCCCTCCCTCTCCCTTTCTCCCCTCACCTCACCTACCCCAATATGATGTATGAGATCTTGAAGAAGATTACAATGCGGTGTCTTATTTATGGCTTAAAAAAAACACTATGACAGCAATATATTTCTTTTAAACTTCCGCTTTGGATTTTGTACAATTTCTTTGTATATTTGTCTTTTGTGCTCTCCTTTTCCTTCTTTCACAACTACTTTGATGCTCGTTCAATATGTTTTTGATTTATGAAAGATGTAAGGACATATCAACATCAATAAATCCTGCCATTTTTGAACTTCCACTTTGATGATTACAAAATCCAAGTCGAAAAAAATTGACATTACCAAATATCCTATAGGATGTTTTATGCTATTGGCATCTTTGCAATGTTATAATGATAAGAACGTTGCAAAAATGACATCTATCATCGCGAACTTTAAAGGGAGAAAGGTTTGCATAAAAATCCCGATCATGTGTAGAATGTTGACCCTTCTTACCTCTAAGGTGAAAATGACCATTAGAAGTTTTTTATTATGCTATCGTAAAACTAAGAAAAGATGAGATAGAAATGAAGTCTTTGTTGAAAGGTGGAGGTAGCACCAATGGAGGATAGATTGAGAGAAGGATGGCTTTGTTGGTTTGGATATGTATAATGGAGATCGAGGGATGCACTAGAATAAAGGAGTGATTTGATATATGTAGAAGAAAAGAGGGATAGAGTTCGACCAAAAATTACATGGGATAAAGTAGTAAGGAAGGACTTAAAATCGCTACATCTTTCAGAAAATGTGGACCTAAATAGAGCAGAATAGAGGAAAAGGATTCATATAACCAAACCCAACTAGTTTGGGATTAAGGCTTAGTTGAGTTGAGAGCATCTTAACACTACCCACCTTGTGACTGTTAGGAAAAAGGCAAATATGGATTAATATTGGAGAATATCTCATTCTAATATTAGAAGGTTGGGAAGAATAAATATATGATTATAATGATGAAGTGATCCTCACTGGAAGTGCTGAGATGTTTTTGCTTAGGTCAGTTTTCTCAGAAGTTAATCAGCATGTAGTAGCCACAAGCCTATGATTATATTGATGCCGAAGAATTGTCCTAACTCATTTCTAAAAAAAGCACATTTTTCCAGAAAATTACATCATTAAGGTCGCTTTCTTAGATGATGGATCCTTAATATTTTGCTTATGATGATATTGCTTGTTGGTGTATGTTTTACACACACAGAGTATATGTTTAAGTATGTTAGCATATTATGTATGTAATATGAATTCATAGAGATGTTTGATATGCAATAATTTTAACCATTTCTAAGGCTCTTTATTTTTGAATGATGGATGATGCGTTTTGTTCTTTTGAACAGTTTCTCGTCTGTATTTCCAAAAACTGCACAAGCATGCCATATTGTGAATGCTTTGAATTTTGTGATTATTCCATTTTCAAGTTTAGCCAGTGAGAATATAAACGTGTATGTACAAAAAGATGTGAATGTTAAAGATGGAGGTGATGATGTGTAAACTAATTATAGAAAAAAATTCTGAATGTAATTGTTGAAGCCATGGTAATGGTTTTAATTTAGAAGGCTATTTCATCATTCTTGTCTCCTTGACAGTGAAGTGTATATCTTTTGCTTATGGAAAACATGCTCAGTTTTACGAATAAAACTAGCATGGTAACCATAAATTTTTCATGCAGACTCGTGTGCTAATACAACCTTCTAAATGTTCCATCCATCTTCACTCACCTAGTTTTGCTAGATGATATACCACCTATGGTTGAATGTCCAGTCACACATTTGTCAAGCCGCCTCTGGACTTGGTCAACTGCTAAGTGAATACCTGCAATCCTCGTAGCACCCAAATAAAATATCAAAACTAAAATTGCCCTTCATCTTGGTGACTGGCTAGATATGTCAATATTCCCAGTGTTTCTCCTAATTTGCTGCGACTGATTTAAATGCTGCATCCAGATGTTGCTCACCTTTTACATGCAAACTCTTGAGTGCTTGCTCTTTTTTGTGTGTTGGAAGGTGGGGTGTTTTATGAACATATCACGCTGTCTCAGAAGTTAATGCAATTAAATAATTGCGTGATGGATCATCTAATATACAGGTATACCGTTGGAAGCATTTCATATCAGTATAGCTGGACCAAGGTTAGGCTGATATGCTTTTGAACCCTGATCAGGTTGTCCTGTTTTGGAAAATAAGAGTCTGAATTCCTTTGCTCTTGTACCCAATAACATTCAAACCACCATCCAGGAAAGATTCGGGTGATGTCTTTTGAGGAAAACTTAAAAAAAGGGGGAATGCTACAAAAGAAAATAATGAGCGGAAAATTATGAAACTATATGCAAAGATAGGTAGCAGAAATTAGTCTTATTTCATCTCATCACATGTTCAAGGTATAGAAATGGAAGTATCTGGTGATACTCTCATTAGTTTGATCAGTCATGGAATCTGTATATCAACCTGAGCTGCCATTGGCTGTTCTGAACTTGGCCAAACCATCAAAGACATTTACTCCTCGGTTAGTCCATCATCGTTATTGCTCTTAGTTTCCTTTTTGCCCAGTTGCATTGTATTCCTAGTTCTGTTACATTTCTTTTTTTAACATTCTCTAATCACCTCCTGATATTCTGACGTACAAAGACTATGGCAGCCTAAAAACTGTGCCATTAGATTCAGTGGTTTTCTGAATAGCTGAAATTTGACATCTAGTATAACTGTAGTTGACGGGATTGTAAAATTTTTGGAGAAAGGAGTTCCTTTTTAGACCCAAAGAGAGCAGATTCACATTCTGGATGCCAAGCTAGGGCAAAATGTATCCCCTGAATGTTTAATACTTGGTCTACCTTCTGTAGATATGCATATATTAGCTGAGAACAGTCGTACGAACAGAGATTCCAAATTCTCGAAGAATTTGAGGATAGATTAATGGTACTAAATTATTATGACATCTCAACCATATAATTTTTGGCAGGCTTCATTAGTACAAGTTAAATATTCACATGTTTAGGTCTGATCAATATTGAATTTCATCCTATGCCAGAGACTCTGATATTGCTCTCAGTTGTTTATGATGCTGCCAATGCTATAACTGGCATTTGCCCTACAGATATTATATTTTGCATTTCAGGACGCTTGGCCTTGAGAAGTAGCGTACGTGAAGCTAATCTCACAAGGCCCTCCTATCTGTGTGTTATGCTAGATTTGGATGAATATAATGTGGATCATATAGAAAGAGCACATTTTTTTGCCATCTTGAATTTCCAGGATTTTTAATTCTTCTGGGAAATGAAGATGTGCAATTTTTTCCTCTTATCTTTATGAAGCAAGGAGTATGTTCTGTTATGTTTCCTGCTCACTTGCCTTTCTGTAATGTATTATAACTTCTAGTGAATTTAAAAAATCAGATGCAGATCATATTTTGTTGTGTAAATTGGGTCTTTTTTTGTCCACCAAAGATGCATGAACTCAAGTTACTCTCCCCAATAAAAATATGTCAAACTGCATAGAGTCACTGCCTTGTTTCTTCTATGTCACATTCTTTTGCAATGAGCGCACATTTTCTGAAATTTTTATATAAAATTGACCTGCAACTAAAGAAGAGTTAGTGAATCTTCTAAGTTGAAGCTCACATGGATGTGCATTACCATGTTCAGGTAATGTTTGCATCTGTCAAATCTTAATTATGTATCTTTGGTTTTGAGTTCTTTCTTCTCTTTGCTCACTTTGCAGCCATCCTCATGGTACAATAACTCTACTGCACAAGAGAAACCTGTTGGTCCTGATATACCAACATCAGAGGCTAATGGCTCTGCTACAATGACAATGGAGCCAAATGAATCCTGTGCACTTAACATGGTACCTACCGATGGTGTTGCACCAAACATGGCACCAACTGATGCTGCTGCAGTGAACAAGGAAAATGATGACTTTGCTGCGCCAAACATGGAACCAGTTGACTCTGTCAACCTAAACGTGGAGCCTAATTACTTTGCCGCACCAGACATGGCACCTACTGACTTTGCTGCAGTGAACATGGAAACTAATCACTTTGCTGCAAACATGGCACCTGCCAGCTCTGCTGTGCCAAACATGGAAAGGACCAACTTTTCTGCACCTAATATGGAGCCTGATGATTCTGCTTCACCAGACAGGGCACCTCCTTACTCTGCTATGCTGAACATAGTGGGTAATAACTTTGCTTCACCTAATAAGATGGCTACTGACTCCGCTGCAGAAAAGATTGTGGCCACTGACTCTGCTTCTCCAAACATGGTGGCTACTGACTTTGCTGCATCGAAGATGTTACGTACAGACTCTGCTGCACAGAAGAGGGTGCCTAATGAATTTGCTTCACTGAAAGTGGCACCTAATGAATTTGCTTCACCAGAGATAGGGCCAAATAACAGCAATGCGCCAAGGATTGCACTTCCTGAATCTGCTGCAGTGCCAAATGACACTGCTATGCCATGTATGACGCCTAATAGTTCTGCTGCGACAATAATGGAGCCTACTGAAATTGTTACACCAGGTTTGGAGCCTAAAGACTCTGCTCTACCGAGGATGGGGCCTAATGATACTAAAACTCAATCCATTGTGCAAACGAGCGAAAGCTAGTGGACAGACTCCAGCTCTGAGCCAGGTAATTTATTTACATTTACGATTTACATATACTACTTTAGAGTCAGGATGACTTACAAAAGTCATTTCCTTATCTTACTTTGGGAATATGATTTTTTTTTTGCCTAGTTTGGTGCTCTGTTAGGTGTTTTGAGCCCCGGTGGATGCAACAGGAATCAATCATTTAGTGCCTTTTCTTTTCTTTTTGATATATGAGCATTAAAGCCTCAGCATATGTATATGTGCATTGATGCACATAATGAAATAGACTTGTGGACTCTGAACCAGCACCTTCAATCTTTTAAATTATGTTTGTTAAAATTTAAAGCATGTGTTTCATCTTAATTTGTCTGTGAATTTGGTGTGGCTTTTATTTCCTTGTTATCCAATTGGAAGCTTGTGTTTCTTGTGCATTGAAGCACACATTGATATTTATTATTTATTATTTATTATTTATTCTTGTTATTTGCTGTTTTTTTGAATTAATGGATGAGAGGTTTTAATCTGATGGAGATTCCTATCAACACTGGCTTGTTTGTCTCCATATAGTTGGTCAGAAGCCTATTATGGTGAATACTTGCTCGATATCGACCAAATAAATTCTAAGTCCTGCACAGATATGACCGTTGATGTGATTCACCACTATGATATAATAGTGATTAGACATGCTTCCTGTCAATGAATATTGTGAAAACAGTGATCATCAACTTAAAAATTGCTGAATGTGGTTATCTGTACATTGAAGGAAGAAATATGTGAAACTGATCTTCTTGAATCCATATCTGATGTCATGGCCATTTTATAGATCATTATTTCATGCAACTTCCAAGATGACATAAAACTCCATGGCACTTCATTTTTGGTTTAATGCTTAAAGGTTCCCTGCATTACATGGACACACTTTAATGCTCCGACTTATAGAGTACTTTGGATACTTGGACATGGCACAACCTGATGTGACATACGACACAACACTCCATGGCACTCTTCTAAGGGTTGTCTTGCTTATGTCAGTTAAAATTGTTTGATATTTGGCATGTCTTTTTGAGTACCTTGTTGAAAAGCACCATATTGCAATTAATCCCACATCTATTTTCAAATCCTAAACAGTTCTAATGTGTTCAGGCTCCATTAATGAAGTGTCTCACGTAATTCCTTGTTTTTATAGTGTTATTATCACATGAATGTTAGTTTTCTTTAACAAAAATTGCTATCGGATAGTGAACTTACTTTAGTTTTTAAGTATTATATATTTTTATCTTTATATTTTATTGTATGAACATCTCCATGTGTTGAGATTTTTGAAGGTTAAAGCATCAGATTCTGGGGGACACCTGGGGCACTTGTCCCAAGTGTCTAGGTAAAAATATTTATTTGTTTATGAGATTATCAAAGCGTTATGCTTGCTGTATGGTTCCATGGATTCTGCTTTATAAGAACCTATTGGTTCCTTTCCAGATTGTACATGAATAACAAGCAGGACACACTTCTTCTCTCTCCTGTCTTCTGATGGATTCTTGTAATTTTCGGTTGCTGATCCTAAGCTTTGTGGGTTGCTTCTAATGTAGAGTCAGTTGATTCTCTATGTTTATTTCAAAATCTTAAGGTCCTATGTGAACAAGCCCCCAGAGGTTTTCGTTATGAGATGATGGCCATTGTCAGGCATGTTAGCTGATGTTGTGCCTTTAGGGGCTTGTTTTTCTTGAATATGAACTCCTATTAAACCATGCAAGTCAACATAAAGCCCTTAGATGCAGTTCATTGACGATGACTATTGTTAGACAAGCAAAACTCAACATGATGACCTGTTGTGCCTGCTTGATAAAGTATCAGTTTCATTCCCTTTCACTCGATCAGAAAGCCTAGTTTAGGCTTTCCACAAGAAATTGGGGCCACTTTTCAGGCTATTGTACTCTATGAATTGGGCATTAAATCCTTCGCATGAATTATGTTTGAACTATATACTCAGATATGATGCCTATTGGAGCATGTAGCAAGAATTCTGCGCAAATAGATCAAATCAAAATGGCCTTACAAAGATATCATAAGAGCTACTTAATATTGATATATTCTTTTGGGCCAGTGTTTTTTGCATTTAACTGAAATAGGTAATTCCTAGGGCTTGTTCACAACATTGGGTCAATAAGTGGGCGACTTACTTCAGAAAGACATGCTGAATTGACCCTTCCCTTACATTGAGCTTGACCCAGATAAGAAGCAAAGATGCTTACTAAAGCCTGCTTAATAAATTTTTTGGCCAAAGTGGACGGATAGTTTATAAGAAATTAGCCTTCATGGCCTAGTTGTGTAGCTGCAAATTATCGAGTTTATGTTATTTTTTGAAAGGCCGACTAATTTGTTAGGCCTTGGATTGTTTTCACGACATTGGGCCAACCAAGGTTCGCCGTACTGGTACCGAACCCCATACCGGTGTTGCACTAGCATAGGCATACCGAGTGTCGGTACGGTACGGTATGCGGTACGTCAGGTATACCGACACTGGCGTACCGATATTGGTACCCATCGGTATTGGTACGATACGTTCGGTACCGACCGGTACAGCATACCATCGGCCAACTATATGTTTATTTTAGCACGCTTTCTTGAACCTTGGTGAATATGAAATTTGAGCTTTGATACTGGAAAATCATGGCACTATTTGATAAACACTTGATTAGGAATATTCCAAGGTTTTAGACATGAATCCATTTGTAGCCTTTGGTACAGCAAATCTCACCCTCATGCCTGTAACTGAGTCAAATCATCCTAGATTTATGGATCTTGAATCTGTAAATAATTTGGGCATGAATACCGCAACATGTCCTTTACATACTTCAAACAAAGTATGGATTTGTTATGGATTTGGTCCTTGTACTCATACCATATCTGGACTCTATAGACATGATCACTGAAATTTAGCTTTAGTTTTGGAACATGTTCCATCCCCCTACTAGAATTCCCAAACAACCAATTGCTATCCCTCTGTTGGTCCATATTAGCGTGGCAATGGGTCAAGTCTGGTCAGGTCTAGTAAAGACAACAACATACAAAGCCTTGACTCATACCTGACTCGACCAGATATTAGGTCAAGACTTCTTGACCCATACCCACCCACCGGTTAGTTCAGGTCACCCATTTGACCGTAACCTAATTTATTTTATGAAGCTCAATCCTTGCTAACCTATCAGATCTGAATCACAATTCTTTCCATCTAATTTCCAAAATGATTTGAACAACTATTATCAAGAAAAAGACCAATCACTTAAAAATTCTTATCCAAATCATGACTCAACCTATTTGGACCCATAATAGAATACTACCCTCATGACCTGAGTTGGGTGAAAACTTCAACCGATGCCCGACCCGTTTAAAGTTCAGGTCAGAAAATCCGAGCGATACCCAATGATAACTAAGAAAACTTGACCGAAACCTTACCCAAAAAGGTTTAGGTCAGGTTGGGCTTTTTCAGTTGGGTTGATTTTTTGCCACCCCTGGTCAATGCTATAGTTTCAGTCCCTGCTCTAAGAAGTTAGTATTGGTACCTAGCATAGCTGAACGTGGCACTTGTTAGTGTATCTTTTGTATACTTAATCTAAATGGAGCGTATTTTTATTTTTATATTGGCGTCTGCACTGAATGACATATGTGCTAGCATGGGCTATGTAACCAACATGCAAATCTGTGGTACATGCCCAATTTGAATTACTTAAAATTTTGGAACCTTTTCTTGTAACAACCATGGTGTTTGGAAACCACCAAATTTTGCTCCTCATATGTATACTGTTTGTATCTGTAAGGATTCTGGTTATGGTAGAGACTAAACTGGGGCTCAGATATCACTAAACTCCATTACTTATTTGATTCTGGCACCTTCCTTGGTCCGATACAACTGCCTGTGTTGGGCTTTAATGTTATTAAAATCTCTCTGTAATTTTATTTATCCTTTATTTGAATGGCATAAGGCCCTTGATTCTCAGTCTACCAAATTTGACCTTATATTTCACCAAATGATACTTCTTATGTTTTGTACCAAATCTGGATGGTCAAAAGTTTCTTATTCCAAGCCAGATAAAAAAAGAATCACTGAAGGCTACCGGATTTGAATTTCTACCATATTTATGCTTTGGTATCTCCAGATATTTCCCTTCCATCAAAATTTGAATGACTTGTCAGGAGCCTAGCCCAGGAATAAATGAGATCACTTCTGTCGTAACTGGTCATTGAATTTGATAAATGATACTCTGAATATCCGATCTAAGCTACGTCCTAGCAAAATCTTAACTGTTAAAAACATCTTCAGATCATCCGCATGATAGAGGGTCTCTTGCATCAATTCCGTGAGGTCTGGGAGGGTCTGACATTGGCAAGTAATGTGATGATGTGGTTAGAATCAGTTGATCTCCACTGAACTGTTGCGTAAAGGTTTGTCTATTATTGTGATAGAAAAATCAATTATCCCAACTGAGCTAATGAATTTAAAGGCTGATTTCTGGACTGTGAAGCAAAACTTATGTAAGGTTTATGGACAGCCATTCCCTTACCCCGCTCTGAAGTCTGAAGAATTGCTCCAGTTTAAGCCTTTTTAATTACTTGTTCTCTCGGAACTGCACAACCCTTTAATGTGCTTTATAAGATATATGTACCTTCCTGCTATAACGGTGTCGGGCTCAAATTGTATATTAACTCGAGCAACTTGGAGGTCAGTCTTCATTTGATCTTGAATTAGATGCTTGTGGAGCAAAAGCTCTAGCATTTCTAGCTAATCTATGAAGATAGATTTGGGTGAGTTAGTTGATTAAGGCTGCATATCTAGATCATGTCAAATGTCAATGGTGGGGGAATCTTGTTTAACAATAATTTAATTTTCTTGGAGGGAGTTGCAAACTGCATTGACCTTCTTCCAAGTCTGATGCATTACTAATTTAATATAAAATTCTTCACCTTTGTCTTGGAAAATTTATGTGAATGATTTTTTGGCCTCCTATGGCATTATTATAAAAGTTTTAATTAGGTATTCCGTCATAGATTATTATTAGCTTGTATCAGTTTGTCATCCATTAGAGTTTCACCAAAAAATTCTTCAAGGATAACTTCTATTCATAGTTCTTCCTCAAAATTGGCTCCTTCACCTGGCATTCTATGTAAGAATCTTCATCAGATATTGGTTCATTAAAGACTGAGAATTTCTTGTAATTATTGTACAATTGATTGCCTTAAAATTGGAAATAACTAATTCTCTAACAGCGCTGCTGAGGCTATTCTTGAAGCATCGGCGTTGGTTACAATTCATGAACTGGCAGAATTGCTCACTGGGGTTTGCCTGTATGTTCATCCATAAGATCTTGGACATCAAAGTTGCATCCATCTTATAGTGCCATCATATAATCTTCTGCTTCTTTACTACTCCTTAAAGTTCACATGATTAAGACAATCTTTACTTGTATCTATGCAATATCAATATGGAGGTTCCAGTTTGTGCAGGACATCAAAGTTGCTTCTATCATACAGTGCCTTCATATAATCTACTGCTGCTTCGCTACTCGTTAAGATAACCTGTTCAATCATCACTCATATTTACACAATATCAATATGATTCACTGGTTCCTGTTTGTGCAGTCGGTTTTTACGTACTACATTGATGAAGTAACTGGTAAATGTCAGATTATGATATTATATGGTGCTTTGATTTTAATCCAAATAAGAAACATTTGCCGGCAAAGAGGGGCCATAAATCACTAAAAACCTAGCAAAATTCAACATATTTCAAGCTCACACGTCAGAAACTTGTGGCACCACCAAGGCATGATTTTGGACTGCTGTTTTTGCAACCCAACTTTACATATGACTTCCAAGTTAATGAAACATCCATAAATCAGAAAAATGGAGTCTGATGTAGAACAAAAGAACAAGAAGCTAATAAATTGGCAATAGATTCAGAAATCTATCAGAATTTGGACTGCTGTCTGCAAAAGAATTCTAATACTCTAAACCCCAGAACAGAAATTGTTACATAGATACCGAATTGGGTCTTACATAAACACTATGCTTTGAGACCTAACAAAAACTAATAAGGTGAACCTGGCAAAGGACTGCTGGTTCTTGACAAACAGCAGCCGGTATCAATTTTAGATTTTCTCTTGACCTAATTGTAGCACCAATTTCTGCCAACAGATTGCAGTAGTTGCCTTGAAAGTTGATGCATAATGTCGTCGGAGTACTAGTATACGAGGCAATGTGAATTAAAGACACAATTGGATCTGTTTAATGTCTGAGATTTATCCCCTTTTGTCTGCTCCAAACATCTTTAGTTCAATTACACTGAAAGAGAAAGAGGAGCTTAAACAGGAGAGAGATGAGAAAAAAGGGAGCTGTTAGAGAGTATAGGATAAGCATGTGAGGGGATGAAAAGAACATCATGATCCTAGTTCTCTTTCTTATTCAAATAATACTCAACATCATGATCCTAGATCCTAGTTCTCTCTTATTCGAGTAATACTCAACATCATGATCCTAGTTCTCTTTCTTATTCAAGTAATACTCAACATTCTTCATGATCCTAGGTTCATGCAGCCACCCTAGTAAACTCCAATTTTGACTCTTCAAATAAGAAATATGGTAAATAGCAAGGATTAAATGCCTTTTGCTGTTGGCATGCAGCATAGCACTGGCTTGGTATGTGATTTGTGCCACGACGGCACTTGGTATGCTTGGCATACACTGGAATTGCAACATCCAAGTATTGGCATGCAATTGTTAACATGCCAGTGTGTTGTACATAGCATCTCATGCCTGTGCCAACTGGCACTCAAATCCATCCTAAACATAAGTAGCCAATGAAGATCTATACTTAAAGTGGAAGGTTAATCACTTGTTATTTTTTCTATTCGAATCCTTTATTTCTTTTTAAAATTATAATACGAGGTCTCCTTTTGAATTCTTTAAAAGGATAATATCCAAGATGATTTTATTGCATAAACTAGACATTTTTGGGAGTTTATGGCATCTGAACTAAATCAGCTAAAAGAGCTGATACTTCCTATTTCCAAAAGTCCCCTAAAATGACTTCTAATAAAATCAGAACACAAGCTGGATATATACTATTGCTGAACTGAACAAAGAAGATTCAGATAAGGAAACATGTGGTTCAATAAAGCTTATCAAAGCCTTATCTGCTTTCCTTGACCAACAAGGCTAGCCAGTGGCTCCAAGGGTTTGGTTGGGTTTTTTCCCTTGACCAGCAAGGGCCATACAAGGGCTCTAAGAGGGTTGGTTCTTGGCCATTTTCAGCCACACCAATTTGCTTTCACTGCATGCAGTCACTGCACACATGATTGTCCCTGATTTTGTTTGGGTGCCCGGGTTGGCTTCCAACCTGAATATAGACCCAATATGTTCCTTCGTCATGATTAAGTGCAATCATCCTGGCTAAGCCCAATTCAAAGCTGATATTTATATAGATCCTATAACTTGATCTTGGCTGCAGAAGCTGGTATTACGGGATTATATATTGTATCCAGCTTACTTCTAGCCTACTTACTAACCCATTTTACTCTTAATTCAAGTTTGGATCTTGCATGAAGTTTGAGATTTCAATATCTATCATGAATCAGTAACTCAAATAGGGGAAATCAGGTTTAGATGCTTTCTTTTCCAAAATTGTACATGTGATTATTTTGAAAGGAAATTGTTTATGTTCTAAGATACAACTGCATGCACTAGGCACAACTCGAAGCAAGATTCAACTTTTTCTCTGTTTTTTTTTTTTTTTGGTGGGGGGTTGAGAAATGAATGTTCCTAATTTCTCTATCAGCCAAGAATGTGGCAATTGTGCAAGGAAGAATCTCCAGTTCAGTTTTCATCTGTTCTTAGCAAGTGACATTGTCCATATCCTCCAAGCATGTCATTTTTTTGAATGAAAAACTAATTAATAGTCTCATTGCGGAAGATCAATATTACAAATCTTTGCAAATCATTGTTCTAAACCTTTAATCTTCTGTATCATTCATTTTGTGTCACATTAAGTGATTTATATTTCCTCAACAATCTGAATAAATTTAGCTCTGCAAACAACTGTGGCACCATCTTTTGTATCCTTGTTTCCCACTTATTTGTTCAAAGAACTTCGAATTGCTTTAAGATAAAGGGCACCTGGATCTACATTCTTCTAGAACTAACCCATGTGTCACAGATGGAAAAATTATTAGTACCAATGCGTAAACAAACAAGTAAAGTTTGTCAACTGGTACAGGTCATGCAGATGAAATGTATGAGAATCCTGCCTGGCCTATTGTGCCTTCCCCTCCATAAGCATTAGAGTTGGCTGCAATTAGATAATTCAAATGAAATATACAACCAGCATTTTTTCTATATACGAAAAACTTATCTAATTGCTACATAGATTGAGAATGTATAGTCTACTATTCTAATTATTTTTGTCTGGTGTCCGATGAGTAATCCGAGTAACACTGGACTCATGCTTGCTCTTGTAGTGATTAAATACCGGCTTCTCATTCAATTTAATGCATGAAGTAAAAGAGGTCAAAAATGTAGTCTTTAGGAATAAGGACATCGTTTCTATCAACGTGATCTATCTACTGATATTTGTTTGCTGAAAAGGGCTTTAGTGGTGTTAAACATGCTCTTAGACTTTGGTTTGGATGAATCTTCAGTGCTTTTAAATAGCATGGATCAATGAACCCAAGTTGATGATTATACTGTTTTTGTGCTTTTTCTTGAAATCTTACCATATTATTGATTTATGTTGTATGTCATCAAATTTGAAGTGAACGATCAAAATATCTCATCATAAGTGAAACTTAATCAAAGAATTAATATTTTTTAGAAAACATCAAAGAATAAATGTAAAACACAATTTCTCTCAACATAACTTTCTTGGTGTTTTTATTAAGTATGCTTTTTATCAATCTAAATATATTGATGTAACTTAATAAGTTTGAACTTCATATCCATGTCTATTTCACTAGATTTAGTTATTTGAGAATTTGCTTTCATGAAGTGGTTCTTTCTGGGATCCTGCAGTATCTTAAGTGTGCTTGGTGGACTACAGTATCTATGCCTCACTAGATTGAACATTGGTTTTGCTGTAAGTAATATACAACATTCATCATTTATGCTGTAAATAAGATAGAGCTTCTTGTGCCTTAGTTCTCCCATCTTCAAGCAGTATAATGCATCCTTTGTTATCTCAACTGGAACATGTCTTGGGTTCCCATTTAAAGATTTTATATTTTGGTTGAAATGTGATTTTGAGTCATCCTTTTTGGCCAAATTGAATTTTTTTGGGTTAGCGATTTTGGCAAACGACAGTGGAGGTGGACTGCTAATTTTATTTTTTTAGTAATTATTGTTATTTTTGATTAGTTATTCATTTCTATGTTTATTTTGGTTTTATTTTTTTGGATTATTTATTTGTTTCATTTAGTTAAGACTAAGGAGCTTACTCATGGGTTATAATTTATCAATCTTTGAGATGAGTTTTCTTAGCAATATTCTCAAATGTTGCAAGTTTTGAATTAGAATCATTTGTGTGTGGCTTCAAGAAGTTTAAGAAAATTTCAAAGTTTGATATATGTTCGGGAGCTCTCAGATATTTTACGAGTAATTGAGAAGATGTTTTTGTAGCTGCCCCACCAAAAAGTAGCTTAATGAGGTTTGAGCTTGGCTTTGCAAGGCTTAAGCTCAAATGCCGCAAGAATTTTGATTATCATGCATTAAAATGGTAGATCATGCTGTATGATGATGCGAAACACAATTTTAAAGCTTTTTCCCCCTATTTTTTGATAATTTTGATTTTTTTTAACTTGGAACTGCATAAAACATCCAATGAACAGAAGAATACAATTTGCTCTTTACATGATCCAGTGCTATTTCACTCTTAAATTTACACCACTGCTTCTCATTTACTCTGGACCCCTAATTTTCTACAAATTATATGTTTCAAGATTTTTTTTTGTTATATTTGTATATAATCTGAGTAAATATAAAACACTGAATTAATATGTTTTCAATCTGAATGGTCCAATTGGTGATATGGCCTTCAGTTCAATCTGATAAGGATTCTGAATAATCAATAATTGGTACTTTGTCATGATGAGTCTTGTATCTGGCTCTCATCTAGTTTTATTCACCTTTTCATGATTGTTGTCTTGTATAGACTGTACAGATTTACATACTGTCGGTGCTTCATTCTATGGTCTAAGGTACTGAGAAAATTATTTTGTCTGCATTGTTATCAGCAAGCATTTAATGCAATTTTTATGCACCACTATCAATCATTCCAGGTTCTTCTACTTTGTATTATGGGAGATGACCAGGCACAGCTCACTTCACCTCTATATGTAGGCTCGTGGTTTTAGGTGTGCATTGGTGTAATGTTTTCTGTGCTCCTTGTTTCTTTCATTGAGCTCATCAAGCCTATTCAGGATGCCATGGATATCTTAATCTTATGCTTTCCCTCAGTCATTCGGTATTTCTTGGTCCAATATCAACTGAGTTGCCATTTTGTCATTTCGTTGTGATTTATGTGGCATCTCATGCTTGTCTACCTTATCTCAGGTTTAGTCATTGTTTGACGCAAAGTGCAATGACAATATTACTAACTGGTATCGTTAGTCTTCCTTTTCTTCTGTGTGTGATACATGTGTATGTGAAAAGATTATAACTTATTCCTCTCTTACACAGTCTAGAAGTAAAATATCATGTGCTGTCAACGTTTATCATTTTTTTTTTTTGAACTTGTTGTTTTACTTAGAATGGGAAGTACTTTCTCACTTCCTTTTCATCTTTGTGATTTTTGGAGTGCCTTCCAAAGTACTATGACCCAAGGTCAATGATGTGAACTATGGAAGAATGGGGTTTTTGACTTTTTGCAGTCTTTTGAGGCACTCTGGAAATTGGATATCGTGGACATAATAGTGGCACTTCATGCTATGACCCTACGGACATCATGTTTATACCAACATTGGTTTGAACTGATTTTGAGTTAGCAACATTTAGTAGATTATTATCGAAGGTTGAGTCAGATTAAGTTCTGTTGCGCTTCTACGAAGAAGTCTGAAAAAGTTGCAACACAAATAATTGATGTTGTTATCAAGCAGATATAGGTCAATTGTAATTTGACTCTTATCTAAGGACGAGCCTTTGGAGTTTGTTTAACCACCACTACTGTGATCTTCTTACCCTTCAACTATGAGATCCCATCCATATAAAGTCCATATCTCTGTTTCCCTTGTTTCTTTGGTCTAATTCTAAGCCTCCTTTGAAGTACTTAATTTTAGGTGAATCACTCCTGAAGTCCTGATTTTAACAAACATTTACCTTTGCATCTTTATTTCTTTTTAAGCTTATCTTATGCATTTAGACTCTTTTTATTCTAACAACAAATCTATGGATCACTATTTCTTTTATTTCCAATTTGTTTTTTAATGCTTGGTCATCTCTTTGCTATAACCATCCTGCTTTGAACATATTATGGACATCCCTTTCTGTCTCCATCCAAGGTAGCAGAAATTTCTCTGCATAGCACTTGCTCACAATTTCAACTATGCCCCAACTTCTCGGTCCACAAATAATCGCTATGAAGTTGTATCATGTTCCTATTTTGGATTCTGGCTAAATTTAAAAACTTTTGAATCGTTTCTAATGTTCCATCTTAAGTTTCATCCTATCTCAAGGCACATAGTAGCATTTGCATTTGCTAATAACATACACTAATTGCCTCTACTTGGTGCATATTTGAAACAAGTGAATAATGGTTTCCTCACCGAGAGCGTCAACGATTCCAATCTGAAAGCTGCTTTAAAAAACACATGGCCTCTTGCATGCATAGTGTACTTGTGTATTGAGATAGTGGGTCTCCATTATGGCACTATATATTTGTTGATTGAAATTTGTAACGCTGAGAAGGTGAAATTGCGTAATTTCTTGCTCAAATATTTAAGAAAAAAATAAAGCTAGGATGAATGCTAATATGAATTGCTCTGGTTGATAACCCATTTCATTGAGATGAAATGTTTGTGTCAAGTAGTATCAAAAATTGCTGAACTATTTATTACGAATGATCAATGATATAGTGAGTGGAATCAACATATTATGATCTGTTGATGAGTCGAACTGTTTAGATTTGCTTTCTAAGCTGCATTTCTTTATTACTTCAGCTTTAGAGAACTTTTGAAGATTTTGTAGTCAAATTATTATATTTCAACTCTGCTGTTGATCGCCTCGTTCAAGGCACTTTGCACACTTGCACCATGTCTAAAAACCATTCAATTTAGGATTATTTTTAAGAAGAAAGTAATGTTAAGAAAGTAATTTTTGAAATTTATTACTAATCTATTACCTTTTTTGTTGCATTTCATTATATGTAATAAGTTGTATGCATATTAGTTATTAAAATGTAAAGGCTAACATGTTTAAAAATTTGTATATAGATAAAGAAAGTTCTTGAGCTTCTTGAGAAACAGAAATGTAGGTTGATAGGTTGCTAGGATAGGTCGAGAGGAATGCCAATTGATCTGGTCGATTGAGATGTGAATAGTTCATCAAGTGATATATGTTTGTTGCCTCAAACAGGACTATCTTTTCTAGTGGAAGCCAGAGGCAAAATAAAATCAGAACACAAGATTAGGGTAATAAACCTCAAGAGATTGAACCTAATTGAATTGACAAACTATTTGACACACAAGTACAGAGTTTGAGATTCGTTAGTCTATCTACAAGCTTTGGGGCAGGTTAGACCTTTCCATCAGGACAAGTCCAAATCCTAAGGTACATGGGTTTCATTTAGATGATGCTTGATGTTGGCAGTTGCTCTATGGCTCTGAAAGTATGTGCAAGAGAGATTGTCTTCCTTCAAAACTTTCCTTTTTTACCTAATTCACTGCAGTAACCATTCCTTATAAGCAGTTGCTCTCGAGTAATACTTGCTATGGTGAATTAGTTAGTAGTGCTAAACTCCTTGAAGTTCAACTCGTGCTCCATGCCTTCTTTGCAGATGACCTTAACCATTATTCTATCAAATGAGCAACTTTAAGAAGCACATGACATCCAGTAGCCGACGTCGAAGTTTATACTGATATGATCACAATTATCATTTGACATGTGGCCTTATTTCTTTTTGTTCTAACTGTAAGGGTAAACATATGCCCCCCTCTTTGGATATTTATATTGGTGAACTTTCGATTGTCTAAAACCAATATAGTCATTGGAATTGTTTAATTGCTATAGTTAGCCAACACCGCCATGTTTCTTTCCAAATAATTTTGTTGGGTTTCAATAGGATATTTTGAAATATTCATAATGATAGTTCTAATGTTGTTCGAACTCTGCTTTATGCACACTCTTTTTTTGCCTTTACCCTTTATCTTCATCTTCAATGTGTCTAACCCATCCTCAATCTAAAAACCCTAGATACCTTGAACTTGAGTTCTATTGTCCAGTCCTCTCTCAATCTTCTGTTATAAACATGGTTACTCGCTGTAACAATGTTGAAGTAAGATGAATTCATGCAATCCCTTGACTTCAGCCTCTTTTGTTTATAGGGTCAAACACATTGTGGTCTTTTCCTTAGAAGGTTTATCCCATAATTGGCCTAGGCAACTTATCTACTCTATGGACGTGAATTGCTCTTGGCACAGAAGGATTCTCTTGAGTGGACTAGCTGAGACCAAAAGCTTTCTGCTTTGCCTTATTGTTCCAGTTATTAGGAAGAATGGATCAAGTGTATGGAGGCTAAAGGTGGAGCTTGGTAAAATGCTAGATTTTTTGAATTTATTCAGCTTTCAAGGTACAAGATACCCTAGATCAAGATATCTGTAGTACTGCTATTTGTTTTTGGTCATCCTCCATCAATGCCTTCCATTTTCCTTGTGGACTTATTCCTCATGGCTATTCTCATGTCCACCCTCATGGGATTTCTAGGTCGTGGTGCAGAAGGCCACTTACAAATCAAAGAAATGACAGGGTTTTTTGATTTTAGAGTTCCTAACAACCTTTCTCTTGGCCATCTTTCTACAGGTCAAATGGAAGAGTGAAGGTGATGTTATTGGCTAAGAGCATTGCTTCTTCATCTTACTATGATTAAAGAGTGTTGGATGCTAGTCACTATTGGTGATTAAAGGGTTGGTCAACATCACCAATACCTTGAAAGTTGCGCGATGCCTTGCTATAGCACCGTTCTGCTAGCCTATCTTTATCATGCTCTACATTAGATGGTCGATGACAAGTTTATTATCAATATTGGCGGACCAGTCTATCTTCTCCAGGCATGGCTCTTTGCTTATTTTCTAGAACTTATGTCAGGGAGAATGATCTCTGGATGCTTTAGGACTCTTTTCTCACGTACGACCATGCATTCTACTTTAGAAATTGTGCAGTTCCAATCTCATGATGTTCTAAGGCTTCGGAATGATTGTGATAACCATCTTTTCTACCTTACTTTTGGTTTCAACTTTTAAGTTACATCCAACTTGGTTCTCCACTTGAACTCAAGTCCAAGGGATTGGAGGTAGTAGCAGCAGCAGTTGACCTGCGGGAGCTTAGGTGACCAATGGAGGAGTTCCAATTTCTGCAGCTTTGAAAATATAAGTCATGGACAAATTTCATTAGTGCCTTTGGCTTGCACTATGGGATTAATGCCCATTCTAATAGTAAATGTGGGTTCTAATCTTAACTTTCTTAGCAATTCGGCCTAAAATTTGGTTTAGGGAAAGCAATCACATTTTTCGTCAATTGCAATATTCCTTGGTCGACCTGAGGTGAAGAGCCATTCATGTAGGCATATCTCCAAGTTAGGACACTACTTCATTTTGTCCATTTCAATGTTGTTCTTTTTCTGTACTCTTTTCTTCCTAGTTAAGAATCCATTGGTCCTATGGTGAAGAGGGTTAACACTTAACACAATTGGCACTCATCTGGCCAAGAAAGGCTCATTCAAATTCTTCTTAGTTGATCATATTCAATAGTCAACCAACAGTAGGAACTAAATTTTGAGAAATATTGGTACTATCATTAATTTATTAGGTAGCTTATATATAAAACTAAATTTTCATGCCTAGGCACAATCTTCCATTGCTCTTTTTGGGGCTGCTATCAGTGAGTAGCCTTAAGAACTGACACGGCTTGAGTGGACCTTGACAGCAGTAGGAAAAAGTTGATTTTGCGTTAACCTTCTTTCTCTAATGATGATTCGCCTCCATCAAGATTAATGCCCAGCCCTCAATTGTCCAAGGGAACCACCATCTTGAATGGAGAATCCGGCATCTAAGCCTAGAACATTGGTGGAAACATTTGCAACCTCATCACGTATATCTCTTGCCTTACGGTCACCTACATATGCTGGTTGAGTCCCATATATTGGGGTTGAAGGTCACAACTTTGCACCTTAGCCTCCTAAATTAATCTTAAAGTAGCTTGACCACCTGGTAATTCCCACAAATTATAAAGAAGCAATGAGGAAGAAGCATCATCTTCCTAGGTTGTTAAAAATTTCTTCTTTAGCTGTTCATCTGGACATCAATGAGATGATTGTTCAGCTTCTATCACTAAAAATTTAGGGAAAAGTGGTAAGTTTGTCTTCCCCTTCCGAGGTTTCTTCCTTGCCATAGAAATGTTCCAAGGTAGATTTCACTTTTATCATTGGGTGTTCCTATCACCTTTTCATTTTTACTATTTTCTTCTACAGTAATTTTCTTTTTTTTTAACATGTGTTAAGGCATTGAAATCTTTTTGATTCGTGGATCAATCAATCGTGATCCCTTCTGCATCAGTTGGGGCAGAAGCTTCTCCAGTCCAATCAATGAGCCATTACTTGAACCAATTCATGCTGAGAAGACTATAGCTCAAAATATTAAAGATCCCATCCACATGCTTGTGGTGACAGATCAAGCAATCATGGAATAGATGAAGGCACATGATATTGAGCATTCTCCAGCTAATCAAACTATTCGTGATTGAATGATTTCATAGAGTGATGTTGATGATTATGGCTGCTATAGTGGCTGCTATCACTTCTCCAGCTATAACTCAGGTCTGTTGTACTTTAACATGGATTGTTGACTTCATTTTCTTCTTTCTTTCTGATGTCATCCAAGGAAACCATTTAATCGGCATCTATAAAAAAGCACTCTTACAGAGGCAATGACATCGCGTACTCTGTATGCATCTTCCAGAGGATCATCCCTTTTTCAAAGTGGGGAACTATCACAATGTTAGATCCTCAAATTCTAACTGGAAGCCATATCCGGTGCAACTATTTGTAATATCAAGAGTTCTCATAGCACATCCTTGACCTTGGGGTCTTAAGCTTAACATCTTTGGCTTGGTTCGTGCGTCTTAATAGTAATAGAGACATCTTCGCCCTTCTCCCTTACTATTTCTTTCTTGACATTCCCCTTATATTCTATCATGTACTGAAGATCTTTGGCATTAGTAGTGCCATATTTCATGTAAGAGCTTTTCGAAAGAGATCAATAAGCATGCAAAATTGGTCTGGTTGATCAATAATCTATGGTGAAAACAAGAACTTAGAATTTCTCATAGAGGCAAAGGCAAAATAAAAATTTTCCTTTAATACCCAGCCGGCAGCTGTAACTATTCCCTTAATCGTTGCTCTTGGTGAGCAACCAAAGTGGTGAAGCAGTTAGAACTGATCTCCAGTATGTTCACCATGTACCCCGTGCTTTTGCTTTCTTCCTGCACGACCTTAATTGCTGTTCTGCCACAAGACTAACTCCAAGAAGCAAATGACATCCCATGATTGACCTTGAAGTTTTTAGTCACATGATCACCATGCCATTTGAGATGCCATGACATAAATTAGTGAATGTATCCCAGCTCGGCGATTTCATAAACTATGGATAAGATTTTCAAGACCTTGTGTAGTTTTTATAAAAGTAATAAACATAGAGAAGAGAATATTTGTAAACATTTACCTTCTTTAAAAATTTCCTCCCATCTAAGACCATTATTTCCACATTATTATACTTGTTGTTTACGATATTATAATCTTGTTTAGGTGTTTCTCATATGACATGACATTACAAAAATAAACCAAAATTGATTTACATTATGCCCATATTAATTTTACCATTTATTGATACAACTAATTGGTCGATTTGATTAAATTTAATGAAGTTAGTTATTTTAAAGAATATATTAAAATATTTTTGGGGGTTTCGCACATGCATATGCATGTACAACTTTGAAGTGCATCAAAGAAGAGAGTATTGGTTGTATATTTAAGACAAACCATAATGAGCATACAAAAATGTGATCATCTACTGAGTCTATTTGACATCCTTCGACTGTTGGAAACCTGATCGCAATATTGTTACCAAGCCAAAAGAGGAGTGCAACAAATTAGAACGAAGGAATCATCGGTTTTTGGTCATCAACAATGCTCGGGCTGAAGAATGAGATGCCAGGCCAAACTCCTTTGAGGGAAATGACTTAGTAAACATAGCCAGAACCTACTTTAGTGAACAACATTGAAAATTACCAAGCAATTTTATGGCTTGGGTCATTCTACTAGTGCTAGAGCATCACAGATTTTGAGGCAAATAATTCAGAAGACTCAATCTTTCATTAGACTAGCCATGAAGTGGTTCCTGACCTAGTGATATTTTTATGGGGATTCTATCTATCATTGTAGTATCTCTATTCAAGATCACTGCAGTTCCTCTTCGGGCGGCTGCAAGACGGATGACCGCTCATAGGTAATTGGGTACGATGGGTGTTACCTCTCAGATTGTGGCCAATATTTCTAACTGTGCGCCGCTCGGGCTTAGAGCATGTGAAACCTTGTAAGGGTGTTGAGACCATAGCATGTTACAAAAAAGCCCTTTTTTTGAGACCTCAAAAATTCATGAAATGGATAGCTCATTTTTTGCTAGAAGCTAAGGGTATTTATGCTGGACTCGTAACGATAGACTAGAGTTAACTTGGGAAGAGTAGAGGCGGTTTCGATTGCAGTGGCAGGGACGAAGCAAGAGTAGCTGACAAGAGACAGTAGATCTGGATAGAGTCTTGCTCATAAAGGAAGAGTAGCATGCTAGCGTGGCTTGCTTCGCTTTTCGACGCTCTGCTCACAGCTGTCGAAGTATGATGAAAAATGAAAAGTGTGTAGGATTGGTGCTACAGTTCTTGGTGCAACTATGGATTTCAAACCCTTTTCGGATCAAGGTCTTGGCAACCATAAGTTAGACCATTGGGCCCAACTAAAAAGTACTTAACCTGCATCAAATATTTAAGAAATTGTTCTAAAGTCTTTTCTAAGACTTCAAGCTAGAAAGGGAAATATGTCATGAAAGTTTACGAGCCATTTCCTTATTTGTTCATTGCAGTTTAAGCCAATCAAAACTTTACACGGACTCGGGAACTTATTGCATCAAAATAAAGATGGCAAGCTGTGATGCTTTGAATCGAATTCTGCTTGATGTATGATGAGATGACTATATGTATAGGGATTCTTTTCATCATTGAGTAACAAATTATGAGCAAGGGAGTCAAACTGAGATACATTCTGATTTTGATCGTAAAATGCTCGGATGTTGATGGAGATGGGTCAAAGGGGCTTAATGTGTACCCATGATACGTCTTGTTTTCAACTTTTAACTAATTATACACGTGCATATCAAATTTGATCCATTTAACTCTGCTGAATTTAGAAGAAGACTGGTCATCCAAAAGTCCTAAAAGATGGTGGGTTTTGGATTGGTTCAGATGAAATCAAACCATTTCAATTGTTTTAATTTGATATAAAACTTAACACCATGGTGCAGATGAATCTATTATGTTGGAAAATATACTTCTGAACTATGCCACGAGATTGTGCGAGGGTTGTGAACTAAGGATCTTGACAGGAAGCTGATAATCACTTTAGCTTTATGCAAGAGGGGTCAAATAATGAAGTCCTTTTTCTATTCCAGTGCTTGGGGGGGATTTTTAGAGGAGCCCCAAAAGCATATGATTAAGTGCTGCAAGCAGTGATTTGAGCAGCGTTAAGGTAGGTTAGGTGATTGGGTGAACTCAGATATTGTTGATGCATACTTAGAAGCAGATACTGATAAATAGTTTTGAAGAAGTACTAATTGTAATCAAGAACCTTGTTCTCTATATGCTTACGTTGTTGACATGGCTATGTTTTTTTCTGGGTATTGTCTATATCTAGGATTGGATTACGGTGTAAGACAATAAGATACTGCTGGAGAAAAAAAATGTCAAACAAAAATGAAGTTCATAGATTGATGTGAATGAGACTCAAATTGAGACCCAATAATTTCATTTCTGAGATCATGGAGTTATATTTCTTTTTCTTTTTCTTGCCTTTATTGTAGAAGAGTGGTGGAATGTTTTAGAGGCAGACAAAACTTGTTTAATTTCATAAATGGGACTTGGTTACATATCCACTCAGTCACATATCCAGAATGTTGGGCAACAAATGTGGTTGGCAGGAAAAGATACCCATTGAGTGATGAGAATATTAAGGTGGATGCATCATAAAATTGTGAAAGATGGAACTAGAATTGTTAATTAGGATAATGTGCTACTGTTCAATGAAGGAAAAACAGTAAAAGATAATTTGTATGGAACAGACAAACAAAAAGTGAAACCAACCAAATAATGGTTGTTATCAGAAAAGAATCTAAACAGCTTGTGCTGACAAGGGCTTTGGACCTATAAGATGCTCAAGAAGGATTTTGAAAGCTGCATCCAGAAATAGGGGTCAAATTTATTGATCTCGCTAACAGTAGTGACTACTAGTTGTCCCACTCTGATATCAAAATGATGTAACTTTTCTTTTATGAGTGTATGCTAACAGTATGAAACATGCATTTGTCTTCAGAAGTCTGTGGATATGAACTTTACTATTGGCTTGACCATGCATACTTTCTTTTTTTCTTTTGATGGACAAGATGGTATTCACCACTCTTTCTGACATCTGGCCCCTATTTGCTGACTTGTAGCTTGAAAAATCTTGCTAAATGACCAGCGTTAGTAATAATATCCTGGTGGGTCATAGCATCCTATAAACTACGATTAATTGAGTGATATTTTCTCCCAAGTTATTCTTGTTTGTTTCTAACCTTACATGATAGGATAGTTTGATCATAATTTTGTTGTGGTCTTCATAGTGCTTGTTATGGTGCATATATAGGTATGAGTTGTGTGTTACATCTAGGTTGTGTTATGGTATATTGACCACAATGGTGGATATAATACTTGTATGTATCTTCTACTGTCCTATGGCTTGCTTTTCAAGCTTTTTTTTGTAATTATTGTAAGGGTTTCAAAGTTGACCCAATCCAAAACAACCCCTTTTTTTTTTTGGTACATCGGCTCCTCAAACCAAACGTAAATGAGTTCAACCAAGAAATCAGAAAAAAGAAGCTGGCTAAGCGAGTAGGGAACATCCGCCTGGTCCCTCTAAAGAAAATTTTCTGAGTGCTGCGCCGTGTAAGAGGCTACTTAGTTAGCAGCTGTGTTGGCCTTCCGATACATATGCGTGGCCCTAAAGGAGCCATAGTCCCCTGCCATCCGCCGAATCCGAATGTCACAGAGCAGGGACTACCCATCCGACTCGGAGGGTCGCCCGCAGATTTCCTTTATCACCGCAGTCGAGTCACCCTCCATAAGAATGTACTCCGCACCCAGAGTGCGCCTCACGAAGGAGAGCCCATCCTACGCTGCCCGCAGCTCCGCTCCAATAGTAGAGGTGTCGAAGATCCATTGACCGCCAACCATCACAAATCTGGAGTGGTGATCCCTAATGATAAAGCCCACACCCCTCTTGCCTCGTTCAGCAGCACTGCCATCAAAATTTATCTTGAGAAAGCAAGGGGATGGGGGCTTACAGGAAACATAGACAAACCTGATCGTTGACTTAGCTGGATGAGAGACCCAGATGTCCCTAGCTGTCTCAGGGGAATTAGATAGTGCATTGCTGATGAACTCCGACGCATGGAGCAAGGCTGGCCGCCACCAGCCTCGGATGTAGCCACTTGTCCTCGAAGATCCGGGCGTTCCTATCTAGCCAAGTATGGTGGGCCAAATAGGCACACCGGCCCCCCCACTCCACCGTGTCAGGCCTCCTCGCAGATAGCCGCAAGAGCAAAAACCTCCCTTGATGACCTGCCTCATCCGACGTCGAGGCCAAGCCCCGCGCACGGCCAAACTTGTGTTGCACGCGGACAATAGAAGAGGGCATGGCAAATGGTCTCCTCCGTCGCTGGGTAGGCCCCACAGGTGGGGGAAACCTTCAACCCTCTGCTCGCCAGCACACCTCCGGTCGGTAGGCACCCCCAGGCCACCTTCCAAATGAACAAGGCAACCCGAGGGTGGATCCACAGTTGCCAGATCCACGTTCCCTCTATCTGTCGTGTCGGAGCTCTTGCTATCAACTCACGGAGGTCCCGAACGCTCACCCTTGGTCTACCGAGTTTGCTCCAGACCCTCCTGTCAGCCCTCTCCTTTTAATCACTTTTGATGATCACTGGAGCCTCTGTTGATTAGCCCAGTTGTTGGATTTGATTTGTGTATGCTTTGCCATCATGGAAAGTTCCGATGGATCATGTCAAAATAAGATGACTGTTTTTTGGACAGCAATTGCTGAGTGAATTGAGTTTTGGAAAACCAGTTTGGCTTGTCTGGAACGGCACAAAATGGATGCCAAACACTGATGATTCGAATATTTGAATTCACCATGATTGCCAGCTGGAATTTCTTTCGCTTTCTTACCTCTTTAGTATATGTTCCTCCCCAAATTAATTTGGGAAGGTTGGTGGTACGATTCCATGCCTTTCTTAGCATGTCTCCCCAGCCATGAGGGCTTCAATGATTATTGGTGATGATGCAATAGGAAAAGGAAGAAGGGGCGATTTGATCAACGAGGTTATGCTTTGAAGATCAACATGCAAATAGAAGAAAACTGAATTGAAGAATTTTTCACTTGGTGAAAGAAATTCTCTTGAAAAGAAATTTATTAAGATCTCAAAGGTTGTCCCTTACAATGTATTACATGCATATTTATGGAACATGACACCTTAACCCTAATTCGGGCATTAAACCCAATAGGATCCGACAATAAGAAAATATGCTAGAATTATTCTATTATAAATATGGAAACATGACTAAAAGTTGATACCATCCCTAATAGAAAATTTATAAGAAAATCTGCTGAAAATGTTTGAAATAAATCAAATTTTTTATTTGTAGTTTCTGCTCATAAATGTGCTGACTTCTTCGGTGCTTGGCATGGTCTAGTTGGTCATAGTACCCGTTGGTTGCACTTTGTGCTGTATCAGATGATTAGTTCTGATAGCTCTGCCCTGCTTTTAGGATTACAATGCTATTTTGTGGGCTTTGGCCAATGAGCCTTGGAATAATCCACCTAATTTTGCACAAGCTTTTGTTCAAACACCATTTTTTTTTTATTCTTGTTTTTGGTTTTTCTCGCTTTGCTATTTTGCTTGGTTTCACACCAGATGCCTGCCTTTTGTTGTATATTAGCTCGTTGCCTATGTTGTGTTTGATTCCTGCTTCATCATGTAGGCTCTTTCTCACTATTATTCTGACATAACTATCTTGCTAGGACACTCTTTGTCTGTCTTTTGACCAATCAGCTTGTTGACTCATGAAGTGGCATGCTGCTTGGATTCTCGATCCTCCTTTATCAAAATCTTGATGTTTGAGAAAGAGAAGTTCATTTAGATGTAAGTGATATAGGTTATTCTTAATGAAGGCTTTATGCTTGCTTTCCAACTTTTATTCTGCAAGTCACATGCTTTGGGTCATGTTATCCTTGCTGCCAAGGATAAAGTACTGGTCTCTAGCCATTCGTACAGACTGTAGTGAAGTAGAACAATACCTGGAATGCCTTTGGTACTAGTATCCCAGAAAAGGAAAAAGGAGAAGAAAGCATTAACAACAAACCCAATTGGGGCTGGCTGCTTTGCTTCAACTAACATTCTGACAGCACTTACTGGTGCCATACTGGAAGGCACCCTATTGGTATGGGTCCTAGTTTTGAGAATTTATATCTTGTTTGCTATGTAAAAAGAAAAATTCTAGACTTGTATACGCATGTTTATGTGTGTGTATATAGATACACATACATACATACATATATATAACCGATTATTGTCGTCAAGTTCCATCTCCATATCCTACTCCTAACCAAGTATTCTTTATATCCTTTGCATGCGAAACATCAACTAACTTGCTTACATTTATTTCTGGTGCATTTTTTTTGGTAAAAGGTTTGGACAAGCTACATTGACTTCGGTAACAGTATATAGATTTTTGGATTTGCATCGATGCTTCATCTCTGTAATTGCTCCTGGATGGTTTTCTTTTATATCCTTTATGTCTGAAAAATCAATCATTTTGCTATAATTTTTGGTACTACATAAGAGTTTCTATTAAAGGTTCTGACATGCTAGATAGTTTTACTTTGTTATGATATGTGTGTATATATATATGTGTATATATATATATGTGTATATATATATATATGTGTATATATATATATGTGTGTATATATATATATACATTTTTTTTTCAAATTTGGTTCCTATCTCTATAGTTGTCCTTTTATTTTTTTTCTTCAATGTGAAATAATATTTAGAGCTTATTTCATATGTAAAGAATATAAAATTTAAATGCATATTGAACACTGAAATTCATTTTAAACTTTGTAACCATGTCACCTAAACCTTGGAAACTCATAATTTGCTTGCAAAATTCTATCATCATATCCTAGGTCTCTCTGAGCCATGATTTCTATAATTTCATAACGAATCATTGCTGCAATTTCTTTTTCTTAAATCCACTGGCATTGTGTTGAGCATTTTGTCAAGTACTATAAAACACTGAACTATGGTGATTAGGACCTTCTTTGGAAAGAGGAAACTTGAGCACAAATTAGAAGCTATCCTGTTATGAGATTTAGAAGGGGCTTTGCATAGTAATGCTTTAGAGAAAATCAGTAATGAGGTTTGACAAGCATCACAAACTACTTGGTAAACCTGAAATAAGGTACAGAAAAAAATCCATTGTGCTGAATGTTTTATAAATTTCAAAAAAATGTTATGAATCACATGACAGTATAAAATGCGTCTTTCGAACTGGTGTTTCTTCCCTTTTTGGGGAACGGTAAGTGTGCGTACTAGGTCATTCTAAAGGAACTTTATCTCGGGAAAAGATGGAGGAAAAAATTAATGATGAACCCAACAGTTAGTATGTTATTTCAGAAAAATATCTTTCTTTTTTTTCTTTTAAGTTCCTTAAGCAAGCAATAATTGGTCTTTTTTTTTGGGTGCGGGGTGGGGGTGGTAACACCATGTACAGTCATTATAATGTGTGCATAACATGCATCTCAAATGAAGTTAAGTGGACCGACGATTGGGCGGCTGTGCTAACATGGGTTGGTTTTTGTTGAAATTCAAGTAGGCCTGGTTGCAATTTGAAGGATTAGACAGCCTGACCTGGCTTGAAGTCAAGTCAGATTTGATTTTAGGCTGAAGGCTCAAACAATCTATCCCAACCTAGACCAACAAAAAAAAAATCCCTACAGCAGGGCTCCAACCCAAACCTAACTATAATAAGAGGGTTCACATCCAATCATGGTATGTTGTACGGGCCGGTTCAGCCCATACTGGACCGGTCCGGTCCAAGCGTGGAAAATGGTTCCGGCCTCAAGAAGGCTGGAACCGAGCGGTACAAGCCTGATACTTGTGCGAACCAGACCTATGCGTGGGGGGCAGCATGCTCGTGTGGGCGCTCTTGGAACCGCGCCCGCACGCGGTTCCCCGCGCAATGGGGAGCTCGCCCGGGCGCTGCCACTCTGTGGCATAAAACTTCGTGTGTGCCTCACGCATCCACCCGTGCGTCTGTTCCGCGCGTCCGCTTTCCGGTTCAATACTGCTTCAAACCGGTCCGAAATGGAATCGTATCGGTCCGGTAGGCGATCGGTACGCCGTACTGATACCGGTACGACGTATCTTGCATCCAATACAATCTAAAACTGCCCCAAGTAATGCTATGGGGCCCAATCTTGTTACCAGAGAAGGCCCATCACAGCTGGCATGCCATGCGACTGAAAGGGATTGGTGTAGAAGGGCTTTAGTGGTAGGGCTAAGGAAGGTTAGAAAGAAAAGAGAAGGGAAGTCATGGTTAAAAATAACGGTCGTTATAATGTTAATAATGATTTTTGAAGTATGCATATTAATAGTTGGTTTTTAAATCATGGCTATTATTTGTCTGTTGTCCCCTTATAACAACTATTATTTAACAAGAACAGTGCAATTATTTGACATTTATTTCTTCATGAAATAAAATAATTTTAAAATTTAATCTTTTTTTGACAATTTTTCTTCACAATAGTTTGTACCCCAAGGAAAAGAAATACATTTTGATTGAATGAAAATTCATGGACACTAATGATTTTTTTAATCTTTTATTGCTTGTTATTTTCTATTACAATGTCATTTTATGGCCATTATAGTAGCCATTATTATATAAATATATCTAAATCATATTAGTTTGGGGCAAATAATGACCATTTTGGTGGTCAATAACAGTTTTGGTGACGTCCATTGTAACATAATAATGTTATTATTGAAACTTGGAGAGAGTGTTGGTAATGATGGAATAAATGATACGCCATTATTTTTCTATTATTTTCCATTATCAGGTCATTATAATAGCCATTCGTAACCACAATTTTAAAAATAATAACTCCAAATCAAATTTGTTGGGGTAAATAATGGCCGTTGTAACCGGTTATAATGATCAATAATGATTTCAATGAGGCCTGCTAAGACATAATAATTCTGCTATTGAAACCTTTATTGTGGTCTATTAGTTTCCATTATAATGCAGTTATAACAATCATTATCATTGTCATAGTGTTTTATAATAAATAGTTCCAAATCAAATAGGTTGGAGCAAATAACTATAACAGCCAATGACAATTGGAATAAGGTTTTGTTACAACAGGGCAACGTTTTTATTGAAACCTCGGGGGAAAGAAAGGAGTAAAATAGAATAGGAATATAGGTCAAGAAAAGAATAGGGGAGGGGAAGGAATAAAATAAGGAAAAAGGATTGAGAATTTCCAACTTTGAGGAGAGAAATAGAAATGGTAAAATGGCATTTTTATCAAACTGAGTGAACAAAATTTATATCGATAAGCCAGAGGATAGGGGAAAATGGATATATAGAGAATTTTAACAAATATTGCAATTCACAGGATACATGTAACCAGATTTCTATTAAGATACAAGTCTCCAGCTAGTCTTGATCTTTCCCCTATTGACACCAAAAATGATTTGGGTTTGAAAATTTTGGAGTTCGTTTTATTTTTGTTTGGTCGTTCAAACAATTGTGTTGGGTATGTGCATTGCGTTCGTCTGTTTTGGTGCTTAAGCTAACCTATCATGGACCTCTGCAGGGGCGTAGACTAATGGAATTATTTTAAAGTTATGACAATATGCATTCGTAAAAAAATAAATCAGCTCATTGGTTGCCTTAATCAAGTTTTTGCTGCTATTTCTATTTGCAATTTTTGCATGACCATCTAACAGAACATGGGACCTGAGACCTTCCATGGTTTATCAGATCCAGACTCGACATTAATGTGGCTGAAGAGCTTGGTCATTAGATCAATTGCCTATAAGTGAAAATAATGGACATTTATTGGCAGATTGTTTAATTTAAATACCAAAAGTGTGAAACATTTGTGTCTTAAATTCATAAGTAAAGACTTTTCCTATGTCAGTTAAGATACCAACCTGTAACTAATGGAATCAGTTAAAATACTTACATGCTATTGGATTGGTTTATATAAAGTAGGATTAAATGGACTAAAAAAAATCATCTACAGCAGATTTGAAAAAAAATTCCAATCCCCTGGATTAAAACAGAGCAGTAAGGGTTTCCTCTGATTTTCTTTAAAGAAATTAAATTACTGTTTGAGACTGAGAGAAGGAAAGGTTGATTAGATAGAAGAGGGGATTATGGGTAGAGAGTAGGGAGCGTACTTGTTTCTTCTATCCATCATCGTGCCTTCGAAAACCACTCTTAGTGCTCCTTTTCCTCATTTCTGTTTTCATCCTGCTTGGGGCTTGTTGCTTTTCTTGACTATTTCCTTGAAGAATTGGGTACTAAATGGCTTATCTAGTTTATTCAAATTTGTTGGATGGCAGATTTGTAAAAAACCACAAGCGCAGGTGCGCGGACACACACAGACACCCCAGGATGAAATAAAGATAGAGGGACAGAGGGAGGGGGTGGTAAATGGGTGATACATTGTGTTCTGTCATGTATACTGTATTGATTAAATTGAGGCCTTAAGCCTTGCAATGTTGAGTTGAAATCTTAAATCCGTTTTTAGGTTCTTACTGCACTTAATAAATTGATGTCTTATGCCTTGCACCTTTGAGTTAAAAATATTGCTATAATGTGTCTGCCTTTAGCTTCTTATATTGGACTTCACTGATCAAGAGATCAGAAGAATGAGAAGAAAGAACAAAAAACAAAGCCTATAGTCCTAAGCTTCTTTAAGCTGGTAGGACCTGACTGGTATAAAGTGATACTTTCTACTTTGATCTACCAAATGGTGCTGACTCTTTGGTTGCTTAATGTTACAATACTCTATACACTACAATTTCTCTTTGACTGCTGCGTACCTTGCTGTTCTATTAGATATTCAATTGCAGGCAGGTGGAGGCTTGCCAACTTTGGCTTGCTGTGCTGTGGAACTCAAAATTGTGGACTCGTTGTTATATAGTTCTTATAGTTTTATGAACTTCTGTATCATTCTCTTAATTGCTATTTTGTTGCTCCTCTAGCTTCTACAATAAATGGAAAAAACCTTTGAGCTAGTCTCCAGCCAAGGTCTCACAGAGCTGTCAGTATTCTATCCTTTTTCTTGAAGGAGATAAAAATGAAAGATCCCCCAACTTCAGATTGTATTCATTGAGTGGTTAATCTCAAAATCGTGAATGAATAATGAATTTGTTTGGGATTCTTGATGCAGTGATGCTGTGTGAATGACCCTGTAAATGGCATTTGAAGCTCCCCTTGGAAGACAGGTTGCTACGTTTATTATTATCACTTTTCGCTATGGGCTGCATCTGAATCAGATTGCTAGATTTATGAGTATCAGCATCAACAGAAAAGCAAGACCATGTAATTTATGTCGGCATTTTCTAGTCGAAGCCTAGAAGAACAAAACTAGATGTACATGACTTCATCAAGAAAATAGTAATCATAAGCGAATCCAGGTCGTCTACTGTTTGTCTTCTGTGTTGATCAAGCTTGAGAATTATGTCAAGATCAAAGTACATTTAAAGTTGCATGCATCAGCATGTAGATGGTGTCACTTGCAAATGACCCTGTTCGAATGGTTTCTTGCCAATGTTTTCGCCAAGGATATCAGGCATGTTTTAGCAAGAGATATGGATCATTGTTTTTCAGAGTTGTAGCTTGTAAATTATAATGAAGAGCTCTTCTTTGTTTCTTTTATTTCTTTGGTGTTTTGTGTTTATTTCCTATTGTATTTTTTTTTTTTGGCGCTGTTTGGTGGTTGATTTGTGTAGAACCTTTGGTTGTGGTTTGGAATCGATTACACTAGAGGTTGATTTGGTTTTAGATTTTTATAAAATATATACATGGTACTCTTCTATAGTTTAACAAGCTTTTATGGTGTGGTGGTGCTTTGGCAGTTTGATATACCATATTTAAGTCCGGGGTATGTTTTAATTAATAAAAAAAAGGTGTGGGTAGGATCATTTACACTGCGATGATGCCCTTTTTAATTTGCTATCAAGTGTGGTCTAGCCTAATTTGTTTAGGGTTGCACCATGTTGAGCTGCAGTAACCCTAAACACAAGCTTAAATGCAACTTAATAACAAGCCATGAACGACGAGCCATGTCTACTTGGTTCACACGGTCTGGATGAATAAAAAATATGAAAAAAATGCAACTCATAAGATTAACTGATTGATAAGTTTAAAGATTGAAGGAAAAAATACGGGAGGCTCAAATTCTGTGAGCCATCATTTGGATGTTTAGGCTGTATAATTTGCTTGCCTCGCCTACTAACACCGTCTTATAGCTCGCCAGTAATCATTTTATGAGGAACATGGCTAACAAATCATAAAATGGCCATCCTATTAGTCATTAGGTGACATTCTCGAGCCTATGACTATCACTAGTCACTTCTAATCAGAATTCTTTTATGAAAATTCTCAAGGCTATGATCATTAGCCGCAAATCAAAATTCTGATGCAAGTTATGGGGAAAAACAAATAACCGTGTACTCAATATTTTCTGCCTCTAGAAGCCATATTTTTGTGATAATATAGAAATGAAAAACAAGAAGAGAACCACCTAAATGCATTTATGAACTACCAGTCCCTGCATATATGCAAACTACTTTTCCTACCACACTCATGAAATAAAAAGAGGACTAATGTTAAAAGGGGTTTCGTTGTCTCCAAATTTATTTTAAACCTGAATCATAAAACATGATTCTCTGCAGAACGGACTTCATAAACAAAAATAAAATACTTGTTTTTAAGGACACTAATTTTTCGAGTCTTATGACTTGTCAAATAGGGTACAAGAAATTTTAAATAAAAGAAGCGAATAGCCATATTCGTAAAATTCATTCATGTTGAGTCTCTTTTCTGCCTGTGATAAACTAGTCAACCAAAGAACCCCTTTGGGAACCTATACTATGACCTTTTTGTCAGCCCATGCAGTTAATCTATGAATTAATTATTCTTAGATAAGAAACTGTCAAGAAGCGAATCTAATAATTGAGAAAGTTCAGGATTCCACTGCTCGGATTTATAGGGATATGAAAGATCATGTTTATATTATATTGATCTCTATTATCCCTATAAAATTGTGATGATTTATTCCGACCTCCTGCATCCCCGAACTTTTCATTTCAAGTTATTTCTCAACATCTTTCCATGCCAGTAAATTATATTGGGGAATCAGGTGTCTGCACGTCCAAACCGGCCCCTAAGAGTAGAGAAGATGAATGAGGTGGGGGAAATACTTTTTTTTATAGAAAAAAAAGCCATTCAAAATAAAAGAATCCATCACGTCAGGTACAATGGCAGCCCTAAAGCATGATAAGATCGAAGTGTACTGCTGCTAAAGAATGTTAGGAAACCAATTAAGTTGGGCTGGAAGCTGATTGAAGCCTCACCGCATGCTACCAAAACTGAAGGAAACAAGAAGACGAAGATTTACAAGCCCCACGCTAACAATGTTGGTACGGTAAACAAAAAGCTGCGACGAATATGCAGATTGATCGATTTTTTCACAACAAGAAGAATAATTGTTATGAGTGGAAACATTCGATTTGTCACCGACCCTAGCTCATGGACATTCTTTTCGGAATATACGCAAGAATTGGAAGACAAAGTATGGCAGTGATTCATTTGGAAAGATTTTGAATGAAGCTTCTGAAGTTGCACTGGGCATGCGTCTTCCGCTGCATTTCCAAAGCAATCATGTCAAATTCTCTTCACGTAGCAACAATTTCGTATGAAGATACTTTCCGTAATTGCCTCAAAAGTAACATAAAATAGCAAACTTTGCATAGTGATTGGCATGTCTTCATGGTTTGCAGAGGAGCTTTTCTTAACTGGAAGGAGTAGAGATGAACTTACCGAACTTCTTTTTGGGTTTAGATGGATACTTTTCACAATCTACACATTTATCCATCATGAAGTACAAACAAAATAGTCTAGTCTGAAAATATTTGAACTCGCTTGAAAATGGTTCCATGGATGATCTAAACATGGAGCAGAATTCTAGATCAAATAGACCAAGTATATTAAAAAATCTGATATAAGCAATCCACACAAACAAGCTACCGTTGAGAATGAGATGCAGAGAATATACAAAAAGGCTTGGCTTTTCGATTGACTTCAATCAGCAGACTTTGAGGACACATCACGTCGTGCATGCCGAGAAGCAGAATATGCTGAAATTGCTGAACTCGTCATGCTCAAGGATTGCTTAGCGAGGTTCATGCTTTTTTTGGCAGAAAGCCAGACAACCCAAAAAAATCCAACCCACCCTGCAGCCAGATGTTTTGACAAACTTTAGATATTGATGTAGTAAAGAAATCTGAAGCAGGAAAAAACAAAAATAAAACCTATTCTCCAGGGGAAAATGTTAAGTAATCTTAAAGATTTTCAAATTAACATTCAGTAATTAAAATCTCTTAGCACCCCTGGAAATTCCTTATCCTGAACTACTTTAAGGTTCCATTAATTGATTCCATTTTAATATTATTGGTAACCCTTGTCTATAAGCAGAATATATAGATTACTTGTTAGTGGCAAAGAAAGAAAACTATATATAAGCTATGCACATGAGAGGTAGGAAAGATGGCCGCAACTTCCAAATCTGATTACTTTTCAATTCAGGTAATTTGGTAAATGCATTCTCAATTTGGGAGGTGCAACTGTCTCATTTTGTTCCCCCAAAGAACAAACTGAAATAGTGGGAAATCTTTATTCAAGGTAGTAGTTATCATGGAGGCTTAAGAAGTGAAGAAGAGCAAGGGATAACTCAGCCTCCCTGACAAATCTACACTTGGGTGTTCAGATGGAAACCAAGGACAAGGCAAGTGTGTGGAGTTTTGTGGAACTATAAGAATTTTTCCCAGTCCCATAAAAAAAAATCAAAAGTAAAAAGGGAATCAAGAAAATTTAATATTAGCATTTGACTGATGATAATGGCAATGAAACAGTGCAGTAGTCATGTCTGAAGAGGTTCCCATCGTACTGAAATGAGAAACATAGCAGGAAACTAGGAATCAGGAGATAGCATGGCTCAAAGATAGCTAGAATAAATGCATGCTCTAATGACTAGTATGTGCCATATATTCTGCTCACAGCACAGAAAAAGAGGTTGTGAGAAGCAAAGCATTACATGGCCAGACCCAGATAATTTCATTATCGACAAGAGATTCAACTGAGAACCTATTGCAACTCACCAGTGGCAATCATGACAGCGATGATTGTTGAAATGGTTGTTGTAGAGATTATGAAGACTGCAACAGATAATGCTCCAATATAAATTGCTGTCAAACAGGCAAAGAAAAGAGCTAAAAATCCTCCAGCAGCTGCCAGAGACATGAGAAAAGCAATGATGATAGCATTCAGTGTTGCTGCCAAAAAGAATAGCATGAAAACCAGCAACCCTGTCAAAGCCACAAGTGTGATTGTTCCAACCTGCCATACAGGAAAGAAAATAAAAAGTGAGAACTGTACATTTATCATGAAAATATTAAGATACACATATTTCTTGACTCTCCATGGACTTGCATTAGTCCACTCAAATCTTCCTATCGAGCATCAAATATATTTAAGTATGTTTAGTTGCATGTTCTGGTATATCAAACATTCTAAAACAAAGCAAGCACCTATTAAGGACTCAAATCACCAGAGAAGTTGCAAATATCAAATTCTTCTTCTTTTTTTTTTTTGCTTCACAAAGATTGCAGTTTCAAATAAGAGTCCTGGAAGCGTATTGGTTTTCTACGGGCTTTCAAGACCCCAATTCAGAAAATTTATTCTGTAAAAGCAGAAATGTTGAATGACTGAAACATACAACATAAAGCAGATCATCTGATACCCATGTAACCAGATATGTCTGGACATGCAGATACGTGCCACTGGTGTCTTCTGGATCTTCGAAAAATGCAATGGTTGTTTGTATTTAGCTTCACATAAGGAGTGCTAGCTGACCATTTTTTAGATGCATCATAAATATTAAATGCATTTATTTAGACTGAACTTAATGAGTCGGGATGGGCCAGTGCTGGCGGCCGCAAGGTCATTACTAACTGCTATTGTATGAAAATTAAACTTGATTTTTCAAAATACAAAGTGGTGTTCAAAATGTAGCTGACATATGCAGCTTGTCAAGGAACCATATAGAACAAAACTGATGTAAGTGACATGCGCGTGCATACACAGTTGATAGTTTTGAATAAAAAAATCAAATAAAATACATAGAGATGATAATGATGTTGATGACGGCGATGATATAAACAAGATTAATTATGACAACAACTAAAACTTAGTACTTAGAACTCAATACTAACTAGAAATAATCATCGCTTTATTAACAAATTAACATGATTATCAATAGCCAAATTTGGCCCACCCAAAACCCATGTCCAGCCCTGCCTAAACCTACCATTCTACAAGGGCCCACATACGAGTGGGTTGCATAATGCTAAGCTCTACCTATTTAGCCCGTACAGCATAAAGGGAATGCAGATGGTCAGGGGGATTCTCATATACAACATCATGGGCTGCTTAAATGATGTTTAAAAGTCCAACTACAGATGATGAATTGTGTGACTATAGGATAAGTCAAGCTAAGTCAGGCATAGTCTTGATGTCATCTCAAAGGTGGAACTGCAGATCCAGCCACAGCATTTCCCAAACAGAGTCCAAGGGTACTGGGCCCAAGTGAAACCCAAATTATGGTATTTCATTTGGACAAGCCAGGCCCTAATCTAAGCCACATTCACATTTTAAATTTAGTTCTAAGCTCTAGGCTGGCACAAAATTCCAGGGCTTCCAAAGTTTTAGGCCTAATCAGGCTTTAAGAATCGAGGTACTAGTGGTGCTGACCTATCGCGCACTATCCCATTCAACACAGAAAACAATATACAAGATGTGTGTTAGGACATAGGACACTGGTTTCTTCATGCAGCATATTCCTCACCCATCCTGCTTGAACACGGACTAAGCAGGCGGTACAAGGCTTGTTTGCTAGGTACCAAGCATGACTCGGCCGGTTCACTTTTTTGGGAAGGAAAAAGAAAGAGAAAAAGAACAGTAATGGGGGCACATGCTTTTTTCTCCTGGGTTCTTTCGTGGATGTGTCTTAGGTTTAAAAAGAGAGAGAGATGTTTAAGGACATTAAAACATAACAACATTCATTAACATTTCATGTATGATAAGAAGTTTAGAAAATTTTAAAAAATATCAGTCCAATTTGCTATAAGGGTGCCAAACCATCCCAAGAGTCGAGGAAATAGCATCCCAGTGCCATACTATTCTAGGACCAAACCTAAACAAGTGTCGGAATTCATATTTGAACCCTTCTTTAAGGCATATAGAAAAATGAGCTTGGATGGAGCGTAGTCTGTGGATGGGAACCTATCAGAGTTTAGGACTCAATCTATATGTTGCTAGAAAATCCAATTCAAAACTGATTTTTTGATTAAGATTGAACTATCAATTTTGGAATTAAAGCACCAAATTGATAACAAATTTGGTCGTAAATCTAGGTAACATGAAACTATGGCTAGACTAATGGGGGGTACGATGTAATACAAAAGAAAGGAGGACTTGGAGGGCTATTGAATGACTTATATGTGTAGTATTATTTATGATCGGATGATGGACTATTTAAATATCAACAAAAGTAATTTGGGATCGACACATTGCAAACAGCAGTAAAAAAAGGAATTAGATAGGAAAGTAATTAAAAAAAAAAACCTAAATTATCATGAAAAGCATAAAGAGAAAGAAAAAAAGGTGACATCGGACTTTAAAGAAATAACACACAAAAAAAAATAGACTCACTCCAAATGCCTAGGAATCACAACTAGGGTTACAAGCCTCATGCCTTTTTTAGAGGATCACCACATAATTTTATTAATATTCTGCATCCTCATCTGATTTCATAACTCAGTTTCCATACTTAACGAAAAAGAAAACCCTAACAGGACTTTTTGACTCCCTAAAGTACCCATTGAAATGCACTATTTAGTACAGTCACAGTTGCTGTAGCATAAACAGTCATAGGCAGTAAACACTACATTATTGTTTCCCTCACAACTTATTAATAGTTGAAGTGGCTTTTATTATCAAGTTGTGCCACATCATTGCCTCATCTAACTATTTAGTATGGCTTTCGAGATCACTTAATCTCAGACATACACTTGTTAAAAACTACTAAAGCACAAAGAAAATAGAAATAAAAGAATAAAAAGAATAAAAAATCAAACTAACAGCATATGCTGAATTCAAGCTAAGTCCCTATCTCCTGCAGCCCTCTAATTCATCATGACAACCTTGGTCTCCGTCATTCAGTTCCGCTGCGTAACAAGTTGCCTCAAGTTTTTTGAAGTTAAAAGTTTGGTGATTGATTATCTGGATGATGAATGCCTAAGATTGGATGTCACATTATCCTCTCAATAGAACTTGAACTCCAGTTGATGCACAATCCAATCAAACATGGTGGTACTAGATTAAAATATATATTGAACTGCTTCAAATCAAGCCAAATTTCATAAATTTTTTTAGTTAGTTGTGCCCATTGTGAAACTATTTTTAAGGCATAAACGCTATTATTTGTTTTATTTGAGGTGACAAGTTCTTCAAACTTTCTTGGGTCTTGTGGGCTAGCTTGCTCGTTAAACTTTGGAGTATCGAGGGAAGTAACTTCCCCAACTTCTGTAAGTTCTTGTATGAAAATCAGCATCCAGACATCCCCTAGTTATCACCTCATATTCTTCCAGTTTGGTTGTAAAATCTCTAACATCCATAATTATTTCTTCACCAAACTCTAGTATATGTGAATCTTGTGAAGTTTATCAACCAATGTATTTTTTTCGAAAATGTTTTTAGAATCTTGCACATGTTCAGAATTTTAGAGAAGTTGCTTGTTCTCTTCTTTCAATACCATAACCACACAACTTGACACTCTCTTTACTGCATTAGGTCCAAATATCATGCAAGGATATTTTGATACTGCTTTTAAATGAGAATGCCTTCATCGTTGTACTTTTGTCCATGTCTGAAAATACCCAAAGATGTTAGGTGCTTGACTTCTTCATGCACCTTGTTTTTCAATAACCCTTCCAGTGCAAAAGCAAGGCCATTTGCTAATTGGATCTATGATCTTTTGGAAGCTTCTGGCTCTTGTGCAAAATACTTCTTTTAAAATCTTCTCGGAAATAGGTTAGACATATTTCTTGCTACGCTGAATGATGAAGATAGGGAAGAAAATACCTCTCTTTGAGCAACTTCTCCATCTCTTCCCAATTGATAACAAGATGCAACCTCAATAATTCATCTAATATTCTATGCTTCTCCACTTTAAGTTTCATCTTAGTGAAGTGGACGCACACTGGTTAAGCATGATGTACCAGTCGAAGAATCTTCTACATCAGTGATTCAATTTAAAAACTCAAGTGGTTCAAGTTCTACAGAATCTTCATAAAGGATATGCTCATAAGTGCATTGTTGATAATCAGATATGCTCCATGCTTTGGATTGCCAGTATGGTTGAACATCGTAGCACATCAGAGCTCTAATATACTAAATTGATATAGGACAATCTAGGGATAGGATCCTATCAGGCTTTAGAACTCAACCTAAATGTTGTAGGAAAATTCAATGGAGACCTGAATTTTGATTAAAAATGAACTATGATTTTCAGAATTAAAGCACCAAATTGTCAACGGATTGTGAATCTAAAGAACATGAAATTAGGGTTGATTGGTGGAGTAAGGTATAAAACAAAAGAAAGAAAAGACTCGAATGGCTATCGAATAGCAATAGCTTATCTATGCAGTAAAATATATGATTGGATGATGGGCTATTTAAATATCAAGAGAAGTAATTTGGGATTAATATTCTGAAAAAAATATGGAAAAACAGATTTAGATGTGAAAGAAATAAAGAAGTAAAAGAAACCATAAATTATCATAAAAGAATAAAGAGAGAAAAGATGATATGGACTTTGAAAAAAAAAAAAAACTGATGTAAAAAATAAAGAAGAATCAAAAGCAAACACAAAAGGCCACAAGAAAAACTCAGGGGACAGAAAGAATAGAATCGGATCCACTCATGGAACCTAGAAATCATATCTAGGGTCACAAGTCTCATGCTTGTTCTATGACATCATGTGATAGGTTAAAAGATAACTCTGAAGGTTTCATTCAAGTTCTAAAAGACCTACAAGACTTTTTGACCCTCTAAAAACCCCTCATAATGAACCTGTTACTACTATTCGTACTTATTGTAGAACGAATAATGCCAATCATACAAAATTTATCACTTTTCATGAACCCATATTTATAGACACTTAACTATAAGAGCAGAGCATCAAATCTCGACTGTACCATACAACCCCATATCATTCACTGTATTGACCCATACTGACACTAAGTATTGTCCGGTTGGGCGAACCGTGAGTAGATACAAGTCCTGCACCATATCTCACATTGTACTAGTATGTGACCTACATGGGGGCATCTGCATACCACAAGATTTGAAACGTTGTCTAAGACAATGTCTTCACATTCTAGGACCCGCAAGTTATTTATGATGAACCTAAACTCTAACTAGTATAATATGATGAACTCCTAATCAAAGACTTCGCTTCATTAAAACAGTCCACTTTACAAAATATATCTCACTTTAGCCTCCTAAATATGACTAAGCAATCCTCAGACTTCGAGGACTTTCTAGTAATCACCCCAAAAAAATCTGAAAATATTAAAAATATTTTAGTGCATTACAACCTAAGCTATTCGTGTGCAAAATTTAGCAGAATCCATCCCTATAACTTAGACTTTGTCCTCCCAAGAAATTGAAGTGCAAACTAAGAACATACATTTTAAAATTTTAGCTCCAGCCATCTTCACCAAAGTGCAAACCAAACTAAAACATTTAGGTTTGGCTACTTGAAATGTTAAAGTGTAAGCAAATGCACATGTGCATGTGTCAATTTCATAACATTGGACTTTGGCCATGTAACAAACTTTATTCGTCCACACCAAAAGGAAAAAAATAGATTATCGTGGGCAAAAAATTAATGAACAAAATGCTATTCTCATGAAAGCAAGAGACATGTATGAGTGCATTTTGAGATAGCAGGCATGTCTAATAGGAGCCCTTTATTAAGCCAATCTACTTTTATGTAACTTCTCTTGTCACAAATCCTTATATTTCATCATTCTTCTACTAACACAAAAAGCATCTTGCTTTGCAAATAATCCACCCTCACTTTGTGGTTGCTTTCCCCTTATTTGTACGTCCAGGAATTTGATAAGTGCTTTAAAATTATTGAACCAGCCACTAATGACCCATTGACCAAAGAATTAAAAGCATGCTCCCTAATCCACTTTTGACCTCAAACCTTCATGAATGATCCAGAAACCTTAAATCAGCTGTCAATAATCCTTGGATCACAGCATTAATTACTACTTCCTACTTAGCTTTCCTAAGATCTATTTTTTATGAATCATGGTGAATACCTCGAAAACATAGAAATAGTGTTAAATAATCCATCAATCTCACTTCTCTAACGACATAGAGCCACTTCATGAAACACAGAAGAATTCCTACCCTTAAATTTCATTAAGTAAATAATATGTATCATGTAAGCATTCTCAATGTCTTTTATAAGAATAAAGGATGAATTTCAATACTACAAACAACTGAAAGAAATGGCAACTGCAAAAGAATGTAATAAAGTAATACTCCTTCAAAATGATACACAGCAAGAAAGAAATACGGAGGCATTTTAAAAACTATTATAATTGATCAATTATGTTTGTAAGATGATTTAACATAACCTTGATGACAAGTTTAAAGAGGGGTATGACATTAGTTAAATTTAAATTGATTTAGATAAACCAATGGCAGCAAATGTTATTTGCATAAAATTACAAAGTATTGGAAGTATCTAAGAGCAAGACACGTTTATGACTTCATGCTGCACCAAAAGAAGCTTGTTCCTGCATGTAGTTCATGATGTTATCAGGTGTAAATTGGTTAGCTGGCCCATTTATATAAGCTCCAGAAAGTTCCACTAACATGTGTCTCAAGAAATATATCCCATAAACTCACTAGCATGCAAATAAAGGGATTCTCATGAAAGAGGTGCCAAAATGACTTCTCTTACATATAAAAAACAAGAGGAAGATTTTAAAAAAAAGCAGAAAATAAAGAAACTAGGTTCCCATATTATTAGCATGCCAATAATATTAAACTATTTTAGCCTGCAGGTCCCAACAAGGAATCCCGGAAAAGTTAAAGAAGGGAAACTAATCAAGATTGTGCTAAAATTTAAAAAGTATGATATAAGTAACATTAGTTTACATAGTACATTTAAATTTGTGCCTCCAAATATAATTTTCTTGTTCTTTTAAATTCCAAAATCTGTTCTTGCCTAAATGCAACAGTTATAGACAATTGATTTTCCTATCTATTCCTTCATACATATAAAGTTGTTCAGCAAGAGCAAACAAGTTGTATCTACAGTGCTTTGATGTTCACTTTTGAAATGTTTGTATGAAGATCAACCTCCTTAAAAGCATTTGCACAGAAATCTTCACTCTCTTTGACATCAACTACTAGTAATACATTATGATCAGCATTCAACTTTCTTGGATGGTTAGTAACTAAATATAAGCCCTTTAATTTCATTAAAAACATTCATGCCTTCACATATAATTTGGTTAAATATGTGTCTGAAGCCCAAAAGATGACTTAGATGCAACAAAAAAAAAAAAAAAGCCCTTTGGTGAAGATAAATGCAAATTTTAACTCCTTACCACTGAGGAAAAATAATCATCGGAGTGAACTTTAAAATTGTTACTACAAGCCATTCTTCTAATGTAGCAAGCAAACCAAGTTGCATTGATAATACATATCAAAAATTTGTTTAAAAAAAAACAAAAAGAGAAATCATAAAGCTATATCATCTGGTTTCTTAAGTGTTAAGGCAGAAAATGATAATATTTTAATCAAGATGTGACAGATCCAGATAGTCAACATATTTAGTGCCTAATATCCCATAACTGAAATGCCTCGAAAAAAGGTCTTTTATTGACTCTGTAATGTATAATTAGACTCAATCCCAAGTATCCTATGTTTGGTTTACGAACATCTTCCAATGACAGGACTTCCCCATTCGTAGAGTACCAAAATAATCAACATCTCTATTTCAGCATCAACAGCATGCAACGGTCTGTACAGCAGACAGTCGCAACACCAAAATTATCCATGCCTTTAGTTCTTTCTGCCATGTTTTTATCTTGTCTGAACATAATTTCATGAAGCCACAACTAGGCAAGTCATGGTGCAAAATTCTTTAATTTGCCAAAGGAATCACCTCATGAGCAATCAACAACTAGATCTTTACAACTTCTACTAATTGATTATGATTATGTGTACCACAGTAACCATATCAAGCAAGCTAATCGACTATTATCCATATCTTCCCCAACTTTATGATTTTGAAACTCATGCATTCTTGAATAACCAACCTGTGATTCATTCTCCAACAGCAAGTTTTTGAATTTCATGCCCCCACACCCCCTCTTTTGGGGACAGCTGGTTGGCGAAATGACACAACTTCATTTTTGAAGAACTATGTAGAGATACCGGAACCACCAACCTTTCTACTGATCCTTGGAGGAATCTCTTCCATCAAGCAGAAGTTGGCATTCTTCGCAATAAACTCAACGACACCAATAATAATATCATAATCGTCATCATCTAAGTGATCTGTTTCCTCCACTACTGGAACAACAAAATATATATGCTACTAGTACTAAAAGGAAAATCACAAAAGCAACAACACATCCTTATCATCAATACACTCATCAACCTTATCCACAAATTTTGCACCCAAAGGTTCCTTACCATCATTGCCATTTATCTTCACGCCCCACTTGATGTAAAATCTACTCACTGGCTACCTTGTACACAGACTAATAGTGAGCAATTGATTAATGTAACAGTTCTGAACTTGAGATTTCTCATAACTTTGAGACTTGCCATATGTTTTTCTGCTTCCTCATCTTCATTATAATAGGTATTCTACAATCATGACCAGAACCCCAATTATGGCCATTGCCAAATTTACAATATTATCTACTTCCTTGTTGTCCTCCATTTATCTCGTCAGTCCAAAACCCAAGCCTCTTTGGCTTGCTTAATCAACAACAACGGCAATCGATGATCTAGTAGATGTTTATTGACTTCTGTGAACCCATGATCACTTCCCTGATCATTTATTCTATGGCCATAGGCTAATTGGTATCAGAAAGGAGATGATTCAATCTCCCAATGGGAGCCCCCAATATCTTATGACTTTTACATCATCAATTTCTCCACCCTTTACACAGAATTGATCAGATATGGCAATTAGTCTGCCCAGTTAGTCCATATGTTTGCTATGAACTTCTATCCTCAAAGCGTCAAATTTTCTCTGAGGATTTCAAGGTGCATGTTCTTTGCTCCTTCTAGCTCTCAAGTGGATCCCATTCATTCTTTTCTGTTTTTAGCCTCTCCCTGCAAGTCTGATTGCGCAATTATCTATGATAAAGCTTTATTGTCCTTTTGCTGGTTTTCCCATAACGCATCTTAGTCCCATCGGTCAGTTATCTATAGTTCCATATGTCACCATTCACCAAATCCAGAAGTACCCCAGACCCAAAAGGACACTTTCACTTTGATGCAATTGAATTATTCCCACAAATGACAATGATCTCTCTCTTTTAATGTTTTACACAAATGAAGGGGTGCATGCCAATATCCTCGAAATTATGTGTCTCAAATGTCAATCGTAGTAACCAATGGGCTTCTCCATCTTGAGTAAACAAAATGAGAGAACTACCATGATTTCCAAGCAAATAACCAATATCTGTTTCGAAGCCATCCATACCAACACTAGAACTAACTCCTAAACTAGCTCCAAACACTGCTTGCTGTCCAACATTATTTAACCCATTTCTCTTATTCTCCATTCAAACAATGAAATGGTACGATTTCATGGAATCTATATTTCCCAAGTTTGTTTCTAAAGCCTAAGAATTTCATTCTTCCATATTCAACAGTAAATATATATTATCATTTCTAATCAAGATCATCAACCATAGATTTCCTCTGCGAACTACTTCACAAACTTTTTCCCATTAAGTCAAGACCGTCTATCAACAATTGGCACTCCAGTGCTAGATTCTCACAAAATTCGAATTCACAAAAAAATAAAAAATCATTACAAATTCAAAAAATGAATAAAAATAGGAGGCAAAACAAAAAAAAGAAAGGTGACTACAGCCCACACTCATTTCTCTATAAAAATATTAATAATTTCTTCAAGGTGAAAATTTTGCGCTACGTGCTTCTTCTTCAAGCAGTTTTACAAACCTTTCCGATTCGATCAAGATTTTCCGCCAACAATCGGTAGCATAGCAAGTATTTCACAAGATTTTCAACTAACTAAAACGTTTAAAAAATCATAAAAATTCAATAAAATCAAAGAAAGATTTTTTATTTTTTTTTATTTTTTTTTTAAAAAAAGGAAACCCTATCTCACATCATGGAATTATGGAATTCAAATAGCTATCTATATTTTAAACGCCTGTACCGAGATGACGAGGAGGGCCCGAAGAGGGCTTCCCTGGCGGGTCCAGAGGAGGAGATCGTGAGCAGAGTTCCGAGACGCCTCCCGGAGACGGGGCGCCGCCTTCGCGGAGGAGGCCTTGATCCGCTGGATCAGCGGGGGCGGCGGCGACGCGGTGGCGTCCGGGGCGACAACGCCGGCGACGAATGCCCGGAGGACGGCGTAGAGCGTCTCGCCACCGCATCCGCCGCCGGAGCTCTCGATCTCGATCGGCCGGGGAATATAGACCCTTGAGACGCCGTTGGTACTGCTTCTCCCCTCGTCGGTCTCCGCCATCGCCTCTCTCTCTCTCTCTCCCCCTCCCCCTCCCTGTCTCCACTAGTTACTTCACTGAAGAGCTGCTACGCGAGAGAGGGCCGCGGAAAAAGGGATGCGTGGCGGATTCACGGCAGCCAAGGTGCCGACTTGTGTTAAGAGAGGTCGCCACCGTTCATTTCGTGGGCGTGCCAATCGTGTTGGAGGTGTCCCGCGGAGCATTTTAATTAAGACCAATGCCCATGCCACTTGGGATTGCTAGAGTTTTGTATTGGTGACGGTGATGTGGACTTTTGAAGTTGTTCATGCGATCATCTCTTTTAGATCCATGTTTGCAGCACCACCAGAGTTTGAGTAGAGCCGTTCATCACTTGATCTTCCTATATGGCAGTTTGACATTGGTGTGATGCACCGGATCATGTGATTTTAACTGGGATCAGTTCACTCCCAGTATATCATATCTGTACCTGCGGATCACGACATCAGCAGAGGGAGCGGACCAGGGAGAGCTGATGTTATTTCTTGATTACTATCCACTATAGCAAGTCAGACGGTATCATGGAGGAAGATATCCGTCAATGATTGATCTTCTGACTTATTCTAAATTAAGGAAAATTGAGTGCATAAATGTATCCATTAGTGTGGATGCCTTGTAAAATATCTATCCAGTTAGCGCCATCATGATACTAACTTCTATGAATTGCACTTGTTTTGAAATGAAATGCCTATCATAAGGGACATTTTTTTTTTCCTATAGTAATTTTGCGAAATTATAGTTCCAAATAAAGTTTTCTGTCTTGGTGTCGGACCTCACACTAGTGCGACACTAATACAATGTCTGTACGGTACGGTACGAAGTTTTCTTGACGTATCGAGTATCGATATGCCATTCATATCGAATATCAGTACCGAAGTAATATGGTACGGTACGCTCCGCACTGCTTGATTTGGACCGGTACAACATACTATGATTCCAAATAAAAAGCCCAGTATATGATTTTGTATTTGGAAGGCTTATCATTTGATCTATTGAGTATTCAAATTAGGGTACCAGACATCAAAGTTGAAACAAATTTCAAAAATGTTGCTAAATCATCTCTTACAAAATGTAGAATTATATCTTCTTAAGTGTTAACCCTCAGCAGGATGGAAGATTTCTTGCTTAAGAGATTGATATAGCAGGTCTTTTTCATTAAACCAAGCAATGTCGCCATCAGACACTGTTTCCAGCCAAAAAGAATTGAGTTCTAGAACAAGGAAGTTTGTTTTTTATAACTGTTCGAGTTATTATGGATTACAAATGCTTCGTTAGAAAGTTGTTGCTTTGTTTTAAGAGCTTGCCTGCATGGCTGGCCCATTCACTAGTATGGATTTGTGCTTCATTCTATCAATGGATTTGTGCTTGTTGCTATTTACTATACCTTTATGGGACAATAGGTCATTTGAGGGTCATCATCTACTTTCTACTTGTGCTGCCATTGTCAAAGGTCATGCATCATTCTCGCATTCTTTCTCTTCTTTAAATAAAGTGAGATTGTGACAAGGAAAAGGTTCAAGCAAAGGCATTTAAAGCTGCATTGACGTGTGCAAGCGACCACCAAAAGGCATCAAGAGAAGGAAAAGAAGGATGCACTTCACGATATGAGGCCACAAGCATAGGACTCATTCAATGTTTGACGGTACAAATGTCCAGGATTCAAAAGCATAGGGCAATGGGAGTGACATTGAGGCCAGGGTGACAACATGTGATCCGTCATCTGGGACCATGGTTCTACGGTAGGTGATGGGTCTATATCTCACCTTCATCTAAGTAGGTACAGCCATGGATACTGCCGCATTCATTCTATCAGCCCTGTGGCTGCATTGTATGCGCTCATAACTATATCTTGGTGTTGTCTAAAGTGTTAGTGATTTTAGACTAACTCATGGCGAAAGCCTTAACTATTTAGAGCTTAATTGGGAAATCTAGTAGACTGAACTATTAGATTCATGGAACTATTGGATTCATGAATTGGGCAATCCATTTTCTTATGATTGGTATCAATTCAACACCCTCTTAACCTGAATCTAGCACAGCTACAATGCTTCCAATCTGCACCTAGCATGTTCAGCAAATTTAATATCAATATAAAAACAATTTATTCCTCATCAATCACTTCCAATATTTAAAAATTAATTATTCAATAATTATCTAATTTTAGAGTTCTAATATTTGAATTATATATATTATGTATACTTCTTTAATTAAAAACTATAATAAATAAAGGATTAGGGCCTTACGTTAACTTCTCACACAACCCACACATTGTTTAGAAAGCGCCGTGTCAAGAACCCTCCTCAATTGTTCCCCTGTCTTGCAAGTCATTCCTCTATAGTACCAAATATACTATTAAAGTAAAAATCATAAACTGAAAATCAACTATCCAGAACCCTCTATTGGGGTTCACCAGGGGTCTACAATCACGTACCCTAATCTCTCATCCACATCTCTTCAACCTATTACAGAGAAGAGAGAGAAAGGTTTGAGAGGGGAGAGAAAAAAAGAGAGAAGGAAGCGAAGAGAGAGAGAAAGCCTTCTCTTCTCAAATAGGGAGTCATCTCTCCTCCCCTCCCACTCGACACGAACCATGGAGGAGCCAATGAATGGCGGCCCACACTAGTCCAACCCAGGTGATGATGGTTAGCCTAGTGACATCGACGGTGATAGAGGTCGGCCATACAGAAGAAAATGGGAAAGAGAAAAGAGAAAAGAGTGAAGGGCTCAACCCTTCTCTCCCTCCCTTTCCTTTCAACCATGGTGGGTGGCCAATCACTCACCTTGCAGCCAAGTGATAACAAGGGCGACGGTGGCCAGTGATAGTGATCGATGGTGGCCAACGGAGGTCGGCAAAAGCAAAGAGAAAAGAAAAAAATAGGGAATGCCCTGTTTCAAGCTATTCCGGCAGCTCGCCGGCCCAAATCCACGACCACAATAGCCACCGAACTGGAAAACAAGGAGGAAGAAGATGACAAACACATACCTCGGTCCGACGAAGTGGCCCAGTGGCTCTTTCCAACAATGAATCCTAAGAAAGAACTCGACAAAAGGAGATGATTCCCCAGAATTTTGGTGGTTTTATTGTGGATGGAGTCCAATAGAGGAGATGGAGAACCAAGTCCCTAATCTCTTCCGGCTAGTAGTTGGATCACCCCTAATCTCTCAGAGTCATCAACACGATCGGAGAGGTCAAGAGCCTTCACTACAAGAAAATCAGGTATTGCCGATGCTTTTTATTGTATATACCGATGCTTATAAGCATCGGTAGTTTTATTCCTGATGCTTTCTAAAGTGTTGCAAAAGTGTCGGCAATGTGAGCGTCGAAAATTGACTTGCTGACGCTTTTTGAAAACATCACTACTAGCCGACGCTTATAAGCTTCGGCACATAGCAACACTAATAAGCATTTATAAGCGTTGGCAAGCGTCGGCACATAGCAACACTAATAAGCATTTATAAGCGTCGGCATATAGTGACACAAATAAGTGTCGCTAGTCACATATTATAACGGTGCTTTAAAGCGTCGTAAGAGTTTTTTTTTAAAAAAAATATTTAAAAAAATTTTAAAACTCTCTATACATATTTACACCAAACACATACACAACAAAAGATATAATAACACATGTCACAATCAAACAAATTATTCAAAATATTCATATTGTCAAATATGATTATATTTACATTGTTAATTTACATTGTCAATTTATATTTACAATGTGCTTTGAGAAACATAAAAAATATACATATAAAACTCCTAAATAAAAAGTCTAAGAGCGCTCAGGGATCAATGGCATCATCGTCATCATCATCTCTACGAGTAGAAAAAGTAGCAGTAACCTACAAGAAAAAGATAGAAATTTTAAAAGTTAAGAATATAAAAATCATTATGTTAATACAAAAGTGTATGATAATTATATAAAATATTTAAATGGATATAGTTATTTACCTGAGGAGGGACAAACCTATGCAATATAGATGCAATCTGGTCAAGTTGAGTCCTTAAAGATTATATCTTTGTTTGATGGCTCTGCCTCTTCTCCTCCATTTCTATTTGATGGCCCTGTCTCATCTCCTCCATTACTGCCTTCAGACTACAAACCTATGTAATGCTAGTACTTTGTTTGGCATCTTGGATATACCTGCTAACTATAGTGTTGCCCAAGGTGACAAGCCAGAAGGGGGGGGGGGGGGGTGAATTGGTTTCTCTTAATTTTTATTATCTTACTTTAGTCAATTGATGAGTGAGTGAAATTAGAACAATGCACAATACAAACGCACAAGAAGTATAGTGGTTCGGTGCTTTCCTAAGCACCTACGTCCACTCCCCAAGCGACCCCTTGGGAATTCACTATAATCCCGCGGATTATAGTTGGATTATTTTCCGGGCTCACAATCCAAAAACCTTTACACTTTGGTTTTCCGGGATCACCAAGAACCTATGTTGGTTTTACGGGCTCACCAACGAACCTTCACAATTGGTTTTACGGGTTCACCAATAAACCTACACCGTTGGTTTTACGGGCTCACCAACAAACCTTTACAAGGTGATTAAAAAGAAAGAAGAATGTTGAAACTCCTAGATGAGCAAATATAACATTTATAAGCTACAAAGAAGAGTTTAGAGAATAGTTATCCTTGATGAAACTTCTCTCTTCTTTGTCAGGAATGCTTCACTCTTCAAGGGTGGATGAAGCTCTTAATATCTCTTGGAATCTGCTCAACCACTTCCTTTTGACTCTTGAATGAAGCACTTGGATGAAGAAGATTAGGGCACTTGTCTTTCTTGTGTAAGCTTTGATATTTTGCAAAAGGATGTTTCCTCTGATGAATAGTGTCACTTTAAATAGTTTCCTTCATCCATTGGACAAGCCTCAATGGTTAGAATTCAAAAACTAGCCGTTACTCACTGTTGGGAGGTCTGAAAGTACTTCTGCAGAACTAGCCGTTATGCTTCTGCCCGTGCTTGGGTCGACTCAACTTTTACTAGGGTCGACCCAACTTTCACTTGGGTCGACTCAAGCAACATTGGGGTCGACCCTCTCAGAAACCACAGAATCTTGTATTTCAGCATTCCTTCACTTGGGTCGACTCAACACTTTTTGGGTCGACTCAAGGTTCAGTTGGGTCGACTCAACTTCCACTTGGGTCGACCCTTTCGGGGTTTCCAGAGAACCTATTTTTGAATGTCATTGCCTTTGGGTCGACTCATGTTAACTCGGGGTCGACTCAAGTTTCATTTGGGTCGACCCTCTCAGGGTTTACAGAGAACTGTTTTCTTGAGGCTTGAGGATTGGGTCGACCCAAGTACTGTTCATCCGTGCCATTTTTGCAGAAGTGTGCCAGATGGTTTCTTGATGTGCCGGGGTCGACTCAATCAATCTTGGGGTCGACTCAATCAATCTTGGGGTCGACTCAATCCACACTTTACTGCAACTTAAGGTTAGATTCATCCATATAATCAATGAAATAAATTTTAAACAATTTTGAATATATGTCATGGTAGTGCTACATACTCCAAACAATGAAAATTACTATTGTCCACTTAAGAGTATGTTTCACTTGAAAATTTGCCGAATTAGAATTTAGAATTCACTATCCCTTTTCTATCGCAAATTTTATCTCATTAATAATCATTGAAATACATCTTAATCTCATTATACTAATGTATCGAGAGTGACAGACTTATTAATGATGTATCAAATTAACTTGTAACATACTCTTAATTATTGTATTAATCATCAAAATACCACTATCATCCTCAATCTCCCCCTTTTTTATGATTACAAAATATTGAGTATGAGCCTATTGATACTTATCTTAAAATTAGTTTTAGAAGGGCTCAAGTTGCTGAATTTCAGCTTTTCAAATTTGAGAGTGAAGTCTCCCCCTATTTCATCCAAATGTTTCCAATTTGACCTTTTGAGTTACTCCCCCTTTCTTTTATATTTCATTAAAGATGAAACTTCAAAAATTTGAGATAATGCATGAGTTTCAGATTATGTATCGAGGTGTGAAAGGTATGTGTCAAATTCTGAAATTCTATGTGCCAAATTCTGAAATTCGATTTAAATCTTAGACTTTAACATTTTCATTGTTACAGATTACTCCCCCTTAAATGTACAGTCTTTTCTAATATAATGTTCAACCTTGTTTGTCAACTTATTTCTCTTTCCTTGCTTCTCCCCCTTTTTGTTATCATCAAATAGACACAATAAGTAGACACAATAAATAATAAACAGTTCAATTTCATTGATCAAAATGGAACATTGTAATACATTAATGCCAAAACAAAGCAATGTTCCTCAATCAAAGTACAAAGTACATGATCAACACAAAATACATATGAGAACTAGATAAATCCTAGGCACTAATACCAAAGGTGCTAATATCAGCCTAGGGGGTATCTAATGGCTGTGATCTAGTCCTCATCCTCCTAGCATAAGTGGCAAGGGAAGGTCGAGCCTGATGGGACTGAGTCTGGCGTGGAGCTCGGTGAGCTGGATGACTCTGTGCCGAAATCTCTGACTCAGCTGCCTGGGGCACAGATGGTCCATGAACCTCTCTCTCTCTCCGTGGAGCTCTTACCTGCTCTCTAAGATCGCTAATCTCAGCAGTCATAATATCCAATCTGCTCGTCAGTCCATCAGTGATAGTCCTCGCCTGAGCTGACATAAGCTCAGTCATCCTACTCCAAAACTCACTGTGTTTCCCGCAGGAACAGATGACGAAGGTCCAGCCTCTGAAGGTGCTGTAGGATAATCCGTAGGCTCCTCATCCTCAGGGATGGGGTCTCCAATCTCTGGTGCATCATCCTGAATCCCAGCTCCTGCACGTACCCACTGCTCGTTCACCTTCTCATAACCCATGCGAATAAGGGATCGTGCGTGTATGTGTCAGTGAATAGTAGATGCCTGGAGATCTCTCCCTCTACTGATATGTCATGTTGTCGGAAGATCAGGGTGAGTATCATACCATAAGGCAGGAAGACTCTCGAATTGCATATGACCTTTCTCATCTGCCTAAGTATCATAGCTGGGAAGTTCAGGGGAATGCCCTGAATAATGTGCTCCATGACGACCAGGTCTCGCTCAGAAATGAGATCAAATCTCTAGCTTTTCGGAAACAAGATCCGACCTATGAAGTTGTGCAACAACCTTATTCAGCTGAAAGAGAGCTTGCTATTACATTTTCGGAATAGTCAAAATCATCATCCTCAAGAATCAACTGTAGAGCTCTTAACTTATTTTCAGGCTTTTCTGGAGTTGCTCCTTCGCAGGGAAGATGAAGCAACTCACTTAAACTTTCTTCGGAAACCCTAACCCTTACTCCTCGGACTTCAGATATAAGCCCTCCCATTCCAGTTTTCAGGAAGGCATAGAACTCACGAACCAATCCTGGGTAGATCACCACATCTAGAGAGCAAAGATACTCCCATCCTTGCCTTCGGATCCAATCACCCAACCGAAACCCTTCTTGATCCAAAAACTCAGAGTAGATCCTTCTTCCCGTGGTAACCGGTCTCCCCGCAAATTTCGCAAGTTGGACTGAAGGGGAGGGAGGAGGAGGAGGCTCTACACGTGTCTCACCTTGTGGAGACACTGTAGAAGGCTCTGTAGCATCTCTTTCAACACGGGTGGTCCGTGAAACCCTCCTGGATCGCTTGGCTACGGCTTTCTTGGGTCCCATTTCTTCAAGATCTTGATCTAACGGCTTGGGGAAGCTTCCTTCTACTGTTTGGAGATGATTGGAAGAGATTTGAGAGTGGAGAATAGGGTTTTTGGAAGAGGACAAAGTGAAAACAGTGCCCTAGATTGCTCACGGGTCCCCCTTTTAACAGTGGGGTCCCGTCATTGGGTCGACCCTAGATTTTTCTTGGGTCGACTCAATGTTGGGTCGACCCCATTCTGGGTTGGGTCGACCCTAGTTCAGAAATTTTTCTTTCTCTTCTTTTTTTCTTTTAAAAATTTTCCTTTCTTCCAATCCTTACAAATTCTTACTGGGACAATGATACATGAGTAAGGAATCTATAGATGACTAGTTTGACTAATGTTTCTTGGGTTTTTAGAAATGGGAGGAGAGTATCATGAGACAGCTTGCTCCTTTTTATATCTTCTCAATCAAAAGGATCACATATGCCTAATTTCCTTCTAAGCATGCAAAATCTATCTTCACTCGAAGGTTTTGTGAATATGTCAGCTAATTGTTTCTCAGTACATACATGCTCAATACATATGTTTCCATTTTGCACATGATCTCTAATAAAATGATATCTTATTTCAATGTGTTTGGCTTTAGAGTGCTGAACCGAATTTTTAGTAAGGTTGATGGCACTAGTATTATCACACTTTATAGGAATGTTATCTAGTTTAACTCCATAGTCCTCTAGTTGTTGCTTAAGCCATAGTACTTGAGCACAACAACTGCCGGCATCTATATATTCAGCTTCAGCCGTTGACAGTGCTACTGAATTCTGCTTTTTGCTAAACCATGATACTAAGTTATTTCCTAAAAATTGACATGTTCCACTAGTGCTCTTCATATCTAATTTGCATCCAGCAAAATCTGCATCTGAGTAGGCAAGCAAATCTAGACAGGAGTCTCTTGAGTACCATAATCCTATGTTTGTAGTTCCTCTTAAATATCTAAGGATTCTTTTAACAGCACTTAAATGTGACTCCTTTGGATCTGATTGGTATCTAGCATATATTCCCACACTAAACACTATGTCTGGTCTACTAGTGGGATTCATTGGGGTGCCTATTTCCTTGTGATTTTCATTCCCAAACTTCTTTAATATTTTCTTTGTATACTTAGTTTGATGAATGAAAATACCTTCTTTGGTTTGCTTGATTTGTAATCTGAGAAAGAAACTTAGTTCTCCCATCAAACTCATCTCGAATTCTCCGTGCATTAAATTAGCAAACTCTTTGCAAAGATTATCATTTGTGGCACCAAAGATTATGTCATCTACATGTATTTGTACCACTAGCAGATTTTTGTCTTTTCTTTTGAGAAAAAGTATTTTATCTACATTTCCTCTACTGAAGCCATTATTTAGTAGAAATTTGCTTAGTCGATCAGACCAAGCCCTAGGTGCTTGCTTCAATCCATATAATGCCTTATGTAGTCTAAACACATGATTTGGCAATTCATGATTCTCAAAACCAGGAGGTTGCTCTACATATACTTCTTCCTCTATAAAACCGTTTAAGAAGGCACTTTTTACATCCATTTGATACAATTTGAAATTCATGAAATATGCAAAAGCTAGAAGTAATCTAATAGCCTCTAATCTAGCTACGGGAGCAAATGTTTCCTCAAAATCTATCCATTCTTCTTGATTGTATCCCTTAGCTACAAGTCTAGCTTTATTTCTTATAACTACCCCATTTTCATCTAATTTATTTCTAAAGATCCATTTTGTTCCAATTACAGAGTTATGCTTTGGTCTCTCAGTTAATGTCCATGCATTACTTCTTTTAAATTGATTTAATTCTTCTTGCATAGCATTTATCCAATTGGTATCTTTTTCAGCTTCTTCATAAGTCTTAGGTTCTAACTGTGAAACAAAAGCAAGATAATCATTTAAATTTCTAAGAGAGGATCGAGTTCTTACCCCTTGAGATGGATCACCAATGATTAAGTCTTTAGGGTGTCTATATGCATACCTCCATTCCTTTGGCAAGTCTTGAGATTGTGGTGGCACGCGATCATTTTCCTTATCTTGATTTGGCACGTCATCAAGATTCAATTTTTCAAAGTTAATAATTCCTGCATCATCATCAAGGATATTTTCTTTCCTAGCAGACTCACTATCAGACTCATCAAATATGATATTAACTGACTCTTCGACTACAAGAGTTCTTTTATTAAACACTCTGTATGCCCTGCTAGATGTGGAGTATCCTAAGAAGATACCTTCATCTGACTTGGCATCAAATTTACTTAGATCCTCCTTGCCATTGTTTAAAATGAAACATCTACATCCAAATACTCTAAGATATTTAGCGGTTGGTTTCTTATTCTTCCAAAGTTCATAAGGAGTTTTCTTGGTTATAGGTCGTATTAAAATCTGATTTAGAATATGGCAAGCAGTGCTTATAGCTTTAGCCCAAAAGTACTTTGGAAGATTTGACTCGCACAACATCGTGCGTGCCATTTCTGCCAAGGTCCTATTTTTCCTTTCAACAACCCCATTTTGTTGAGGCGTTCTAGGTGCTGAAAATTGATGTGAGATACCATTTTCATTACAAAATTCTTCAAAGTGTTGATTTTCAAATTCAGTTCCATGATCACTTCGAATTGCTATTAATGTGAGCTTCTTTTCATTTATGATATTATTATAATATTTCAAGAATGCTGAAAATGCTTCATTCTTATGTGCCAAAAATGAAACCCATGTATATCTTGAAAAATCATCTACTATAACTAGTCCATACTTTTTTCCTCCTAGACTCGCAGTTCTAGTGGGTCCAAATAGATCCATATGTATGAGTTCAAAAGGCCTAGTTGTTGATACTATATTCTTTGATTTGAAGGATGATTTTGTTTGTTTTCCTAATGAGCATGGTCCACAAATTTTGTCCTTTTCAAAGATCAATTTTAGCACATCTTTTATTAATTCCTTCTTGACTAGTTTTGATATTAAATCCATACTAGTATGCCCTAGTCTACGATGCCAAAGCCAACTTGTTTCATTTTTCTTTTCTTCATTAGTAATTAAACATAATCCATTTTTCTTGCCTAATTCATGAAGATCTACCATGTAAATATTTCTTTGCCTTTGTCCTATAAGTACAATGCTATTATCTTTAGGATTTGTGATTATGCATACTGATGCTTCAAATGTGACTTTAAACCCTTTATCACAAAATTGACTTATGCTAAGTAGGTTATGTTTCAAACCATTAACTAAAAAGACATTTTCTATGAAGGTAGATGGAGTAATGAAAATTTTACCCTTTCCAATGATATACCCTTTTTCATTGTCTCCATAGGTTACTACTCCACCCTTCTTAGACTCCAAGGTGACAAATTGGTCTACGTCACCGGTCATATGTCTTGAACAGCCGCTATCTAGATACCATCGTTTATCCACCTTATTAGCTGCAAGACACCCCTGCAATCAAGATCAAGAATGAGCTTTAGGTACCCAAACTATGTTGGGTCCTTTAGGGTTAGTACTTGATGTTCCTTTTGGAACCCAAACTTTCTTGGATTTAAGCTTATAATTATTACTCAATTTGTTGTATATAGACTTTCTATAGTTACATTCATATGCTTTATGTCCTAATTTATTGCAACAATGACAAGTTATATTTTCATTTTTAGCTTTTACAAATATGTTCTTTAAGTATTTTTGTTTCCTATTTGTTTTATATCCTAATCGAGCTTTATCATATACAGCTTTTTGACTATCAAGAATCATATTTAATTTGCTTGAGCTAAGTGTAAACTTGTCTACTAAGGATTTATATTTTTCAGCATCTTCTTTTAACTTGACATTTTCAGCAATTAGATTCTTGGTTTCATTTGTGAGTCTCCTACTTAATGTTTCATAGTTATTAGATAGTTTCAGCTTATCTTTGATAAGAGATTGATTTTCTTCTTTTAGAACTTTATTTTTATTGATCAATTTTTTGTGTTCTTCCATGAGTTCTAAAAATACATCATGTAATTCATCAACAGTAAAATCACATTCAAGTTCAGAATCTACCTCATCGTCATTGGCCATATGGCAGATTTGGGCCGTCTCTTGATGATCTTCCTCTTCCGAACTTGACTCCTCACTTTCACTCCATTCAGCCATGAAGTTCTTCTTCTTAAGTTTTCTTGCCATCCACTTTAATTCCGGGCAATCTATCTTGAAATGCCCGGGCTTGTTACACTCAGAGTTAGTATAAGACTTTCCTAGACTCTTTAGCCCATTTATGATTTCCGTGAAACGAGTAAATATTTTAGTTATGGATTCAGTGGATTCCATTTTAAACAACTCATACTTATGTACTAATATGTTTATTTTTGACTCCTTAACTTGATTAGTTCCTTCATATGTGACCTCAAGTTTATCCCAAATTTCTTTTGCGGAGATGCATGTAGATATTCTATTGAATTCACTTACATCTAGTGAACAGTAAAGTAAATTTATTGCTTTAGCATTTAATTGTGCTAGTCTTCTATCATTCTCATTCTAATCCATTTCTGGTTTGGGAATGATAGTGCCCTCTATACTAATTGTGGGTGTGTGAGGTCCTCTAGTTATAATATACCACAATTCATAGTCTAGAGCTCGAATGAATATCCTCATCCTAGCTTTCCAGTATGTGTAATTAGTGCCATTAAATAGAGAAGGTCTATTTGTGGATTGCCCCTCACTCATAGAACATCCCACTTGGGTTGTCATGATCTTTGTTTCTTGATTGTGAGATCAACAAATACTATATGAGCACCTAGCTCTGATACCACTTGTTGCCCAAGGTGACAAGCCAAGAGGGGGGGGGGGGGTGAATTGGTTTCTCTTAATTTTTACTATCTTACTTTAGTCAATTGATGAGTAAGTGAAATTAGAACAATGCACAATACAAACACACAAGAAGTATAGTGGTTCGGTGCTCTCCTAAGCACCTACGTCCACTCCCCAAGCGATCCCTTGGAAATTCACTATAATCCCGCAGATTACAGTTGGATTGTTTTCCGGGCTCACAATCCAAAAACCTTTACACTTTGGTTTTCCGGGATCACCAAGAACCTATGTTGGTTTTACGGGCTCACCAACGAACCTTCACAATTGGTTTTACGGGTTCACCAATAAACCTACACCATTGGTTTTACGGGCTCACCAACAAACTTTTACTAGGTGATTAAAAAGAAAGAAGAATGTTGAAACTCCTAGATGAGCAAATATAACATTTATAAGCTACAAAGAAGAGTTTAGAGAATAGTTATCGCTTGATAAAACTTCTCTCTTCTTTGTCAGGAATGCTTCACTCTTTAAGGGTGGATGGAGCTCTTAATATCTCTTGGAATCTGCTCAACCACTTTCTTTTGACTCTTGAATGAAGCACTTGGATGAAGAAGATTAGGGCACTTGTCTTTCTTGTGTAAGCTTTGATATTTTGTAAAAGGATGTTTCCTCTGATGAATAGTGTCACTTTAAATAGTTTTCTTCATCCATTAGACAAGCCCCAATGGATAGAATTCAAAAACTAGCCGTTACTCACTGTTGGGAGGTCTGAAAGTACTTCTGCAGAACTAGCCGTTATGCTTCTGCCCATGCTTGGGTCGACTCAACTTTTACTGGGGTCGACCCAACTTTCACTTGGGTCGACTCAAGCAACATTGGGGTCGACCCTCTCAGAAACCACAGAACCTTGTATTTCAGCCTTCCTTCACTTGGGTCGACTCAACACTTTTTGGGTCGACTCAAGATTCAGTTGGGTCGACTCAACTTCCACTTGGGTCGACCCTCTCAGGGTTTCCAGAGAATCTATTTTTGAATGTCATTGCCTTTGGGTCGACTCATGTTAACTCGGGGTCGACTCAAGTTTGGGTCGACTCAAGTTTCATTTGGGTCGACCCTCTCAGGGTTTCCAGAGAACTGTTTTCTTGAGGCTTGAGGATTGGGTCGACTCATCCTTTGCTTGGGTCGACCCAAGTACTGTTCATCCGTGCCATTTTTGCAGAAGTGTGCCAGATGGTTTCTTGATGTGCTGGGGTCGACTCAATCAATCTTGGGGTCGACTCAATCCACACTTTGCTGCAACTTAAGGTTAGATTCATCCATATAATCAATGAAATAAACTTTAAACAATTTTGAATATATGTCATTGTAGTGCTACATACTCCAAACAATGAAAATTACTATTGTCCACTTAAGAGTATGTTTCACTTGAAACTTTGCCGAATTAGAATTTAGAATTCACTATCCCTTTCCTATCGCAAATTTTATCTCATTAATAATCATTGAAATACATCTTAATCTCATTATACTAATGTATCGAGTTGACAGACTTATTAATGATGTATCGAATTAATTTGTAACATACTCTTAATCATTGTATTAATCATCAAAATACCACTATCATCCTCATATAGATAACTGAGTGGGGTAACTCCAATGCCATAATCCCTCACTCGATCATAATGCTTCGGACCTATCAATTCGGAGAATACCTGAGCTTCGATAGGACTAGTCTTGTTGGATGATGATGACTCTTTGGCACGCTCTAAAATAAGGAATGCAGCAATATCCTATATTTTAGAAAAAATAGTCACATATTAATGTTTTAAAAAATAAAATTAATAAAAAATTGTTGGACAAATCAAAGATGAAAAAGTGAAGAAGGTTGAAGCATCAATGTGTTAATGGTTAAATATTTTAGCCTAATTTGGTGTTCTATCAGATGACAAACACCAAAAGAGAAGCCTTTAAAAATCAGAAAAAGGTCCAAAATACCCGAAGAGATATTTCACATGATAGATATTTTACAGTGAACTGATAGCATTTAAAGAAAGATTCTTGGCTGGAGAATTTTCTGAAAAGAGATTACGTTCAGGTCATCATATGATGGCTATTCGGTTACAAAAGTAATATGAAAGTATATGCAATACGTGACTAATCTAAATTATATTTTTATTCATTTTCTGTGATAACATGCCGTACTATAACTCGAAGCATGAGTTAAGCTAAATGGTTAATTCTGAATTACTTGGGATATGGCTTATTTGTTGATTCAAGATTTTTTTACATAAATACCCTCTGAAAATTTCTTATTTATTAATATTTTAAAATCTGATATGTATGTATGTGTGTGTGTGTATGTATGTATGCATGTATGTATGCATGCATGAATGTACGTAGGTATGCATGAATGGATGTATGTATGTATATGTATATGTATTTCTTCCAAGGCCTAAAACTTGTATGCCTTGCCACATTATGAAACTTGCATTATATGTCATAGAAATCAAAATTGAATATATAAACCTATGGTGACATGGGCCATATATATTAGAAGCAACATTACCATTTTATCTTTCCATGCTGTCTCTCCTAGGATTTTTACATGTATACTTTCAAAAAATGCATAGATAATTTAAACATCACAAATCAAAAGTACGTGTAAACATTGGTAATAAATTTTGGACATCTGCTTTAATATGCTACAAAGTTTATTGAATCAAGGTTAAATGGCCTATACTTGAGATAAATAACTATTAACATAGCCAAACAAAGGTTAGAATTAAAAACGAATGAAAGAAAGCAAAATGATGTGAACAGTTTATATACAAATTTTTTGACTTTTTAGTAGTGTTCATGCACTATCAACATTTTCAAGGGTGAATATAGAATTAAAGAATTTTATAGACAGTATACTTTTAGAAATATGAAAAGGGAAACAAGGAGACGTGCAAATAGGAAATAATATTTATATAAAAATGTTATGAATATTGCTGATGCAAAACTTGGTCAAGTCTCAATTTTTTTCATTTATAAGATATCAAACTCCTGCTTGTCTTGCATGTGTGATCCTGCTCGATCACAATATCTGTGATTTACATCACACATGATCGAGAGTTTTTCAAAATGAGGTTGTTTAAGTTGGCGAAGAGTTGGATAAGCTCCTAGTCAGACCATAAACTCCAAGCGTCCAAGGCACAAATCAAATAAGATAAATAAAATGAGCAGAATGTCCTGGGGCTTTTCATTGGGTATATTAGAGATATTGGTTATAGAAATTATAGAACATGCTTGATTTTGATCTTGGAGTACCTTGCCAGATAAAAGTGTTTCCCTATACATAACACATCAACTATTTCCTATAGTCAAAGGAGGGGAAAGAGCAAATATGACACCTAAGTCATTGTTTAGCTTCCAATATGATTAATGTTTACATGGTTAAGTGCTTTATTTTTAGTCCCTTATGGTTAGACTTGTTTTTCATACAATTATACTTGTTTCTTTGATATATTTTATGCAATGTCTATAACTGCATAGGTTTTAGGAAAATGAAATAAAAGGTTGGTAATAAAAATAGTCATCAACAACGCTGAAATGCTAAAAGATTTTTTTTGCATGTACACCCTTATAAATATCAAAAAATATATCTATACCCACACTAATTCCCTATTTACATGTATACCGTTAACTCAATAAGAGTATACATGCAAATATATATATATATATATATACAAAAATAGTAAATTCGAGGGTATATATGCAAAAAGAAATATGTTATAAAGGTATATATTCAAATAGTAAATTTGCAATGGTATACATCAAAATTGAGATATGTATGAGGATATGTAAGCAAATAGAAAATTTGATAGTATAATTTGTAAGAGTATACATGCAGAAAATTCAATATTAAATGGCAATCAATCCAAGTGAAAAGACTCAATTTTCCAAGAGCATGACTTTGGTATATCTTATTAAGATATTGAGCTATGCCGTGCTAAGTTGTTGTTCGCCATATGGTGTTTTAAATTTGAACTATACTTTTAGACTAATCACTCCCCTCCCCCCCCCCCCCCCCCCCCCCCCCCCCCAACAAAAAAAAAAAAAAAAAAAAAAAAACTACACTTGCGGAGCACTAAAAAAAATGAAAACACTAACATGTAAGTATTTGAAATGTAAAAATGGATGGGCATCTAATGCTTCTACAAACAAGAATGGAATTGAATAAAGTCTTTCAAAAATGAAATTCATATTTCCAATTTTTAACATCTTAGTGGCCTTTTTTTTCTTTTTTTTTTTCTTGGGAGTGGGGTGCATGAATTAGAATCCTCGAGTCCCATGCATCTGGATCTTGGCTACCGATCGATAGATCTGGGGTCACGACCCATCAAGATCCTTTTTGAATTATGGAAATTTGGATGGGCCCACGAACATAGGGTCCTTAGTATATATGTTGAGTTTTTTTTTTAAATAATATCTTTTGCTTTAGAAAAAAAATTTAACCATTAGAAAATACTTTTGAATAGATCGCATCTAATTCGATAGGGGTCTCGTGTAGCTTGTCAATTGAGTGGTAATAGTACCTCTACTCTAGTATCTTTTCATATGCGTAATATACTTTATATGTATTAAGATTTGATTATAAATATTATTCATTTATCTATATATTATATGTCGTATTCAGTATGTTATATATGCTTTGCTTAAATATCCAATTATAAAAATATATGCTTAAGCATGAAATGATTTATTGAGTTATGAATTTGCATCATTCGTGCACCGGGGATATTGTTGATTTTCTTTCATTATGATTATTTGTTCTCTAGCCTGACTATAAACACACGGGTTACTGATAATGGCCTACCATGGACCGATCATGGTCGACCACAGAGCAATCGTGGCTATTGTTGCAAAGGCTAGAAGAGAATGTGAGTGGTTAAATATATTTGACTGGATGTATTATATATTTTCCAAATATATAGTTTACATTCTTTAACATGTTTTTAATTATAATTGAAACTTTATATTATGAAGTTGATATTCCGTTCATATTATGCTTGATTGAACTAGAGATAGAGCTAACTTACTAAGCTTTTTAGCCCACTTTCATTTCTTTTATCCTTTTTCAGATGCTAACATTAGTGCTAATGGAATGTCGTGAGCAAGAGGATTAGAACTAGGGGAAATTTTTTTTTCTTTTGTATAAATATCTAAGAAATCCATATAAAACGTGTTTGAAAGCTAATATTGGACTTTGAATTATAAATAACTAACATTTTATAAAAAAATTGTATTTTAATTTACTTGCATTAATATTATATTTAACTTCTTCTTTAGATCTTATATTTTTTATAGGTTAAATTTTGCAGGGCATGCGGCCGGCTGTCCTCGTTTATATTGGTAGGACGGGGCGTGGCAATGAAGAAAAGAAATTTGAGTAGTCATATTTCTCGTGTCCTGACGGCACCACATGCTTCGATGGGTGGACTTGTCACTTTTCACTTTTCACTTTTCTTCCTCTGGGGTCACTTTCATTCTATGGTCAGAGGCTCAGAGGTCCCCTCTTTATACATTCCCCTATTAATTTGGCAAAGACCGGAAAAACAGTATGAACGGTGGGAATGAATACAAACAAAAGCTATATATCTTCAGTGGTGGTATTTAGAAAAGATACGACATTCTTTAATGAAGATCGATACAAACACGTATTTAATACCACATAGATTATTTATTAGATAAATTTTAAGTATTTATACAAAAATCAAATAATTCAGATAATATTTTTTGGCTAGATTTTTTAGATAAGATCCTGAATTGTTACAAATGATATTAGAGCAAACATGTCCAATAATCTATATGGACTAGGGGACACTGCAGCACAGATTTATTGAGGCTGACGAGTTGATCATAATGTTTTTGATTAGATTTGAATGAATTTGAATCTTTAGCCCGGCGACGATCAGTGTTGGTATGTATTTAGTTCCATATCAGTTTTTCGCAAGTCCATTACTGCATACAACCGATCATCTACAACTATTTGCACGTGGACAAAACTAAATAGTTCTGGCTCTGCATATCATTGCTACCACACGTAATAGCTGATTAATAAGTGTTTAGATCTTCAGGATTTGAGATATTGATAGATCTCTCCTAGTGCAATCAGATCGACCTAATGCCGTGAATTATTGGGAGCTGACCGCAATTGAACAATTGTGATTGAATCACCCGATTAGCCGAGCTAAATATTTTGGTAGAGCCCGCAGGTTGATAAACGTCATGTCAGCACATTTGCAGGAAAAATAGTTGTACTTATAGTTGACTAGTTTACTGGTCATGGGGATAGATGTGCCTCTTAAGGAAGGGATTCTATATGAAAGTAATTTCTTAATGATTTACAAGTTTCCCTTTCCTCAACAATATATATACAACATTGCACGTTCTTTTTTTCCTTTGGGTAAAGATTCAACATTTCAAGGTTAAGCAGCAAGTCACAGGGTGTTATGAACCCTAAATGTCATACACGATGTTCATACTAGAAAATGAAAATACTTTTGAGGCAACATATGCCTTCAATTCTGCACATTACTTTGCAACTTGAACCAATAAAAGAAATACTTCCCCACTTCATTTAAGATCCGGGAAATAAGCTTATCTCCTTCTGTTAGATGGCTATTCCATTGAAGTTATGCAAAGACCTTGCAATCATTTTTCATGTAATAAAAAGTCAAGTAGGTTGCCAAATGTAATTTTCGAGAGGAAGAACTTGAAAAGTGAACAAATTATAGCATTTGAGCTGCCTTTTTGGAGCTACAGTTTGCATGTGAAGTTGCATTAATGACAGAAGTAACGCATCCAAATCTAAACATGTTAGTAAACGTACATGAAGTTATTAAGGATTGGTTGTGATTCTCACTCCTCATAGACATTTTTTTGGAAGAAAAAGTTGGCTAGAGAGTGACAGTCAAAGCGCACTCATTCCTCTCTCCCGTCGTCAGTGTTGGGCATTCATGCAGCTCAGGGTCCGGCCTGGGGGGGAGTCCAGTAGAGGATTTGTCAGTGAGCTTTATGGCCTCTTGGGCAGCCCCAAGCCCTGTAATGGTATTAGGATTAAATTCACAAAAACAAGCTCATGAAGAGGAAACAAACTTAACAAAGTGGACAGGAGAGAGAGAAAAAAAAGGGGCAGTCTTGGATGGTGATAGAACAGGGAAGAAGACAACCAGACCGTAGGCCCCACCTGGTCAGCCCTAATGTTAGAAAATAAAGGCTGGGAGAGAGAAGGGAATGAATTATAAGTGGTAAAAAGGGAGGGAAGCAACACTAAGTCCGTTGAGGATTATCTCTATCATAAGGCCATCATAGCTTCCTTTTTGTCAGAGAAAAGAAAAAGGAAGAGAGCGAGAGACACAATTCAATCATAAAGCAATGGATTACAAAATCATTTCCAACACCCCCGACCCATCCTTCTCTCTCTGTGTCTCATTCTTTCTCTGAATTAATGTCAGTCTGTTTATCTCTCTCTTTGTTCAGTTTTCTTGCTGACAGAAAAATAAGGAAGCTAAGCCATGCTCCCATCTGACTTCCCTTTAATGCTCTTCATCCTTTCAGCGACTGTCTTGGTATCAGGTCCACCTTGGCCTTTCACTGTGTTATATATGCACCTTATTTTGACCCCTTCCACGTAAAAATTTTACTTGTTGCACTCGCAATCGTGAAAATTTTGTACATGGATGGGCCATTGGACCTGGACATTTGTGGGCATTTATTAGGGGACATTGGTTCAAAGAGAGGGTGAAAGGTGCAGTACTGATGGAATTTTAGCAGCTAATGTTTCTTTCCTCCTATATCACTTCTGCTTCAAAATTTTCCTATTATACCGTTCCCTCTTGCTAGGACGAGGGCTGAGCAAGACTAATTCCATGACGAAGTAAACTGACTAGAGAGGGGACCTTTTGTTTCGTTTTCTCTTACCTTGCTGCAGGTATCGAAAAATTAATTTTCTAAAGTAAACTTTTCAGTAAACTTTTGATCACTTTTCTTGCATGGGAGGATGTGTCTTGCCAAATGGATCCAAGGCAAGCTTGATGGGTCGTGGACAAGCCTTCAACTTGCTTTCATTAACTTCACAGTGATGTAACTTAATTGTAGCACCTTGTTGTTGATAGAACCTAATTTTAGACTAAGAGTGGGAACAATTTTCTTAAAAAAAGGTGGCATCTGAAGCTAGGAATGGAAGTAGTTCAATTTGATCCCCACTCAAAAATTGAAGAGAGGACAATGATTAAATATTTGTCATTAGACATTTGGTTGCTGGTGGTGTGACATGGGTCGGACAGAAAGTGGGCTCTTTAATTAAATCATTGACTTGGTCGGTTCATGTAGAGTCTTAAATCACATAATCTCCATTAAGATAATTAATCAAGTGCAAACTCTTTGAGTTAGTGCTTTTAATGGCTAAATAATATCAGCTACCAAGTAAAAAGCATCCCGTAGTTCCATCTGGATCCAAGTACAAGTTCTTATGGGTGTAACCATCCAAGATTATACAAGGCAACTCACGTTTCGAAGGAAACGTAAAGACATATAGCTAAAGCTGCAAAACAAAAGAAGCCTAGTGAGAATTAGATTGAAGCCCATTCATCCAATCCTATTCCCTTTCCCATATCCCAAGATCCTATTCTAGTAAATTAGAGTAAAAGACCATGCGAAGGCTCCAAGGCAACAAGTCACACACCTTAAATGCCTTGCCACCTTGTTCCCATTCTCCTTGGATTCTTTTACCAGTCCATAACAAATGTCATGTCATTAGATTTAAGGCAAATTAATGGGTTTTTTTTTTTACCTTGATATATGTGCCCATGTATATATAAGAGAGAGAGAGAGAGAGAGAGAGAGAGAGAGAGAGAGAGAGATTCAGTTTGGCTATCAAATGCGTAACTGGTCAAAGTTGGTGGGGACATGGAAAAGAAAACGAACTACAATACAAAGTAGAAGAATGGATGATGGAAATAATCATCAATTAAATAACTTGATGAACTGAAATACAAAGTGGAAGAATGGATGATGAAGCAATCATCAATTAAATAATTTGATTTCAGAACGAGGGGCATGCCACGGTTAAATTATGCCTGCCACCACTATCGTGCATTTAATTTCTTCTTTTTTTCCCCCTTTTTTTAAAAGAATTTATATTTCTCCTTGTCCCTTGTTTCTTTCCCACGCTTGAATTGCTCGAGTCCTGAGGGATGCAAAGTTGACTCAACTTTTGACACCATATATTCGACCCAAAGTTAGAAAGAGTCCTTAATTAGTTGTTTGCTTGTTGACTTATTCCAAAACCTGAATTTAGGATTGGCATTGTGGGTGTGCGTGAAGGCTCATCTAAGGCGTGCGTGAAGTCTTTCTTTGGGCGTGCGCAAGCTAAGATTCCAAGCATGAATGAGATTCTTATTCCATGCGCCATGAAGAGTCCTAGTCTAGTAGGAGTCTAAATAGATTGTTGGTTGAATTGGTCAAATATTTGATTTAATTTAAAAGAGTATATATTAAGTAGTAGTCCTTGCTATCCAAATTTTTGGTTGTAAGAGTTCTTATTTTGCCAACCTTTTACTCTACATAAAGATAAGGTTGAAGAATAAAATTTAGAATATAATTGATTGGAGTTTAGAAGAATTGAGAATAATTCTCTTTCTCCTTGGAGTGCGATGCTCCATCTCCTTTTCTTGGTGAGATACCAAGCCTTTGGCAGAAGTTGGTGAAGGTGAGACTCCTCCTTCTTCATGCCAACCCTTGGATTGGAGTGAAGGTGAGACTCTTTCATCCTAATCTGTAACTATCTTTTCTCACGTCACAATCTATTTCTCATGCTATATTCTTTCCTTAATTAAGAGTCCTAGTAAGAGGACTCCTCTCTTTTTCTCACGCCATCTTAGTATTTTTTCTGTCACACCGTATTCCATATCCCACATTCCTTTAGAGTCTAGTTCCATTAGAATTTCTAATCCTTATCCATGCCATCAACTCATCACGCCCCTAGCCCAACCCCACTTTGGGTCCCAACCAATTCCCAACACATTCCAAGCCCCCTCACGCACAAATCAAACCCCCTCCTCGTTCGGTCAACCCCTATTAAACCCAGTTGCACTCCAAATTAGCCATCATCCCATCATCTTCATCCTCCATCCACAAGGAAACTCTAACCGTCATTGACAAAAAAAAAAAGGAGGAAGAAGGATCAACTGCCATCATCCCCTAGCTCCACCTCCTACCCATCCCCGTATGTGTCACCTTGGCACATTATGACAAGGCATGTTTACTATTTAATTAATTTTACTTCTACATGTAAGGTCTGGTAGCCACATGCATGGGGTGCTTGGAGATCAAGGTGCATGCAAAGCCATGCATTATAGAGTTTTATGGAAACCATTTTTATTAGTTTTTCTATTATTTCTTGCACGTTTCTTTGAAGTTCTCACTTATGTTTTTGCTAATATAAGTTGATTAACAATTTGGAAGATTGAATAATTTTCCTTAAAAAAATAATTTTTCCTTCATAACCAAGAACCACTCCTTTCTTTTGCCTTCTCCTAGGGGTCCTCGACCTGGATAGCCACGACCGACCTCTTCTTCATTCTCCTCCTCTGATGAATCAATGTGAGGTTGGTCTTCATGGCAGCAAGAACTGCAAAACCAAGGATGATGTTAGAAGAGAATGCAACAAGGTGGAGAGATAGAGGAAGAGTTTAGGAGGATCCTACCCAGGATGTCGGCCTAGCTTGGATCGATGTTAATTAGAGTCTTCTTAGATAATAGCTCCTGCAGGGTAGGAATCTCATATCGAGATTCCAGAAGCTTGTACAAGGCCCTTTGATCGTCACTGAACAACCTTAGGGGCCGATGCAGGTCTTGCTGAGGTGCCCTCCACACGATCTCGAACCCCAATGGTTGCTCAAAGTGAACCAAAAAAAATCTTTCTTTCCATCCATGGATAGAAGAGGGAGTACCTTAGAGCAGCCGAAGATCTTTCTGAGGAGAATAGTACCACAGGATACTATCTCGACGATGCTTCTTCAGAGTGAAGCACCCCCGAAAGAGGAGAATCGAGGCTAAAATGTTCCAGAGAAATCAAAGAGAAAGAAAACTAACTAAGACCTACAAGAAGTTTGGCACCAGCTGGGTCGGAACAAGGCTGTAAGACCTCATAAGTTGCACAAAGATGGGGTGGAAAAGAAGCCTCAGCTTGGCCCGTAGAGTCTCCTCATAATAGCCAAGCTGAAAAGGATGTGGGTTGGTCATCTAGTCACTAGGATCAGTGAGCTCAAAGATGAACTCGGAGGGCACAAAATGCTGAGCTTAGATGAGGTCCATTTTCTCCTGAGTAAGATGAATGTCTCACAATCCGAGCCTGATCAGACCTCGGACTTAGCCTCACCCATAGGTGATGGCTGCCAACCTCAAGAAAAGTGGTCAGATGGCTGACTTTGCTCCAAAGCATTGGCCTCAGCCTTACTCATGGTAATGATGAAAAATATTAAGGAAAAGACCAAACGGCGAGGGGGAAGACAAGGAGAAGTAGCCAAGCAGCCAAGGAACGAAAACCCACTAAAAATGGAGAAGCATGAAGGGTGTTGGAGCCGGAGTCGAAGGGCTTTGATGGAGCACTACCTGGTAGCCTGGACGCTTGAGCACTCGAGCGGAGAAGCAAATAAAGCAAGAAGTATAAAATAAGGAGAGAGATGATCCTTATATAGAGGCACGAATGACCTTGATCAAAGCTCCGATTCGGCTATCGGACATATCAAGCAGCATGTCAACTTCGGCTACGGCCTGACGATTTGCTAGGATCACTACAGTAGTGACACCTCAAAGAAAGCCTCGCAATGATGACACTGTAGGATATCCTAGATATTATGACGCTTCAAGAAGATTGATCGGCGTATTTATTGCACCTTGACAAGGATTTCACCATCGATTGAAGTGATGACTCGACTTCCATCGCTCGAACTAGAATACAGTTCGATCTCGAAAGTGGAGGAAAAGTGATGGAAAAAATATTGGCCACCTTGACCTCAGGCCAGACCTATCTCTTTGATCTTAGACACAAGTTGAGGGGAACAACTTCATACCCATCTGAGAAGCCAACCAACTGAGAAAAATGACTTTGGCCTTGCTCGAAGAGCCAATCCTGCGAGACCAGTCATGTCAAAGCTCAAGTGTTTACTGAATTGATGGGCCGAGAGCGATATAATCGAATGAGGGATTATGGCATTGGACTTATCCCACTTAGTTATTTGCAGTGAGTAGATATACCCAAGATGCCAGACAAAGTAGTAGCACCGCAGAGGTTTGTAGTTTGAAGGCAGCGATAGGGGAGATGTGGCATAGCCATCAGAGATGGAGGAGATGAGACAGAGCCATCAGACAGAGATACAATCTTTAAGGGCTCAACTAGACTAGATTGCATATATGTTGCATAGGTTTGTCCCTCCTCAGGTTAGTAACCACATCCTTGCAAAATATTTTACATGATTATCATGTATTATTTTATTAGCATAATGATTTTTGTATCCTTAACTTCTAAAGTTTCTATCTTTTTGTTGTAGATTTTTGAGACTTTCTCTACTCTTTGAGATGATGATGCTACCATTGACCCCTGATAGCTCTTAGACTATTTATTTAGGAGTTTTATATGTATATTTTTATGTTTATCGAAGTACATTATAAATGTAAATTGACAATGTAAATGTAATCATATATGACAATATGAATATTTCAAATAATCTATTTTATCATGTAATAATATGACTCTTGTTGGGCACGTGTTTAGCATATATATGAATATAGAGTTTTAAAATCTTTTTAAATATTTTTTTAAAAAAATAATTATAATGATGTTTTAAATATTAGCGACACTTTTTTGCGTCGCTAACTGGTGACGCTATTAAGTGTTGCTATTAGAGCATCGGCAATAGGCAACGCTAATAAGGGTCGCCAGTTAGCGACGCTAATAAGCGTAGCTAAATGCGATGCGTATAAGCATTAGCAGTTAGCAACACTTTCTACAAATGTCAGTAAATTGATTTTCAACGTTCACACTGTCGAAGCTTTTGCGATGCTTTATAAAGCATCAGTAATAAAATTAACAAAGATTATAAGTATCAAAATAGACGATAAAAAGTATTGTCAATGCCTGATTTTCTTGTAGTGCGCACTTGGAATACACATCACATAGAAAAACACTGAAGGTACATTTTGAGTAGGTTGTCCCTGGCATATGCACTTGGAAAACACAGTCTTACAAAAAAAGTCTAAAGGTGCCATTTGACTAGGTTGCCCCCCAACTCTCATGATGGTTATGGATAGTGCTATAAAGCTATTATAATTTTACCCTTTAGTCCGAGACAAATGATCTTGAACTACTATTGGCATGGATTTGCTGACTTCATTAGCGATCCTCTACGGTTCACCATGATCGATATTCTCCAATATTAGCCAGATTTTGATCGTAGCATCCCTCATTAGTTTGAATTATCATAACCTTGTTGGCATAGTTTCCAAGCTACCTCAGTCGATGCATTACAAGGACTTCATTGAATAGTCTTTGGCCATTTTCTCTTGATGAGACGAAGTTTCCATTTTGGATTCTTCATAAACCATAGTACTTCCATGTAAAATCAATTCATCCTCCACAAAGAATGTACTTTGGTTGAACATATTAGTTTCCAACAATAGAAACAAGTTTCAAACTTGTTCTATTATTGATGTTGAAGATGCTGCATATTTCATGATATGTGGTAACTATTTTCTTATCTTTCTTCTGTAATGATATGTGGTAACTACGTAGTGTCCCATCGAGTATGCTAATAAGCTTGTTTGACCTTTTTGTCTCATCAAGCACGCTAAAGAGCTTTTTTGCTCTTTTTGCCCTACTGGGAATGCCAAAGAACTTGTTTACGTTTTCATATCTCATCTAGGTTTGCCATGAAACTTGTTGGTGGAGGGGAAGGGTGGCAACTCAGATGGAAGTTGTTAAATGTGTACATAGAAATGCCACTGATGTCAGATCAGCTAAAAAGATGGTGATTGAAGGAAGGATAGAGAGTAACATAGTTCCAGATACTTTGACCTTCAAGGACTTTTATCATTGTCACACCATTGATCAAAGGAGATGGATTTGGATAGAGATAAGGGTATATAGTACAGGACTACAGTAGGAAAGATTCTATGTTGTAGCTACTTTTTGCATAAAAACTATTGATAGACTGAAAACTTAGATAAGATAAATTGCATTGGTTTGGATTATCAAAGGACCTTTACAAAGTACAATTTTTACTTATTTATACTAAAAGATAATAACTACCCACTCTAATGGTTACCTCGATTGGCTTCAAGTCCTGGCGGTTCCAATAACCAATGATAGTTGTCGTCCCACTATGTACGTTTATTTTTATAGTTGCTCTTCACCAATTGTTGGGCCAATAATCATATCTTTTTGACCTTGGTCTATTTAGATGTGTTACATTGGCTATCTTTCTTTACTCTAGCCAATAATACGATCTTCTTTACTTTGAAAAGATCTTAGAGACCGGTTCAGTCATTTCGATCTATTCCTACTGGCCATCAGACTTTATATGCCTTGTATTCTGATTAGTCTATCGATCAACTTATAAACATCATGGCCAAATTCTACCTCTTCAGTTTGCACCATCATAAGTGATATTTCTTATAGTAGGACTCTATCCAGCCTAGCAAGGGTCATAAGATTTTCATTTATCTTTACTTCCTCTATCCTTATTCATGTGCTGCTTACTCATGTCTTCTAGCTATAAGTTGTTAAAATGGGGTGTAAATAGTGTTGTTGCTTAAAACCTAACTAGAAAATGATCAGAGGGTCGCTAGAATATGTCCAGCTGGGGACCTTACAATGCTTAAGATAGGCAGAGTTTCGAGAGAAACAGGAGGGATAAAAAGAGATAGAAGTATGAGAGTGTAGTACTTAGATACTTCTGTAGTCCCTTGCTTGGTATTTATAGAGGAGAGAATGGGAATCTGTATGGTTAGGATTGCGATATTTGCAGAATGGAAGTTGAGCTCTTTCCATATTCGTTGATCAGAAAGGTGCGTCGTGATCGAATGCTTTTCTTATTTACTAATCGGGGCGGTTAGTATATTTTTTTTGGGCATATTGAGATCATGCTGAGTTATAACCAATTACGCCGATTGTTTCCTAGATTTAATTGGCCGTTGATTTCATTGGATATATTGTCGTTTGGTGGGCGAGATTTTAGGGATGGAAAATTTGAGCCATATCAAATAGCACCATAACTTAAACATTACAAGTCATAACATGCTTGTGCAAGTGGGTCTTTATGAGGCGCCAATGCTTGCTTGCCCTTAAGGTCTTGTTTGAGAGAGTTTTTTCTTGTTTTTTTTTGAGGGGGAGGGGGTGCTTCATTGAGAGAGTCATTAGGCCTTTTATGGGCATTTCCAGTGGTCATGTGGACCTGAGCCTATAAAATTGCTCTTGATCCGAAATTTCAGATATAACACAATACCCTACAGGTCTTGTGCTACTTCTTTATGAAAGCCTGAGAGATAGCTCCTCTATTATTAATTTTTCATTCTTTGAATGTTTTCTAAGCCAATTTTGATCTGTTCCCTAAGCAACTGAAGGAGAGTTGATTAGGACAAGCCTCCCACACGATCGTGATCATGATAGAAGGATTGGATTGAGCCATGTTTGTTGTACCTTGGCGATGATCTCACCATGAACCATCATAACGAGATGAAATTCATTTTTAGGGTTCTATTTTCACATACCTTTAACCAAGCACGTCTTCTTTTCTATTTAATTGTGCAATTTATGTTATTATTAAATTTGTTGGAATTATTATTTTTAAGCAATATTGACAATTTATGACAATCATACCTCTAACATAGTATTCCTTCCATTATCCATGTATCATGTGTTTCATCTTGACACATTGCCTGCATGTTATGCGAGTGGATATAGTACGATATTTCCTCCACTTAGATCATTTTTATATTGTGCTTAAGGGAATTGGTATGGATCTTGGTCAAAGCTTTTACACTTTAATGATAAGGACTGAAAAGGAGCCGCTAACATAGGAGACACGGAGAAAAGTTTAGAAAAGGAAACAGAAGATGAAAATTGATATTGTTGAGATTCCTCCATTAGAACATATTCCTTTTCCTTCTTTCCCACTTTCCATTTGCATAACAGCTTCCAACTTCATCTTTCGCACTCCACAATGACTGTAATTCGGCGACAGAAAAAGAAGAAAAGAAAAAGAGATGAATGCCTGATGCAATAAAGTTTGCCTCTGTACCCTCAAATTCATTAATATAGGCTTCCCTCTTTCTAGTCATCTTTAGTGACAATGAGGGCATCGTGATGCAAGGATTAAGCTTTTTTGGTCTTCTCGATCTCTTTGTCCATTTCTGAAACAAGTGAGCCAAAACCATGAGGATTAGGCTTTATTAGCATCAATCATGCTCTGCGCCGCACCAGTCTGGTCTTCCCAAGGTGAACTCCAAGCTAGGGTTTTTGAGCTTTTGTTGAGAAACTTGCAAACCATTAAATCGGCAAGGATTGTTATCCTGTACAAGTTAAAGTCATTACTCTGCATGTTCCTTCATGCATTTGCTTCCACACCCTTAAGTACAGACGAGAGAGAGAGAGAGATCGAGGAGGAGGAGGGGGAGGAGGAGGAAGAGGGAGAGGGCGGTGTTGAAGCATTTAGTAGGCTCGATTAGTTGTAATGCATGCCATATAAGAATTGAATTGATGATTGCATGTAAGTTAATACCTCAATCTGAGATGAGAACATTGTTGATCTATGCCCATCGTTGTCACTTAGGTTTGTTTTGTAGCCATGTTCCTCTGCTGAAATTATTTAAAGGAGCTTTTGTCATGCAAAAACTTTTGAGATTCATATAGCAACGAAACCTTTCTCAACCAAAGCATGCACCATTTTCCAGAAAGACCAAGCACATCATGTCAATCATATAAATCATGTACACCAACAGATACTGATGTTGGAAAAAGATAGACAATTAGAAACTCAGAAGACCAACTTTTTTTGGTTGTGCCTAATTTATATCTTGCTCGTTAGATCAATATAGGAGGAGATTTTTTTTTCTTTTGTTTTTCAGTTTTAGCCAAAACACCTCTAATGCTTCAGTATCATGTTGCATAGCCCATCTTTTGCACAAGGTCTATCATTTCAAACCATGACTAGTTGCAACTACCACCAACCAGATAGATGAGTATAATTTCTTTGATATCCATGAAAAACATCTCTTATTCTTTTTTTTTTCTCTCGAAAAGATACCCATTTAAGCTTTGAATTATTTCCTGAAGAATATCTAGGTAGAAGCCTCATTTATAAGAATATTATACAGTGGACCACTTATTTTAGTGATTACAAATTCAGCCAAGCTTGTATATCGCCTGTTTTAAGCACTGATACCAAAACGAATGGATCTATACATTTTGTGGCCATCCTCATGATCATCAGAAACCCGGGCATTTATCTCACTTCATTCTTAATTTCAATAATCACAACTGAGCAGCATTATTCCAACCATTTGGGATATGATCTACAACTCCAATTAGCTGCTCATTCAAAACCTTCTAAAAAACTGTCATGTACATAAATATCTCATTCCTTACTCTTCCCTTACCTCTGCACAAAAACCTGAAACCCTCCTTATTTATTGATTGAACATGCACAGAACCATTAGTCAGTATTACATATTTTTGATTATATTGTTGACCTGTTCAACTCTTACACTTCTTCTAAAATGCATTTTAACAAAGTACAAGGCAGACTGTGGTTCTTTTCTTCTCTAGATAATTTACAAGTAGAGATACCACTAAAAATGTGCTACATGTTAATTGGTTCACATCTGTGTCTATCCTGACATGGTGTCATTATGCAAGATCAGGTTGCTTTAAAGTAGCAAGTTTCATATAGTTCCTAAAAATTACTTTATGTACATTTGTTACAATAATTAAATTGAAGGGTGGGTGTCAGCCTTGAAGTTGTTAACATCGAAATAAGTTTCATAATGAATGATTAAACTCTATTTCATGCATAATTTGTGCATTCTATTCAGTTTTTCAAACTTGATTTCTTCATCATAAAGAGTGTAATACTTCTCATCATGGATGGTAATGTTAGATATAATTTCTTATGCTTTAACTTTTCTATTTAACAACTAATATTTATTAGCTTAGATCAAAAAAGTTTCCAAATGCTCCTTTATATACCATAATGGACAACAATGAACTGCTTAGGGACTATTTCATTAAATAATTTGTAATGTTAAATAAATATCTGTGTGATAAAATTGCAGAAATGAACAAAGATCTTCCAGTGAGATTTATGTGATGTTCACCAAATTCCCTAATATGAGATTCTTCAAGTATTGCTTAGTATTCATGAACAAATCTGTAACTCCCATGAATAGTTTCAGAATTTTACAAAAAAATAATCTATTTGATAATAAATGTTTGTCCTAAAGTTGCCTTTGCAAACAAGAGCAATAATACTGCATATTGTTGACCTATCTCATTTTGCCTACCTATGCTAGCGTAAACAGGCAAAGTCAATTTCCTAGAATGGAAGTATTTCGGAAGTGGTCAAAGGACTTATAAATTGGAACGTGCATTCTTTTTTCCCCATAATCTGAGCCTACTAAGATTTTTTTTTGTCAGAAGCCTATTAAGAATTCATTATTGAGCACTGCCCGGTGATTAATTTTTATTTGTTATATCTGAAGAAAACAACTTTCGCTGTTAGACTGTATAGGACATGTTAATGATATGTTAGGCCAAATTTAAAATATATTTATTTTCTGAGATCTATTTTATTTTGAAATGTAGACTTTTATGATGCAAAATTCAAATTAAGAACCATACAAACTCCAGAAACAAAACTGAAAAACGAAAAAAATAAGCACAGTACAGTGATTAACATATAAATAAGACTTCATCACAAGAAGTATATCAAATTCAGTAAATTCACAGGTTTTAGTGCAAAGGCTACTACATGCATCCATGTTAAAACATGAAGCAAGATCCTTCATTAAAATGAAGGATAACCGAAAGGCACTTATTGGGTTCCTTAGTCACGTATAGATGCCCAAGATCTTCTCGACGAATAACCAATATGGGACTAAATGCATGCCCGCATGGAATCCTCACATACTCCCCCCATTCAAGCCCTGACATCCTCGTTAGGTTAAGAGTTCAAATCCATTCAAATCTAATCACAAATACCACGATAGGCCCGTGTTCAGCCTCAATGAACTCGTACTGCAGTGTCCTCTAATCCACATAGGCTATGAGCCAAGTTCGCTTTGATACTATTTGTAGCAATCTAGGACCTCATCCAAAATAAATAGCCGCAAGGTACTTTTTGGATTCCTTAGTTCTATATAAGTACCCAAGATCTCGATGAATAACCGATGTGGCACTAAACACACGCCTGCACGACTCTTTGAACTTATATTAAATTGTAAAAAAATTAAGTATAACTTTGATAGATTAGGAGTTTCATTCAGATTAGGAAATGTTTTCACTAACTAGCAAGGTTAATAAATCATGAGTACAAGGATCTTCAATAGTGAGGATAAGGATATGTACACTCATAGAGATAAAAATCGAGCTTTTCTTTTATATGAAACCTAGCATGGGAGGAAGCCTGGCCAAAATCAGGTTGAAGGTGGGATGGTACCCACAAAAATCACGGGCATCCATTGTTTAATGACTTTACCATCTCAACTAATTAGCATGCTTACTCTTTGATGGTGGCTACGATATATATGAAGCAACTGGCTCATAATTAAGCTCTCTCATCATATTAATATGATATATAAAAAATGGGGTTCCGTCTATGAAAAGTTTCCAATGACTTAAGTGAGTAAAAATAGAATATTTCTAGTTAGCAAGGTATATGGGCAGCAGGATTGGCTTACATTTGGCGCAACCACTTTCCTCAAAATGAATGTTTACAGATGCAATTCCTACACCGAGGAGTTGTAGCATATAAACTTATTAATGATGTAATAGATGGTGCTTTGCTTTTCAGATTTCATTAAGTTATTAGAGACAATTCTGAACAAATGCTAGTTAGTCTTCAAGAATCTTTTAAAATTTTGCATGTTAGCAACTTTTGTGTGAAATCCATTATACCATTCTCTTTATCTAGCTACCTCTCTCTCTCTCTCTCTCTCTCCCTCTCCCTATCTACATGAATCTACATATGTATGCATGTATGTATGTATATATGCATGTCTGTACGTGCGTACGTATGTACACGCCCGTACATGCATGTGTGCAAACGCATGCACATGCACACAATAACTGAATCATTGTTGTTTGTGTGATATCGATCATATGAGACTAGATGTTTGAGCTCTTTATGGAACTTGGTAAATGAAAAGAATGGAGGGGATAAAAAAAAGCTTCTTGCTTACCAAGTATCACAAAGTCTCTTTTCAGTCAGAAGTCGTATTTAATAAATAATTTCACAAGTTACGAAATTGGAGATAAAATGCACTCGGGAAACCTATCTTCAATTGTTTTTTCTCGGAAACAAGAGAGCAAGATCTTGAAGAAACCAAATCAGTTCAGTTAAATTTCTTTTTAACAGTTAACGTTAAATTATTCGTTGCCTTCTGCAGAATTGTTTTTTAGAAAGATCTTTTATAAAATTTTGAATGTTTGTTTTATACTACATGATATATTATTTTTCTGTGTTTGGATCTAGACCTCCTCTTCCATCAAGAAAACAATAAATATTATTTTGTAAAATGTCTTTTATTTCTCACTTTGAAACCCTAAAATGCATGTGTTTTTATAACAACGGATATCTATGGAACAAAGCAAATGGATCCACAACCCACCACTTTTGAAGCCACTGCTCATGATTTTTTGAAAAACTAGCAAGTAAATAATGGTCATGACGCTATAGAAGATGAATACTTTGCAGTGTTTGAATGCTACTTTTAAAATACTTATGGATCAAAATGACTTAGCAGCTCCAGTTCCCAAGTTTTCATTCTATTTAGTTAGATATTTTTTTCAGTCATATATTACCAAAGGGAATAATGTGTTATTTGAGCTATAAGCAGTTGAATTTTATTGAAAGTAAATAATGAACATCTTCCACCCATATGGAAATGGCCTTCACACCCAGAAATGATTTCCTTGTCAAAGATTCTTTTCCCCTCACTTTAAATCTATGCTTCAGAAGTAATCTTTTATCAACTGACAGTACAGGTTTTGATTATTATTGTAAATCAGTTTGAAACATACAAAAGGATAAGTTTCTGAACATACAAAACCAAAAGTTTGCTCATAAAACAATCATCTGACGTAAATAATATGTATAATTCAATAATTCATTTCTCAAGAAAATATTTGGAAATTTTTTTCCAGCTAAGCTTATTTGTCGCATACCCAATAAAAATAATCTCTTACTCCGAAGCAAAAAAAGGTACTAATAACAGGTCCAGGCTTTCAACATAATCGTCTCTGTACTAAGCGAAATAACGTAAGATTGAAAATCCATTCTCTATAGTTTAGGAGTTATAACTGGCAATTACGCTGCATGTATTAAGTGCCCAAAGATATAAAAAAGACACAATACTCTAATATGTAAGATGAGGCAGCTTTACGAAGTTTTTCACCACATCTATCCCTCCAAGGCGTTGAACTTTTGTGAGGCAGAGAAGAAAAGGAAATAAACCAGAAAAGATAAAGGAAAAGAAGCACCAACTGTAGTGCGAAACTGGTTCGAGCAAGATAAAAAGCAAAGAATGAGAGAGGAAAAAGCGCATAAACAATACACTTAAAAAAAAAAAAAAAGAAAAAAGAAGAGCAGAGACAGAAACATATTTCTATGAATTAGGGCTTGTCAGGTCAAAACATATTCCTGGAATCAGAGCCATGCATTGGAAGGAAAGATAAAGTCATGTACAAGAGGAGGAAAACGACAAAGCAATGCCCAAGAAACAAATAGGACGTCCCAATATTCTAATATAATAAGTATACACAAGTCAAGGCCTCAAGGGGCGTGGGGGTCTTTTTGGTCTTATGTGACAGAACATTAGCTCCTTTGAGATGCTATGAATAGGGGCCTAATGCCAAGAAAATCTTATCTTCTTAATGGTAGAAATAAGCATAGGCAACCCAACTCTTTTCCTAAAAAATGAACAAGCATCCCTATAATAAAGTTAGATGCTCTTTGATATAGCCCTCTGAGCTTGTAACTTGCCAGTTGCCACTCTTCTTTTCTTTCTTTAGCTTTTCTTTTAGGTCGTCCAAGCTAAGCACTATATGCGCACATGAAATCTAAAACCCAAAGAGGGGGAGAAAAGCAAAAGCTGCCATCAGGCTCCTTTTATTCCTCATGTATGTTTGCTTGTCAATCCTCTAACCAAAGCCTAATTCCATGCAATGAAGAAGTACATATCCCTGCCAAAAGATCACAAGGGAGAAGAGGTGTGGTTACCTTGATGAGTTGCTCCACCTTATAGTACTGGGGGCATCGGTAGCAGTGGTTGAAGAATAGTCCATATCTTGTGGTTGGACAGGCCTTTCTGTCGCTCTCTGCTTGATGAACCGTCGGAAGTTTAGACCAGTGGTGCCGGGTCCAAAATCTTCTTCACCGGAGCCGTCTGATTGACCTGCAAATATGTAGGATAGGAGAAATACAGTGAGGGAGTATCAATGGAAATGTATTATACTGATACATGGTTCAAGGAAATACTTATTTGGAGACAACCAATTAATACAGTATGGTTTTAGTGAAGATCTCCGACGAAGTTTTAAGGCCTCAGGTAAACAAAAGAGAGAGAGTAAATGAGGAGAATTACCTGAGGAAGCTGCAGGCTTGTCAGTGGTCTTCACAGTCCTATACATCTGCAACGGAGAAAAAAAACCAAAGGCCATTAAAGAAAGAAAAAGAGAGAGAGAGAGAGAGAGAGGTGGGTAGATAAGAAGAAAGGAAAAGAGAAGTGAGGTTGCTAGAAAAGAAAAAGAGAGAGAAGACAAGCATGGAGGAAAAACCCAACTCTCAATCCAAATGTATCCTTTCTTTTTGAGGGGTCTTCTTGCTTTCCCCATGCCATTACCCACGAGGTTGACGCTTTGGGGCGTTGCTTCTATGTATGGTGTTGTATTATTGTGAAATGATGGCAACTTTTCTTACCACTCCTCTCTCTCTCCACCCCCCCGCCCCCCCCCCCCCCCCCCCCCCCCCCCCCCCCCTCTCTATCTCTCCCCACCCCCCGCCCCCTTCTCTCATCTTTTCTGTGTATGGCAGTCTGTTGTCTTGGAGAAGCACACCCATCTATTCATTCATTCACTCAGTCAGTCACTCATTCACTGCATCCATTAGCTCTTGTGCCCCCCTCCCCTCGGGAGAGGGGGGTTGAGGGAATGGAAGAGCGAGATGATAAAGAGGAACACAATGCGAAGAATTATAAGGGAAAATACCTGCAAATGGCTCTTGACATGGGCCAGAGTAAGATCTTTCACATCCATGAGCTCAAGAACTGACTTTGGAGTGGCCCCTGAAAAAAAAAATCCACATAACAAACATAACACTCAAGCACCAACATAACCAACAAATATAAGGAAGAAAAGGAAGAGGACAATGCATTCCAAAATACTAAACAAGCAACCAAGCACCAAGTACGATATCATCAATGGGAAAAGGAAAAAAGAAAAAAAAGGGAAAATTAGAGGTGAAGAGGGGAGGAAGGAAACGGAGAGTCATACTCTCATGCCCGCCGAGGAGCTCAACAGCATGGACAAAACGGGCATGGAGGGTGCTTGTCCACCGCATCCTTGGCGCTCTCATGCTCCTTCTCGTCGGGTGCTTCGACATGAACCGCGACCTTATCATGCTGTGTGGGGCGTCCAACGGCCCCATACCATACTGATGGTGGTGGAGCTGGTGGTGTGACTTGAATGACTCCGATGACAACCAATTGAAACTTGTCGGCGCTGCGACCAACCGGTGGTGGTACGATGAGCCCATCGGCGGAACCCCACCTGCTCGGTGGAGAAGGGGTGCCGCATGGTCCAAATTGGAGGGTGAGGCCAACGAGGAGGACGACTGCATCGATGAAGACGAGGAGGACCATGTCGGAGGGTAGGCGGACGCTGGGTGGTGGAATCCTATCTTGGAGTGGTCCAAGGGGAGGAAGTGAAAGGGGGTGTTGTTGTAGATGGGGATCCCCTTAATTGGCCTCGAGCCTTCCGATGATGTGTGGACCGATGACCCAATTCCGATACTGTGGTGGTGGGCGTGGTGGCAGTGGTCATTCGATGGCGGTGGCGCTGCCGATGGGCCCTGCCGCTGCTGCGTCTTCTCAGCCTCGAAGGTGGCCGAGGGGTGTGAGAGTGAGAGCTCGGGGAAGGCATTGGAGCCGTAACGGTGGGACTCCGGGGAGTCGGCCCACCGTCGCAGGTCGTGGCCGCGGTCGCAGTCAACGGCACAGGCTATGCCGGAGGTGGAGGAGGGGACGCTGTTTGGCGGGCTGATGTGCAAGGAGAGGTCGGGTGACGGCATGGAGGTGGCTTCCATGAGGACCTCTTCAATCGGCATTCTATCTTCTTCACCTTCACCTTTTTCTCTCTTCTACACTTGATGTATGAATTGATGGCTATCTGAACTCACTTTCCTATTTCGAAATTCAGCATCCACAATATGATCACTAGCAATTCTCATGAGAATTCTACCTCATCTCCTTTTTTCGGTCTCCACTTGAGCTATTGAAGAAGGGAAAGAGAAGGAGAGGGAAAACAAGAGGTGTGGGAGACTCTTCTATTCTTTTACAGGAAGAGTAATTTCCCGCAGAGACTAAGTGCGGTAAGGCTTTCCTTTGATGGGAAGAATGGAGATGGTAAAGGGATTTTGGAAGCTCAAGTTATACTCATTATCTCCTCCTTTTGCTCTTATATCCCATGATCCAGAGAACACAATTCAGAGAGAGATAGATGGGGAGAGAGAGAGAGAGAGAGAGATTAGATTCAGCTTGGTGTGTGGTGGTTTTGCTAGGATTGTAGAGAGGAAGGACGAGAAGAGTAGACAAGGGGAAGAGTAGAGAAGGAGAAATCAGAATAAGAGTTTATCTGTCTGTTTGGAGCCTTGTTTCGATGGCAGGTCTGAAAGGAGAGCTCAAGGAGAGGGTAAGGAGGGTGAGTGAGAGAAGGAGAGGAGGGGTTATCAATGTGTTCGAATAACCTTAGTGGATGTGGGGGAATGGAGAAAGAAAGGGGCATTTGGAAAGGATTTGAGGTCTTCCCTCTGAGAGAGAGAGAGAGAGAGAGAGAGAGAGAGAGAGAGAGAGAGTATATGTGAGAAAATGACACTCGAGAAAAGTATAGTGGGAGAGAGATCCAAATAGTCAAAACACTAAAGAAACGGGGGGCCTTCGGATCTGCTACCCCGGAGACGTCGGGTTATAAAACTACCATTATCAATTCAAGAATAGAGAGACAGAGAGAGAGAGAGAGAGAGAAGGGAAAGAAAGAAGGGAAAAGAAAAGAGGAGGGTTTGGAGGCTCGTGCGGGGATTCCTTTTCCCCCACACCCTGCGGTTTGGGACCGTGATGACTCGCTCTATGTCGGTCTCTCTCAATCCTTTTTCTAACGGGGAAAAGAGAGGAGTCGGGAGCTCTGCCCATCCCTTTCTCACCCATAAATTGGATTGGAAATGTGGGTGGGTTCCAATGTCCCATGAGTTTGCCGAACAGTGTGCGGCCGCTTTCAATTATTCACTCTTCCCACCGCATATGACGACAGCGTTTGCATGGTTTTTATTCCTACTGTGCGAATAGGAAGTTTCAGTTACGTATAATTAAGTGTATAATTGTTGATCTGTTTATATATACTGTAGATCAATATTAGAAGTGACCTAATCAAATATCATATCATTATCCACAGTTGAGCTTATCCTCTCCACATTTCGATTACTGAATTTACAAGCTAGCTTGCGAGTAAGTTTTCTTGATGGTGTACAAGGAGAAGAACCTGCCTGTGCCAAGATTGGGTAGCTAAGGAGCTCCAAAGGCGGGCTAACTCATGGTTGTATGGTCCACTAATAATCGAGCAAAATTAAAATTCAATGGCAACTGATTGAACCAGGGGAAAGTAGAAACGAAAAGGATTTTACAACTTCATTAATAGTGTTTGGACGATCTAGGATTTTGAGGCCTTGATCATTTTGGTCATATTTTGTAATGACCCGAAATATGGGAGGGCTGATATTTCTCTCCTGTTTCATTTCTTTTTCTCCCTCACTCAGCTTGCCATTTTTGGCAGCCAGCAAGGGTAAAATGGTAGGATCCATTTTAAATCTCGTCATTATCTCAATTTCTTTTTTTTTTTGCTTCGTCTAACCGTGATGGAGACCATCCTTTCTTTTTTTTTTTCGCTTGACACAGTAAGAAAGGAGGGCAAGGGTCATGCCTCCTTTTCTTATTTGCTAGATAAAGCCGAGGAGAGGCGAATCATGCCGTCCTCCTTTCTTTCTTTTCCTATGTGTGCGGGCGAGATTGACGCCCATTATAACATTAAAATCAAGCCATTCTCGTTTTCAATCTATCAAGCCTTTCTTTGATTGTCACCTCATGCAGTGCCCTTTTTCTTATTCTTCTTATACTTAGATCACTGATGAGGGTGCCGTTGTCATGCACGTCCAAGGAGCCACGATGTTGATGAGCCCTCCATCACCCACTCTTTTCTTTTCATGCAGAGTCCTTAACTGTCTGTTTTCATTGATCCGAGAACCTTTCCACTTTTTTCTCTATTTTGTCCATCTCCGCCGGCCATCATCGTCGCTGCCCATGACCAAGCCTTCCACCACTGCCATATATAGCCAGGCCGCCAATACTCCTTGCTTCTCCTCTCTCCTTCCCTCCTCTCCTTCCATGGATGCTTCTCTCCCCCACGCTCTCTCCCTCCCTCTCATTTTCCTCTCACATTCTCTTTTTGCTATGTTCTCTCTTCCTTTTTATTTTTCTTTTCGCTCTCTCTCGGATTCTCTCAAACTTGAATGATCGGCATAGGGCTGACCCCCCATCTTCTCACTCTCTTAACCTTCATCTATGTTCCTATGTCTTTCTTCCTTTGCCTCTCTATCTTTCTCTTTCTCTATCTAAACTAGTTTATTTATTTTTATATACGTGTAGGAGAGCAAGGAGCACCAAATCTTGGAGGCATGTGAGGCTTTGCAGACTGATCCCACTATTGAGGTAATTTCAACCACTCTTGCTCTAACTATTTATAGATTGGTGGTGGCAGGGGGGAGGGTGGGGTAGATAGTATCATGAGAACTAAATTCGATTCAAGGCATGCATTCATATCCTGGCTATCTATTGATAGACTTGGGATCCCGACCTCTGATATGGATCATTTTTGAATTATGAAACTTCGGGTGAACCCCACGAATGTAGGGATCCTCATTATGTGTATATAATTTTTTTTTAAAATATTATCTTTTTCTTTAGAAGAAAAAACTAACCATTAGGAAATACTTTTGAATAGATTGTGCCAAATTCAATAGGGAAGTTTCTTGTACTTTGTTGGCTGAGCAGTAAGTACCTCTACTCTAGTATCCTTTCATATGTATAATATAATTTATATGTATTGAGATTTGATTATAAATATTATTTGTGCATTTGTATATAGTCTATATGTTGTTTATGCTCTTCATAAATATTCAATTGTAAAAATATATGATTAAGCATAAAATAATTTCTTATGGTATAAATTTGTATCATTGTTGCATTAGGACATTATTGATTTTCTTTTGTTGCGATGATTTGCTCTTTAGCTTGACCTTGATCACAAAAATCCGGATCTAGCCTCTTTCATGGACCTACAGTGGGGCAATCACTAGCACATATCGATTGCTAGGATGTTGTAATCAGAAGCTAGGTAGTGAGAGTGGATAGAATGTTGGGATATGAAGAACACCTTAGAATAATATCTTTTTGAGCAAAAAAAAATCTTAATACTAAAATTAGTCTAATTAAATAATAATTTCAAAGATAATTTTTTTTTTTGTGGATATAGATTGAGATGGCCTCAACCAAGACCCGTAAAGTTGCTGACCTTGCTAAGGGATCTCTAGTGGCTAACAGTAGCCACACTATGAATGCTACTCGAGCAAAGACTGTAACATTCCAAAATAGGGGATGGTTGATTTTTCTTCTTTCTTTCCATTACTTTTTCTCCCCCACCTAGCTTGCCATCATTGGCCAGCAAAGGTGAATCCGAGAGCTTCAATTACCTTCCAAATCGGTCTGAAGATATTCAAATATGGCCAAAATTGTTTGAAAATGTACCTATTTTTCTTTCATTCTTGCTACTTCTAATAAGGAAGGAGATTTCCTTCTTTCTTTTTTGTCGGAGCCAGCCAAGGAGGGGTAGATTGCACCCTTCTCCTTTCTTTTTTTCTCCTCAACATGTGGGTGAGATTGACTCCCATGATAACCTTAAAATCAAGTACGTTTTCTTTTGTTTTTCAACCTTCTACATCGGCCCCTTCACTCATTCTTCTTTTAATTTCCTCCTTGGATCACGGATGAAAGCACCGTCGCCGTGCACACAGGGGCAGCTATGACACCGGTGAGCCCTCTATCATCCTTATTTTTTTTTTTTCAAGCCAAGCCTATCCCACTGGATGGTTGATTTGAGACCCTTCTGCCCTCTTTCTCCCTCCCAAATTTTGTCCATCTTCACCGGCCATCATCCTTGAGCCCACAAGCAAGCCTTCCACCATTGTCCTAGCTAGACTGCCAGCATCTTATACTTCTTTTCTCTTCCCCCCTCCTCTCCTTCTATGGACACCTCCCCTGCCTATGGCTTTGTCTCTCATTTCCTTTATCATTCTTTCTCTTTCATGTTCTCTCTTTTTCTTCATTTCTCTCTTTCACTCTATTTGTCTCTCCGCTCTTCCTCTTGGATTCTCTCACACTTGATTAATTGACATAAGGCCGACCCCCCTATCTTCTCACCCTCTTGACCTCCATCTATAATTCTATATCCCTATATATCTTTTTCTCTCTACTTCTCCATCTCTCTTTCTCTCTCTAACATGATTTATTTATTTTTATGTAGGTCTATGAGAGTGCAGAGCACCAAATCTTGGAACCATTTCAGGTTCTCGAAAACTTTCCCACCCCTGAAGTAATTCCAACCCCTCTTGATTCTACTATTTTTAGATTGGAGTAGGTAAATGGGATCATGAATAGATTTGAAGCATGCACCCAGATTCTACCCATCAATCGATAGATCTGAGGTCATGACCCTTGATGTGGATCTTCTTTGAATTATGGGACTTCAAGTGGGCCCCACAAACATAGGGAGCATATTTGCTGCATTTTTTTTCTTTTAAAATAATATCTTTTGCTTTAGAGGGAAAATCTAGTGATTAGGGAATGCCTTTGAGCAGTAAGTACCTCTATTCTAGTACCTTTTTATTTGTATAATATACTTTATATGTATTGACATTTGATTATGAATATTATTCGGGCATCTATATGTTATATGTTGTATTTTATTTTTTGTGTATGCTCTACAAAAATATTTAATTCTAAAAATATATGACTAAATATGAAATACTTTATTAATATATTAAATTATAGTATAATTATTAGGACATTGTTGATTTTCTTTCATTGCAATAATTTGCTCTCTAGCCTGACTATGATCATAAGGGTCAAGATCTAGTCTCCTTCTAGGCCTCTAGTGGGTTGATCACTAGCGCATGCCGATTGTCATTATGTTGTAGTCAAGTGTTAATTTTCTTTTGGGTATTGCTGGCATGTTATTGTAGGTGATTTCAAAATTAGTCTTCTTTTGGGCTTCCATAGAGGTGATCATTGGCACATGTTTATTGGCAACATGCTGTAGTCAGGTGCTAGTCACTTTTGAAGCTTTTCATAGGCCGATCGTGACCATAGTCATAAATGTTAGGAGGGACTGTGAGTGGTTAAATAGATTGATTTGGAATTTTACCTTTGACCGGATGCATTACATATTTTTAAAATATATAATTTACATTCTTCAGCATATCTTTAGTTATAATTGAGACTCTTATATTTTGAAATTGATATTATGTGCATATTACTCTTGATTGAACTAGAGATAGAGGTGACTTATTGGGATTTTTAGCTCACTTTCATTTCTTTTGCCCTTTTTCAGATGCCAACATTTAGTATGGATGGGACCATGGGCTATGAGAGAGAGGACAAGGAGTAGAAGCAACTCTTTTTTTTGTAATAAATATCTATAAAATCCATAAAGAACATGTTTGGAAGTAATATTAGACCTTGAATTATGAATAATTATCATTCTATAAAAGCTTGGTATTTTAGTTTTCCTGCTTTAATACTATATGTAACCTTTTCTTTCGTTTTACATGTCCTACAGTTTATACCTTATTGGCGCATGGCCATCTATCATATGTCGTTCATATTAGCGGGGATGGGGCATAATAAGGGCATGCACATCATGCCTTTTCTGCCTCTTGGGTAGTTGATAGCCTGTCGATTGGGGGTGGAGGGGAGGGGTGAGAAGGAAGGATGTTAACTTCACTTGCTATCAAGATGACACCTCAATCAATGCTGACAACAATCAAAAAGTTAGTCGAGATCTAAGAAATTAAGGCCAAATGGCCAATTTTGTTTGGGTCTTGACCTATCTTCTATAGGAGATGTAGCCAAGGATTAAGGCGGGAAAATCAACAAAGGTGGAGAAAGGCATCGTGGTGTTCAAGAAAATGGCACCACCAAACTTTGAGGGATCTCCTAAACCTTCAGAGACACTAAAATGGCTAAATGAGATGGAGAAAGCCTTTGTTGCCTTGGACCGTACAGATTCAAGAGAAGGTTTGCTTTGCAGCTTACCAACTATAAGACAAAGCTAATATTTGGCTAGAAGTTGTGAAAAAGAATGAAAATGATCTGAAGCCGACCAACCTAGATATAGTCTGTAGTTTTCTTGGGCTAGCTAGATATTACAAAAAATTTGCTGAAGGTTTCTCCAGGTATTGCAGAAGTTGAAGAACTGCCTAGTGATGACTCTTCTTCTCACTCTGCCTTCTGAAAATAGCGGATTCATGATGCTTCCTAGAAGAGCTTGGGTTGTGTATTAATACAAAATTGAAAAGTTATGGCTTATGCCTCAAGACAGTTAAAACAATATGAACATAATTACCCAACGCATGACTTGGAGCTAGTAGCGATTGCTTTTGCCTTGAAAAATTAGATGCATTAATTGTATGAAAAACTTTGTGAGGTTTTAACTAACCATGAGAGACTCAAGTTATTTTCACTCAAAAGAAGCTGAATTTGAGACAGAAAAGATATTTGGAGTTATTAGAAGACTATGATTTAACCATTAGCTACCACGTAGGGAAAGTTAACATAGTCGCAGATTCCTGAAGTAGAAAATCCTCTAGTGATATAGCAGCTCTGATCACTTCACAGAAGTTCTCTTAGAAGAACTAAAGAGATCAGGGATTGAGGTGCTGCTACACAATTTTGGATGTTAGCTTGCTGCCTTCATAGTGTAGCCTACCCTAATCGAAAGGATTAAAGCGTCTCATAGGGAAGAGCCGAATTTAGTGAGAATTAGAGCAGAAATAGAGTCTAGTGTTTGAAAAAAGTTTAGGATCCATGAGGATTCTCTCTAGGATTCAGTAATAGGCTCTGCACTCTAAGGAATACAAAACTGACAAAGTTTATGTAAGAGCCTCATAGATCTGCCTGCACTGTTCACCCTCGTGGTACGAAAATGTACAGCGATTTAAGAGAGAATTTTTGGTAGAGTGTCATGAAGAGAAAAATTATTTAATATGTTGTCCAGTGATTTTGACTTGTCAGCAAGTTAAGGCTGAGCACCAAAGGCCGGTAGGACCATTGCAACCTCTTTTTATCTAGTATGGAAATGGGATCATATAGCTATGGACTTCATGTCTATGCTACCCAAGAATCATAAAGGTAATGATGCAATTTCGGTGATCATGGACCGACTCATGAAGCCAGCATACTTCTTGCCCATCCAGAATGGTTTCTCACTTGAAATACTGGCCAAGCTATATATAGATGAGATTGTGAGACTCCATAGTGCTCCTAAATTTATAGTATATGATCAAGAATTAAGGTTTGTCTCTAAATTTTGAAAAAGTTTGCATCAGGCCATGAGGACCAAGCTAAAATTTAGCATGGCCATCCACCCTCAGACAAATGGATAGTCGGAAAGCATAATTCAAATTTTAGAGGACATGCTAAGAGCTTGCATGCTAGATTTGAAGGGTTCTTGGGACAAACACTTGCATCCTGTGGAGTTTACTTATAACTACTAGCATCTAGATGGCCTCATTTGAAGCTCTACATGGAAGAAAATGCAGATCTCTAATTTGTTAGAATTATGTATGTGAGAAAAAATTGGTAGGCCCAAAGATTGTTCAACAAATAGTAGATAAGATCTAGCTCATCCAGAAGAGACATCTCATTGTTCAGAGTAGACAAAAGAGTTATGTTAAAAAAAAAGAAGAGAACTAAATTTTCAAAGGGAAAATCATGTATTCCTCAAAGTATCTCCTACCAAGGGTGTAATGAGATTTGATGTTTGAGGCAAATTGAGTTCCAAATATATGGGGCTCTTCGAGATCTTAGATAGGGTTGGAGAGGTAGCCTATCATTTGGCTCTTCCATCAATTTTGGGAGGGGCGCACAATGTGTTCCATATCTCCATACTGATAAAGTATATGCCAAATCCTAGTCATGTCGTAAGGTTCAAACTTCTGCAACTTAATGATGATCTTTCTCATCAGGAGTAGCCTATCAAGATTATAGACAGAAGGGATTAAGTTTTGAGATGGCATACCACACTACATATAAAAGTCCAGTGGAGCAACCATACAAAGAGAGAGGCTACTTGATAGCTTAAAGATGAAATGAGGTCTAGATACCCTCAAATTTTTGAAGGCCAGATTAGTCTTAAATTTTGGGGATGAAATTTCTTTTAGGAGGTTAGGGTGTAACAGCCTAAAATAGGGGTGAGCTAACTTTCCTCCCTTATTAAATTTTTTTTAATCCCTCACCTAGCTTGCCAACTTCGGCAGCTAACGAGGATGAATCTGGAGCTACGACTACCATCCAAGTTGGCTAGATCCATTTTAAAATCCCACAATCTCCTTCCTTTCTACTTTGCCTAACCGCGATGAGGCCATCTTTTCTTTCCTTGTTTGCTTGACCCAGCAAGGAAGCAGGGCAAGGATCATGCCTCCTTTTCTTGCTTGCCGGAGGCAATCGAGAAGAGGCGAATCATGCCCACCTTCCTTTCTTCTTCTATGCATGAAAGTGAGATGACATTTATAATAACATTAAAATCAAGCCCTCTCCTCTTGCAATCTATGAAGACTTGCTTTGATTTGCACCTCTTGTGATGCCCTTTTTCTTGTTCTTCTTCTTCGGGTCACCGGTGAGAGTGTTGCTGCTATGCACACCTCAGGAGCCTATGACACTGCTGAGCCATCCATCATCCTCTCTTTTCTCCCTAGGCTACGCACTTATCCCTTCTCTTCCTTGTTTTGTTCATCTCCATCGACCATCTTCCCCACCGCCCACGACTAAGCCATTTGCCACTGCCTTAGCCATGCCACCAGCACCCCCTGCTTTTCTTCTCTCCTTCGCTCCTCCTTCCATGAGAACCTCCCCTGCCTCGTACTTTCTCTCTCTCTCATTTTCCTCTATCATTCTCTCTTTTCCTTGTTTTATTTTTTTCTTTATTTCTCTCTCCAATCTCTCTCAAATTCTCTCTCACTTGGGTGATCGGCATAAGGCCAACCCCACTCTTTTTGCTCTCCTAACCTCCATCTATGTCCTTATATCTTTCTCCCTCTGTCTCTCTATCTTTCTCCTTATCTCACTAAACTAGTGTATTTATTTTTATATAAGTTTAGGGGATCATTATGAACCAGATGTTGGAGGCCTGTCAGGTTTTGTGGATTGATCGAACAACTGAGGTAATTATAACCCCTCTAATTCACTATTCTTAGATTGGAGACATGGATAGCATCATAAGGACTAGATTAGATTTGAAGCATGCGCCTGGATACTGGCCACCAATCGATAGATCTAGGATTAGGACCCTTGATGTGGATCCTTTCTAAATTATAGGACTTTAGTCGCCCCACGAATGTAGGAATACTTAGTATATGAGTTGAGTTTTTTTTTTAAAGAAAAATCTAACCATTAGAAAATTGTTTTGAATAGGTCATGCCTAATTCAATAAGGGGGTTTCTTACATCTTATCAGTTGAGCAGTATCTCTGCTTTATTATTTTTTCATATGCATAATATACTTTATGTGTATTGAGATTTGATTATAAAGATCATTTGTGTATCTATATACTGCGTTCTACATGTTGTGTATTTTTTGCATGAATGTTCAATTCTAAAAATATATAATTAAGCATAAAATAATTTATTGAGGTATAAATTGCATCATTGTTGCATTAGGATATTGTTGATTTTCTTTTATTGCAATGATTTGCTCTATCCTAACTATGATCATACACGTTAGGATTTAGTGTTCTTCTGGGCCTTTGGTGGGACGATCACTAGCGCTTGCCATTGCAGGCATATTTTTCTTATGGTTTCAAAATTAGTTAGGAGTTACCTTTCTTACATGCTACATCAACAGCGGGATTACTGGCTCATACTATTGCAAGCATATTTTCCATATGGTTTCAAAATTAGTCTCCTTCAGGTCGTTAGTGAGCGATCGCTGATGCATGTTGATTAGCGGCATGTTGTGGTCAGGAGCTAGTCTCTTTCGGAGCTTGTCATGGATTATTTGTGGCCATAATCGTAAAGGCTAGAAGAGAGTGTGAGTAATTGAAAACATTGATTTGGAATATTATCTTTGACTGGATGCATTACATATTTTTAAAATATATAGTTTACTTTCTTCAGCATGTTTTTAATTATAACTAAAACTCTAATTTAATGAAATTGATATTCTGTATATATTATGCTTGATTGAACTAGAGATAGAGGTGACTTGCTGTGTTTTTTAACTCACTTTCATTTTTTTGCCCTTTTTCAGATGCTAACATTTAGTGCGGATGGGATCATGGGCCGTGAGCGAGAGGACTAGGACTAGAAGCAGCATATATTCTTTTATAATAAATATGTATAAAATACACAGAGAACATATTTGAAAAATAATGTTGGATCTTGAATTATGAATAATTATCTTTCTATGAAAGCTTAGTATTGATGCTATATGCCACTTCTTCTTTAGTTTACCTATAGGTCGAAACCTGCAGGATGTCAGGCCGCCTGTCACGTTTACTAGTGGGATAGGGGATGATGCATTTTCTCATGATAATAGAAAGATAACTTGTTGAATGACGAAAGTAAATTATCTGGTATTCTACTGATGAATGCCACGTCGATGGAACACAAAAGATCAAGTTGTTGCTGTGAGGACCCGTGCGGGCGTATGTTTAGTCCTACATCGGTTATTCGCTGGGTAGATCTTGGGTACTTATACAGGATCAAGGAATCCAAATAATACTTTCCGGCTAGCCATTTTGGGTGAAATCCTGAGTTGTTATAAATGGTATCAGAGCGAACCCGGCCCATAACTTATGTGGACTAGGGACACTGCAGCACGGATCCATTGGGGTTGACCACGGACTGATCGTGGTGTTTGTGATTAAATTTGAATAGATATGAACCCTTAGTCTGACGAGGACGTCAGGGCTTGAACGGGGGGAGTATGTGAGGACCCGTGCGGGCGTATGTTTAGTCCCACATCGGTTATTCGCTGGGTTGATCTTGGATACTTATACAGGATCAAGGAACCCAAATAATACTTTCCGGCTAACCATTTTGGGTGAAATCCTGGGTTGTTACAGTTGCCTTATTGTCTTGTTTTATCTTAGAGAAACAAAGGTAAACCCATCAAAAGTTCATGTTGCATTACCATTGTTATCCTCCAACTTTAAATGGTCTCTACACAAGATCTTGCATTCTAGATTTTCAACCTATGATAGTTTCTAGGATGCATGACTGTGCTCTTTTTGCTTGTCGAATTGCAAAAGATAGGCACAGATAAGTTATTTGAGCTAGCCATGGTGCCAAGTTAGGACACACCATCTTGTTAGCGTAAGCAGCTTGTGTTTGAGTTTAATGTAACCTATTATGTATGACTTAAAGCCTACCAAAATAATCATACCTAATTAAAAAGGAAGAGGGGCATCACTTTGTCCAATTTGATCTAACGTTAATATTTATTTATTCAACAAAATACGGCCCAATTGTCAAAGGACATTGGAGGTTGCGATGTAAGACATCCAACTACATGTTTAAAATAAACAATTTTCTGTATTTGTCCTTGATAGGATTATAAATTAGGGTTGTCAGGTGCTTGGGGTAAACCCCATTGACCAAAAGGGTGTATTTTGGCTTCCAAGTGTGCTTAAAATAGTTACATATTATAATCATAATCATTAGTAAAAGCCCTTATGCCAGAAACCTTCTAAGTTCTAATTCCCTTCTCATACTCCCAAATATTCCCTTCCAATCTTGCAACAAACTTGCCTACCATTGTTATGTCATCTCCACATGTTCACCTCCCTCAGACCCAGTTGACTGTCTCTTCCTGACAAGTTTTCCAAACCCTAGGCTCCATCAAGGCATATAAAGAAAAGGCTTTCTCATTGGAAAGTACAATTAGCTGTTTAATAACTTTCACTTGAGCTAATAAACATACCCCACAGAGTGCCTTGGGAGATCATTGGGGGTTCCACCGATGCCCAAAGGGCCCCGATTCCAAAGCCTTGGAGACACCAAGCAAGGCCTCAACAACCCAACAATGCACACACAAAAACACAGGTAAAGGTTAGAAGTAGCAAGAAAAAACCTATAGCTTGCATTCCCAAGTTATGTGTAGGCCATTGGAATATAAAACACTTCAGACTAATCTTGTCACCCGACCACAATGCTGGCTGCATTTATGAGATATGAAGAGTCCAGCCAACCCACTGCAATTCAATACACAGATACAACAAGACTGTGTGTTCTATACATGCAGATCCAATGTGTAGTTGCTCAATTGCAGCAGTTTGATCTGGTATATATAGTTGTGGCTGGTAGTTAATCGAGAGGAAAATGTTTAATCTCTGTGTTAAAATCATATGATTGATTAGGTCCATTGATTGATTGATTATGCTAAACTCAGTTGGCCTTACGTACTAAATTTCGTCAACCTTCTAATCTATATAAAGGCTGCTCATGTGCATTGTAAAGACGGGCAGAAATATAATTCTCTTATTTTCTCTTCGTCTTCGCATATTTCAACACTCTTGACTCATATTTCTCTACTTCTTATTGCACCTTTGATTTGCATCAGTTCATACTAGAATTGTATTACTTTATGGTCTGTGCATGTTGTTGACAAGCAGGTGTTTCCTAATGCACCTTTGACCTATGACAGCCTTTGACAAACTTTCTTCCAATTTTGTTTTCTTCAACTTTAACCTAGAAGTAAGAGTTGCTGACATTTTAGACTTCTTGATCGATTTTGGATCTAAGCCTTTTAATCCTACATCCTGGTGCAAGCCAATGGCATTGAAGCTCGACGATCAAGTTGCATGGGGTGAGAGTGTGCTGGTAGAAGCAAAAAGGTTATCCCATTTGGGTTGTCAAAGTGGCTTCAGGTTATGGATGTGTGCAAGTACAAAACAACCTAGCTAAGGTGCAAGACATTAGGATACAACTAATATAATTTAAACAAGGACTCTTATATAGTAGAACAATACCTTGGTTCTCTAATTGTGAGGATTCGTGCGGGCGTGTGTTTAGTCCCACATCGGTTATTCGCTGGTTAGATCTTGGGTACTTATACAGGATCAAGGAACCCAAACAATACCTTCTGGCTAGCCATTTTGGGTGAGATCCTGGGTTGTTACACTAATAAAGAAAAATAAAATAATTTTCTAGTTTTTATAATTATTTGAGATGCAGGGGAAAATAAAGTAAACTAGGATGAGCAGAAAGATATACTTACATAAAATAACTTGTTGGACTCTTATTGACTGAATCCCTCAACCTAACTAAAGCCACACTAGTAATTATTCGAGCTTCCAACATCTCCATCAACATCATGTCGACTTCATGTAGGATTTTTGAGTTGCACCAATATAAGAGACATTGGAGACACACCAGAACTGTTAAAGAGTCGCACTAGAATGTAGGTAGAGTCACCAATGAAAAACACTCACAAGAGTTCCAATGCTTCAATCAATTTACTATTTCATGTACAAGAAAGTAGTACTAGTTTATTTATAGTGTTTTTAGGGCCCCTTGTAATGAGTAGCACTCAAGGTATCCCTAGAATTTGACTCCATTAACACAAACTAAGAAAAAAGAGGTGCAGAGGTGCGAGTGATAGTAGGTTCTACCATCTTAAACTTTTAAGGACTTTTACTACCAAGGTGTCGCCTTCTTGGACTTTCTCTACAAATCTAGGTACTAAGGACTAGGGATAAGTAAGACAAATGAAAGTAATTGGAAGTTAGAAAAAAACAAAATAAAATAATTGGTAATTGTTTGATCGGCGAAGGGCCTCCTTAGGATTACATCTTCGAGCTCGTTTTGTTCGCGGAAAAAGAAGAGGGGAAAGTGTGGTCAACAGAAAAATAAAGAGATGCCTCTTGTTTGGTTGGAGTTTTCAAAAGAGAGAGACGGAAAAGTTGTATTCCCGTAGGAATATAATTTACACGTTTCATGGAAAAGTCTTTTCCATGAGAAATATGGGAAAGTTACTTTTCCGTAAGCCGAAAATCGAAACATTTTTATTCTTTTCCAAAAAAACCCTTCAGCTATCCTTAATTGATCCAAAGCTTTAGAGACTTAATTTTTATTAAAGGTATAATAGGAATTACACATAACTTTTGAAGAAAAGTGATTGATCAATCAAATATAAGCACTCTGAAAATATGTCACTTTTCTATAATCGGTCAAACATACTAAAAATATTTTTTCAAGCATTTTTTTTTTAGGAATCTGCTTTCTATAACCATATTTCTATGAGAAAGGATGCTTTTCACGAACCAAACCAGCCCTTTATATTTTATAAATTTCCTCTATAACTGCTATGTTTTCTTTTAATACCAGCATCTGTCACTTAGCTTACAACTACCAACCTATCCACCATTTTACAGTTAGTGCTCATTCTTACTTGTGCACCTCACTTTCTATGATTAGTCATGTCAATACTGGCTCCATGTTCTGCCTACATGTCTTTGCTTCGTACGTACTTGGCCAACGTGCTGAGGTTGTCGGACTTGATCGGCCTATATTCTCCAAATAGATCATTTTCACAATCAGCCTATATTTGCAACCTCTGTTTCTAGGCATATATCTTAGATGACCACTTAGCTTGCCTTATTTAACTGTTACTTGGTTAGATTATGTCTCCAAATTAATCGAACATCCACTCCTATTGCAAACACTGTGACATATACCACCACAAAAAAAGTTTGAGCTTTTTATTTTTATTTTTATTTTTATTTTTTACTACGAAAAGTTAGCTCTCCAGACAGATCAAGTGCCACTAAATAGTCAAGCCTCACCATTTTTTGAAATTCCCTAGAGGTTGCACACGCAACAATGCTTTTGAACTAATTATTTGAGCTTAGCATCAATCTCAATGGTAAGATTATTTTCAGCATGCATCATCCAACCTTCCCCTTTACTTTTTAAGGACTCCCCGAGGTGGATATAGGTTCCATTTGGAGTTTATTCTATCAAATTCATTTTCTATACTTTCGAAGAAAGATGGTAACTATTGTGGTTCAAAAATTTATGTAGTGTTACCTAATGGGGCTATTTATAGTTTCCGTAAAGATATCTAGGTGGCAAAGGTATGACCCATCCTTATCATGAGGGGAGATGGGTTTTAGATATATGGCGCGCAGCTAAAGCTTGCTTGAGTCGCACGGCATAGGCCGTTCCTGTGAATGGTAGGGCATTGATGAGTGTGATGAGGTATGGCTAGAGCAGCATGGTGTTGTCCTTGGCTGTTGTTGGCCAACAAGTAAAGCATGGCACGGTGGCGTTACAATGTACGGCCACATAGGTGGGCGTGGGCACACACATGGATGCGGTTGTGGGCGAGGCCGAGCTCGATGAGAGGCCGCATCATATATTTAGCGAGGTTGGCTTGGCGGGTGCTGAGGTCGGGGCGCGTCGGCGAATATAAGGGGTGCCCCGAGCTCGGTCGGAGCGCATCGGCGAACATAAGGGGCGCTTCGAGCTCGGCCGGGGCGCGTCGGCGAATAGACCTGTGGTCGAAGGAGTTCTTGGGCTTGTAGCAGACACAACAGGGCGTTTCAAGCTTGAGCTCGGGCTCGGGACGTCATTATAAGTATCAGAAGAGATTGTCGCAGGTCGTAGCAGCGGAGAGGTCCGGCCGAGGTCAATTGAACCTTCGGCGGAGTCCGAGATCGAGCTGGTTCTGAGCACGACCGATGTCCTGTCTGGTCAGTGTTGTGGTCTGCCCAACTAGGATGGGACGATCCCTTGCCCTGAGCAGAATACTCCATTTTGCCCCCCATCAGTAACAACTACTTGATTATATCATAGCATGTAAAGATTCATGATGTTAGTAAAGGTAAAAGTGTCTAAAATGGTTGGCTATAAAGAATATTTCCACACGAGAGATCCTTCAGAAGAAAGAGTGGAACCTTAGAATTCTCTCCCTCTCTCCCTCGTTCTCTCTTATGTTCCCATCCTACGCCTAGGATTTTAAGGCATTGAAATCTTGAGGAGGTCTCAACCTCTTCTCTAATGAATAGTGGTGACAACAACAATGCAGCGATGTCGAAGAACTTCAGCGATGCAGCTAGTAAGGTGAGGAAGCGATACATGGTAAACTTCCATATCTTCTCTATTTATAATGATAGAAAAGCAAAGAGAGTAAAGGGGCAAGGAGTACAATGGGAGAAGGAGAGTGTTCTACAATAGTGCAAGGCCAATGAACCTAAGTAGTGACCACAAATTTCCTAAGAGAGTGTGTCAAGTCTAGATGAGTGATGCGGATCAAAATTTGTGATTGCCCTCTATACTTTTATTATAGTGGATCTCTCACACGGACAGTGTAGTCCTGATTTTGAATGAACGATATTAAATCTTAATTACTTTTCTTATTTTATTTGCATTAGTTTTTATTATTTAGCTTGCCACGCTCCTGAACCCGAGTTTGTGAGTTAAAGGACGCGGCAACCGCCGCATACTCATAAAAAATTCTTCCTACAAGCATGCAAGACATCTCATCATGATATCATAAACAAATAGAGGAGTAAATTTAAATACAGTAAGCCCTAATTCAATTAACTACCAAATTGAATTGACAAATAATATTTCAAAGTCTTACATCAACTAAACTTTAAATAATAACTCGATAAAAAGATTATAATAACATTAAATCTAAACAATGTAGATATTGTTGAATTTCACTTCTAGTCTCACTTCTAAAGTCGGACCCATATCTAGAACTAAGTATTTGCTTCCGTAAAAAAAAGAAGAAATAATGAGCTCGACAGCCCAATAAGTAATGAATACCTAAACTAGATATTTCATGTAAAATATGAATACAAATTACAATGAATCAATGTTGACCCTAAAAGGTTGATTTTGATGATGCAAAATAATTAGGTAAAAGGATCACTAATCTATTGCCTTGAGCATGCTTAATTGATTTCAGAAAGTCAAGAAAAAAGCCCTCAGTAAATTTCTATTGAAGATCATCTATCTGAATCTCTACACTAAGAAATATAACTCCAAAAAGGCCTTGAAGCAATCCTTGGAAGCTCACATCCAAGTACAACGAATTTTGTTCTAAACTATCTCAAGAATCAACCCTGATTTAACCCTGACAGACTGTCACTAACTAATACACTTTTATGAGTCAACTCCAGCAGATCACGAGTCAACTCCAGAACAATCTCAGAAGATAAACAAAAAGCCATTAAATTCATCATATTAGCAAGTCGCCCCATGAAGAACATGAGCTGACTCCAATCTAACACGAGTTGACTACTAAATGGCCATAGAGAAAAGAAAGAAAGTTAAAAATTTCATCACATTGGTGAGTCGACCCATAGAAAACTTGAGCCGACTCTAGTCGAGCAAGAGTTAACCCTAGAAATAAGTGAGTAGATCTCTGAATGGCCATAGTAGAAAGACAAAAAGTAGTAAAATTCAGTCCGTTAAAGAGTCAAATCTTAAATATATCAAGTTGACTTTTGTCACCAGACGAGTCAAACCCCTAAACTAAAAAAACCGACTCTATAACCATTGCAGAAAAAAATACTAAGTGCAGCAAAAATAACAGCAAGTTTAAGTCAACTCCTGAAGATCACGAGTCGACTCCTGAAAATTAGGAGTCGGCCCTTAAAAATGTCGAGTCGACCCCTCTACACCTGACAATAGTAATGGCTAGTTTTTCTGTAAATCAGAATGATTTTTTTTTTATCTCACAACGGCTCTTTCAACCTATCTATCGGTTAGAAGAGTGTTCCAACCACTTTCAAATGGTATAAATATATAGAAATACCAAAACATACAGATGAGAGAAAGAGAAAGAAGGAGAAGTGCAAAATGAAATCAACAAGAATAAGAGCAAAAAAGAGATCACAAAAAGAAGAGAGTTTCAAAGAGAAAAATACTCAAGAGTATTTACTGAGAAATGAAAGATCATATCCTCTTTAACTAAGAGTTGGTGATGTGCATTCAAGATCAATCAAATCCAACCAACTGAGTCAAGCTCCATTTATTGCTTTGTATTTATTATTTAGGAGCTATATTTTGTTATGTTTACACATTACTTTCTATACTCTATTGTGATAAGGTTCAGGAACTAAAATTTGGGGATTGGTCCATCCAAATCGTGAATTAGATTATGTTGACCTTGGGGATAGGCTCGATATTGGTTTTTCTTGATTACGTATAAAAATCAATTGGATTGATTGTGAGCTCGGATAAAACAATCAGACTATAATCTAAAAAAATTATAGCAAAATTTTTTAAGAAGGGTGTCTCAGAGAGTGGACTTAGATATACAGTTGGCCCCAAACTACTATAAATTTGTGTGTTTATATTTCTTGATTTATTTGCATTAATTTTTAGCATATTTACTTATTAGTTAGTTGCTGAATTTAATATTCACTTATCAAATTTTTATTTTGCTGTATTTTATTTAAGTTTTTGAAAAGCCCAATTCACTCTCCTCTTGGGCAACATAGCTGGGCAACAAGTGGTATAAGAGCCTGATACTCAAGCCTCTCATTGACCTAACCATCAAAGAATCAAAAATCTATGGTAAGCCCAATTGAAACTTCTTTTGTCGAGGGATGGTCCAAAAACTGACCTTTACTTTTTAATGGCATAAACTATACCTATTAGAAAGCACGTATGTGCATCTTTGTTCAGGCACTAGACTATGACATGTACAATATCATATTTAATGATCCTTACACACCTATAAAAATTATTGATGGTGTGTCTCCTCCTAAACCCGAAGGAGAATAGGATGAGTTTGATAAAAAGATAGCACAGCTAAATATTAAGGTCATGAATGTTCTTTATTGCTCACTAGATCCTAATGAGCTTAATCATATATCAACTTATTATTTTTGTTGACCCTAAAGGGTTGATTTTGATGATACAAAACATTTGGGCAAAAAGATGACTAATCTATTGTCTTGAGTTTGGTTGATTATTTTTAGAAAGCCAAACAAAGCTTTTAGTAACTCTCCAATGAAGATCATCTATTTGAAGCTCTACATCAAGAAGCTAAATTCCAAAAAGGTCATAAAACAATACTTGGAAGCTCACATGAAGATCCAAAAAAGTTGTTCTAAGCCATCTCAAGAGTCGACCCTAAGCTTGAGTTGACCTTGGCACACTATCGCTAACTGATATGCCTTCACAAGCTGACTCTAGTAGATCACGAGTCGACCCCAGAATAGTTTCAGAAAAAAGATAGAAAGTTGTGGAAGTGATCGCATTGGCAAGTAGATCTATGAAGTACACGAGCTGATTTTAGTCTAACAAGAGTCAACCCTAGAGACAAGTGAGTCGACCCATGAATAGGCATAGAAAAAAGACAGAGAGTTGAAAAATTCATTGCATTGGCGAGTCGATCCATGAAAAATAGGAACTAGCTCTAGTCAAACAAGAGTCGACCACAGAAAATAATGAGTCGACCCTTAAATGGCTACAGTAGAAAGATATAGAGTAGTAAAACTTAACCCCAAAAAATAAGGAGTCGACTCTTGTCACCATTCGAGTCGACCCTTGAACTGAGAAAGCTGACTCCACAATGGTCATAGAAGAAAGACAAAACGCAACAAAAGTAGAAGCAAGCTCGAGTCGATCTCTAAAGATCACGAGTCGACTCCTAGAGATCATGAGTTAACCTTTGAAGATGTCGAGACGACCCTTTTACGCCTGACAATAATAACAACTAGTTTTCTGAGTCAAAATGGTTGTTCCAATCTCTTCCAAATGGTATAATGCATGAGAACACCAAAGAATAAGAGGAGCTCAAGCGGTACAAAAAGAATGTACTAGAGCAAGAAAGAGAAAGCAAAAGAAGAGAGCTTCGAAGGGAAAATCATTCAAGAGCATTTACTATGAGCTGAACGATCATATCTTCTATAGCTAAGAGTTGGTGAAGTATATTCAAGATTAATTAGAGCCAACTAGCAGAGTCAAGCTCTATTTATTTTTTTGTATTTTTTGTTTAGGAGTTATAGTTTACTGTGCCTGCACTTAATTCTTTCTATGCTCTATTATAACAAGTTTCAAAGAATGAAACTTGAGAAAAAGTGCATCCAAATCTGGAATTGGATTGTGTTGATCTTAGAAAAGGCTTGAAAAAAGTTTTAGTTGATTGTTAGAAAATTCAACTAGGTTGATTGTGAGTCCGAGAAAAATTACTTACCTTACACGAACAACGAGCAGGCAATTCAACTAATCCTGAAATCCTCCTTCATAAGCTAATATCCAAAATTGGATTATTATTTTATTAAAATTTAATCATGATTAATTTAAGAATAAAAATGCTAAGTTTCGATACCCTCATAGGTCTGACTATGCAGAAGTGTCTAACACTCCGGTCGGTTCGATCAAAGCGAAGTGCATCTGATCATGTTTACACTAGGGTATAGGTGGTTCAATAGAAATTAGGGGTGACTGATTCTAATAATGTTTGGCAAAGGCTAGGAGGACTGGCATGCCACCAAACAACCCTAGCTCCGGATCTTTCACCCGAGCTGATGAAACAGTCAGTGAGAGATGTCCTTACTAGATCTACTCAATGAATAACCGATGTGGGACTAAACATACACCTGCATGGGTCCTCACAACTCCTCTCATCCAAATCCATTCTTGTGCTGTGGCGTAGAGAACTGCCCTTCCAACAAGGGAGCATGAAGAAGATCCATTTGTTATATGATTGCCCTGCATTCTAGAGTGTCACATCCTGATCCCCAAAGCAAAGAAGCACAAGGCATCCAACCAGTTGGCCTCTGTGACAAAAGGCTACTACTTCAAACGGTAAAGATGCCTACGTTTAGAAATTTTCTGGCCGAACATGTTAGGTGAAAGGCACCTTTTGAAATTCGTTTCTTGCTAAATGTTTTTGGCACTTGCATAATTGTGTCACCTTAACCAATCGCCGGCAAGATATAATTAGGATTTCAAATGAGGCTAGCCTTTCATGAGCGCATTTTACTTGTTCTATCAGCAAGGTCCCATCTTCGTTTTCATTTTTTGGATGATGGTGGGAGTGACAAATTCTAGGACCAAAGCTCCTTACTCTCTTGGGCAAATACTAATTAGAGTAGTGCCAACCAACTTACAGAGAAGTCCACTAATTAGCTCGTTATTAATTTGCTTCATATCATTTTATTATTATTTTATCATTGGCCTATCACAAAATATCAATATCTAAATGTTAAGTAGTTTTGAAGTAAATCCATATTCATGTGCTTTCCTTAGTAATAGATTAACAATTTCAAGCCTACCAAGGAAGGTGAGTTCAGATTATTATCTCTACTTCGCATTTAAAGTAGAGAGGTTTAGTGCAATCATCCACCATTCATGAAGTGCGGAATCCCTAGGTATGACAATGGATAAGGTATGGATCGATAGCCTATTATTCCTACATGCCCCCTAATTCCTTTGAGGTGAGATGGGTAGAGTTCGATAGGACGGTCGGTTCGATGGATCAGACCAGATAAAGCTACAAATTTTTTTTTACATATAAATCCTTTTTCTGGCCTCGAAGATAAGGAGACTTGTGAAGACTTACACATTTTGGGTCAAATTCGGAGGGGGTTTTACTATTACTTGCACCTGCCCGGATCCGCTACACATTGCATAAAATCCACCCAATTACAGTCTAGCAGGATCAAGTACCCGATGAGGTGGAATAAATTGCCATCCCAAGAATAACGACATGCCTACCTAATTACTTGTTGTATGCTACAATACACATTCAATCAACCATCATTCTACAATACACAGATTCTAGTAACAGTACCTCTATCCGTCACCACTGACCCACCTATCTAACCTTCTATAAGAAATGTGCTTTTTCCTTCTGATAGCTAGAAAGTCCTATCTAACCTTGGCACCTTATCTTCTCGAGTCAATGTTCCTCACAATTAATCCAAAAACATTTTTATGGACGCATATCTTCCATTGAGTTTTAATTCGATATATGGTTAGCACTCAATCACAATTATATGCGGAATCGACCTAGGATAAAAACGAGCCGATTCGTTAGATTTTGAACTATGGGTGGGACGTAGTATGAGCTAGGTCTCTGGATCTGGTTTCAAATAGTAGTTCACAGCCTACTAGCTAACTGCCAATTGGAACGCCAACCATGTAACATTCTTATACGGGGCTTCCTGAACCGGGGGCCACATTTATTGAAACATTTTTGAGTCCCAAGTGGTCCAAGTTACAGTAGAACATTGTCGGAAGCTGATAGATTGTACTAGTTCCAAATGGTCATTTATGAACACTTTGGTATAGCGTGGTCTCTTTATGCACTCATTTGGTATTGGTGACGATAGTCTTTCTACGGGAATGGAAGACCTTTAGGGGGGGGGGGGGGGGGGGTTTAGTCCCACATCGGCTAGTAGCAGGAAGGTTCCGTGCCTTAAATGGGGGGTGGAAATTCCTTCCTCTCGAGGGCCCTTTTGTGGGACAAAACCGTGAGGAGGGCTCCGGGTACGCTCGACCCCCAAAGCGGACAATACCTCGGGAGGAACGCCTGCTGGGGGGCTATGTTGTGGGGGGGGGGGAGGGGGCCTTGAATTTAGTCCCACATCGGCTAGTAGCGGGAAGGTTCCGTGCCTTAAATGGGGGGTGGAAATCCTTTCCTCTCGAGGGCCCTTTTGTGGGACAAAACCGTGAGGAGGGCTCCGGATACGCTCGACCCCCAAAGCGGACAATACCTCGGGAGGAACGCGGTCCTCTTTCTCTGCTAGCTTAATGTGGGCTAGGCTGTTGTGTGAGGCTCCGGCAGAATGCCGTCCCCGCAACAGGTGGTTTGAGGAATCGTTGGGTATGTTAGAGGATGCACCAAACCTAAATGGTAGAGACTACCCTAAGGATATGGTGATCCTCAACCTTGTTCCATTTATGAATTGACCTTGCCTAAAAATTTCACATAAGCCTACCCCCACTCTAATGGTTCAATGTTGCACATTAACTACCAGATCTTTGTACTTAAAGGAAGACAGACAAATCAGTGGATATGACCACCATGATCAACGCCTTAGACTTGCTAAAATGTTCGAAGCATATTCGCGAATTTGGCATTCTTAGACACTAATTTCACATTCAAGATTTGAAGCTGTGTTGATTTTGTAATTTTAATTTTATTGACAGAAAGGGATGTTGGCATTCTGTTTTCTATTATTATTAATGTCAAAATACTAGGGACGATGGCACCTCAAATCTCCCCTTCCAAGGTTTTGGGTAAAGAGTACAAATCCTCTCCGATGCGGTTTGTACCATAGTATTCTATGTAATGCTCGATTGCCGCCTCAAGAGATGGATAGCAAATAAGATAGACTTATGTATTACACACAATATATTTTGTTTGATAACCGTCCTTCTTCTGATGATGGCCATTGAGTGTTGTACAACACTCTACGGTGCAAACAGTGCACCATGAAGGATCCCAGTCATTAGAATTTTGATTTCTCAATCAAAAAGCTCTAGGCCTCTTTTAGTCTGATTGATTGGTCAATTTGTGTGTCTTTTGCGAGATCTGTGGTCTCTTTCTTTATTGCTCATTAAAAGGGAAAGTTTCGTTTCTTTGTTGTCATGTCCTAGTTAAAAAACCTGTAGTTTCTGTTGGTACTCATACACCTATTTGGATTACCAATTGCAATTTCCCTTTATAACTCCTTTCGCTCTCCAACCACCTAGAAGGATTGGGCAAAAGCAGGCAAAAGGAAGGCAGAGAATGGCTTGAGTTCCCAAAAGTCATCCTTTTACCTATACCTGGTTTAATTGGGCTTGTCATCTTGTAGGTTACCAAAAACAAGAGAAGAAAATGACTTGTGGACAATCATACAATAAGCTTGTTGATCACTGTGAACTGTGTGGACTATAAAGTTTGGAAGCGGTTTAGAAGCGGTCACATAGAAAAGCGGGCGGTGGTTGCCTTATTTATATTATATACGTATACACAATGAAGAGTATTAATATTTAATGATACTAAAGCATCGGAATTGTTAGAAAAATTCCAAATGGATTTAGTGATGAAATTGTAATTAGGACTTTAAGAGGCCGAAAAACGATGAAGAAAATCGGGTTCATTCCTATTTCATGTTTGGTTTAGATGGTCGATGCAAGTGTCCTGCATCATTCAATGAAGCTTTGAATAGAATGCTCTGTTTGGAAGTGTTGGGACAGACACCAATCAAAAGATATGAGACAATCCAAAGAGCACTTGATCACAATCAAATTTGTAAGCCTACTTGGGAATTCAGCATTTATTTATAAGAACTGAATTATTTTCAATGAATAGTTGCAACTCCATAAAATATAATTGATAATTTTTTTCTTATATAGAGTTATTATATATGTGAAAATATGTATGGATGAAGCTGACAAGTTTACCATTAATTTTTTTTAAGAAAAAAGAAATATTCATAAGGATAGTTTGATTTGTAGAGTGCATAAATTTAAATAAAACCACAAAACTGAGATCAATTCTATAGTAAGGAAGTAAAATTAAGAGTTTAAATAGTTAAATAATTTACTAGGTGTTTAAAATAATTAAATTTGATAAGCCTTATATGTCCTTGATAATAAATTAACGTGGCACCATTACATTTGTAATAGAATAGCGATATATCATAAAATACTATACTTGTATGCTTGACTCCGTTTATATGAAAAAAAAAAAAAAACCTTGATCTTTTTTTTATTTCCACTAGGTTATCATTGTGCCACGAACCTACTGTCCTTTTGGATAAAACTTCTGACAACATCTATGCAACTTTTTGGAAAGCTCAACATTATAATATGTACAACAATGTCAAGTTTTTCAAAGAGAAGGTTTGATAATGCTTCTTATGGTGACGTTTTGAACATGTGCATCACATGAATACAGATCATACCTGTACAGTATCATATGCAATTAAATGATGATCCTTATCATGTCGAACAGGTTAATTAGTAAGGTTGTAACCTAAATCTATCCCTCTAATAGTAGTTCCAGCAGCAATTTGGCTCCCTACTTCTATGTGGATGGCTTTCGAAACTAAAAGCTCAGGTCAGGCAACGTTTATTCCACATAGTTAATCCCTCAAAAGAAAGTGCTTCAAGAGATGGAGGGATCTTACAAGCCAAGCATATATATTGAAAAACCAATGGGATTGCAGATTGGGTGGCTTCTTATGTACTTTATCACTCCGACAGTACCCTGTGGGTTGGAGATGGAGAGTTGCTTCTGCCATTCTGAGGTATCTTATTTTTTAACTTTATTGGATGTATCCGTACTCGTCAGGTATAATCCATCCGTCCTAGCTAAAAAAAAGAAAACAAAGAAAGGAAGAGGAAGTGTTTCAAATGGTAGCTTTGCATCAATTAATGCAGAAAAAACGAGCTACATTTGCCGTAAGGTGGAACTTTCAAACAATTATTTCAATCAGAAATAAAGCCATATAAGTTTTGGCTCATTTACAAGCTCATCAAACTTTCGGACATGTCTGCTATTATACTTAAAGTGATATTCACTTTGGGGGTATAAAGTCAGTGTCTTTTCCATTACATCAAATCGAATCTGTTTCCCAATTGTTTCAGTAGGAAATATTCTATTCTTAAGAGTGCACGAATAGAAGGACACTTTATTCTGCCAAAACCCTAGCACTTTTGAGCCTTTCGGCTGATGGGGTTGTACTATCGTTCGCAGAAAAAATAAGATTCTTCTTCCTTCGCATGACTCTACGGTTGGATCATACCACAGTTGCTTTGAGATCCATGCAGAGTAGATATATGAAGAAGTTTGGGGTGTTTGAAGATCCATATAAAAAATAATCCAACTGGTATTGCGAAAGAAGATCAGTCATTCTTTCATACGAAAGATGCAACTAGAATCCTATCTGGTGAGCTTGCCTCTGGTGAACAAAAGGCTGAATGGAGGCATAAATCAAATGAAAGAAAACCACAGCTCTAAACCCACTTGCAAAAGGTTAGTGGTTGCCGAGAGAGAATGGGAAATGGGTGGCGAGGACAGGGAATGGGATAAAGTGAGAGTGGTATATAACGCTACGTCTCTCTCTCTCATTCATTCTCATGAGAACCCATCCGTCCAAAGCTGGTCTTAAGGTGATGATGGCATGTCTGTTGAGCTCAAACTGCTCGGATTTGAGAACGAAGAACGCGAGAGAGAGGTGGTGTGATTTCGAAGAAAGGAATGAGACCAACGGAGAGAGAGATTCCCGGGACTCACGTGAGACGTAGATCATGTCGTCACGTAACCGAGGCTGATGGTATAAGGAATAAATAAATATTATAAGATTAATTGCGACAGGATAAATGAAGTCCAGGAAACAATTTTTATAATTTTATAGTAGAACATGGCATGATAATAACATTACAAATTTATCAACATGGACCTGTAATTAGAGAATGCCATGCATCTTGTGACCAATAAACATTCATTTCAAAGAACATTTGACCCCCTCACTTTGCATGTCTTTTGAAACTATCAAAATGTTGCTAACATTCCTGGTGTGCCCCAAAGAAGGCATCCCAGATCACTTCTCAATTCACCCACTAATGTGAGAGTTTGTTTCCTTTTATAGTATCTCGGCATCATGATCTTGGTCCAAGTCCGGGTCCGGTATGACATGTATATAAAGAACCGAGTCTCGGATTCAAGTACAGGATTTAAGTGTTCATGCAGCTAATAGACTTGTTTTAGAATATAATTTTATTGGCATAAGTCTAGATCTCGTGATTCATTTTAGCATTTGAGGCTAGCAGTAATCAAGATTTTCCCAAGCAGTGTCCACGTGGACCACAAATGAAGTTAATTTTAAAAAAAAATGTTTTAATTTCAGATGTAGAATCAAATAAGTAATGTACCAAAGCAGGTCTACCCAAATTACTTGTATCCTCGGCTGCTTCAAAAACTTGCATGGATTTGTTTTGTTGTTCAACTCATCCCTCCGTTTTGTCTCACCTCCCATGCATGTAGCTCAATTACATTTCTGAATTCAGATGGAATACAAGCATCCATTTGCATGGGTAGCCATGACATTAATTAGAACTAGTTTATTGTAAATTAACGTTCTATTATGACCTTTTACTAAGGAAAATCTTGGAGAAAATTTCTGGGATCCAAGATGTTTCGTGGAAGCACCCTATGCTTTTCAGAGTATCATCACTTTTGTGATTTGGATGGCCCTTTTCGAGGCATTCTTTTTGAAACCTTGTGATTGATAGACCCTACGTGCACATCTCATAGGTGGTGCATTTTCTCTGTTCCACGTCTCCCAAAGCATCAAGGCTTTAAGGTCTCATTTGCCTTTCCATAAAGAAGCTCTCTCTTTTCCACTCCCAAATTAGACAACCTAAATGTGAAAGCCTATGCCTTCTTGGCCGGCCCAAGCTTGGCCCAAAAGGAGCTGACTGCATGACCAGCTGAGCAAGAATCCTAACAAGAGTCTTCCTCCTCTCTGGCGATTTTGGCCAGGAATAGAGATCCTAAGGTTGCGAGGACCCTAGGGCTCCTTTATAAGAGGGAGCCCCCACCCTCCAAAGCTCTCCACGTTGAGCAATTTCTCCTTCTTCTCTCTCTTTCTTTCTTCTTTTTTCCCATTGAGGTTTGTAGTGGCTATCATTGTGCTAGCTAGAAATTGAGGTCGCCAACACCTCAGAGCTAAGGTAACGCCTTAGCCTTCTTTCTCTCTCCTTATTCTTCTTCCCATGACCCAAAATCACGGTCGTCGGCCGAGAAATCAGCCGCAAATCGACCGGAAAAAAAGAAGATCTCCTCTTTTGCTTCTTTTTCCTTCTTTTCGGCCACCGACGCTATCGATTCTTGATGGGGAGGCCTTAGTTGAGTTGCCTGGCCTCCTTACCTTCTTTTCCAGTAGAGCTAGCCATGGCTGCCGGTGAGCGGCCAACAGCTAAAATTTAAGGAAAGGCTCTAGTTCCCCTGTTCTGAGGCCTTTTTTTTTCTTGGACTTTCTTGCCGATCAGCCACTGCAGCCAGCCGACTAGGCGACTAGCACCACTGGCCACCGACCATGTCTCCTAGCACGACCTCTAACGATCCCAACTTTTCTTTCCTCTTTCTCCCTTTAGATTCTCTCTAGTTTCTCTCTCCTATTTCTCTTCTCTTTTTTCTCTCTCTTCTTAATTTTCTCTCTCTAAACAAATTTATGAACTATAGTGTAGTGTTCCAACCATTATTTCTATGGACAGAAGATGATCCTCAAAAAAAGGCTCTAAACCTCCCTAGTGCCCTAGCTGCCTACCGGACTGATCATCCCGGCCTTGTTGAGTATCCCTATAACCACCATTGATGAATCTTATGGAACGATTTTGGCTCTGGTTGAGTCTTTGCCCCATGATTTATCGAGTGAATTATTTAGACCTGACCCACCCGGAACAACTGTATGTCTGGTCAAGTCTTCTCTTATTATTTTTAATTCTATAAAAGTCATCACATAGAAATTAATTTTATTTTTAATATTTTTAAATAGGATTAGCAAATTTGCCTGGTGACATTTGATGGTCTATGGTGGAAGAGGTAAGTAGATCATGCACTCCTTATTATTTTTAAAATTATCATATTTTCTATGCTTATGGTTTGCTAGTGAAGATATAATATTTTTTTAAAAATTGTGAATCAACATATGTATTATAAAAATAATACTTTATTATGAAAAATAGTTCAATGAATATTTTTAATAAAAATATATTTGCTATGAAATAAGAATATGATCATGCTATTTAGTATTTTTTATCTATTTATGTGTATATTTTAAGAAAAAGATATGCGTATTCTACAGGCTCTCAGATAGTTATGTATGAGCTCCTAGAATTGAAAAAGATCGACATCCAAAACTAGCATTCATATAAAACATATCTCTGCTGGTGGGTATAAAGTTGGCAAACGAAACATGAATATTTATTAGGGCTAGAAATGGGCTCGAGCCGGGCCGACTTTGGGTCGGGCTTCAGGCTTGGCCCAAAAAAATTCAAACTAAATTTGAGCTTAAGTGTAGAGCTCCTTTATTTTTTGGGCAGGCTCGAGTATATCATTGACCTGAGCCCGAGCCTGAGCTTGAGCCTGAACAAGGCCCGAAACAAAGCCCCAATTTAGACCCAAATCAATTTATTTTTGTATGTTGTTATTTAGAGAGAATAATAAAGAAGTAAAGAAATAATGTATTATGTATCATTTACTTGTGTTATGGAGAGAACCTAATTTTTATTAAGCTCATTTACTTATGAAGCAATATTATGAAAATTGAACTTCAATCAGATTCCAGCCATACCTATTTTTGGCCCAAATAAGTAATTGTGTGGCGCAATCAAGTTCGGGCCGAGTTTGGGTAGGGCATGGCCCAGCCCAACCTGACCCAACCCACTTCCAGCTCTCATCTTTGTCGATTGAGAAATATGACCCTATTATAAGTATAAAGTGACTGTAGCATGAATATCTAAGCAATATTTTGAACTATAATATGGCTAAATAGAAAAATAATGATTTACAATTGTTTTTGCAATATAAACTTGGAACTGTGTTTATGAAAGATGAATGATTTGTTCATTATGATTTGCTTTATAACTTTCTTTAATATATTGTGCTATGAAATGCCTTATTTTTGAAATAACTATTATTTTTTTTAAATGCTGTATCAATATGAAAAAGCTTATGCTTGATCTGGTGAGATAGCGTAAGATTTACTTACTGAAATGTGTCGCTCACATATCTTTTTTTTTATTTTTCTATCTCTAAATGAATAGAGTCAGTGGGAATGAAGGATGGTCCAGGCTTAGAGTTTGCACTAGCAAGCTTGGAGATTTTGTAGAAAAAATTTAGTATTTTAATTGACTATAAATTCATAGTTAAATTTTCTGAATTCCGGAGATTATGGGTTTTGGTATTTATATCATAATGATTTCACTCAAAAGAAGAAAAACAGCCATAATGATTTCCCCAATAATGATAGAGAAAAATCATATAATGGATAAAAAGGTGAATAGGGGAAGTAGAAGAAACTTGTATTCGCTAGGCTACCCCTTGCAATAAATTAAACCCAAGATGTCATTTCTACATATTATCATGTCTCATCATTTACAAAAACACAACCTAAAATATACCACTGTGAAACAGCTTGGGAAATATTTTCTAAAGTTTGATCCTAGAGTCGCTTTCATATCAAGAAGGAACCATTGGGCTCTAGCTGTATTTGCATTTATACATGCCTATGTTCTATCAATGTACAGTGTAGCATTGAGCGCCACCGAAAAGGTATATAGCTACCACGCGATCTTCGTATTCCTCGCTAATAATTCACTGATATATTGTTGCACATCAACTATTATTCAAACAGTTCTTAATTTGAAAGTTCTCTTCTTTCATTTTGTAGTGAAGTCTAGGGCCTCATGGATGTTAGTTGGCTTAATTCTAGTGCATCATATTGTACTATGTTCTTTTAGAAACAAGGTAAGGAGATTTTCCTTTTGAATGATAGATTCCATAACCATGTCAAGATTGAAAGGGCCCGAAGTCTAAAATTTTCATTTGATTATTATACCCCTTTTTTGTCATTGCAGAGAAAAAAGAATTTATAAGCCAAGCCTCAACTCGCTTCATAGATTTCTTGTTTTCTCCAAAAACAACAGATACAATCCTAATTTTCTTGGGAAGTGGTATGGTATTATCATGATTTTATTACTACGAAATCTAGGATTCTAAGCAAGCAGAGGTACTCAGTACAAAGGTGGTGAAGAGAGGCTCTTTTCCTTGCTCCTTTTCTCGCAAATTTTACTGTTCCTTGCATGTAAGTGTGGCCATGCCTGAACAAAATTTACACCGTATTGTCACCTTTCCTTACTGTCCTTCGCCCCAAAATGTCCAACCATTGAGAGGAAGCCACAAAAGCAAAAGAATTCAAGCAGAATGCCGTGTCCATGAATCCAGCATTCCAAAACCTACAAGAAGAAAACGAGCATGATGTTGCGAGGAATCAAGGATAATTCTAGGTTGTCCATGGACTTTGTTAATGGATACAAGTAAGTGACCTCTAGCTAGAAGAACCATGGCGTTCTCGCACCTTAAGGTGAACATAAGCTTGTGGGTCCCAAACACTTATTGGTCATGGTCCGATTCGATTTAGTGGATCAAGATACAAGAAAATTTGCTACATTGCGACCATCTGAAGATTAAGGGACAAAGCCAATAAATATGAAAACATTGATTCTTAGAGACCAAACAAAAGGAGACTACAAATATTCTACATTCACTTCACTGTGGCTGATGGTGGCTGACCACAGGTACGGACCATGACAGGCCCACAGACATACGTGTTGTCGCTTCACTTAATTGTATCTAGCACTGGTGCAATTTGATTTGGATTGCTTGTTTTTGTTTTTTTTTTTTTCTAGAGAAATTGGGGGGAGGACAAGCCCACCCGTGCGTAGCAGCCCCTACTGGGCCCCCACCCCGCCAGGAGAATGTTCGATTCGAGTAAAAATGACCGTGTGTTGGGCACCCCGGCCAGTTTTACTCATACTCTTCCCACCCATGGGCCCGGTTCGGTTATCCTTCTAGGCTCCGGCACGAATACCACGTATGAGTACGTCACACCTGACACCACCGAGGCTACTAGCAGAGCGATACGCCTTTTCAGACTCCGTGTCCGAGCAAGGAGCATCCGGTCTCCATAATTTAATCGATGCCCGTGCGTTTCAAACTCGGAACCACTTGGTTGGAAGTAAGGCCACGCTCCCACTAGGCTACCACCTCAGTAGCATTTGGATTGCTTGTTTAAGTAACAATCTGGTGGGGACCTAATTTGGATTGTTTAAGTCACTGTAATAATTTTTTTTCCTTGATGAAAAATAAGAATGTTACTTCGTATGTGGATCTTTGAAGAGTTGCTTCTAACGAAAAAGGGACCTAGTTGGCTAATAATAATTTGTGTTTTCATTTCTTTGTGACAATTGCATGTGTTGATACGAAGCACTTAATTGAGACTGGATTTTTTGGATATATGCCCTTGTGGAATTATCTTTTCCATCTTTACTTAGAAAATATATATTGTGTAGATACCCTTAACATTAGAATTTATTCGCATGTGCACCCATGCGATTAAATCTAGTTCCATAATATCCAAATTTATCTATTTACCTTAGAGAATGATCTAAATATGCCTTCACAACAATATCCAAACAAAAGTTTTGAAAGACTACTACAAGCACAATACATATGGTTTTATCTAAAAAATATGGACCAAACACAAATAGGATGGCTTTAAAGTTTCTTCCATGCAATAATACCCATCTAATTAATAATATATTATCGTATAATGAATAAATATAATTTGATAGTTTTTGTATATATATAAATATATTTATATATATATATCCTTGTAAATATGGTTTATTATATATTTTCTCTCTGAACAGCACTATTTACATATATACTTCTCAAACCATCCAGTATTAGCAACGATGCCATCCCATTAGATTTTTGGATTGATGGCATTAGTAAGCAACCATTTTGAGCATAAAATCACACTAGTATCATTTTGTGTCAATGTTCTTGACGAATTCAATATTCGGTTTGTACTATAAAGAGTTACATTTGTGTTTAACTTTTTAAAGATGCCAACAAAAATATTGGAAGAGAGGCACCATTGCAATAAGATGATGATTTAAGTGGTACATATATACAAATAGTAATTTTCAAAATTAAATATATAATGAATCATATTTGTAAGGGTATATGCAAAAATCTCAGATAATTATAATAATATAATGACATATATTTAGTTCATCATATCTGACAGGTTATTTATCTAACCAAATACAATATATAAAAAGAACTCTAGGTGATTGATTACTATCCAATGTTCATGGATGTTCAAGTGTTTCATGTGCAAAGGAAACAAGAGGAGAAAAAAAAACGTTCATTGATTGGGGCTCTTTAAGGTGTTAGACACTCAATTACTTACTATCCTTCTTTTTCATTTTGTTTTGACTCTAAAAAATGATAAAAAATTTCATAACCATTCATATTATTATTTTAATCGATTTTTAATTTCAATTAAAATTGAAACTAAATCTGTGATCATGTAAGAGGAAATAATCAACCAAAGAAAATAAACTATAAAGTTGAATTTCAACCAAATCTAGTTGATATACAATTTCCGACCATTCTTATAATTTCTTAAAAGCCAAATACTAAATAGTAAGCAAAACTTTGATGAAATAACAAACCAATGTCATATAATCAAAAGAAATAGGATCCTGATGAGTCCAAGTGGAGGTAAAACCGAAAGAATCTAAAGATATAGAAAAAAGTTTCTAAAATCCAAACAAACATAGGAATTTTAGAACCCAAATAAATGAGAAAATATTAAGAAAAATATATAGACTTATCACAAGTTCTTTCCCTTGATCTCTTTCTTTGCAAGAGTATCTATTCACTATTCTTTAACAATAAAAAAAATATATCCACTACTTTTTAAGGAAAATTATAATGAGGTGGATGTATCATTGCCATCCATGCTTCCCACTTTCACTCACATGCATCCGACGTGCTAAATACCAGTATTATATTAATTCAAGTGGTATTGGGGCACAAAAAGCCCTCTAAAGCCATCTAGTAATTAAAAAAAATTGCTTGTGTATTTTTTTAAAGATATCTTTGTATAGTACATGTTAGATCATTTTAAAACTTTGAAGGGTATTAGTGTGAGAGTGAACTTTAAAAATTTTATGTTAAATAGTACTTTCCTATATCATTAGGCTAGACTTTAACTACAAGAGTGAGTGCATATACAATTCTTCTACTCTCCTTCGAGAATGATTGACATGCCAATCCTGCTAATTCAAAAATCAAAGATGAATGTTATAAAGTGAGGATCAACTTGATTGATCATGCTCCTAAAATCTAACAAAAAATTAAAATCATGTATTTTGAAATCCTCCTATTCAAACATCAAGTGGGAACAAATATCAAGGGTTTTAATAGTGCCACACTGTCATGCTCCAAACCCGCTACTCGAGCTAGGCATGTGGCAAAAGGCTTCAAAACTTATAAAAAATCTCAACAATACAAGGAAGAGATATGATATGTAAATGTTATTCCATAAATAAGATAAATAAATTTTAACAATAATAGATCTAGATAACATGAGTCATCCAATTGCATATTATAGAAATTCAAATTAGTATTAGAGATATTTTAACTACTCTACCTCTCACCATGTTTCTGCCTGCAATATGGTGCATCATAATGTTATTTTGCTGCCCATGATGTAGCGAACTATAATGTCCCATTCCCGCCATCATGAGGCAAACTATAGTGCCCCATTCTTGTCTATCATGAGGCGAACCATAGTGTCAAATTTCTGGTCGTGATAAGAAAATCCATAATAACATGGCTAATTTAGAGCTCATATCCACCATTTAGTCATGTCATCAACCATTCTTGCTTATACTAGTTGGGGGAAAAAACTATCATTCATGGCATTATCAATATAAGAACACTATAATTTTAAGAAGAGCATAATAATATTCAAAGTTCCCAAAATATAATTTCATACCTAGAATTATCATCCCACCGCAACACCTTAATTTAGGACTATTCATAAGAATTCACAACTAAGACCAAATGATAAACATTCACAATCCAAACCACATTAGAAACATTCACAACCAAGACCAATTCATAAGCTATTGACAAACAAGGCCATTCAATATTAATTATAATATACATACACATATCACATGTTTGAGTATTTATACAAGAAATAAACAACAGAGGTTCTTACCTCTCATAGATAGTAGTACCCTTTCAAAGTGTGTCAATCAATCCAAATGTATAACCTAACACATCCACTTCAGTTAATATTAATATTTAACGTAATTATAGAAATTAGTTATTCTCATAAAAATTGGAGGACCAACTTGACTAAAGATTAACATAATAAACCACACCACAAGTGTAAACAATTTAATAAACCCTTTTACTAATTTTTGCAACTCTTTAATCTCAAAATTTGGTGTTCCAAAACAATCCTAACCCTAGGGTTCCCGGTCCTAACCCTAATCCATGTTATATGCTTAACTAAAGGAGTAAAATGCTGAGATTTTTACCTCTATTAGAGGATTAGGGTGTGAAACCTTTTGCTAATCTTCTTGCTTGGATGGTCTTTCCCCTACACAAAATTAAGCTAATCAAAAATAGAGACAAATAAATAATTAAAGAATGTGGAGGGATTAAGTGTGAAAGATTATCCTAGAGGAAGACAGTTTAGGAGAAGAAGAGGAAAGGGGACGACTATTAGGAATCTAGAGTTCTTAGAGGAAAAGAGAGGGAGAGAGAGAGTGTGTGTGTGTGGCTAGTGTCTAAGTAGGAGTGTCTAGTGCCAAGATGGTGGTGGCACTCGAGAAGAGGCCTGCAAGCTATTGCGCAAGGAAGGCAACAATAGGGAAACACAAGGAAAAAGGAAGAGGGAATCACCAAAGAAAGAAAGAAGGAGATAGGGGTTTCGGCTCACCGAGTGTTGCATGGTAGCCAAAACAAGTCAGGTTAGTTAGAGGTGGTACTCGTTCCACTAGGGTAGCACATAGGGACTAATAGAAAAGAGAAAGAGGGGATGGTGAGGTTCGACGAGATAACTAGCGACAAGGTCCAACAAAGAGATGGAGGGGACTCGCAAGAACCAAGCCAGCAACAGGGTGGTGATGGAGGAAGAAGAGAGAAATAAGGATGATAAGGGAAAAGATAGGTCGGAAACTAGTGTTTTAGCATTTTGCTGAGCAACAAGGTTAAACAAGGAGATTGGAGGAAATGAGTCAAAAGATAGGGGCAATTGAGAGTGGGGAAGCCAAAGAGGTTCGAAAAAGAGGATATAGTAGTTGAAGGGAATCGAGGAGGAAGAATAGATGAGGAGAGCAGGATTAGGGCTTAGGCTGTCGAGCCCTAGCTTACACATGCCCAGCCCCCTAGGCTTGTTCAGTCTAACATAACTAGGTCCGTCCTCACATCATCCTCTCTATAGAAGAATTTCATCCTTGAAATTGACATACATAGCTGGACCTTCGAAATGCCTACAATGCTCCCATTTTCTCCATACAATGCCTTTCTTAAACTTCACTTTCAGCAAAGATCGTCTTTCTCTCTCTCTCTCTACACATGCATGCATGTCAGGATGTAGTATAGATGTGCATCTCAAACAAAGGTTAAGACAAAATCCGCTTGGTTGATATGGAAATGCAAGAAAAAATTCTATATAGTAGAGCTTGTTCGGCATTACTTTTATATCTTATTTTTTAGTTTTAAAAAGAGAATCATAGAAATTGAGACCAGAAACATAATTGGTGCTATTGGTTTTTATTTTTTATTTTTCAAAAATAATTTTTATTATTTTTAAAAATTGAAAATAAGAGACTTTTACATTCACTATTTTCAAAAATAAGAAACTTATATCTTTTACCACCGTTACTGCTTACTATTTCCACTATCACCACCACCTCCATTCTACCGTTGTTGCCATTATTGTCTCCACCATTGTTCTCACCGCCTTCATCTCAATCACCACTATCGTCATCAATGTCACCAATATTATTTTGACCACCTCGTACTATTGTTACCATCACCACCACCTCTGTAACTACCATCGCCACCTCTACCATCTTTGCCACAATTACTACTGCCACCATGACCATGATCTCTGCTAGCATCCTATCACACTACCACCATTATTGTCACCACTACCACATTGTCAATGCTTCTACTTCTACCTTCATTGCTAATACACCATGTCACTATATTACTAGTATCTCCATCGTAGTTGCTGCCACCACTAATACTATCATCTCCATTATATCAGCCACCAGTAACATCACCTCAGATCCTATTATCATGTTTATGTTTTTTAAAATCATTAGATATACTAATTGTGCTTATATTTTTATAAACTTTCAAAAATAAACTAAAAATAAAATTTTAATTTTTTTAATCTTTAGATATAGAAAAATAAAATTGATACCTAACGATAAGGGTTTACAAGGAATGGCCATAGTCCATAAGTTTTTGCACCTCTTATTTTTCATATTTCTTTTCTCATATTTCTTTTCTTATTTCCGGTGTTTAATGAGGCAACCCTTTTGTCATGGTGATGAAATACTTGAAGGATGGAAGATGAGAATAATTTATAAAGGACGAGCATTTGTCTTATCAAACCTTCCAAATGGGACCAAGGGAGGTGGGAAAAAGAAGTAAGGAATATCATCTCCACAACCTCCCATCCTTTCAACCAATTACCAAATCACATGTTTGCTAAGTGACTAGACCTTGCCTCACACTAGGGATGGCAGTCATATCAAGTGGAATCAGATATGAATCAAGTTTGATACAAGATAGATCAAAAATTTATCAAACTGAACTCTTAGTAAAACATATTTAAAATTAGATCCAAATCCAACCATTTTATCGTACACATATTTTAATACAATTTGTAAAAGAAAATAAAGAAGCAAACATTAGAAACAGCAGTACCAAAGTAAGTTGGCTTTTTTTTTAGCTTTAGAAGTAGGTTGGCTTTAACCGAACTTTTCCTCTTAGAGGAGAAACTTGGCAATTCTTACAGTAATATAACGTAGCCCAAGATGGACCTCCTACCAAGAAAGGCTTAAAAGGAGGACGGGCATTGAAGGCTTGTCAGATTTCAACAGGGAATTTTTCTTTTTCCCCCATTTCTTCCATTATTATTACTCTGTCACAGAGAACAAGAAAAACTAGACAGACATCAATACCGATGTAGTGAGAGAAAAAGAGTGAGTTGAAATGATTTTGTAATCCATTGCTTTATGATTGATTTGCTGTGTTCTCCTTCCTTTTTCGTTTCTTCTACTGACATGAAGGAAGTCATGATGGCCATATGATGGGCAGAACCTCGAATCCCCTTTTCTTTTGTTTTTTTTCCTTTTTTTTTTTGAGAGAGATCTCATTTTTTTACTAAAAAAAATCATTTTTTCTCCTTGTTCAATTTTGTAATCTATTTCTTTTCTGAAGAGGTGACGAAGTGGGCCCACGGGCACAAGAATTCTTAGTTCTGTGTTTTCACATCCTAGGGTACCATTTTTGCTTACTGACCCTTTGTGTTCAATAGAGAAACAGTGCTGTGGTCACCCACGAAATGACCAAGTCCATGAACTAATATGTTGGGCCTCGTGTTTTATATAAATTCTCCTGCCACATGCAGCTGCCCGGAACCAGAGTGTTATTGGCCAGGCCGGACCTGGCCAGCCCGGCATTGACAGTGGGAGGGAGGAATGAGAAGCTCTTTAATGTGACGCATGCTTGCTTACCAGCTTCTTCTTGTTATTATTGCTTAGAAAGTGAAGACCACACACCTGAAAGTCTATGGGCATATTATGGCTCAAATTAGGTTGAACATTATGCCATTTTAATCAATATTTGTTGTTATTAGTACAAATTTATTATATTACTCCCCTTTATAAAAGTTCAATCTCCTAACCTAGGATTCCAAGTTACTATAAAGTCATAACAACTAACAAAGAATCATTGTTTTTCACCTGGAAGTCCCCACTCCCAGTTTCCTCAAGATCAATTTCGACGGTTGCGTTCTGCAGGGCGGTGTGAGGAGAGGTGTGGGCTTTGTGGTTAGAAGCTCAGACTCCAGGATGATTGCTGCTGGAGGCTGCCAGTTGTTTGATACCTCGGTGCCCGGGGCAGAGCTAAGAGGGGCCTGGGCTAGACTGTGTTATGTGCGGCATGCTCTGCAGGCTAGGATGTCCTTTTGGAGGGCGACTCTGCAACGATCATCGAATGGATTCTGTGGATTTCAGGAAGGGGGGGTCGGCGACTACCACCCGCTGCTGAGAGATATTCGGATCATGGTTCGTGATGGGCTGGCCATTCAGGCTAAGCATGTATTTCGGGAAGCTAACGCTGCTGCTAATTGGGTGGCTTCATTTGTAGCTCGCCACTTAGGGGTACACCTTTGGGTGGACGAGGCGGAGTTGCCCAGTGCTCTTTGAGATGTGTGACTTTTTGATTTTCTTGGTTGTATCCGTACACGATTTGTACGATACTCCTGTTTTCAGCAACAACAAAAAAAAATATCATTCACTTTTTAAGATTATTACCTCTAATTAAAGTTCAATTAAAATTGGTGTTGTAACATTTGAATCTCACACTAAAAAAGATAACATAGCTGATGTTTAGGCGCTTACTCATTGAGCTTCTTATTAGCTGCTTGCTTGTATCGTGTGGCACAATAGGGGGAACTCCAGCAAGGAAGTCCCGCTGCGGTCATTAGAGTTTTTTATGTGAGATTATTGTCTTTCTATTGCACTAATCAAGTCCAATGGAGCTGGCTGGTATGTTCCAAGTGCAAGATAGATTTTGGGGTAACGAGAAGGGGAGGCTAGGAGGTTTACTGTAGTAGTCTAGAATGAAAGCATCTTCATGTATTACACCTTAAAGGTGGTGATATATTTTCCAAGTAGTGCAAGCTTTAGAGCTACCTACCCGAAGATTAAGTAAACATGTACAATATTAATAAAACTTGAGCCTAGAATTTTGAAAGCAAAAATTGAATTTTAAATCTAAAGGCTATGGATCTGGATGTTAAGAAAGAAACTAGAAGAGAAATATTTGGTATCTCCTCTATACTAAAAGAGTGTTGCTGTTTTCAAGGTTCCACCAACTGGTGCACTGAAGATGCTCCACGATTAAAAACTCTGCCAACTAGCCATGTCGTTGTTCCTCAAAATCTACTAGGGTCATGTAGAAGCCACCATATAAAAGCGAACACCAGAGTATATCCCATAAAAGAGAAGCTTTATTAATTTTTTGATGATGGAAACTAAACACTAGAGGGAGTATTTATAGAATTTGGAGACACTTATGAAGGTAGGGATGTTTAGGTATCTTAGAGTTTGAAAAGAATAAGAAAAAAAAACTCCTAAACTAACTAAACTAAGGTTTTGTTTGGGATTGTTGGTGGTAGTAGAGCATTTGAAGCTTTTGGAAGTAAAGCTTGTAGAAAGTAAAACTTTTACAAAAAACTGTTTGTTATTTGGTAACTATATTCCTAAAGTATCGTCATATAATATCATAATAATATAATATAATATAATATAGTAATATTATATTATATTATAGTTATAGTACAATGATATGATATGATATAATATAAGATATAATTATGAGATTTACTTGTGGGTATTTTGTTCTCTACAAAAATTATCCTAAAGCCAAAATAGCTTTCTGATATATACCATAAAATACTTTTAAGGAGAAGCTTCAAAATGGGGTAGATCTTTTTAGTTTTTTCGGCAAAGACAAAATAGCTTTCAGATTTTTTAATAAAGTCCATTGCACCGTCTAAAACTGCTTTTAAAGGGACAAAAAGTTTTTTCTATATATTCAAAAACTTTGCCAAATGGGGCCTAAGTTATCTTTCCACTCTTAGCCTTCGAGAAGAAAATCTGGTTCTAATGATGACCTATCTACAGTCGTTTGCCTTCTGATGTCAGTCTGATGATCCAACAATGATTAGGGCTACCATCATTTCTCTAAAACTTATAGTCATCTACGAATAAGGGATGAAACCTTTTGATGGTGCGCAACTATTGTCGAAAGCCTTCTAATGGTGGCTAGCACACTTTTTGTTGAATTTTGATGGTGCACTATTTACAATCAATAGATTCTTAGGCGTTGATGATTTATTTTTAGGTCTAGCTTGACCTCAACTTCCATCAGATGCACTATTGTGAAATAGAGAGGTGCATATTTCAAATTGTACAAACAGCTACCAATAGGAGCATGGGATCATATATACAGATGTTATACCTAGGTCCATTTTTGAGAATATATCAGGTTATTATTATAAATTTTATAATAATATTCATCCTACTTACTATCATAATCATCATTAACAACAACAGTGATGACAACAATGATGACGACAACAATGACGATGATGTGAATTTAATTAACTTCTATACCAGGTTCTTATTGGTTAAGGCATAGCTTTAGTTTGGAAAATGGACCAATTTGAAATTGGGCCAGGGGTGAGCTAGTAGACTACAAGTCATGGGATGTTTGATTTTTTTTTTTTGCAGAAGATGATTTTAACAATCAAACAATTCAACCAACTTGCCATAATTTTATACTAAAGTTAAACCTAATGCACCCAAATTTTTGCTTGGTTCAATTCAAGCTCTTTTTCAATGACACTATCCATTAGGGCCTAAGATATGTTGAATTGACTAATGTGGCCGAAGTTGGTCTGCAGGAAAAGCCTATAGTGGGGTTTCAGGTTTTTGCCTGTTCCAGCATGTGTTCTAATGAATATGAGATATAACTAACAACAAAACTATTTGCTTACAAGAAGAAGAAAAAGAAAACCTAACAACAAGACCATGAGCATGTAGCTACTTCTCTTAATTGCCAGAGTAAAATATACGTGTTAAACATCTGTCCTATTGTAAGTGCCGGTGCATATTGCCGTGAGCATGCAGCAACAAGTTACCATCAAGTTGAATCCGAGAGAGAGAGAGAGAGAGAGAGAGAGAGGATATTAGATAAGGAGAGGACAAGAATTAGTTTGTCCGCTCTCTCTGATATCCTCAAGTTGTTCAAGATTCAATCAACCGGGTATGTGGTGGTCGCTCCCAGCTGAGCAAAAGAATTAATTAGTTTGTGGACATGCAGACTTACATACTTAATGAGTTGCTTGTGAATAGGAGATCGAAGGGGCCACGATACTGTTGAGGACTATTCACCAACAGTCTTATGGGAGGGGCTATGTGATTTTTGGCTTTGGCTCTTAATGTCTCTCGTTCTTTATTACTCTCTCTCTCTCTCCCTCTCCGTCACCTTTCACCTGTCATTGTCCATTATAATATATATATATATATATGAGAGGGGAATGTACAAAGAAAGGGCAGACCAAGGACTCTAGAATGAAAGCGACTCCACGTATGAAAAGGGGACATATTTCCCTTTATCAAAGTATGCAGAACTGTTGGAACACGAGTGACAACTTAAATGTCTGACTGGCTTTCTGTATGGTTCTTTGCATGGGTGAATAGGAAAACTAAATGGGAGGACCACATTTGAAAGCTATATCTCTTTATACGAGTTGTACAAGTTATGGGGGATCTAAGAACTGACCTCTCCTCCGAAATACAACTACTTAAACCAGATAAAAACGATTTTAACTTTTTTACTGGAATACGTAAGTGCCATGAAACATTCTAGTGAATGATAGAACGGTTATTTAGGTTAAGCACCTGAGAGACACCTCTTGTGGTTAAGCTAAACCTCCTTCTAGAATTAGAAATTTGGAACAGGTCATGAATGTCCGTATCTAACTAGGTTTTTATTTAGATTATGATTTTAGATCATAACCCAAACTATAGCAACTAAGGTTTTTCAGTACCATTGCAATACCCACTTTAAATTCTCATTTTAGGATCCACATCGACACTCCTAAACTTCTAATCTACTCTACAATCAAGATCTTATAACTAACTAGATAAAGTACCATAGGAGATGCATTTGACTTTTAGGATCAATCGCTCGTTAACATTTGGTATAAAGCTTGATTTAGAGTGTTTAAAGATAGGTTATTACAAGTTGTATGACACAACTTAGAGAATGTTGTACTTGATCCCTAACTCTCGACTCAGCTTAACTCGATTGAGTCGATCTAGCAGCAACACGTCGGTTAGGGATTTCAATTGTCCAGCCAAGCAGCACAATTTATGCCTTACCAAACTCGGGAGAACAATGCACATGCTTGTAATGGCAAGGCATGACCTCTAGGAGGATCTTAAGTCAGCTACTGCAAGTGAGCCATCCAACAAGGACAGATAGGAATGCCTGAAACCCTTGCCCCTTTCTCTTTTCTTGCTATGTTAGACCCGACCCGACCCAACAATCCTTCTCCATATTTTTCATCTATTTTATGCCCTTAATTTTACTCAAAATAACATTGATAAAATGCTCGAGTCCATGCAAGCAATTGGTTTAATAAAATTGGTTGGAAAGCCTTTAGAGACTTTGATTCGATCTAAAAGATAAAATACCCCTTCTACCAACTCCTCTCTTTTGTATTCTCTTTCTTTTAACTCAAAATATCGCTCATATATGGATACCTGCACTCTAATTGAGGGTGGTTCGATTACCCTGCGTAAAATTATATCCACTAGAAAAGCAGGACCCTTTTTGTTCCGTTTAGTAGGCTGCGTCAAAATGAAGGCATCCTTGTGGTCGCAAAGCAACAAGAAGCATCACGAGTCCCTTCAAAGTATGCAGCGAAAAGATGAAACGTTCACATCTTTCCTCAAACTGATCACATGAGAGAGGGAGATATTTCAATTCAGCCCCCTTGTTCTTTGATTGATATGTCTCTTTTGTGGTTGTATTCCATCTGGCCGCATTCATGCTGACTGATGGGCCTTCCCTGAAGAGACAGGCTTTCAGTGTTCAAAGCATTGTCATGATCCACAGCACGTACTTGTTCTCTGAAATTATTGTGCTCCAGCTCTAATGAACAGCTGCCTACATCAAGTCTTCGTTGCTTTGGATCACATTCCTATAGTTGGAATCCAGGTCTTGCAACAATAGCAAAATTAGCTTTATATATTCTGTTCTGCTTAACAAAATTTGTGAAAACTACAAATTTCACCACCTTTTCCTGTCTAGTTTTCCCTTCAAAAGATTACTGTAATTTGCCTGATCATAATACTCTAACCTTTTATGAACATATCATGTGAATATTCCAATCTCTATTCCTAGAATTTACCCATTCACGAGTACTAGAAGGCATTTGCTGCCCTATAAAAGATATATTGTCGAAGTCGTTGCTTCTCTCCGGAACCGTGTTGGAGCTCTCTGTGGATCTGGAATTAAGTTCTACATATCCAACCAAGAAATTCTAGTAGTTCCTAGTTAAGAGGTCATATTTACGTTCTTCTATAAAGATGAGGTTGAAGGCGAGAGGGAAAAGCTCTCCGTCAAAAGCACTAAGAAATCCCACTTAATCTTGCAGCTCCATTTTAGGAAGTAATGTACTGGAAAACAAACAAATATGCAAAAGAAGAATATGTTACATGAAAGGAACCATCTAACAACCATCGTCAATGCTTTTCCGGATAAGCAATTTATTCATATTCAAGTGAAAATGTCATATGACCTACGTAGTCTGTCTTTGTTAAGCATCTATCATTTCTTGGATATAATTTTGTTTGGAGTCTAAGTTAAATGAAGAATTTACTCTAGGATTATATCATCAATTAAATGTTAGATAGTTAAACCCTTTGGTGAAAGTCCAACCAAAAGTTTAATATAGTAGGTGTATAGGCTCATGTATATGAGATCACTACCTTGGAACCCTAGAATATCCGATGTAGGACTATTCCTTAATGCTTGTCTTACGTGCAGGGTTGTTGATTAGCTAACATAGGAAACTTAGTTTGCTAGAGGTCACAAGTTTAGATCACCTCTATGGTACTTATTTAATTAACTTATCTCGCTCCCACTTTGCTATAAATCTAGTATCCACTTAGTTTGATCCTATTCTTATCAACTTAACTATTTTGATGCTAACTGATCAATTAAACACTTTTCTCTTTTTTTCACTTTTCCAATCATGGCATGCCATACTGGCTCGAATCGGATGGTATAAAGCATTCCGTACCATACCGATACGAGTGGCGTACCAACACTCAATACGCCAAAAAAACTTCATACCGTACTGTACTAATATTGTGCTAGTGTGGCACCGGTACAGAGTCCAGTATCGAGACGGTAAATCTTACTTCCAATACTTCTAAAGAGTATATACTTGATTGATTTGAAACATTTTTTATGAAAATACTTAATTGAACTGCAATGATGAGTTGGGCCATTTTATGTTGCCATGGTTTTGTATTGCAGCTCTTTCAAGGCAAAACCCTTGTTTTCTTCTCTTCAATGAAGTTACCAACATCAAAAAGAGAATTAGCTAACCTCCACTTTGCTGAAATTCATTCACTATCGAGTAGTCTTCTTTCATTTTTTTTAATCATTCTACCAAGACTTTTAAAGAGTATATATTTGATTGAATTGAAACATTTTTCTTGAAAATACTGAATTGAACTGCTATGTTGACTAAGGCCATTTTAAGTTGCCATTGTTTTACAGTGTAGCATCTTTCATGGCAAAGCCCTTGTTTTCTTCCCTTCAGTGAAGTTGCCCACATCCAAAAAATGAATTAGTTAAACTCCACTTTGCTGAAAATCCAAACAAACATTTTAATGGCTTGCAACTGCAGCTTAGTTCACCATGGAGTACTCATCCTTGGATTTTTTTTTTTAATGTTTTTCTGAGATCTCTAATGCTCTTTTCTGTGCTAAGAGCCAGTTTATCCGTTGTTGAGCTTCTTCATTAATTAACTAATGCTTCTTCGTCTTGCTCCACTTAATTTAGTTAACCTTTTATTACATTTTTTCTCCTTAGTTTACATCATTGTTCCCTTCTAGAGTGTTTTGAGTTTTCATTTTCAGATACACTAATACCACAAAGGCATCAGCAAAACTTGGCACATTTAATATTACAACCTTTTTCGACCTTTTTCTAGATTTGTGAAGTCTGTTAAAATTCTCCTCTTGTCCAGTGTCCACCTCAGATGAACATATTGGTGTAGCTGGTGTGAAGCTTGACAGGAAAAACAAATAATTATACATAGCAGTTATTCATGTAACATCTCTACGAGGTGGCCGAAATATTGGTGGTATACTGCTCGTAAGCTCTTGTTTTGTGGGTTCAACGGGCTGCGCCAAAGACTGCAATGGACAGCCCAAATCCAGAAGCTGGATTTAAGCCCAAGGGCCCTTGACAAGCTTAACTGAGTAGAGCTCAGCCTAACCTAATCATCACAACAGCCCAAATCTACAGAAGGCCGCCAAAAAAAAAGAAAAAAAAAGTAAAATGTTGAAAACTCACTATTTTATTAGACATACTTTTAGCGTATTACGAATTTGTTTGTGTGCATTTGCCATTTATATTCCCCAAAAAAAGGCTAATCTATGAATATTTACAGAGACAAATTTTCTTAAAGCACTACAAAAGAGAGAAAACAAGAATATGACCATCTTTTGATATTCTAGCTGCTGCACTTTTCTGGACCTATTGGAAGGAGCACAACTCAAAATCTTTCTAAACTAATCAGCTTTATCCATATCGTTAAGATCCACTCTATCACTTCTCATTTTTCGGTATATGCTCTGTAATCGAAAGAAAATCCTATGTTTCTCTAAGGTTTGAAATAGTATTGGTAAGATATTGATTTAATCATTTTTTGGGGTCCTTTTGGCAGACCTCTGTGCTACTGGTATTTCAATACACACCATGCAACATGCTTTCTGAAATTGATAAAACAAATAGCAGATTCATAGTCTATCTATTCATCAATATTGAACAAGCGGGAAGTACCAAGTGGTCAGCACCAAGCCGATTCCCGGAACCCATCAGATTCCTCTCTTGACCAACCAAGATTGCTGCATTGAGGCAATTTTCTTATCCACTCGCCAATTTCATTTCTCCGGTGTCTCATTATGTTTATAAGGAGTAACACTTAATTCTCTATAATCTCTGTCCTCAAGTATTGTCCCACCCTCAACCTATCACTTGAGTCAGCTATGTGACATGACCATATGGCCACTAGCGCTTGGCCTTAGAGAACATGCATGACCTACAAGATGAACAAAATTCAAATAACACCAGAATTTTCAATCAAAAATATAATAACCATAATAATCCAATTAAATAATTTACTTTTATCAAATAGTAAAACATGTTTAACAACATAAATCAATTGTTCATCTAGTATCAGCGATAAGATAACTAATTATTCCATCGCTCAACAATCTTCTCCATTTATCCCTTACTATACATCTTCTGATTTTGGAAAAAAAAATAAAGACAAGATGATATGAGCTAACAACTCAGTAACATAATATTTTAAAGTAGGATTTAAGCGTACCAAGGGAATGCTAAATTAAAATAACACTCTACAAACATAATATTGATCTTGCAAGAAACTTTATTTTTCATCAAATCTCAAAGAATATATATATATATATATATATATATATATATATATATTCAAAAAATTATTTTTTATAAACTGATACCAAACACAATATCAAACTATGGCCACGTAAGCCGGTGGCGCAGATCAGATAACAGATGTAACAGATATAGGGTACACTAGGTGCTCGATATTATATAACAAATATCACTATTTCAATCTCCAGAAGCTTAGTATCAAAACTAGTTTTTCAAATTATAAGACAATAGGGTCAATGAACAATCCCTATTAACGAGACTAGATCATAGTCATACTGAGAATATATATATATATATATATATATATATATATATATATATATGTATGAGAAAAGAGCATATTGAGAATACAGAAATTTTACAGTGGTTCAGAGAAATCCGCTCCTACGTCCATTCTCTAATACTTCTCTTGGAAATTTCACTATGTAATCCTCAAGATTACATAGTCAGCCAACTTCCAGTATGGTCCAACCTTTTCACAAAAGTTTCCTCTCTGAATTTTCCGAACAACACTAGCTAATTTGATAGGCATTAGCCAAGCCTTACCCACGAGATCCCTCTCTGGATCTCGCAAGATACATCATAGTTAAACACTTTTTACGACACTAGAAACCTCTTAGAGGTTAGTTATAGCCAATGAAGTTCTAAATAATTGTTTCTCTTGTGGAAGAGAGCAGTGACCTGTAGTTAATGCTTGCCCCTCTTATTGACTTTTAGCACTGAAAGTATTTTTATGCTCTCTTAACTTTTACTTATTTTCTTGTTTTCTTCTCTTATTTGTCTTTTCTCTTAAAGTTGAGGAAGATTCATATTTAAACTGGAGAGCTCGGGATCACCGCTTGTAGCCATTGGAGGTCTCTGACCACTCATTAATACAGCCATCACCATGTGACCATTTCTGCCATTGGGCTCGCTAGAGAGGGCTCTTCCTATTCCTTCCCATGATGGGATGGCTCCTAGCTATCAGGAGTTTTTTTTTATGTTTGAATTTTGAAAAACTGGGAATGACTCTTGAGAATCTGTGGTGTTGACTCTTTAGGTTGGTCAAGTTGCTCAATCCCAAGTAAACGACTCCTAGTAATCTAGAGATGACGTTTGATTCTTTGCTTAAATGACTCATCTTTGCTTAAGACGACTCCTGATTTGCTTGAGACAACTCCTGGTCGTTTAGAAATTTGCTCAGTTCTTAGGTGTCGACTCCTAATCCTCTGGGATGACTCTTCAAGTATTGTCAATTGGCTAATCAAACTGGAGACAGCTCTCAATATTTTGGAAATGACTCGTGTCCTTTGTAGGTCAACTTTTCAGCATGGGAGACAACTTTTGTTCTGCAGCTCTTCCTTTTGAGAGGACTCTTTAAGTATGCCGGTCAACTCTAAACTCTAGGTTTTGAAAAAACTAATCAAGCTGAGTGCATACATGCATACCACCAACCCACTTTTCTCAAACCCTGATTTGGACTCTATGGATTTAAGCAACAGGATTTTTCTTTCATATATCCGATGTGGGACTAAAAAAGAAATATGTTATAAAACTTTTAAACTAATTAAAATTTCAGAGATAAGGTTGGTTTTATTTTTAAAATTTAAATAATTTCAAATTAAAACTCCAACACTTCCATCTTTATAGTTCATGGTAGCGTGTCCGAATCCAAAATGGAAACAAATTTAAAAACAGAGATAATTCAAGTAATAGGCGAAGATTTCAGGGAAGATGCTACGCCATTGCTCCCACGAGAGGAAGATGAGCTGCGAGCAATTAGCGTGGCATCAAAGGAACCTGCCATGTGAGCTCCACCTCATGCAAAACACGTGGTGGTCTTTTATTGGCTGGGTGATAAGGGCTCCAGAGGAACTGCAGCCCATCATTTCCCTTTTCTCCGAAAACGATGTCTAAAAAAAAGCCAAATAGATGGCTAGAAGCAAAATATAAAGATTTTGGAGTACATTTATAGTATCCTCGTCTAAATTTATAAAATGCCATCCCCCCCCGCCAAACTCGCTTGTAAGGTAATTGCATCACCTTGGATGCTTCCAGGAAATGGCCTCTCCCTGGTTAGTACTTGTATCATTCCTCCATGATCGTTTCCCTCCCTTTGACTCCAAGTGACCAGAGCCATGGCTACCTCTCCATGCAGGCCCATCTCCCTGTTCCTCATCCTCTTTTGGGGCTCCACCATCCTCTTCCTCTCGTCGTCAGCGGAGCTCCAACGGTTCCCGCACCCGGCGAAGAGCGATGGCTCGCTGAGCATCTTGGCTGTCGGAGACTGGGGAAGAAGAGGGACTTATAACCAAACCCAAGTAGCATACCAGGTTGAGATATTTCCTTCCATATATGATTCATCTCTCCTTCTATCCTCCTTGTTCTCCTCTTGTTGATTTTAGCTTTTTGACGAGTTCTATGATTTGGAGTCGTCTTTCAAGTGAACTTTAGAGGGTGAGGGATGGATGTTTGTTTCTAGGGAGGCGAGGCAGTGGCTTCTGATGGTAGTTTTGAGGAAGTCGGGCTTTCATTCAGTCGCCAACTTTATGAGCCGCCAACCTCGCTTCTTGTCTTGTGCAGCACAAATGGCCTTTTGGGGGATAATGTCCTTTTTCCTTGCAATATTATTTCCTGATATATTTTTTTCAATGTCTTGTCAAAATTAATCTTATAATGGATTTTTTTTAGGAGAATTTCTCACACCTTGTCAGTATTTTGCTGCTTCTTTGATTTATAATTAATTGCTCTAGTATATATGCACAAAAAGTGTGAGTCTATCTATGTCTGAGATTAGCTGACTCATGTTAAATGTATTCCCATGTTTGTTTATCCTGTTTTATTGAATTCTAGATTTTTCAATTACTTAAAGGTGGAATGGTTTCTTTTAAATATTATTATGTTTTATATAATCATCACTTCACAAATTAACTAGGGCAGGATTCTGGACTTTTTTTTTTTGTTTGTCAATATGACTATCAGTTGCTCAAGAAACAAATGAAAATTGTAATTTTCTTTGTAGATAACAGACTTTTCAGGAATTTCTCCTTAGTTGTTTATGTACAATATTTTCAATTTTATTTCTTTTATAAATCGGCTATCCTAAATAATCATAGGAGCAAACTTGAGCAATTTGGTTTGATGTAAACAGATGGGAAGGATTGGGGAGGAGCTTGATATAGACTTTGTGATTTCTGTTGGCGATAATTTTTACGAGAGCGGGTTGACAGGTGTCAATGACATAGCATTCATTGAATCATTTACCAATATATACACTGCCAAGAGCTTACAGAAGCAATGGTATAGTGGTAAGTTTATTAAAAGATGATTTCCAATAGAAAGATGTAATTTTTCCTAACTATGATTAATGCTTTCTTTAACTATGATTCTCTAGTTTTGGGAAATCATGACTATAGGGGTAACGCAGTGGCACAATTGGACCCCGTACTTCAAATATTGGATAGCCGATGGCTTTGCATGAGATCCTTCATGGTTGATGCAGGTAAAGAATTTCTTTATTAGGCTTCCTAAACAGAGATTCTCATTTATGTGAGACACTATAACAAATACACAAACATGTCTTTCCCCCTTTACTTCTAGAATTTGCACAGTTTTTCTTTGTGGATACTACTCCTTTTGTCGAGAAGTACTGGACACACCCAAAAGACAATCACTATGATTGGAGGGAAGTTGCTCCTCGGGAAGAATACATCAAAGGTGTCTTAAAGGTTGTAACATGAGTGCTTTCTATGATTTAATTGAACTCCACAAGTTGCTTAACGAACATTTAATTCATTCTGTTAATAGGATTTGAATTCTGCATTGAGAGAATCTCTGGCAACTTGGAAGATTGTCATTGGTCACCATACCATTCGAAGTGTAAGCGAGCATGGAGATACCATTGAGCTTGTGAAGTTGCTCCTCCCAATGCTTAAGGTAATTGAATTGTTATTTTCTAACCTTGTGCGACTATAATTATGGGTAGTATCCTTGTCATGGTTTATAGTGTTGTCAAGTAGCTTCTGATTTTAGATTTTGCAGGCTTATGGTGTTGATCTCTATATCAATGGGCATGACCATTGCCTTGAGCACATTAGTAGCACCGACAGGTAAACACTAAATGGCTCCTCAAGATTAATATAGGAAAACATGTCTCTTGAGTTTAATTGAGATATTATTGGATTCTTCTTGCAGTCCAATCCAATTTCTAACAAGTGGAGGAGGTTCGAAGGCATGGCGAGGAATCTTCACTCCAACCACTGAAAAACTGCAATTCTTCCATGATGGGCAGGGGTTCATTTCTTTGCGTTTAACAAAAACCGACGCCGAGATTGTCTTCTATGATGTGTTTGGTAGACTTTTGCAGAGATGGAACATGAACAAACTGCTACACACTTTCATGTAGGGAAGAACAGAATTACAGCTACTAGTTAAGACAGACATTAGGGACATTGGCTTGTGAAATTTGGGAGCCCATTTTGATGTGGTGTGTAATGGACGCTGCATTGAGATTGAATTGCAAAATCTAGTTCTGAGGGCAGAGTTGATTTGGAATGGGCAAAACAGCAGCACCTAAGGATCAGTCAGTGCCTATGTATTAATATTGCCATAGTCCTCTGATTTAGTCATCAACATGAGTAGTCTTTTGCTGCTTCTAGTGCAAAAATGCCCCAAAAATAAGTGCCTTTGCTTTCATCATGCAAGTGGAGGACATTTTTGATTGCTACTCATGATGAGGGTATAGCAGAAGCCATGACATAGTCGAATTTATGTATATATTAGGAAAAAAATAAAATGTCCTAGCTTGGCACTGCAAAGTTGATTTTTGGAGAAGAGAACAGTACTCACAATACTGTTAATAAGCTGACTTTTTCCCATTCTTGCAATATGATACTACAGGCATCTATTTTGGAGTGCATAATTCCCAATGAAAAATGAAATAAAGACTTGGTCGTATGTTCTGGTGCACTGCTGAGAATGCTTTGTTGGGGAAGAAAGGGGAGGGGGTGAGGGCTCTAATTCTATATGAACCACTAACTATTCCCACTAACCAAGATTACATGATAAAACTCAATATATTCATAATTCCATAATTCCATTGGAAGCAGGGTGCTACTTTTCCTCCATCAGCAATAAAAAAATAAATAAATCATGGAGCAAATCTAGATCCACTTCAATCGAATAAAGTATGATCGGTTCCTCCATAAATGTATGAAATAATACTAAAAAAAACAATGAAATCATGGAGAAAATCTATATCCACTTCACTTGAATAAAATTTAATCGGTTCCTCCGTAAATATATGAAATTGTACTACTAACCGTAGTGAATGGGGTATCATCACTTTGATAGAGTAATTACGAGGACAAGACTCATATCACAGTGTCTATCGAACTAGGAAAACCCATTCAACAATTCAAGCCTTGTAATACTTGATAAATCCATCGTAGTAACTTTTAGTTCTGTAAACCCACGTATGATCCACCAATTTATCAAACAAAGATCTAAAATCCTAGTGCAGGAGGATCAAAGAGCTCAGTGAAAACGCTTGTCATCTGAAAGGTTTATAGCAAACTTGGAATCAGAAGCCGGCAGAAAAGAAAAGCATAGGATAAGGACTGGTAGAAAAGAGCCATTTTAAACTAAACGCCAATCTAAGCTCAAGATTTAGCAGGTAACGGTGACAGTAGTTTTTCCTGTCATTCTCTTGTAATATGATGTGCTGTCTTTCGCTAGAATAGAAGAAAATCTACATTATTCTATTGATCCGTGTTTTTCTTTTCCCCCTCAAACAAACATTGTTTTATTGATCAGTTTAAAAGAAAAAAGATAAACTACTGCATGACTCTGACAATTATACTTGGGTTCTTTATGTGCGTGGGTTGTTAGTAGTCCCTAACATTTTCAATTCAAATAATGGAGTTGGCAAGATCTCCATCTACTTTCTGAGCTGGTTTATCAAATACACTGTTTAGCAAAGACAAACCAACCACAAAATCCTTGAACATATATTCTGTGGCATCAGCACTAGGCTGGAAATAATGTTTTAAATGGAATAGAAAGATTCCAACAACAGATACCCACATCCAATATCACTGTGAAGTACTTTAATAATCCTCCCAACTGACATTAGCTAAGGATGTGGGATCCATTCATTAAGGCCAGCGCATGAGGATCCTCATTGGTGATCCTCTCCAATCATCTCCAAACAAATGGATACTTCTCTCTCTTTCTTTCTGTTTTCTTTTTCTTTTTCTTTTTTCTGGTAGGTGAGGGATTTCTTCCAAACTACCGTCCACCCGATTTCATGAGAAATTTCTTAAGGTAAGATTTGGTGACCTAAATGGAATCACCAAGATATTTTTAGATCACTGGTGATCCTTATTTCGGGATGATCTGATCCCCAATAATTTAAAATCACTGTTTTTAGTATGCTATGTTTCAGTGATTAAAGCTTTCTAGGCTAACCAATTTGGTATTCCATGAGAACCCAATATCATTCACCATATAATATATTTAAAATCACTTTGAGAAAACACCTCCCAACAATTGAATTCAGATTCTATTACCAACTGGAGCACAACCAGTCTGGCCCATATCATGGGCTTAACATCTTGCACTAAAGTGTCTGTTAGATGTTACGAAACCATATAATATATTTTAACTTATATTTCCCAAAAAAAAGCATGCTTCGAAACAAAGAATAAGCTCATAAATGGATATATCTAAGCTAGCAGAAAGAGAGATCATTCCTATTTCAGTTCAAGGATTAGAAATAATTAGTTGATGGCTTCGTTCTTGATGCAAAAGAATGTAGCCATAACCATCAAGCCTTAATACAACTGTTTGGTGTTTGATGCAAAATAACCAATATAATATGATGGAGAGTGCCACTAAGAAGGACGTAAACTAAGTTATTTCATTTTCCAAAATGGATGGTAAATTAGCTCTAGTAGCTTGGATTTTAATGGTTAAGAAGATAGGTGAATGCAGAGGATTCATGCAGACACTACTACCAGCTTCCGTGAAATTCTTCAATATGTCCGGCATTCTGAATATTCTTTTATGTACCTAAATCTTATTTCGGGGAAAATAGATAGATTAGCTTGTCAAGTCAAAATTCGAACAACTTATCAATATAGCTTGCAGGCATGGATCCAATGATTGGGAGATGCCTAAAGAAATGATGAGAAAAAAGATCGTCTCCAACAAGCTATTTTGGAAGCTGAGAACTTAAAATTGAAAAGGAATTTTTCTCCAGCGATCAGCAGAAAGATCAAGAACTCCAAAAAAGATCTAAAAGGAATCAATGATGAGAAACAAAGTTAAAATGGCCGCGAACTGGAAAGCAGTGACATCAAAAAGGATGAAAAGAAATTTAAACAAAATGATACATATCATTTCAAGCACAAGATATGACTAGTGTTAGGATAAACAGCATCATCCATGTCATCATCCCATAGTTAGCAGGCCACCCAAAACAAGCCATTGAAACAGTTAATAGGATAGGTAAAATCAAAATAAATTGAACAAATACCTGCAGGGCAAACAATTTCTGAAGCGAATGATGTACAAGTAAAAGCTTCACCAGACCCAATTTAAAGCAGCATCATTGAACAAAAGCAAGATTAGTGTCAGAATAAACACTGACAGCCAAAAGTGTGGTTTCCCTGGAGATGTAAGCAGGCTATCCAAGACAAGTAAACTGCCTCCACAGTGCAGATAAAATCATGTCGAACAACCATCTGGTAGAAAAGGTATACTTATTGGAGAAAACGTATAAAAGGTTAAAGCCTTATCAAACCCAATCTGAAGCAGCATTATTAGCCACCCCTCAAATTACAAGGTTCACCATCGTCTGGACAACAATGCCAAAAGAAAGGGCCACTTGGATGTTTTTTCGGGGAACAGCACCAATAGTGGCATCGTTAACACCACTGTAAGATAAAACTGCAAAAGAAAGAAAAAAGAGCTAGCACCATCTCCATGCATGGGACGTCTGTTATCTTCATCTCACCTCCCAGCATAGCACAATTAGAAGCATTTCCTGTGCACGATTGATGGGCCAGACTCATCATACTCTGCCTTTGCAATCCACATCTGCCACAGACAAGAAGCCATCACCCACCAAAACAAGATATAAGAAATCAGAAATTTATGAAACATTCATGTTTCTCGGATCATATGACAGCCCCACAAATATAGTATCTTCAGTCAAATAATTGTGTTCACGTTATTGAGACAATGAACTAGAATTCATGTCTGTGTTTAGTGTATGCTGGCACAGAAGCTAAGATTATTAGTTTCAGTTAGTATTCACCTGTTGGAAAGTACTAAGGGATGCCAAGATGGAGCCTCCGATCCAAACACTGTACTTCCTTTCTGGGGGAGCCACCACTTTAATCTTCATGCTGCTAGGTGCTAGTGCAGTGATCTCCTTGCTCATCCTGTCAGCAATACCTGGGAACATGGTGGACCCACCACTCAAAACAATGTTGCCGTACAAATCCTTCCTTATATCTACATCACACTTCATGATGGAATTGTAGGTGGTCTCATGTATGCCTGCAGCTTCCATCCCAATCATTGATGGCTGGAAAAGAACCTCCGGGCAACGGAACCGTTCAGCACCAATGGTGATCACCTGCCCATCAGGCAGCTCATAGCTCTTCTCCACGGATGAGCTGGTCTTTGCCATCTCTAGCTCCTGCTCATAATCGAGAGCAATGTATGCTAGCTTCTCCTTCATGTCCCGTACAATTTCACGCTCAGCCGTGGTAGTAAAGGAGTAGCCACGCTCAGTCAGAATTTTCATGAGGGCATCAGTCAGGTCACGACCTGCCAGATCTAGACGAAGGATTGCATGCGGTAGTGCATATCCTTCATAGATAGGGACAGTGTGACTGACACCATCACCAGAGTCCAGCACAATACCTATAGAAGACCATCCAGAGAAGCACAAGGATGATGCATGCAGTTTATAATATTATAGCTGAAAAAAGTTAGCAATTCTACAATAAGCAAAGATTTGAATTATAAGATCATTTTTTTTGAGCAGGAATTGTAAGATCACATTCTGACATGCAAAATGCAAAGTTATTACCTTTTCAAATAACTTCTACAACAGAGATATCAGAAATAGTAGCTGTTGAACTACAAGATAAGCCAATCGATGCTCATTACCACATGAACAAAGTCAAAATAAATAACTTCTAAATTCGGAAATTCAAGTTTATAGCCATTGTAACTGTGTCATAAGACAATCAAGACTCATCTATCAAAATAGATCTAAAAAAAAATATTCATCTAGAACAGAACCCACATATTTTCCAGAAAATAGGTCAGTGTGTGGGACGGTTAAAAAGGTTTAGGGAAATTAAAATACTGAAAGAACCCTAACATGAAAAAATAAAAAGCAACAAAAGATACACATTTTGCATTAAGTAAACAAAAGAATATGCTAATAATGAAATGGCTACAATGAGGCAATGACTGATTTCACAACTTCCGAAAGTTGTATTCGCTCACTGCCACTTTCTCTGAAACTGTCAATAATCTGTGAAGCATTTCATAGCTCATCTAAATCCTCCAATTTGTTAATCAGAATTCTTCATTAAACTGAAGTTTTCATGGCATATGTACAATCTTGTATTTAATATGTTTTTTTCTATGGTATATAGATGAAAATATTATGCAGAAATCAAGAAATTGAACCATCAGATATTGATACAGAGAGGTACTGGACTTGCTCACCTGTTGTGCGACCACTAGCATAAAGAGACAGAACGGCCTGGATAGCCACATACATAGCTGGAGTGTTGAAGGTTTCAAACATGATTTGAGTCATCTTCTCACGATTGGCCTTGGGGTTGAGAGGTGCCTCAGTAAGAAGAACAGGGTGTTCCTCTGGGGCCACACGAAGCTCGTTGTAGAAAGTATGATGCCAGATCTTCTCCATGTCATCCCAGTTACTGACAATACCATGCTCAATAGGGTATTTCAGAGTTAAAATACCACGCTTGGATTGAGCCTCATCCCCAACGTATGCATCTTTTTGGCCCATACCAACCATCACACCAGTGTGACGCGGGCGGCCCACAATGCTAGGGAAAACAGCTCTTGGAGCATCATCTCCAGCAAATCCAGCCTTCAAAATAGTCAGAATAATAGCAATAAGATAAAAATCTATAATACTTTCATGCACCCAAACTACATATTTAAAAAAAAAAAAATAAGTGCGACGGAGTCCTAAAAACAGAACTAGTAACATAATTACAAAATGTAAAAAGTCAAGCTTCGATGTTAGTATTAAATATTTGGCAATTCATATTACACATGGTACAATATCATGAAGGATACTTCCCTACATAGTATTAGATAGACAGTAACAATGATTGGAATAGCTCAGGAAGAATAAACATCAAAAGCTTTAAGAAACAAATGAATCCAGAATGTATACCTTAACCATTCCAGTGCCATTATCACACACAAGAGGCTGAATATCCTCAGCATCTGCCATCTTTTATCTCTGAAAAAGAAAGGTACCAGTTTAAGATTCAGAGAAACATAAAATGAAAAGAGAAAATTTAAGTTGTGCAAGATAAAAGAAACTACAGGTGCAGCTAGATATCAAATGGTACAAAAACATCAGATATTGATTTTATCCAAATCTATAACCAGTCAGAGAAATTCTTTTGCAAGATAATGTTTTATTAAAATGTTGATTGATCAAAGTCAGCTGAAGGAGAAAAATTTCCAAAAGAAGATACAAATTTTACTTTTCACCGACTACTACGATAATGGATGTAAGGGACTACAATAATCAAATACATAAGATGCATCAGTATTCAGGTAAAAACCCAGGTGGTTGCATGTTTTGATCAACTATGGAATATGTTATCTCTAGCAATCTATGATATTCTTTGTTAATTTACACCACAAGCCCGTTTATACTAGTAGACTATCCAGTTTATGCAAACACACCAAAGTCAACATGACTTGACACAACATGCACGACTCATGCTTGGTTCAAAAAGGAGAACTTTTGAGGGACTAGAAAGACAATATACACCTGCACCAACACTCATGAAGAAATCCCTGCACCATAGTTGCCCTCTCAAGTCTCCTCAGATCCTTTTACATTTAATCCATTTTTTGGGGTTCATTTTAGTCAAAACTTGCCCAACTTAGCATGAAGTGCAGCAAGAGCATTTGAGTTAAGTAGTTTGTCATCTCTTGCCTAAACTCTAATTAATTCATAATTACATGATGAGTCATTTTCTGGTTATAAATTTTACTTTATAATTATCCAATTATGTTTACCATTCTCCTGTCATTGTCTTCCCCACATAATAAAATGTCGTAGTCAATGGTTACATCCTTAGCTAGCTCCCTTCCATTTGATATCTTGCTCAATCATAACAAAAATATCCATTTCATCATTATATCTGCAATCTTGGCACTTCACCTATCAAACAGCATGCAAGTTTTTCTTGATGAAAATCAACTTTGTCACCACTATCCCATGAGGTGTCCAAAGCCTTGCTCATATGTCACTCAAACAGGATGAGATTCAAATGTATCCCTTAAGAGGCCTTCTAACTACTGATCATCTATTTGTTACTGAACATATTAAGTCTCAGTGCTTAACTAGCCTCTAGTGAAGCACATCGAAGTGCCAAACTTAAACTAATTTCAGGATCAATATTCCAACTGATATGGGTGTCCCTGACAGTTGGACAAATATATACAGATATAAAACCAAATGAGCATTATCATATGAATCATATTCTACTATATAACCGAAACTCTAGTGGAGTGCATTCTGAAGTTCTGCATCTCTGCATTTCCATGGCTTCATGCAAAGCACATGCCACATTCGAGTCAGTATTGTAGAAGTAAACATAGCATATGTAAAATGCAAAATAGATTTCTTGAAATCACAAGCAGATGATAAGACACAATCACTATTGTCGATAGTTTAAGGCAGACTGGTCCTAATATAGCTTATCATTCTTTTCTTAATTTTGTGATGATCATTCAAAAAAAGGAAAACTACCTGATATGTCCCTTATACAAAGTTTTCCTCTTTCTCTCTTCATCTTCTAAATAAATGCAAATGATAGAAGGAAGATTAATTGGAAGATTAAAACAAATTTAATTAAAACATATTCCCAAACTCGATACTCGGTTACCACAAATCTGCTAATCAACTATAAGTTAATATATGTCAAAGTATCAAATTTTATTGCAATTCTGATTTTGATTCTTTTACTTGTATGGCAGCAACTGTACACCAGTTCACCTGGATAACTGGACTGCAATGCTATAATACAGCAAGCAACTAGAAAACCCTGTTGGTACTATGCTTAAAAATCAAGGTCATCCAAAGTGCATGAATTTTGATATTTGCATGAACGTGTGCCAAAAAATATCGAATAAATAGCACACTGCACACCTCAATCTGCCTTCATTGACTTTCCACATGTTCCACATTTGTATGCTGATATGATTTCTCTTTCATATAAATGGATATAACATCATTCGAAATCAAATTCAACATATCATCTCACCATTAAACAGAAAAGAAATGATAGTGAAGCCCTAAAGCCATGAAACACATTAAAAAAAAAAAGAAATATTGGATGCGAGTTGATTACATTTTTTTTTTTTGATGCCAACATATCATCAATTAAGATTGCAATTAATCATAATGTGATTGCATAATGCACGATCACCTTCCCTCACAGAAACTTCGCTTCCATATGCATGAAGAGTGTGAAAGAGTAATACAAACAAAGAATTATTGAATGATGTAAAAGAATTTATTTGTCAATGGAATCATATGACAGCATGTCATCAACCCAGCACGGTAAACATTACTACTAAACCTCCAAATACCAAAAATAGTCAACGTGACAAATTTTTCTTTTCTATGAATCATGTGGGAGGCCATCCATTTGGCTTTCCATGATCAGTTTCACTATCTTGGTTATCATCCTACCAACTTTACATATACCAATCTCCTTTTCTTCTTTTTTTTTTTAAAAAAAGGGTAATGCATTAAAAAATTCCCAAGCTTTCTAAGCAGTCCAAGGGAAAAGTAAAATTGACCTAGATCAAGCTGCCCTACAACTCTGATCAAACCAGCCCCATCATAATATGCATGAAATACATTAAAGATCGCAACGATGAAAAAATATTCTACACTGAATCAAAAGAGAAATGAGCACGTGCTCCAATCACTCCAGAAAGAAAAAATCCACAAAGGAGACCAAAAGATCCAGAAAAAAGGGCGGAAGGAGGGAAAAAGATGTTCTTTCAATCAAAGAAAGCGATCGTAGCTGCAGAATCCCGGTCGAGAAATGCAGTCTGAATCACGAAGTAAGATCAGAAAAACGCAATGCAAGGGGATCGAGTTTACCCAAAGACCGGTGAGAAGACGAAAACAAGAACAAGCGAGGGCAATCGTTCTGGGACGGAGCGAAGCCCTAGATCCCTCTTTTCTTTTCTTCTCTTGTTCAAATCTTTGTCGCCGGACTAAGTTTAACGTTTCCAGGGGATTATGGCGTTTAAGAGGGGGAGAGGTAACGAGGGTTCGTTTTTCCCGCCCCAAGAAATAGGAACTGGCGCCCGCTTCTCCCTCCCCACCGCTCCCGAACCCCCCTCGCCCACGAGACCTGGTATTATTTGCCCGGCCAAGATCAAAGCCTTTGCTTTTGCTTTCCTTTCCTTATCCGGACCCGACCGTTTTTCTTTTTCTTTTTTTTTTTTTCCTTTGTTGTTGTTGCTGCTGCTGCTGGTGGTAGAGCAGGTATTTCATATATCACATGTATGAATATACGCAATCGAATCAAAAAAACAAAAAGTTTCAAAGTGCTCCAAACATATCTCTCTCCAGTCCATAGAGTACCTCCTGAGTAGCTCGCTACATATGCCGCTACACAGTTGGACGTCTTGTTAGCTTCACGATATACATGCATGGCCTGAAATGTAACGTCCTCACTCACCATCATTCAAATATCGTGAAACAAGAGATGAACTCCGCCATCGTTGTTCGGACCTTTTCGGGCCCAACTGTAGCTGAGTCATTCTTCAATAGGGTTAAACTCGCCTGAAGCACCCGCCGCGCGTAACACATGCCTATCCAGGCCACCCGTAGCTCTCGATATATTCATGTGCACGTCTAGCTAATCTTTATGCTAATAATATACTAAAAGTTTTTATCAGCAACAATGATAGTAAATGGCATAAAATCATCATAACAGAAGGAAAATTAATATTCTGCGCTAGAATCGTATGTGACATATTCAAACCACAAACCTAATTGAAAGTCATAATAATTTTCCCACATAAATATGTAATTATGTATAATATATTAATAAAAAATGTCATGTATGTTACTATGTGCACTTTATACTTGCATGAATTGCTGGTGGGAAATTACTTGGAAACAAAAACTAATTGATGTTGCAAATAGGAACATATTGGTAGTTACTAAAATAGTAAAACCAAAGTTATAAAGTAGTTTGGAAAAAACTTAAAGAAGTGTTAGACAAAATATCGAAAATGTAAAATTATAATTTACTATAGAGTTACTGCATATTCTATTAAGCGTTTGGATCCAAACCAAATCCAATAAGGAAAATCTAAAATCAAATATGGTTTAGAGAAAAGCCTGGAACCAAATTCAAACTCATTTTAGTAATTTTGAATTTGGATTTTGCTTGATCTAACCCATTTACACGTCCACTTACAATGGTCTTCATATTTGTTACAACTTTGTAACTTGATATTAGCGAGCAAACTCAAAGCATAGGGCTTAGGCCAAACACTAGTTTATACTTGGAGTTATAGCATGCGGTACCTTTTAACAATAATTGAGCTCAAATGCTATCGACCTTGAGAGTTGAAACAATTCCCCTAACATGGCCTTCACACAAGAGATGGTATTTCTAGCTAAACAAGGTAAGAGGGCAAATATGAAAGACAACCATGCAGCTAACAAGAAAGATAACCTTGAGGCTGGCTCTTAAGTTGCATTCCTTAACAGGTACCTGGTGGCTTTCCTTAACACCCCCATCAAAATGAAGTTGCTTAACATTGCTGTGTGAATAGCTGAAGTTTGGAGAACATGAATCTAAATTGATGTTTATATGAATTTTTATCCAAAGGTCTACATGCTAAAAGTCAGATGGAAAGAGGTAATATAGTTGTTCCTTTTAGAACATGATGTCGCGCAAAATGGTAGTCTATTTCAATGTACTTTGTATGCTTATAAAAGACATCATTGTGTCCAATTTAAATGGCACTCTTATTGTCACAATATGAAGGGGCAGGTGAAGTAGAAGTAACTCTTATATTTTCTAGAAGCCACCATTACTAAATAATCTTAGAAGTAGTGTCAGTCAAGGCTCTATACTCTGCGTCTGTTGAAGAACGAGCAACAACTAGTTACTTTTTGCTTTCTCACCAAATCAAGGAATCACCTAAAAAGATGCAAAATCTAGTAGTGTATTGGCAATTTTGAACATCACCAGCCCAGTCTATGTGAGAGTATACCCAAAGATTAAGATAGAAATTTGAAGAATAGAAGACACCATAAGTAAGTATGCCCAATATAATGTAAGATTTGAAGGACAATAGCATAATGAACAGAACAAGAGGTTACCATGAACTGACCAATTATGTGGATAGCATAACTTAAATCGAGACTTATAATAGTGAGTAAAATATGGTTCTCAACAAGTTGTCGATATATTGTGGGATTTGAAAGAACTCCCTCAAGGATTGATATTTAACATTAAGCTAAAGTGATGTATCAAAAACTTTGTTATCAGTCAGGCCATCTCTATTGATAATATATGAAGCATATTTCATATGAGAGAGAAAATATCCTTAAGACATATTCTTAAGCTCAATCCCAAGAAAATATTTTAAAGGACCTAAGTCATTCATTTGAAATCATTTTCTTAGTTGGTATTGTGGAACATGTATACCATCAAAATCACTTCATGTAAGGATCATATCATCAACATAAGTAAAAGAAAAATCTCTCCTTTGGCTATATTATGAATAAAAAGATAAAGAGTCATACGAGCTTAGAGAAAAGCCAATTTGCAACAACTAGACTGTTTCTTGGAGTTCGTCATTCAAGAATGCATTTTTGAAATCCATTTGGTGTAAAGGCCACTTATACTAGAGCTATTGTAATGAAAAAACAAGAGTAGTAGTCATATGAGCTGCATGACCCCATATTCCTAAGAAAAGCTTTTAGCAACTAAAAGGACTTTGTATCATTCAATAGATCCATTTGACCTTGTCTTGGTTTTGTATACCCACTTGCAACCACCAACTATTTGTCCAAAAAGACAAATCAAGTAGATGCCAATTTTAATAGATCTTCTACCATAGCCAGTTTCCAATTTGGATCACAAACTGCGACATAGCATGCATTGACATTACCAATATACACCTCCTCCAACACAGATATCAAATCTGGGAAGCTGGAAAGGTAAAGCGCAGAAAATATTGATCAAGTCTGTTCTAACTCGAGTGAAGTTCCTGAAAATAGACAGGGCAAGTTTGACAGCAATTGCAGCAAAAATGAAATGGCACAAAAAAAAAGAAAATCATTCCTGATATTTCGGTCACCTGAGATGCTACAAAAAATAACAAGAGCCCTTACTAATTATAAAAATATTAAAATAATAGTAGTTCAGCAACTTGTGTTCCGCTTTTTACATTTTCTCCCAAACTCATGAAGTTTCTCAGTGCAGTTTCTCAGATTATCCCTTCATGCTAGTACTCATGAAAAGAATTTGGCACCAGTCTTTTCCCGCTTCAATCTCCCTAACCCTCCTTTCTCTAGCTTGCAGTATGCTTGTTCCCTACCTTCTTGGCACTAACAGCCTGAAGTTCTTCCCTACTTACCCTTCCACCAACAACTGCGCTAATACTCAAGCTACCATTGCACTTCATTCTTGGTCCAGCTCCATCTGTATTCTTTGGAGAAGCACCGCTATTACAGTTTGGTTTCTCCACCTCATTCTCATTCTCAGGTTGCAAACAAGTCGCCAGAGGATGACTAGTTTCTGCGTGAATTGGCACTACTGGCAGCTGTTGTGATGGTGGAGGTTGGCCTGACCCAGGTGGGGGAAGAAAGACTCCAGTACCAGGAGCAAGGAGTCCAGGGGAAGGGTGCCTTGGAGGTGCAGCCACCGTCCACCCAGCAGATGCAGGTGGCAGTGGGACAGGTGCAGGGTAGGGGACAGCTGCAGGAGCAACTGGAGCAGGGGCAACAAAGAGTGGCTGCATTCCATTGGGAGGCAAGTGTTGAGGATGGATGGCTGGGGCCGGCCGCACGCTACTAGCGAGGGTCACTCCGTAATGCTTAGGGCCCGTCTGGTGACGGATAAGGCTCGGGGGCCTACCTGATGATGTGACCCAATGTGAAGGTGGAGGTGCACTGGAGGAAGGGAAGCGCATACCTTCAGATGTGAAGGCCTTCTTTGGCTGTGACTTTCCAAAGGAAAGAAGGACACACTGCTTGCGAAGGGAGGGGATAGCATGCTTGGCTAGATCTGCGCTTTTGCCTTGCATCACCAGGAGAGATCTACAGTTGAAGAAAGAGGGAAAAAATCAGTTAAACATACTGGAAAGATGATTACTTTAGTGCATCCAGAAGCGAGAATACATGCATGACAGGACAAAATTGAAATTGTTGTATGTCTATTCAAGTAACTGCAAGGAAATGAATTCCCTTTTTCCTTTTTATAATCTGCAGTGCATAATAAATCTACAATTAAATGATTCATTGCATAATAAATTAAGATTCATTCTCCTCATGAACATATAATACCTGGTAATGGTTTACATCAATTTGTATTGAATATATGAATAATTTAGCAAGATTATTACATAAGTTCTGTATTATATGGAACTTGTGTCTGGCTTCAAGAATACCTGTTGGATATGCATCCAAATCGGATACGTGTTCAAGATTGCAAACTACACACTCATCGCCGATACCCTAAGTGATTGCAGACTACACATAAATGCTATTAACATAAATGCTATTAAAGATTTCAAGGGGAAAGCTATAGGTTATAGATACCTAGATGATTAACAGTGTGATAGATTGAGAGATGAAGGTAATCCAATAACAAGCTAATTGTTCATACAAAATTAACCATCTTGTATATTGGTAATAGTTTCCATTGAGGCCTAAACAGCCTAAACATGCATTTAGGATAATAAAAAGCCAAGTTCTGTTAACATCCTCAGAATGTCATCAAGAATTCGTCAGCTTATATTAGTTTACAAGCATTTTTGAAGAGAAGAATGAAAAATGACCACCATTTCATTGAAAAAATGAAATCATATGTCTTCAAGTTTATCCTTAGAATCTTAACATATTGCAGCAGCATGTGATTTAGGACAGTATGCCATCTTCAGTATCTTCCTTTCCTGTGGGTAACTGAAAGCAAAACCAAGCCAAATTTGGGTCACAATTGACACAATAACCATCAAAGTTAAACTTATGCCTTCTCTCTCATATCAAACTTTGTACATTAGAATGATCGAGTATATTAATATTCTATTATCAGCTCTCAACTTGGCACTAATTCTCTACATAATTAGTGATGAGTTCCTAAGGTAACTTCAGACAAGAGTGTCTTGCCATTAAAGCTAAAAATTACATGGTTGGTAAGGAGGCCAACCACATTGGTTACATCCAAGATTTCTCTACATCAGAAAGAATCTAAACATATATTAAAAGGCAAGCTTTACTCAAGGGAGCTGCATTTATCCATCTGGGACAGATCATAAGCTGAAGAGGCTAATTGGTGCAACATCCAATCAAACAGCAAAACCAATTTAATATGATATTTTCTGGCTGGACCATTGCAAACTATGATACACAGAAAATACAGAGATTGGGATTACAAATTAAGGCAAATGGTCATTGGCTAAAAGTAACTTATACATGGACTTCTATTGTCCGAGGCTTTGAAAGGTCCTCAAGTGGCAATGTTGTTGATTTTTGCCAAGCAAGCCTGAGTCTATTAAGGCTTTGGGCACTGGTAATACGACACAAGCTGAAGTTTAGGCTTTGGGCACTGCTAATTGATTTTTGACAGATTTCCTATTATGTCCTAGGTTTTTACACAATTTAATTGGTATGGAGATGAATTTTGTGTGAATATTAAGGCTTTGGGCACTGGTAATAAGACAAAAGCGGCAGTTAGACATCAAATCAAATTAGTAGCATATACAGACATCATACACTTGAAATTCCTAAAGCAAACAGAACTATTATAATTCTGATATTCATTAAAGTTGTCTACTGAAAACAGGTCCACAAAAAAATTACCCAAAAAAACAGCAAATATAACATAGGAACCAGAGAAAGCAACATACCCTGCTGCAAGAGAAAGCTTAAGAGAACCTCTGTAATCTCCACGATCTCCTCCCACTACTCGGCCAAAAACAATGTCACATTCTGTCAAGAATAAAGTACAAACAGGCCTACCATACCAAGGTGGCCTCATGTGAGGCTGTGAATGATCACCCTGACAAAAAGTTCACAAATCAGGCTCATTCATTGCATGACAAGTCGTATTTGTAGTGCTTCAACAGATGCTCACCTCATTAAAGAAGTCAATAATGCAATAATCAGGTTTGACAGTCAAAACTTGCAGTTGCACAACACGATCAAGAATATCTTGCAGCGAGCTAGGAACTGCCTCCACCTTCCGGTCTGTAAATAAAGATCCACTAATCTTTATGACCAAACAACTGAAAAAAATGTCATAAAAACTTCAGCACATAAAGTTCTGCTGTGCCGGGCAGAACTTGCCTCTAGACATCCCAGCTGTGTTTTCATCCTCTGGAGGTCCTTCAGCAATGGGTAAGCCCAGTTGAATCATTTCCCTTCCATGCCCTTTCACAGGTCTCTTTGAGACCACAAATGTCTGCCCTGCTTTCATCAGTCCAAGGCTATTAAAAATTGACAGCAACAAGGGATAATTTTATTTTGAAGTCACTATAATCATCATATGTCATAATAAAACAAGAAGCAATAAGTAAAGTTGAATTAATGTGACCTATGAAGCCAACATTTTTTTAAAAATCAATTCATTTGCATGTGGTAAGAGAAAGAATAACAGAAGGATTGTCATCAGTGTGAATGGCACCTCCTCAAAGCACAAGTAATCAAACTATTCAGAGTTTCGCTGGCCATCTTGATATTGCTGTTGATCTCTTACCAGCACATTTGCTTAACTGCTAATTATATCTTCAATTCTTTGCAAGTTTGACACGCCTCTTATATAGTATCTCTCTCTAAACACCAGTCTACTTGATATACTATTTATAAACAGCAGTATACTTGATATACTATCCCTAAGCACCTGTCTACCTAATTCACAAAATTTAAGATATTTTCTATGTCATTTATCGAGCCTCTGCTTCCCAAGCAACTCAAGATCTAATCAAGGATTATCCACCTTTGCATCATGAAATGTTGCTTAGGTTCAGATTATGTCATTACAAACATAGTTGAGGATCATGGATACACCCTAACACCAACTAGACCAAGATAACCCAAGAGCTACCAGCGAAATGGATCATAAGAATGTACTTGTAATGTGGGCTTCACCACACATCACAAAAACTATAAACAATCATCTCATTGTAATATCTTGGAAGCTCTCACAAAAGACCAGGATCATGAATACACACCCCCATATTACTAAATAAGAGAGGAATAACCCATTTGAGATTTGTCTATCAAATTTTATGACCATAATATCCTTAGTTGCTCTGCTCAAATTCTACAAAAAAATATGATTAAGAAGGTGTAAAATTCACATGCACCTCCATCTCTCATTTACGCAGTTTCTCTACATATCCCAAACCAATTGGATTCTATTTAAAAAAAAATCTCTATCCAATGATCTGCTTTTATCTCTCTTATCCTCCAATCCCTTAATTTTTATGATTTATTTTTTTTTAACATGCATTGCACGTGTGGTTGCTAGTAGAGAGAGAGAGAATCAATGCTTTAGAATCAGAGTGGAAACCGCAATCGTTGATCTTCATATATAAGCTTTAACGCAACAAAGGTTAAAGGCCACATGCAATGTTACATGGACGTGACAAGGGTGTCAAGTATCCAAGTGTCAAGAAGTGTCGGACATAGGATTTTTCAGAAAATCAGAGATGGGGAACATCCATTAAATAGATGTATATGTAAATAAGTAAAAGTGTATGTATGTAAAGGATAACTTGCTACATCAATGGCTTTGTGATTATATAAAATCCATAAAATCTTTGCTAAATGTAATATTGGACATAAAATGCTAGAGGCGCCAAAATTTGATATGTAACCATGATGACTTAATTTTTTTTGGATTTGAAGTGCAGGAGTGTCATGAAATATCTAGGTGTCCAAGTGTCTAGACTTACGTTACCTGATATACTGGTATACTTGATATAGGCTCAGATTCATAATTCAAAATCCGCTGCCAATTAATTAAGATTAGAATATATAGTTTATAAATATTAAAATATATTTTAATTTTGATTAGAATAGTTGGTTGTTGGAATCTAACATTATTATAAAATTATTATAAAATTTGAGCGAGAAAAATTAGAACCATTGACAACAGTCAGAAAATCTTTATACACCAATTGACATTTTTACAAGACTTACACGTTTAGTTTCCTAATGACTTCTCTTCTAAAAGATTTTAGGAAGCACTATCTTCACTTTCCCATGTTCTTTAGTTTGAACCCTCGATTCCTCTTCTCCCAGCAGCACAAAATCTCCTACTTCCATGGAATCCTATTATTAGCACTCAGCAGCCTTCTTTGCTACCTTACAATCCCATTCCCACTAGCTTTCCTGTACTTTATCTTATTATATCTATCAGAAGAAGAAAGTATAACTTTATCATCATTTTTTATCTCCCAAGTTATACCAAATCGTATTACAAACCCGTTTGAAACAAAATCATAACTGGCGATTTAGGCAACCATGGTCTGGGCATAGCAAAGACCCAGATGTTGAAGTGTCCTAGTAACACCAGCCACATGATTACAACCAGAAAAAAGAAACTAGAACATCAAGCCTCCAATCTGACTTCTTTAATGGAAAAAAGGTGATCCCCTTACAAACATAAGTAAATTAGAGAGTATCATCAGAGGTTCTCTCTATTTGGATCATAAAGCAATCACCTGTCCTATAAATCAAAATCCAACATCGAAGTATAGGTCAGACTACATATAACTTTGCCAACGTTATAACCCAAAAATCCAAGGAATCTTCATAGAGTAGATTCCAGCAATAGAAGCTTGATGCATCAGATGTTGGTAAACCGAAACCATACAATGCAACCTTTCTAAGTGAGACCCTCACCCACCAACTTTAAGGTCAAACTAGTATGAAACTATAAATTTCCAACCAGTATTTCCTTAAGTAGCCCCAAAAGTACATCTTCAAAAGGGTCAGATTGGAGTCCTTTAAGGTTAAAAAAATATTATTCATTCCCTCAGGCCGTGCTTTCCTGTCCCACATAAGCAAAGTTGAAGTTTGTTTTCACCTCCTTATCTTAGTAAAAAAGTACATATTGAAGCCTCTCAAATTTTTTAATCATTGATTTTGAGTTCTAAAAAGGTTTTAAGTTTTTTAAAATATTAAAGGACCCCATACCATTTGACTGTCCTCTTCAACCTACCCAACGACCATATAGTCATCATTAGTTTTCAGGATAATTACGAATCTTAAAGGAAAGGACAAAAAGTTCTCTAGGGTATCCATCTTAAAACTCTTTCTAGATGTTGGGAAATTGAAGGAAATGAAATGAACATAAGTGTTAAAATCAGGGCAACTTTGGTTTAATGATTTAATCATTTCTCAATCTTGGTGTAGTCATGCCCCTGCTTATCACTTTCATTCTCCTACTTTCGAAGCATCTAAGTGGTGCCAATGAGAATAATACATCACAAGAAAGAAAACTATAATTGCGAGTTCATTAATAGCTGTCACAACAAATTCATAAGTACAGTAATACCCATATATAAAGACATACACTGAACAACCTAAACATAATTCGCAATAATTATAAAACTAAGTACATGATATGTAACCAACCTCGAAACTCGTAAAACCATAAATACCTATATGTGAGACCTAGAATTCTCCTACACTAGTTAGTTCTCACTATGAGTCTAACAAATCAAAATGGTACATAAAGATCAACAAAAAGGAAACCTAACTCCAAATGGCAGCTCATCTGGCTGCTTTGGCCCAATAGGCTAAAATAACCAACTCCTAAGACATCCACACCTATAACTAAATATATGGCCTAATAAGGAAAACATCATTTTGTCAAGACGCTATAATTTGCTTGATAATGTGTCATGGTCAACTTGGAAAAAAAAGCCTTGAGCCAGCTTATATTAAACTTCAAAATCTGTTCACATGCCTTACAGGATAATAACAACTCAATAGCCCTTTTACTATTTACAGAAAAAAAATATCTAAATCAATAAAACAACTGCAACGGTAATAAGTGATCAAGAAAACTAGAGAACAAAAGGTGAAGGATGAGTGACAATGGAGGTAAACAAAATGCAAAGGATGAGAAAAATGAAGGTAAAGGGCAACCAAGCAGGACTCTGCTGTAAAAACTTAAGTGATCAAAGGATAATCACTTGATTTGACAGAAGATCAAATGGCATTAAAGAGAACTTGAAAGGCACAGCAATGACTGCGTTGGAAGCTAGACCTTTATCTTTCTTCTTGACAAACTCTATTTTCAACATGATTTCAAAGAATTTGTTACCCTAATGCAAAGAAGCTAATAACTTTCTTCCATGCATTTTGAAGTAAGTTCTAGTGAACCACCATTTTAGTTGAGCAATTCCAACTTCAACAAGAGCAATATGATTAAACATTTGAACTAAACAGGGAAAAGAATAGAACTCTATCATCATGATCATCATATTGACTTTTTATACATCTTATCACCAACTGCTTGATCATTTACATGGTTGCATCAAGCTATGATGTTCATCCATCTCTGTTTGCATTTATCTGTATAAACTGCAGACACATCATCGATCCATACTCTAATATGTTACATGAGCCAAATGGGTCGTACCAGAGCAACTGCAGCCCAAGGTTCCCCTGAACAAGTATATATTTTCTACCTTTGCATGTGAATTATATCATACTAACTGCCAAATGTGTTTAAATCTACAAATGAACTCTCAGATATCAGTCTTTAACCTTTTATAACTAAAATCTCTCAGAAAGAAATACATTTTAATAAGTCTTCTCCATAATAATTTCTTAAACTATGAATGGTAAATAAGCCTAGTCTTCAATATTTAAAATCCAGTGCTCTTAAATGTTAACGGAAAACAACTTTTGCATATAAGAACACTTAATCAACAAAAGCTTCAACCTTTTAAGAATCACATCTAACTGACCAAAAAAGGCAAGCATGTGTGAATCTGCAATTCACCATTTATCAAACATTAAAGTTCTTATCTTCCTAACATATTCAGCAGTCATTCATTTTACCAAACCTTAAAATAGTACTTGACAATGCAAATCTTACAATAGGATGAAAATTAATTCATCGGAGAAAGGAATATGGGGGAGGTAGTCGAAGATTTTAAGAACTACAACTGCACAAGAAAATGCACTATCGCTAATAAAAATGAAACTTTTATCTTTCTACTAAAAGTACTGCATAAAGTTTATAGGCCTAGTTGCACTCTTTACTAGGTTAGGTGTCTTCTAACAACTCGACACATATTGTCTTAACAATATTAGAAGTCACGAACTTCCAATAGTAAATAATATTAGTAATCTTATAAATCACATATCTGGTTAAGATTCAAAATAACCAGAGCCCAAAACAGCCTCAAAAGATGTTGGATAGGCATTTGTTTTCAACCAAAAACCCTCTTTGTTATGTCTGCATGACCACAACTACATTTAGCATTCATCACCTTGGTTGCTAGAGTTGATGATTCAGCATAAGACTGAAACAAGTGACACTTCATGCATAGTTGTTCCTTGTAGCAATACAAATATCACCATATCAAATATTAATTGCTCCATTCTCAGTCTTTATCTACAGGATAGTTCCTCTATTGTTATCAAAATGAATGAACTCCCTAACTATAAGAAGCATTGAATATCCTTACCTTGTCCTGATAAATTTTCTATGTTTATGGAAACTCTATATGAGGGAAAACAAACGGCACAAAGTAAAGAGACGGGGGAAAAACAAAAAGATGACTTGTTGACTTGATGTGAGGAGGAAAGGGAGGCATGTGGGAGTGAGGAAAAGAAGGAAAACGAAAATAGGAGAGCAGTTCAACCAAGGAAAAAGAGGGGGAAAATAGGAAAGGAAGAGAAAAAGGAGAGAAAAGACGACAATCCCTATGATAGAAAAAAAGTGACTTTGCTCGATCCATGGGGAGCCTATTCTAGTCTAGCAGCGCTTATTCAGGAAAAAGAGATTTGGGGAACCGGATCGTCAAGCTTGACGAGGCCAGAATTTGAAGGCGTGCATGTCAGCGCCGTTATCGGTTGGCAATTTTATAAGAGGAAAGGAAAGAAGGCATGAATCAAATTAAGAAAAACAAACAACAAAAGCAATGAAAAGATTAAAGTGACCAATAAGGACCACTTAACCAAGCAAGATAAGGCCTACTTTAGGGATTTTTTTTTCTTTTCTTTCTCCTTATATCTTGGCCCCAGTCATTAATTTTAGGTAATTGGACAAATTTTAGAAGGTTCAAAGTCCTATGCCCTTTAGGAAAGAGCTACAATTGCCTTAAGTATATAAAGCCTGTGTAAATTTCAATAACAAACTAAGCCACTTACTCTATCTTCTTCTCTCCACAAACATGGTGATTCTACATGTTATTCTATCAATAACATTCTTAAAATTGAAGAACCACCCTCATCTTCAATCCTAGACATCACTGTAATCCCTGCCTACCTTTTAAATCTGTTATTACAGATCAGTTCTGACCCTTAGACATGATCGTCAAGACAAATTCTCAAGACAAATATTTCAACCTTAAATCAATGTCTAATTGCTAAGATTTTTTTCCTCTTCAGGATATAACAGTACTTGCCCTTTTTTGAGTTTAATCTCAAGCTTGGCTCGGTTCTAACCAAACTAATGCCTATCAAGTTACGAAACAGAAATTAACCATAAATAGCTTACTCAATAGACAACCTATGTAAAATGCACATTAAACCATATCACAGTAATGTAAACCTCAACCATGAGTTTCAATATGTCTTGCTACCTTATAGAAGTGCAGTTCTGAAAGCTTAAAGCTTAACTCTAGCCAGGCAAAACTAGAGGTTAACTCTCTATTCCTCTCCCAAGTCATTTTGCAAGAAAAGGCACAGTTAAGAAAAAAAAGATCAAAGCAATGATCCATCCAACATTTAAAGAGTTGAGCATATGTTTTATGCTATTCTAGTCTCTTTCTTATTGTAATAAGGCAATGTTAGGTAAATCCATGCATGCAAAAGAAACGATGGACAAACATAAATACAAGAAACCATGCTTGAATAAGAAATGGACTAAAGATATTTTGGATGATTTCCTATCAATTTTCTGCTTTGCAAATAAAACAGATTAAATAATAAACCAAGATAACAAAACCAGTGTTTTTTCTTATCCAGATATTGTTTAGCTGCTTTAGCATATTATTAGCAAATCCCTGAAGCCATTCTGACCTTCAAATTGATATTTTAGTAATTGCATTATCTGATTGCAAATGGATAAACTAAACTGAAAATTTTTCACAACAAATATCAAGTTGATTAATTCTGCATTCGCTTGTCTAATTTAGCATAATAATAATTTGTCCTAGTCTATGAGATTTTGTGATATGGTTTAACTAACATGTTTAAGCTGCATAATTAGGAATATTAAATGTTTTGATTTACATAAAATGCCATATATTTTTGGAATGCATAGAACATGTCTACTTTTCTACATAAAGAAATTATGTGTAGTCCATGTCAAATGCTTTAGCTAACTTTCCATGCCAATGCATGTCAATAATCAGTATAAAATGAAGAAGCATATTTATCTCTCTGGCCCCTGGTCATTGTTTCAAAAGGCTGCTGCGGTATTTGGGCAGGTAAGAAATCAAATAACACATCCATGGAATGCAGCCGCATATGCAGTTAAAATTTCTTAAAGTTGAAAAAGATAATACTTATATAGTAAAAAATAATAGTAGTGTAGATATACATGTGGGGCAGTCAGTGGATTGCATCGGCATATCCATGCACACATGCAGCTGCAGACACCACATTTTAAAACACTGCCCTTGATTAATATATTTCCCCCATCAATAGACAATAAGTGGGTATACATAGAATTGATATATGTTCCTTTTAAAAACTAAGCTGATGCTCAAGGTTAGATGTCATGTATCATGAAGACTAACATTAATCAAATTTTACATTCATGTTTACAACCAAAACAGTTACAATTGTTTCACTCAAGCAAGAGGAAGTTGACATGATTCAACTTGCCTTGAAACTCTCCCCGACGACCAGCAGCTCTCAAGTCATTTGCCAATGAACCAAGTTTTGTAATATCCATGGTATTAAATAACCCTTCATACAACTTAAGTCCTTCAACAACATTGACCTATGAAAGTAAAATAATTCTCTTAAATAGTTAGACAACAGTGAAAAAATAACACCGATAACAATCTAAGAAGCTATTCAAGATATTTCCTCCTATTAGCTTACCGTTTTTCCATCATACATATCATTCCTAACAAAAACTTTGGGGATTGCAATAGGTTGGTGTTTCTCATCTTGATTTGGTATTGTACCTTCACTGCTTTGGAGAAGCACATTATTGCAATTCTCTGGAAAAAGGGGGGGGAAGGCACTATTAAAGACTTTCTTCATCAAGCTCTAATATTACAAGTTCAAAACGGAATGCTCCACAAGACATTTCAGGTCCAAAAAACCTTCAGATAACAAAGATGATACAGGAAGAAATGAATAAGGAGCACAGGTCATCACTTCACATGCAACCACAAGATGTAGAAGGAAACAATTATATCAAAGCCTAATCTGTATACATAAATATTTCTGATATAATAAACAATGGCCACGTGCCTGCTCATGCAGAGTTTTATGATCAGATATGTGAAATGCATGTGCTGGTGAACATGAACGTGTGCAATATAAAGCACATACGACAGAGCAAGAACAAATGGCTATTTGAAACCATAATAATGTTGCAGGAATATATCATTGGAGCAGTTTTAAAAGGGAGTTTCTAAAATTAAATATATATGCAAGGAGATTTCAAAGAAAGCTTCTCCCATCTCTGTGTGTATGTGTGTGGATATGGACAACAGCCACAGAACAGCTGAAGCTGAACATCTTCTTGGACAGGGTCCAAGCATTCTAGGAGTAGGTGATTGTTTCATGTGCAGAGGTTAATGATGCGACCTGCCTGGAATATTGTATATGTAACAGTATGTATTCAATCATTTGTCTCAACTAGTGTAATCAAATAACTTTGTATTCCTTCGGAGATTTCAATCACAATGCAGTGTTTATTGATGCTTTGTTTTGTTTGTTTCTTACCTTTGCTTTCACGAAGTTTTAAGTCCTCACTGCTTTATCGCCAAGTTCAACCAGGTTAACTAGATGAACTCAATCTAAAATAAATTATCCACCAGTCATTTGTGTTTCCAAGGAAAAAGAAATATCATGACCTTGGATGCATTTATTTTGAATTAACTAGAATTAAGAGATAGTGCCGAAGTGGGTATTGGGTGCAAGAAGCGGACAGAGTAGAACTCTTGAAGTAAGGAAACACATAGGAAGCAAGTGCAATTTTGAGTTTCCAAGGAGTTTCCAAACCAGATGTGGTACCCTAGGTAAAATTTTACTGCTAGGAAGGTGTGAACTGGATACCTTCTGACTGCAAAGTGTTGCAATAATTTAAGAGTGCAGGCTCCAACTTAACACACTCATCTCCAAGAGAATTTTCTCCATTTTTCTTTCTGCAATCTGTCATGGAACTACAATTCTTTTCCACCCCTGCATGCAATGTAATAACAAGGAAACAAATCAGTCTCTATAATTCCCGTCCCTAAGTTCGCTCCATCTATATATAACAAAACTGATTGTAAAGATAATGAAATATAGAAAAAGAAAGAAAGAAATCGATTGTTTAGCATATACATATACAGAAACCTATAATGGGGACAGAAAAAACCAACATTATCAGAAGAATACTTCCATGTAATTGAGTTCATTCTATAGCCACTTTATTTTCAAACGCTTGAAGCCAATTAACATCATCATCTTCTAGGATACCATGGATTGCAGCATAATTAATGAACTAAAACTCTCCATGTACTCTTTACTTATTTATTGACAATATAGATTACGAACTCCAATACATCGATGCAGTGTCTCTACTCTAATATTTTCCTTCAATATAGTTATATTAATTAAACAACACAGAATCATTATTGATGCTAATACTTTTTTTACAGCATTTGCTTTCATACACAAAATGAATAGATACAAGACTAGAAATTCAACCATACGACACGAAAAGTATAAGATTCTTTGATGCATAAATGTTTGTGGAAGAGCTATGCTTACCCTCCTCTGCTGCAACTATTGAATTCCTTCCTTCTGGAATTTGGGCTTCATCCTTCCGCTCATCATCTTCTTCTTTTCTTAACTTATCTTCCCCCTTCCCCTCTGCAGAAGAAGTTGAGGAGCTGCAGTTCTCCCCCCTCGTGGTCTCAAACTTGTGCTTGTAACCAAAAGCAGGCTTCTTGAATTCCTTCCCCACCATCTTCGTCTGATCAAAATGCCTCTGCTGCTTCCTCCAGGTGACCTGCTGCAGCGCGTATGCAACCTCGGCAACAGAGTAGTAGTGCTGCAGGTGGAGGATCGGGTTCCAGCTGCAGCGCCGCTGGTGGATGAACCCAACCACCGCATCGTACTCCTCAGGCTCGCCGATGGCCCGAAGGTGGTGGACCAGCGAGTCGATGATGGCATTGGCCGCCGCGAACTCCGCCCGGATCCATGAGATGAATCCATCCCGCTCGTCCGGAAACCACAGCCGCTGGTGCGGCTGCAACTCGCTGCCGCCACCGCCGCCAACGACCGGAAACTGCATCTTCTCGGAAATCACAGCATTCCCAGATTGCGCTGCCATGACCACCCCAACTACTCGAATTCCATTCCCAGATCCGTGCTCTTCGATACCAAAAATTCAGCTTAAAATACGTCAAAAACCACAAAATAATCAAGAAAACACAAAACTCTCAAGCAATGATAGAACGATCCTCCGAATCGGAATTCGTAATCAAAAATACGAACCAGTGGCAATGCAGCTAAAATTGAGGCCCCTTGAACCCCATCCAACCACCTCGATCTATAAAACAAATATGAAAAGAAACGTAGAATCAAACCTTGAGAACCAGCAATGATCGAATCGGATTGAAACGATTGAACGCGATATTCTTCGAGAAAAGTGGGCGAAATCTACGATGAGAGAGGGGAATTTGATCGATCCGGAGGGGAACGGGGCCGATCTGGATCGATCGGAGGAGGGGGGGATCGAGGGGGAGAGCTTAGGGAGATCGGAATGGGATAGAAGGGGAAGGGGAGGAGATCTAGGGTTTTAGGGAGGAGGGGAGGAAGGGGAGATGGCTTCGGGAGCACGCATCTCCCTTCGCTGCTGCAGCTCCTCCAGCTGCTGTTCTGATGAAAGAGAGAGAAGGGGGAGGGGAGGGGTGGTGGATTCGTAATCGCAGCCCGGACTACGGTCTAAAGTAACGGCATTGGGGGTGCCGTTACATTCGCTCTAATCCTTTGCACGTGAAATGCGCGTGATAGAAACAAGTTATTATATATGTTTTTCTATTACCATGGAATCCTTCTTGGTAACATCTCTTTTTTTATTTAATATAAAAATATATAGATATTATTAGACCACAAAATAATTTATTATAGGAATATTTTGTTTGAGGCATTCGAAGAACACCTGTTTTTCCACAAAAACTATCCTTTGTCTTTTCATTAGTGCCGAAGGCTTTTTTTTAATTTTTACCAAAAAATAAAAAAGTCTTATTTCAATCAGGTTAAAATAGCAAGAAATTTTTTTTTTTGGTATAAAAATTGCTTATATTAGTCCAGCATGAATGCAACAGAGTCAAAAAAATGAAATGGCGTAAAGGTGTGAGGGCGGTATCAAATCTAAAGGATATTTTCAGAATGATAAGTAGCGAAGGAAGCAATCCAGTCTACCATTCTGTTCGCCTCCTTATATACATGAGCAGTCTAAAATAAGTCGCAGTCTCTCACCAATCTTTGAATATTCCAAATCAGTAAGTGATCATCGCCTTATCGCTTGACATCCTGAATTCAATCAATCATCATAGAAGAGTCTCCATCTAAAAGTGTTTTCAATCCCTACAAGTAAGATTGGATACATACTGGTTTTTATTCCCCTTGTAACGCCAAAAAAGGCAAACTTGAGGTGCCGTTACGACAGATCAACGGCGTTATCAAAACCTGAGGCTGACTGTAGAAGCAAGATTCTCCGTTGCATAGGGGCATTTACGGAAAGTAATTTCAGAATTTGGGAAATCATAGGGGCAATCTGGGAACATTATCAGATCTCGTCGTGCTCGTACGGTGCTTTTGTGAGGAGGGGATCCAAAATTCACAAAAGTTATATGCCGCATGATCCACCGTAAATTCTCAAAATGGACGAGCAAGCATGAGTTTGCATATGAAGCGTTATGCGGGCATTTATGCTGGCTTTGAAGGATCGGGTGCAGCGACCGGCTGCGGCCGGTCATCCGCGGCCCAACGGTCAGCTTTTCCGCACGTGGACGCGGACACTCCACGATGTGTCATGTCACGGTATGCATTTTTCACGTGAGAGATGAAGAGCGGATGCCACCTCCACGGTAGTATGTTGGGAGGGGCCGGATTTGATCAAAAACCACCTTGGTGAGATGGTAGCAGTGAATGGTCATTGCATGCCTGCTCTTACTGCAGTTGGGTAAAGCTATTAGACCGTTTGAAAGGGTATTTTCTTTGCGAGAACAGTACTTGGTGCTAAGTGCATATGCCTCAAAAAGAACTTTTTAATAGTGATTGATTGGGGTGTGAAAAGCAGATAGATATGATAATGGTCACCCTCTTATCCGTAATACTTGCAGACTAGTTCAGGAGTAAAATTTTTTTCAGGCATTACATGTATTTTGAAAGACGAACAGTGTCGTAAACTGGATCGCTTCTTTTATTATCCGGTACTTCAGGTAGTTTATCTGAACATCCACGGTAGATATTCTCCCCCTTTGTATTTTGTGTGGTTAGGCTCCGACCGTTGCATTGGTCCGTCCTGAGTCCAAGCGGTTTGAATGCGCAGTGAGGAGGAGGCGATTAGCAGATGGATGGGTAGACAGCAGCATCAGTATATTTCGTAGTTTGTGCCATATTTTGATTCTTCCTGCTCGACCAGCGACCGCAACGGTCGTTCAGGTACAATGTTTTCATGTAGTTCAACAAGTTCACATGCCCCTCTTGTTTTTTTCTTTTAATTTAATTTTTTTCTCTTACTTTTAAATGTCAAAAATTAGTTCTGCTAGTCAATGAAATTAAATTTTTTTTGATTTTTGACTATTAGTTTCTACACCACGATGTCATACAAGGTTTGTGTTGGGTTGATGGTTAGGCGGTTTATGAAAATTGTCAAACCTAAATCTATCCCACCTAGTAAATGGATCAAAAAATAAATAAAAGTTAAGGAAATAAATAAATACATAAATGGACCGAAAACTAAAATCTAATTTCAAGTTATTTGTTAAACAAATAAGAGAATTATGGCTTATTGTATATTATCCTCTGAAAGTGCAAATATGAATGTAGATTATAAACTCATAATATGGTGTATTACTGAACATCTTGACATGGTCATATAGTTCAAAATCAAGGAAGCATATTCTTTATAGGTTAATGAACCATAATTTTACCAATATACATGCATAAAATCTACCCATCTCCTTGGAAAGTTATAATGCATATATAATATTCTAGACATCAATATAATATCTACTATTGCCGTTGAAGACCGGCCTGTCCTAGGTGCCGAACAGCAGAGATACTGAAGTGCTCGGCGACGAGCTGCTCAAGTCGTGCAAGGTTGCGATTCAAAGTGGAAGGTTGCAGCCGAGGTCCTAGTCTGCGATCGAGTTCTGACCTAAAACAGTAAAAATAAAAGAAGTCCTCATATCAAAGTGCAACCTATAGGGATCCTTCTATGCCTAAGTCAAAAAGATGCTCAAAAAATGGAGGAGGTTCCTAATGGTCTGTCAGGTATGCGAGTACTTATTTGAAAGGTCCCCAGAGAGTGAATTGTATTAGCGAAAGTGAACGTCTGTTGCCTAAGAAATTGGGCACATGGGTTAGCTGAGTTTGGCAAGCCTCCATACATTCCAAAAATCATATACATGCATTTGGCATGCAGATTGCATCCTGTCCATTTAGCTGGTGTGATTTCAAAAGTCGCCTGAAATTATAGCCAAGCTGTCATCAGCTGTAGGAGTTTTTTGAAATTCGAAGTCAATCGTGCATTCTTTGGGTTGCCACATGGCGGGATTTGGTTGTGATTCGTGATGGGTTATGGTTGACTGCCCTTTGTGTGAGCTGTGGTCAATTCTAAGACACATCATCTACTAATTAATTTTATTGGCTATAAGAATAAGTTACATATCTAATATTCTAGACATCAAAGTCTCATATTTAATAATTAATAATAGAATATATTATTTAACATACCACCATAGCCAAAAAGTTCAAAACTTGAGGAAGCATATTATATAAATTAACAATAAATAAATCTAACGTTACCAATACATATACAAAAAATCTACTAATCATATTGGCTATGAAAGTAAGTTACAAAACATGTACAATATTTCACCCATCAATGTGGCATATTAAGTAACCCATAATATGAAGAATTACTTAAAAGTACCACAATAGGAGGCATAATGGAATTTGGTATGGCGGCTCTTCTGAATTCAAGGTTAAATGTGAGCACATTGTGTAAAGCTACAGTAGTTACGGAGTCTTGATTGTCTTCGAATTGATAGCAAGAGAAAGGAATAAACTTATTTGGGTAGCAGGAGAGTGAGAAATTTATTGCATTCTTCCAGATAGCAATGGGATGTGGGTGGTGAATAAAGAGGAGAATTTTTCTCCTTTTCTTGTTCCTCTCTCACCACTAATGTCGGTATTGGCACTAGCACTAAAGGTGAAATGGAGATAAATAAACGAGAGCTGGATTGCTGTTGACATCCACTCTGCCAAAGAGGCACTCTCTTCAGGTACTCTCTTCCTTATATCGTTTTCAGGAACAATGACAAGGTTATAGCCCTACAAGTAGAGCAAGAGATAACTCCACTTACTTAGCCAGCCTATAACCAGATATTAGTCATAGATATCTAGCATTTTCCTACCGATATTCTCACGCCTCAAACTCAGTGTACAACAGACGCCACATACCTGTATAGTGGACTAAACAAGCATGCAAAGTTGTTGATCATATCATAACAATAATAATTTCTGAAAATTTATTTAATTAAGAATTTATCCAAATAATTTTTACAATAGTTCCAAAGTGACATAAGTCAATATTCACTAACAATTAACATAAATTAAATAAAATATTCTAATTAGTCTAACTAAAACTCTAATAATTGAAAGTATCTTCAAAAGATATAGTGCACTCTCCAAGTCCCGAACAATCATACATTTAGATCTGAAAAATGAAAAAAACATTATAATGAGCTACACTAGCTCAGTAAGCAACTTAACAGCTCAAAGTGAGGCCAAATCATACCAAATAATTAGTTAAAAGCACAAAATATTGACTGAGAAATAAATTATTTCTCGAATAATGCATATTTCTTTTTGAAGTATACTATTGTTTTTTCTAAAAGAATACCAAAAATCCGACATCAATAGGCTATAGCCACGTAACCAAATAGCATAGGTCAGAATGTACAAAATGTTAAACACCACTATTATTAACCACCGGTGGCATAGTATCCAAATACCACCATTCTAATCATCGGTGTTGCGGTGTCGAAACCAGTCTCTCAAATTATAAGTTAATAGAGCCAATGAATAATCTCCATTGGTAAGGCCAGATCATAGTCATGTTAAGAATACATATATAAAAAATAAATTTAATAATTTGCCTAGTCGTATTTTTCAAATTTCATAACACATAACATAATTTAAAATTATTACTATCATAACATTAACATGCTTGACCCGTTTAACTAAGTATAAAATAGATATCATAATCAAATTTAATCAACTAATTATTATTTTACTAAAGATTCAGAAAACAGACTTTAAAGCATTAGGTTATTTACTTATTCTCACTTCAAAATTGCACTTCAGTTAGATGGATCAGGTGCACCTATTTTAATATTATTAAAATATTATTAATTTCATCATCATTTTAAAAGCCAAGTGAAGTCAAAAATTAAATATTACTGGAAAACGATTTCATGCTCCCAAATTAGGTCGGCTAGGTGGTAGTGTTTGACTGCCCAGGTGGGTCCAAGCAAAGAGAATTCAATTAGTCAAGTAAAGGTCAATGGTGGACAAATTTTAAAAAATCTAGTTGGGGCTAAAGTAATGGGCCGATCTACCATCCAGGTACCAAAACGATTCGGGGACTCCACTTAGGGGTCAACTTGGATCTGAGCCAAGGGAGTCAGGGCTTTGAGCTAAGATCTCTAGGGCTGCCTAAAGAGAGAAAGAGAGAGAAGAGAGAGGATCTTAGTCTAATTCTCGGTCTAATCTTGATCATGGGTCTAATTCGAGTAGCCTGGGTCGACCATTAGGGAAAACATCAAGGAGAAATGGGGAGAATTTAGAAGAAGAAAACGATGAATTGAAGAGGAGAAGGAAGAGAGGAAAGAGGAGAGAAAAAGCTGGGGGGTGGTCGATGGCCTGCGGAGCAGTGGCATGGCCTGCGGCAAGGTTGCCACGGTGGTTCGACTGCGCAAGAGAAAACAAAGGAAGGGAAAAATAGGGTAGAGCCCCTAGCGGCCTTAAGTGGCAGCTCCCTCGGCCAAGGAGAAATCAAGAGGGGGTGAGGGACTCACCAATGAGCAATGGCGGTGAAGGATGTCTGTCGACGGCAAGGTATGCTGAACCAGCCCGTACCGACTGGTTCAACGCGTACTATACCGGTCCGGCCCCTAACCGGTATGGTTCGGGGGTGAAAAATGGTTCCAACCCTTGTAGGACCGGAACCGTTCAGTACGGAGGCATATCAGTGTGAACCATTCGATGCAAACTTGTTACTGCCTTGTACTGGAGTGAACTAGATTGGTTCACACGAGTACACATGCACGTTCACGGTTCCCTACGTTGGGCAGAGCACCCGTGCGTACTGGGAAATGCGCAGGTGCGTGCTCACGTCCCAGACCGGTTCGGCATTGGTACAAACTGGTACCGAACCGGTCCAATAGGCCCCCAGTACGCCTACCGGTACCAGTTTGCCGGCGGACCTTGGCCAACGGTGATGGATTCGGGCGCAAGAAGGGTGATGAAGCTCACAACAGTGAAACAGAACAACCAAAAAATCAGAGAAAGGAAGAGACTTCAAGCGGTGGTGCTCAGTCGGGTGTCACATCGGCCACCGGAGAAGGAGGATCTCGACTGAGGATGGTATTATGATAAGACCTGGTTAAATTCCTGCAAGCCAACATTGATATCTTTGCTTGGTATTATGCATCATGCAAAGATTGGATCTGAATATTGTAGTTTATGGATTGGCCATCAAACTACGAGCTAGGCCAATAAAGCAGAAATTAAAGAGGATGAGACTAGAGATTGCCTTGTGGATAAAAGAGGAGGTGATTAAACAATACAACGTTGGATTCTTGAAAGTCACTGATTATCCAGAATGGCTAGCTATCGCCCTTATGCCTCAAAAGAATGAATAAGTTAGAATGTGCTTAGCCCAAAGACGACTTCCCCTTCATATAATAAACATTCTTGTTGATAATATGACTAGTCACATCATAGTCTTTCATGGATGAATTTTCTATCTGTAATCACATCAGACTGGTGAAAGAAGATATGAAGAAAACCTCATTCTCCACACTTTGGGGCATCTTTTATCATAGATCCATGCCTTTCGAATTGAAAAATGTTGGAGCCATTTACTAGAGGGCAATGACCATACTCTTCCATGATACGATACAAGAAAATTGAGGTCCATGTAGATGATATAATCTCCGAGGCCAAGATGGCTAAAGAATAGCTGATGCACCTTGATATGCTCTTTAAGTAGCTTGGCAAATACAAATTGCACCTCAAACTAGCTAAATATGTGTTTGGCATGAGTTTAGAAGCTACTTGGGTTCATTTTCGACCATTGAGTGTGTAAGAAGCCTTTAATAAGCTTAAAACCTACCTGCACAATTCACCCATTCGATCTCATCCCTCCTATAACAATAGACATCTTCTTAGGTGCAATTTTGGGATAGAATGGTAAGATTGGTAGCAAAGAAAGAGCCATCTATTATGTGAACAAGAATATAAGCAACTATAGGGCTGGGTATACTAAAATTGAGTTTACTTGTTTAATATTAGTTTAGACAACTCAGCAGCTCCAACATCCTTAACTAGCCCATCCTATCTTACTAATTTCTAGGTTAACCCATTGTAATACTTAATAGAGATAATTAATCTAATCGGAAGGATAGCAAAAGCTTATATAAAATCAAAATTGACACCATACATATAACATGGAAGTCTATTAAGGGATAGGCAATTATAGATTATTGGGTAGACCACTTGCTTCCTAATTATGAGCTTCTGGGAATAGGATCAAATGAAAATATTTTATTTGCTATGTTAAAAAAAGCTTGTTCCTCTTCAGAACCAGATTGGAGGTGGAAGATCTATTTTGATAGTGCCAGAATATTTATAGTCAAATTAAACTTTGAATGCTAACATAATATAGCTGAATATGAAGCATGCATCTTGGGTTTGAAAAATAGCTTTAGATTTTGACATCACTAAGGTCAATGTGTAGGTGTGACGGCTCACCAGTTTCTCCCGGGCGATTCTTCAGTCGGTGACGCCAGTTCAGACCTTCCTTGAGTCCCTGCGAGAGAGTATTGATAGTGAGTCTTCTAGACTTTGGGCATCAAGGCTGCTTACATTACCTATCACATCTGACTAGCTAGGAATGGTTACATTTTTGAGGAGAGCAGTCAGTTGGCAAGGTTCATTCTGGAGAGGGCTCCGATTTAGGCTGTTAAGATCACTCACCTATATTCTACTGGAGAGACTATGATAGCTCAGGATACTTGGGATTTCTCTTCTACTTTTACAACGATTCAGTTGGTTTTCATTACCTCGGAGCCCCCACTCTCGAGCTTTTTCAAGGCCAACTTCGATGATAGTGTGACGGGTGACGACAGTAGAGACAAAGCAAGGTTTATGATCCGAGACCCAGATTTTCGATTTCAGGTTTGTGGTTGTTGGCGAGAGTCAGATTTCAGAGGATGGCCTCGACAGGCATTACCTATGCGAGGCATGTCTTGAAGGTCGACCTCACAGTCATTGAGGGTGATTCAGCTACTGTGGTCGGATGGATTTAGGGTTGGCAGGGACGGCTGATGCACATCCCATCCTGCATGATGTTCGAAGGATTTTGAGAGAGTGTGTATTCTTGCATGCTAGGCATGTCTATTAGAAGATGAATAAAGCTGTAGATTTAGTTGCCTCTTATATGGCGGAGCACTTTGAAAAAGTACGGTGGACCGATTGTCAATTGTTCCGGTTGCTCTTTCTGATATTTTATTTTCTGATTTTTTTGAATATATTCATACCATACGTGTATGATTTGTCTGCCTAATCAAAAAAAGAAAAGGTCAATATGTACGAGGACTAGGTAATTGTGGTTTCACAAACTAATATGCAATGGAAGATTGAAGATAAAAAGTTTGTTCTTTATCAAGAACAGTTGCATAGATTGATTTTAAGAAATTTAAGAAGTCAAGTTCTACTAAATGCACGGAAAGAGGAATCAGCATGTAAATGCTTTAGCCACATTGATCACATAGGTAAAAATTCTAGAAAGAATTATAGTTGAACTATATACTGCCGATTAGGATGAGCTAGTTCAATGCTGCAATATAGAACCTCAAATCCTTCCTCTGCCTAGAGTTGAAACTTCTTGGTATGAAAAGAGATACTTAGAAGATCAAATATATCCACCTGAAACAATATCAATGGTCGTCATGCCATCCATATAATAGCAACAACCTACCTTGCATCCTGTTGACATTTATATAAAAGGATCTTTAATAGGATGCTCCTCAGATGCATCATCCATGAGGAAGCAAAAGGCATCATGAGTGAGACACATGCTTGAGTGTGTGGGCTGATTATGAGGGGTCACGTTTGCTATGAAATTATGAGGCAAGGTTACTTCTATATAGTGTTTACTAATAGTGGCAAATCTATAATAATAGTAAGATTAATTGCATTGTTATCCAGTCAAAAGCATATGAGTTGATAGGCTATGCTTTGCATTAACATACCGATACACTGCTAATTTGCTATATAGCTTTTTCTTTTTTGGCTAAAAATGGATGTTTCGTATAGTTTGAGTATGGATACATCCAACAAAATCAAAAGATAATCCGTAAGGTGTCCTCGAAGTGACAGGCCATATAAGAAGCTACCCAATTTGTAGCTCCATTAGCTTCTTTGAATACATGCATTTGCTACACAGCATTGGCCAGTATTCTAGCTGCCTTTGTTATACTCCCATCAGGATTTACCATGCAAACATAGAGATAGCCCCCGGTTACATACACTCCCCGCCCACTTTGGGAAAAAAATTACTCGGAGATTGCCAATTCGACGGGGCGAGGCACCTGACCTTGTTTTCCAAAAAAAGGGTCGGGTTGTGTCTTTCGCGCGAAAGAATGATTCACTTTTTTTTCACGATTTGCACCGTTGGATAGCGAAATAGCCGCCATGAGATCTGTGCAGCAGATGAATGAGATGGTTCGGAGTGCTTTGAGAGCTGTGCGAGGGGCGATCCAACGGTTATGTCCCGTTTCGCGCGAAAGGTACAAGCCGAACCCTCCAAAACAAGCACCGTATCCAGTCTAGATTCTAGCGGGCGAGACGGTTGGGAGGAAGAAGAAAGCAATGAATGCGGAAAGCCCCCCTGAAGCCGTCGTTTGTATACATTATCTCCCCCTCACCTCCCTCTCATTCCATCCATCCTCTCTCCTCCTCACCCACCTCCTCTCATGGCGTCGCCCGCTCTGCTCTCCCTTTCTCCAAAACACTTTCTCGCCCCACAAACCCTAGCCAGGCCTCGCCCCCTTCCTCTAATCCCGACTGCTGCCACTCCTCTCTTCCGTCCACCGAGTATGATCTCTCTCTCTCTCTCTCTCTCTCACATTCGGTGGAACTACTTGACTTGGTTCCTCTTTTCTGGTTTGTTGATCTCGTCTCTGGTGTTTCAGCAGTCGGCCGTGGTGGTCTGGCTCTCGGGAGGTGCCCATCGATTGTTCCAGGAGCCACGGCTGTGTCTGGAATTGAGAATGATAGGGTTTTGGCTGTGAATAGGAGAGAAGAGAAGCCGATCATTGTTATTGATAACTACGACAGCTTTACTTACAATATATGCCAGGTATTTGTTCAACGAGGATTGCTTGCTTATTCTTGTCTTTTTTTCTTACCAAGATTCAATTTTTAATCATCGTTTTTTATTGTAATCGGGTGCCGTATGTGAAACTCATACTGTTTTTGTTAATTGAATGGGTGAATGTGCCGTAGAAATTTTTAATGTGTTGGAGAATGGAGGATGATATGAGTTATTTGGAACAAACGGGAGAAGAGGAAGGAATTTGTTTTGCTCCCAATATGGGGTCTAGATATAGTGACAGTCTCTCTGTACTCTGTTTCTTAATTTAATTTGAAAAGGGGACTTTCTGTTGCAATTGGGACTGCAGGTTTTAATAAAAATATAGTTAAAGCTGAGTGCTAAAGCATGCATTTTTAATTCTTAAGCTTGTAAAAGAAGGAACTTTTTGCCATTTGATGATGATATCACATTAATGGAAAAGGAAAGGAGCAAACCTAAAGTTTTCTGAAAGTAGGTGAGTTATAATTTGAATGTTATACAATAATTCTTTTGCTAGTCTTTCTTCTAATAATGTTTCAGTGAACAGCAAAACTAGCAGAATATCATAATTTGCCCTTCCAGTAACCAAATGGATCATGAAATGGAATATCTACTATTTTATATCCAATGTAAGAAGCCATATGCATACGAGTGCAATGGGCTTAATCTATGAGCAAGACCAATACTAAGGGATAAAATCATTATAAGTTTTATAGTATGAAGTCCTTGTGTACTCTTAAAAAGCAAATGAAATAGTTATAGACAACACATTAGACCTGTGTTATGTGATCCTTACATAGAGCAATATATTGTTTTAATCACCATACTTACGATACAGAACACAGCAGATATGCTGACTTTGTAGGAGAAGCATGAGAATGGTATCTGGTCTAAGAATGTCTACATAAGAGGTGGCTAAGATGTCATTGTAAGAGGCTTGACAGATTAAGATAGATTTAAATACATGTGACCATTGATGAAAGGACATACTTGTTAGGATCATTGATGTGATTTTTATTATATGCAAAAATTAGACTGTGCTAATTAGAGCATAGATTGTAGTGTCTACAGTAACTTCTGTTATATTAAAAGAAGTATCTTAGATAATTTCAGGGTTACTTTGAGATTTACGTGCATCTTTTATTTGATTTTGCTGCAACTTATATCCATGAGTTTCACTTCTGCATTGTTGTACTGTACATGTTTCTGGGAAAGGTTTTTCATTCTTCATTTCATTCTTTACTTTCAATTTCATGCATGTATTTCTAGTTCATTGAATCAAATTCACAAGTTTGAAGATTTTATGCTTCCGGATGTACCAATTCTGCTTCCAGGCAACATAATATTGATAAGACTGATGCATTGCCTTTGCTCTAAAACCATAAGAAATGTAGTTTTCTATAAGGAGATGCACTTAAGTCTTGAATGGTGAGTGGAGAAGTAATGTCACCAAGAAAATATCAAAATTGTTTGCAGCCATAATTAGAAAAGGAAATATATAACATAAACTAAATGCTTTGCCACATCTATTTGGAAATCTCTGGAAGAAATAGAAGAGAGCTTATGATTGTTCTAAATGGGAAAAAAAAAGAAGGGTTGTCTTCAACATTTTAGAGCATGACAAGCATGATGGAAACTATGGAAATCACGTCTTTGTTTTTGTTGAGATATAAATATAGTCAATATTGTGGTTCATTTGAAAAAAGAAAAAAGAGAAAAATATGACTTATCCATTTTGTGCTGAAGTATATGGGAGAGCTGGGAGCTAATTTTGAGGTCTATCGTAATGACGAGCTCACTGTGGATGATCTAAAAAGGTACTGTTTATTTCTGAGATCATAACATTTAATTCAGTTGGTTATTTTTGTTTATATATTGAAATTACATGTTCTAGAGGCCTGAGTAGCACTGAACTGAAGTTTCTATGTTTTGCTGATAATTCAAATCTAATTTTTTTCTTTTAGGAAAAATCCAAAGGGGGTACTTATTTCTCCAGGGCCTGGTAAGTATTTTTTGCTAAAAGTTGTCATCATGTTGTCAATTGAAGAGTAAACATTCTGTGTCTTCCATGTATAGGGTCCCCTCAAGATTCAGGGATATCATTGCAAACTGTTTTAGAACTTGGGCCTTCAATACCTTTATTTGGAGTTTGTATGGGCTTACAGTGCATAGGAGAGGCGTTTGGAGGTTTGGATCATTATAATTGCATGCCAGCAGAAATATTTAATCTGTAACATATATTGCCGAGTTTAATTCCTTCCTATTTATTTCAGGAAAAATTGTGCGATCTCCTTCTGGTGTAAGGCATGGGAAGAGTTCTCTTGTGTATTACGATGAAAAACAAGAAGATAATTTATTTTATGGTTTGCCAAAGTAAGACTTGTATTGTTTTTTTTTTCTTCCGGACATAAGTTCTGCTTTCTTTTTTATGCTATTTGCTGAGTTTTAGTGTAGCTTACATGTTTATAAATAATGTTTCTTTCTTTCTTTTCTATTTCAAAGTTTTCATATTTAAAGAGTCGGGACAGTATTGGGACCTAATAAAATACTGTTACAAGTCTTGGTACCGATATTTCAAACCTTGACATTGGAAATTATAGAAAAGCAGAGGACTAAAAGCAAAATTTCTAATAGGATCCTACATATAAATAAGACATGCAATCAGCTAGGATAAATAAAGATTGTGGTGTGAAGCTTTTTAAGACAAATCTACAAGTATCCTTACAATTGACACCTTATTGTAGTTAATATTTAGTGGACATTATATTAATTTAGGATTTTATTTCTACCTTGACTATCCATGATTAGAACTAAAATCCTTGCTCTCAAAAACTATTTTTTTGTTGAGCTTTGCATTTTTCCAGGTTGTTTTGAACTTCTAAGCATTATGTTTTGAAGTTTCAAAGCAACATTAAGTTTAATTGCAGATAATTCTTAAGTGTCCTTTTCCGTCTCTCTGTCATTTCACTCCTATATTGTTTTGTGGAAGCTTTAAAATACTCGTCTGATCCTTCTTCTCCCACTGTATGTTCTTATAGCGCGCTGATGTTTCTGCACTTAAATGGCATGTCACATGTTTGACATTTGAATATTCTGTACGTCAGTTTTCTCAGTCCCTTGCATGCTTGGTTTATAGCATACAACCCCTAAGGATGCCACTGATGTTGACTTGTCATCATGGTGTTCTGTCCATATTGGCTGGAATTCTTTTCAATTGATTTTTAGGTCATTGGCATGAGAAATCATGTTAGTAGCATCCCATACCAACCATGTTTGTGTCCATCCTGAGGTACACGACATGTGCAACCATCTTCTGGCTACTAACTGAGCAACCCCCTCTGATGCCCACTATGTTCAGCACAAATCAAAAGAATTTTCATTCTTCTGCCACTTTCCCAACAGTTTTAGATTGAAATAGTAAGGACCAACAGGTTCACAACCAATGTTGTTAAGATTGGGAGCGAGTCGTAAATTGTAGAGGGGGCTAGATCAGATCGGATCGTGAATTGGATCCTAGAACATAAGATTGTTTTCCAATTTCTTTCAGAAATTTCTAAACATAAAAGAAATATGAAAATTGAACATGAGTCAACTATAAAGTGGATGAATATAAAATAAAATGTATCCATACAACAAGTATAGTTTTCACCAATATGGCCCATATATAATATTTCTAATGAAACAAATGTTATGTTTGGTTATTCCAGATGCTTATATACAATCTAAGTTTATTTATCCTTTTATGTAGAATCTTAGAATAAACAAGGATAAGACCAAGGAATGCTGAACCGGCTGGTACCAGCCGGTTCAGCCTATACCGAACCGGTCCGGTCTATGACTGGGTCGGTTCTGGCATAGAAGCTCACAAAAGTTAGCTTCTTTCTGATTATCAATCAAATAACATAAATTGAAACTATTATACTCCTACACACTTGTGGGTGCATATGTACATGCACTTGTCATTCCTGCATGGAAGCACACAACCTGATTACTTAATTGTTGAAACACATGATAATAGAAAATCAGTGAATTTAGCAAGTCCATGATTTATAGCTTTGAGGTGCACAAAAATCAATCAACTCTTTTGCTTAAACAGCTTACAAACATGATCCAGCAAAGTTAATAATTAAGGTTTGTTGATGTTTACTGTGAAGCTTGTCATAGTACCATTTAAGTTGCAGTAATAAGTTGATTATGGTAAGGCACATACTCAATAAACATCTTCCGGAACACTTGGTTGCTTGTACCTTGCTTATTGCTCAAATGTCTAGTTATCTGAATATGTAAGTTGAATTAGGCAATGAGACATCAATAACATATCCCAGAGATTATTATATTCTTCAAGCTTCCAGTCTCTGAACATACACACAAGCTTATTTACTGGTTTCGGTTATACCTTGCAGAGATGGAACACTTCTACGGTTGCCAATTCCAAAATCCTTCCATATCAAACCGGTTATATATATATATATTCTAAAACATATGGTTGCTTCATGCTGTAGTAGAACTTTTCTATTGGAATCAATCCATGTGGGATTTATAGGGCGGGTCAAAAATTTCAATTATCTGTTTTTAAGAACAATATCTTTTGCTCTCTTTACCTCAAGAATTTTTTCCATCTTATTTTATTAGGGTTCCACACTGCACTTCATCGAGCAATCCCGAACACTTTTTTGATTGAACTGTTGATCTATATTGCAAATTGTTGGTAGCTTTGTTCTGGAATATAATTATCTGTCAAGATTTAGATTTTAAAATTTGAAACAATCAATTTTACTATCTAAATCGAACTCTGTTAGATACTCTTACTTTTCTAGTGTCTGTGTTTCTTCAATTTGGACCGACCATCAGCATGTTTAATGGGGCATGGAGCCTTTGATGCTTTAGGAAGCTGAAAGCCTTAAATGCAAGATTAGAAGAGTAACTTATCAGGAAGGGCCTTCAAATCTTTTGTAAAGTAATAGCTTATATATATTATTAGTTATTGAAAAGTAGGATTTTTTTTAAAAAAAATTACTTTCACAAGGGCCTCCCTTTTTTTCCTTCTAAGTGGTAGTTTAACACTTTTTCTGGACAAATTTCTAACAACAAATGATATGTGGGAGCATTACTGTTGAATTTTATTTCCTCAGTTTGAGAACTTGTCATAATCTTTTATATTTGCTGGATTCTACTCTTCTTTTCTCTTGAATTTAGTGAGTTATTTCAAAATTGATTGTCCTCTTTGAATTTTTTTGCTGAACACTTTTAGGAATCAGAGTCTGATCTAAGGCAAATTTGAGTCCAGTATTCCTGGCATTGCTATCTTGACGACTTTTACTATTGTCTCCATGTTGAGTGAAGCACATGGTTTTATGTGTGCTTAGTTCATGTGTTCTTTTTCTGGAGGAGGGAGAGGCAAAGTTGAATTGTGAGTCTTGGGTCTTCAACAACATTACAGATTACAGAACATGTTTCATGGGTATTAAGTGGGTGTTGTCCTAGCAAGGGACCATCGTTCTTCCCTGCCTGTTAAAGTGATAAAACATCTGTCATTACCTATAACATGTTAGAAGCGTTGATGATAAAGGCCGCAAGATCTTAGAGCCTATTATCTCATGCAAATCCATTTGTACTTCATGTTAGTTGTATCAACAATTTAGATGATATCATTCATATATTTGACTTTCTTACCATTGCAATGCAGCCCTTTCACTGCTGGTAGATACCATAGCCTTGTGATTGATAATGATAGTTTCCCTAGCGATGCACTTGAGATTACAGCATGGACAAAAGATGGACTGATAATGGCGGCTCGACACAAAAAGTATAGACATATCCAGGTGCGTTGGCTAGTTCTAGTTTTGTTTTTTTGGGGGTGTTCTATTTTCATGTTCTACTGCAAAAATAAGTAGGAATGGAATCTTCAGTGTTGTTTCATTGAATAGTAATCAACTTAGGAAACTATTGTTTTTATCTTCTTCTTTTTTCCCCTTTGTCTCTGGTTGTAAGTGAAGTGAATATATGAAAATAATTGCCAAAAAAAGGTGCTAGGATTTACTTTCCATTTCTTTTACACTCATGATTTGTATTTGTTAAGTGGGAGAACATGGAAAAAATATTGCAAATGAGAGAACAGATTGCAAAGAAAAGGACTGCTCATCTGTTTCCCTCTCCCAATCTCTTTCTTCCTCCTCTAATTCCATATAATCACAATTAAGTATAACTTTGTATCTTAAATCCACATCCACCATTAGACTTTAAGAGTGCCACCACAAGAGGAAGATGATGAAGGCTATAATAGATGGAATATGAAGGAGAATAGGAGAAAGTGAAGGAGGTGAGTTTGAGTGTAATCCACCACTTGTCAAACTTTAACATAAACATGAATTTCATGTTTATTTTTCGTCTTATTGTCAAGAACTGTAGTCATATGCTACTTACATGGGTGGCCATCATTAGTCCCAATACCACACTACTAACTAAAGTGTTGCCAAGAACACATCTCATAATCTGATTTCAGATTGTAGGAAAACATGTTTTATAAAGATCAACCATCGACTGCCAAATACCTAATAAGTACTATTTAACTTGACTTTCACTTCTTCACTTTGACTGAGATATGGACCACTTGAAAATAGGCAGGACCAGATTTGTCGAGAAGCATACATTATGAGTTTTGCTGCCAATGTGCATGCTTCACGTGCTTCTGGGCTATTTGAGTCTGATTGCTTGTTAAATAATATCTTTTGTATGATTGGTGAATAAAGAGGAAGGTAAAGAAGCATTTGAAAATATGAGACAAACATTTCTCAACGTGAGGCTTCTTCTCCTTTTAATGTTTTCTATTTGTGGTGTTCTATTTAGTCATACACATTAATTGATTTTATTATCATTGCATTCATTCATTGTCAGTTGCAGCCCTCTAAATCTTCTTTGTAACTAACATTGTTGCAGCACTATCCCAGCACTTTTGACCATTGTTCATTCTGGTTCCTTGACATTGGTTGTAAATCATAGTCTTAATTATTTTTATTTGGCTACCTTTCTTCTTATGGATTGTGTGGTAACCATTTTGATTCAGCTAGACCATCTGGCAACCATTCATTATCATTCATATGGTAATCCTTCTCCATTTCTTTCTAAATTATTCTTTCCATATTTAATCTTGCAACCCCATTATTATCATTAGCTTCCAACTCCCCTAAAACAAATCGGCTTGTTTTGTTTGGATATAGTACTGAATATCGATTTTTTAATGACTATATGTTCACCAATGGTTGAGAAGAATGCATTTGATATGCAGTATGGTAGGCTTTTTTTTCATAGTTTTGAGAAAAGTTGATTGTGTGAAATGACATTTTTCAGATTTAACCTGTACTCGAATGTAGAAGATGCAAGGTATCAGCTATGCAGTATAAAAGAATGTAGTTAAAGACTGAAAGAAGCAAAAAATACTACAATGTACATAGTATAACATTAAGGTTTCAGCATTTACAAACGTATGCATTATCAGTCTTTTGTATAGGAGGTATATTTACGAAAGTATGCTTTATCAGCTCTTGCTTTATTGCCTTAAAAAAAATAACAATTCAAGTTATTGTTGATCAGTACCCTTTTTTTGACCCTTTGGTGTTTCTGTTGCTTTATGAGTATGAAGACATCAAAATGAAAAAAAGAAACCTGCTTCTTCTTAGGAGTCGAAGGACCTTTCGTGGCTTAAAACATGGCCTACTAGTGCTTTCTGTTAAATAAAATATGTTTTCACTATTAGAGAAAAGTAAATCACAAATATAAAAAAAGGAAAGAACTCAGAAAACTATGATCCACATGGTAACCAATGTATAAAGCTGTCACACAATCAGAAATTGAGGGTCCCTGTTTATAAAGGCACCTAAAATCTTTAAACTTAAACTCACTTGAAATTGTACTTTTCATATGCCAACCAATATCTAAAATTGGACATTTATATACTTAAGCTACACAAGTAAGGATTTCAAATTCAAAACTAAGGCAAAAAGCTCTCTAATACTTTATGTGAAAATGGTAATAAAGTTAAATTATATTTTCCCCAGTTAGTTGTATTCTTGTTTTTAAGCAAAATAAACAAGAATATGAGACCCAAAAATAAGCCAAAAATTGCATTGGCGTAAGTATCCATGTGTCTATTTAAGTGCAGACAGACATGATTGAATTTCATTCCGTCTTTGCATTGGTGGCCCTATTTGGATGAGGGAGGGCTGCAGTTCAAAGAAGATAAAGAAATTAGGAGTCAGAGATATGCATCCCACTCATTTGTTCCCTTTTGTACCGATTTTTCCAGGACTAGGAATTCCTCCTCCAAGGTGATGAGCATTGTCCCCCAAAAAAATGGGGATCTTGAATCCAAGTTCTGCCTGAATTCTCTCTCACTCCTTTGAAACACCTCTTTTTAATGTAAACTCTGGCTGACTGTACATTGTCGCATGGATAAGGTCTTCTGGCTTCCAAAAAAGCCCAAATAATGCACTGGAAGCCTTATTTTGTACCCCCTTTTGTTTTCTTGATGTTTATCTCCCTTCTGCTTTCTGTTCTGGTGGTTTGAGGGTCATTTCTAAGAACACACATTCTTTTGCATTGGGCCAATAGCATCTTTATTTATGTCTCAGTGAGGAGTGTCAAGTTTTCAGTGTAGCTTGACTGAATGAACCATTACCTATGGTGCTTTAATCTTGAGGATATATCTAATACTGCACCTGTGTGAGTTAGGATCAGGGACTATGGAGTGCATCTTCCATATTTTTTTGTTTTAAAAAGAAAAAAATTCATTTTGTAATCATGGCGTAGGTGATTTGTGCTGGGAAAGTTATCATGGCCAGTGCACTGCCAGTTTGTGACTAGTTAACAGAAACAAATGTAGTCAAGTCTCGCATTATTTAGGTATGCTAAAGCTGTATATACACACCATTCAATCAAGATTTCTTTTGTTCTTACAGTGTGGGTGCCATTCAGTTTTCCAGACTAGTGAAACCTGACCTGATATTCTCATTGTTCCGTCCTTGTTTTGATCAGTTTGCCCTTACAAACAGTTGCTAGTCATGCGGCATTATCTGTTCCTGTATCTTTCCATGCTTTTTTTCCTTGGTGTTTCCTACAAATGACTGTTGTGATCTTTGTTAATTTTTATTTACTTTTCGAGCTGCAGGGAGTTCAGTTCCATCCTGAAAGCATCATTACATCTGAAGGCAAAACGTTGGTTCTCAATTTTATTAAACTGATGGATAAGCTGGATTCAGATTTCAGAGCGCACTTGGAAAGGAAAATTTTAGCCTGAATGCCTCTAGAAAGATGCTCCATTTCTCCAATGCATGAATGGTTGTGAGTTCACATTTGATCCTGTAGAATCTGACCCATTTTCTCATCGAACGGTTGCAAAATCAACCAGATTGATTTGTGGAACAAAAGATGTACTAGGTGGGAGGCAAATCATTTTTTCTTAGGATTTGGAACAAATAAACAAAAAGGCTTGGATGGCATTTATATTGATACTCATTTTGCTTCAATTACTTCTTTTATTTTCCCCCTTAAGTTCCTGTTCTTGAAGTAATGGTGTCTTGATCCTAGAATATTGTTCTATATGATGGTACACTAACCATGCAGGACTGCTGTTTGGATGGCCAAAATTTTATCAGAATCTGGCATCATATATTCTTGTGAAGATACAATGGTGGCCATTGGTTGCATTGTCTCTAACTTTCAGAGAAGTCTCCCTCACCCCACATCCAAAGCACCCCAACTCCCTTTCTTTTGATGTCGAGGCACAATCAGGGTTCCCTTCAAACTTGTCCCTTTAACACCAATCAGAGGGCGCACATTTTTCCACGCTTGACCAATACAGAATTTTGCCACTTTGCACTTATGGAACATATCCCCATGATCATCGAACTTTTTAGCTTTTCTATTTGATGCAGAACACTTATAGACATATATTATCGAGTGCAATACTTTTTGTTTAAATTTTTCTCTTGATCAGCAGCCAATTGGAATGTCTTTTAATTTTTCCATTTGATGTGTGACGCCTAGCCTCATTGGGCCGGCCTGTTGGCCTAACCTAGCATCCAAACATAGCCCGAAGGGCTGTCCGAACCAAAACCAGGGCAGAGTCTTGGTTGAGCATGGCTCGGACTCTGACTAGAAAACCTTAGTCTTCGTTTCATATAAGCTCCTCCCCATCTTCCTAATCCTTTCCCCACCAGAAAGCCAGCCTCAATCGGAGCTTAGTCACAAGATTTCTCTTTGAATCTTTAACAATCATCGACCGTGTCAGCGCCGCAGCCGTGGGCCACCGTCGCTGGAAGCTAAGTAAGTACTCAACATCTTTAGATCGACCTTTTTCTTCCTTTTCTATGACCCTTGAAAGTCCAATTCCGGCCGGTGGTCGCTGGAATTCGGTGGAGAAGGGGCAAAGCCCTAGTGTCCCCATTTTTAAAAAGCAAGCCCTTTTTTCTTCCAATTTCGGTAGGTTCCACCCCCAATTCTTATCATTGAGGCTTTCCTCCATTCCTCCGTAGTGGCCTGTAGCCTTGGCTGGATTTCTGGCCGTTGAGACACTTCGATTCCATGATTTAAGGAGTTGAAACCCCTATTTCTGATGGTTTAGGCACCGTCGACCACTTGATGACTGGCCTTGGGCCCTGACCCAGGCTCCACTTGCAGCCACCTCTTTTCCTTCCTCTTTCTTGGTTAGAGAGAGAAGCTTGTTATTTCTCTTTCCTCTCTCTTTCTTCTCTCTTCTCCATCTTTTCTCTTTCTTGATTCTCTCTATACTGGACTTTCTCTCTCTATTCTCTTTAGAGATGATAGACCTAGTAAGATCTCTTTGTGATTCGGGGCCATGATCTATGTTTGACAAGCAACACGCCAACCGCATCTTGACCCTACCTAGACACTATTAGATTTGGTTACCTCCGAACCATTTGTATCCTAGTTTGAATATGTTGAGATGAGTTTTGCCTTAATTAGACCAACCGGAGTGTTGGGCACTCCCGCTTAGTCAACTCTACGAGGGTATTAAAATTAGAATTTTTATTTTTGTAATGATCATGATAAATTCTGATAATTTTTAAATACTAGAATATTAGGACTTTTGAAATTGATTGGACTGACATTTTGGATTCACTCACCAGTAGAAGTTATTGTTGGCATATCGACACTCTCTCAATGGCAGTTATACGTTGGCATATTGACATCTTGTCAGTGGGGGTTATACGTTGGCATATTGATACCCTGCTAGTGGGGGTTATATGTTGGCACTTTGATGCGCTCATATTTCTGGCCCAGCCATAGGGTATAGATATGGTTGTAGTTCATGGCCGTCGAGATGAATTCGATGATTTGAAAGATAATTGATTTATAAAACAAAATTTGAAATTTGATGTGACTGAATAGCGTATCGATTTGATTTTGAATTGATGTATTTTTTATGCTTAACTTTAGTATATTATTATTATTTTATTGCATAATTTATCTAACTGAAGTATTTATTGCTTAATAGGTTGTACAAATCATTATACGATTTCTTACTATTTTTATAGATCCAAAGAATTAGCTTAACTTGGAGATTTATCATAGAAGAGCAATTAGAGATAAAATTTTAGCATCTTTATTTAGACTAGATTTTATTTTAGAGTTGATGCAAAATTGTAGAATATTATTAGTTTCATAGAATTTTTAATTTTGCTATTAATTAGAATTTGAATATTATTATTTAAATTATTTTTGTTGTCTGATTTTGATATTACGATGAGATGCCTTACATACTCATGAGAAGAATTCCTTATAAGTGTGCGGCGGTTGCTGCGACCCCTGGCTCGTGATCTTAGGTCAAGTGCATAATACTCATTATCAGAAACAATCCTTTTTTGTGGGTGTTTTTTTCTATTCGGACAACATCCAATAAGATTGTCAATTAATTTATCTATGGAAGTGGGAAATCATGTGACTACCAAAAGAGGAGTCTACCATATAAGATGCAATCCTTTCTTAGGCAACATCTAATAAGTTTGTTTGTTTTTTTTTTATATAGTTTTTGCATTTGATGTGGAACACCCATCCACTCACATTATGAGATGCAATCATTTTTCCTTTTTTTTTTTTTTTTATCTTGGACAGCAGTCAATGAGAGTGTCAATTAATTTATCCATGGAAGTGGGAATGCATAAGACCACCCAAGGGGAAGTCCAAGATGTCACGCACTGAAATGAAAGCATCACGTGCAGCTGCATGTGCGACATGGATTCTTATATTGTCGCTCTTTCCGTGCTAACCAACCCCTTTGACCTGATGTCCTACCTATTCTTTGATGTGCTATTCTTCCGGCCACCAGTTTTTCTTGCTGTCGCCATTCAATGACATGACCCTTCAAACGTAGATAATGAGCTAAGAAAGTAGCAACATATATATATTTCCATGCCGGATGACAAGATCTAGTTGGCTCACTTTTGTCCAAGATTTTGAAAATAATTGGAGAACTTGTTGCCTGGGTTATTTAAGCAACAACTAGGAATTGCTCCTTTGCAATTTTAGAAGAAATTTTATATTTGAATGCACATTAATTCAATATGATTATATGGCCTCCTTGTTGCCCTAACTTCGCATGGGGCCATTTCGGATATGATAAATTTTATTGTAACCTAGTTTTGATTGTGAAATTGCGGTAGGTTTTGGAAGGTCGAAATTAACATATCCAGACCTTTACCGATTAGAATTCGATGAACTCCTTACCTTTGAATGGACATGAAAGCTGCTTCTAAAGAGCATTATCAGGCTAATAATGGCGGAGTTAGTATAGATTAGTACGAAGGAATCACTCCTGCTTCTTAATGCTTATATTTTATACTGTATGCACCACATGGCCATGCACCATGCATGCCAATCGGATCATCTTAGTTATATAAAACTATTCATCATACGCTCTTCTCAATGATTGGTCTATAGAAATGAAACGGACCGCTTGGTGCAGTGCACGGCCACATTGGTGCACGTAGTTCAAGATATTATTTGTCCTCCAACAGCTTTTGTAACCCTTAAATCTCCATTTGACCTGTCTCTCCGTGCAAGCAGACAGCTGTGTCATCATCTTTCACCTTGAGAAAGAAGGGATGCATTCATATTTACTGCATCATTCGACCAACTTGTTTCCTGAGTGATGGCTACGACCCTAAACAACAAAACAAACCTTACCATGGCTCTATGACTTCCAAGCGTGCTCCATGAGAAGGCATGGCCTACAAATTGCACTCACAAACAAAAGAGAGCAAAGAGAAATGACCCCCACTTGCATGTTCCATGAGTAAAAGTATGGCCTGCAAGCAACACCAAAGTAACAAAAGCTAACAGGAGAAAAGTCCACAACCTTTTAAATTATTCACTGCTTTGATGTCCTCCTATATTTATCTCAGATGGATGGGCTTTGAATAATAACGTTAGCATGTGAGAAGGGGACAAGTACAAGAAGCCAAAAGCGAGAAAGACAATGGCACCAAGACACAAATAGCCTCCTCCGACATGCATCAATTGTAGCCCAATAATACACCCCCAATGCACATGTATGTGGTCTGAAGCTTCACTACCGAAATCTAACAACCTCTAATAATTCTTCCACTGCACATCAAGAATAACGTTACACCCGGAAAAAGGTAACCAAATACATTCAAAAACTAGCATCAGCTAGCCCCACTGGGCTCGGGCGGCGGTGGCTCCTACCATGGTGGTGGTGGTGGTTCCCGAACTTCGCACCATCCGCCCCATAAGAACGCCGGGCTTCCCGGTCAATGTTGCACTCCGGTGGAGGATTAGGGTATCGATTCCGATCGTAGCAATAGAAATAGGTCACATGTTTCCTCCTGAAACTCTCCATTTGTGCCCTTTGCTCTGATGACATTGTAGCTGAGTCATAGCGAGCTGCGGCGCGCCCTTCGCAAGCCGATGAATGGTCCATGGGGTTCACGGCGCAGCCATTGAGGATGAGATCGGCAAATTCAGCAATGTAAGGAGCATATCTGTAGTTGACCTTGTAGCGGCCGCCGGAGGTGGCCCAATTGGAGCCATCCCATATGGTGGCATAGAGGGACATGGGCTTGGAGGGGAACTGCCCTCCCATGGATTCAGTCCTCACTATCTCTCTAATTGGAACGCTATCAATATAAAATCTGCAAAACAAACATAAGTTAGACAAGATCATATGTGAAAATGGAATGTTTTGAATCTTAGAATCTAACATTGCTTGTAGGAGAGACGGGTTCTATAAATCATATGAAAATCTTAAAAAAGTCGTGAAAACGTGCTAAAATAGATTTATGTTTAAGGGAAACAAAAGGGTGTGAGGAATGAGTTTAGGTGTTCATCATTCTGCACTTAATTACCACTTTTTCAGAAAGTAACATAGCTTTTGTTTCTTGCTGTCAAAGAAGGTAACCTGGTTTAAATCATAAAAAAAAAATAATTTATGAAGGCGGAAATGTGCTTGAGCTTACAAAATGTTCTGAGGTTTTCTTTTAATGAAGGAATTCTTTGAAACTTAGAATCTAAGTTTATAAGAATAGGATATGTTACAGGTTCCTATCATTTAATTTTAGATTTACATCACAAAAGAGGTGGCGAATGAGACTGGTCTCTTTATTCTGCACCTAAGTACCTCTGTTTGGAAAGAAAACTTGATTTAGATCGATAAAATATCGCCCCACCAAAGCTAGATATGTAGATAAAAGTTAGCAATAAATATTCCAAAATTTTCAAGGAAAAGCAGGAACTTTTTTAATATAAAAATAATAAAAGTTTTAATCCCTTTTTCATTTCTAGTTTGAACCTCTAATTTAGTATTGAAGAGATTCATTGTGTCTCCAGCATAAGCAAGTATGATTAAAAGTCGAAAAAAGAATATTAAAAGTTAAACAAAAGAAACTATACCAAAAGAGAACATTTACCCTATCACTCCAAACTATTTCACATTTCCAACCTTCAATAAAAGCAAATAGATAAAGAAGGAAAAACACATAGAACACCCAAAAGTAAACAAAGAACAAAAGAGACAAGAAATGCAGAACATTAGTTTTTTTTTAAAAAAAAAATGAAAAGGAATAGAGCAAACAAAAAAAAAAATTCCATTTTGAAGCATTTTGTCCTCTTGGTATAGTCTCTAATAATCCTGCATAATCTTACATAATCCGATCATGGCTCCATAGGATGGAGTACTGATGGAAATCATCTGTGGGGTCGAACCAGAGGTCGTATCTCTCTTCCCTTCCAATGGCAGTGCTCCCATTCCCATAGACATTGGTCTGGACTCTCCACTCCCTCCCTCTTATGTTCCCCAAGAACTCAAAGTCCAATTCATCATGGGTCTTCTCAAATACATCACCATTCGACATCTACATCAATGGGAAAAAAAATAATAGTAGCAATTTAGTGCCTGTATATAGAGATGAGAGCAATGTGAACAGGAAAAAAGATGGGGAAGAAAAAAAATTTAAATGGGCTTTGTGTAGATTGTTTTCAAATGAAAGAAATTGAGAATGCCATGGAAATCCATAGCAAATAAAAGACTGGAAACATAGGAATAAAGAGAAAGCTAAGGAAAACAAAATCACTCTTCAGATTAATGCTTGCAGGAAAAAAAAGAGAAACCCATTCTGATTCTTAAGTTATGAACTATGATAACACAAACTGATTTACCAAAAACTATGAAGAATGGTTACATAAATCTCAAAAAGGTTAGTAGGAAACTTAACAAATGAATACATTAAAGCACAAGCTTTTTTTCTTTTCTAGACCAAAAGAAAATCAAGAATGTGACAAACATTCTGTAATGAATGGAAGATTGGGAAGAGAGGAAGAAAGAGGAAAAAAAATCAAATACTCATGTTTAGATTACTGCATACAATGGATTGAAAGGGGACAAAAATTCCATTTTGATGCAAAACTTAAGGCCTTTGGTATCAATAACAAACAGAGATGACCAAATCGAAGGCCTACCATCACAAATGAATGAAATTGACAAAAAAAAAGAAAATACAAAAACCTCTTTGTCCATTAGATGTTTAGAAAGGCAAAGGACCTCAAAATAATTAAAAACAAACCAGAGCAAGGCAAGGAGAAGAAACGAACATAGAACGCGACGACGACGCCGGCGGCGTAATCCGAGGGAAGCTTAATGGAAGCGCTGAAGAATCCATGGAGGTAGAGATCCTGGGAAGCAAATCCAGCACCTAAGAATCCAACGCATTCGATTAGAAACATAGCAAGTAGCCAGAGAAGCCTTAGAAGAGGAGACAGAGAGAGAGAGATAGAGAGAGAGAGAGGGACCTGTTCTCTCGTCAAGGGCGATGTGAACGGTCTTCCCATGGCGGAGGAGCATGAGGTTGCTGTCACCGAAGGTCTGGGTGTACCCCTCCTCAAAGGACACAGTTGAAGAGCTCTCTATTACACTAGTAGTAGCAGAGGAGGAGAAGAGAAACAGAGGAGAGGCAATGAAGAAGAAGAGAACCAAAGGAGCCAAAGAGCCCATCATCTCTCTCTATATCTATATATCTCTCTCTTCTTTGTTATATCTCTCTGAAGCTCTGCAGCAATGGACTCCGCGTCCGTCTCCTGTTTATAGTTCAAAGAATAAGAAAAAGGAGGCTGCTTTCTTTCTCCCTCGCTCTCCCACTCCTCCTCTCTGTTTTCTTGAGAGAGGAGGAAAGAAACGTCTCGGGGGAAAGGGCAGCAGAGGCTACTTTTTATTTGGCAAAGAAAGAGCTTCGGATGCTTGAGAGAGGTGGGAATTTTTATATATTTTTGTTGGCTTCTGTGTATTAGAATATTTATTAACAAGTTGAAGTGGTGATTTTGGAGTGATATGTTATGGGAAAAAATTTTCTACTTAAATTTGGTGAAGATTTTGAGGAATAAATAAATGGGGGAATATATTATGATTTGAAGGGGAGAAAGGGTGGCATTGGAAGGAGTGCTGACGAGGGCACCGCCCCTTCCAAAGCATTGGGTTGATATTCCTTGGTTCACAAAGATACCCTTTACTAATTATTTCTTCTTTTTTTTTGATATTTTAGCATTGTGATTCTCACAAGGATGCATGATTTCCTATTCTATGAACTAATTTGTAGTGTTAACTAAAGAAAAGGCAGACAAACTATAAAATATATACTACTTGCAGTCAGCTAGCTTCTTGATAGAAACCAAAAATTCTTTACAAAATAGCAAGTTGTGTGATATGCATCAGTTCTCAATTGCTAATAGTCATCAGCTAGCTATGTTCTTAGGAGGAAGAAACATGTACTAATTGTAATTCAATCTCTTATCAAATATTTCAATTGTATTTTTCTTTTATTTTTTTTAAAAAAATCATGACCTTTCAAAGTAAGGTGTGCATTAATTGAATATCACTTGGTTATTTTTTTCCTTCTTTTGTGAAACTGAAGTAGGAGGAAACCTAGTCAAAAATCAAGTGAAGGCATGCTATGTTCCTTTTTTTATTTTTTTATTTTATTCTCCTCTGGAATTGGCTTAATTTAAAAATACAATGATTGTATGATGAAGCAACTTCAATGTACACTATTATTCCTAATGTCTATCCTACATGTTTTGGCTTTTAGAATGCATTAAATTTATAAACATATAACCCACAAATGCTTCAGCTTAGGACAAATGAATGGCAATACATCCTTCTTAATAAATAAAAAATTACAAATCATTTAAGCAAATCTCTATTTTTATTATATTAGTTTAGTATAAACAAAATGCCATGTTTTCATTTAGTTAGGAAAGCATTCGCAAACTTTCATTTGAGCTATAACACATCTAGTCAATTTCAACTTAAATTGTTTCCCATTAAATATCTAAAAATCTTCATCGGCTAAATTATTTATTAGATTCACAAATTTCATTTTTTTAGAATATTATCTTAAAATCAGGACCACATCTATCTAATTATAAAATGTATATATATTGGTTTCTATGATTGCTAAGTTAATTTTTCTCAAAATGATGCTATTTAACCTTTCATCAAATAAATGATGGCCCTACTAGACCTATTGAAAAGAAATTATATGACCAGCAATAACATTTCCATTATCTTTTATACTTTTGAAATTGATAAAATATTTATTAGTCCCATATTCCAAATTGTGACAAAGATTATAAAATTTATCCAAGATACCTCCTTGATCATGCTAGGATAGTTTTTTCTCTATCCTTTAAATATTTATAATCTTTTTTGCATTATTTTCAGATATTTATAATACAGATTTGATGATACCAAAAAAAAAAAAATTATTCCAACTTTTAGGATTCACCAACACCTATAGTAGCTGCATTAGTCCATCTCAATTTTTTTTACAAGCAAAGCCTTCGAACATTATAGAAAATATTTTGATCAACTGGTTGCAAATAATATATTTAGTATTATCTTTAATTGAGGATAAAGCATGTCAGATGAGTATTATTTTGTTATGTAGCTCACTTAATCATGCTAGTTCAACTGTTTAAATAGACAAGCTTAATATTAAAATTAAATTTTTTAATTAATTATTTTAAAATGACTCATGTGGTTATCTTAGGCATTTTACGTCAGTCTCTCTCCTCGTAATTAATGAAAAGTTCCAGGGCAGTTAATTGGAAGACCAGCGTGCCCACGCCAACCGCGATCACGGGAGCCGAAAGATTTAATCGGCGCGCGGGCAGCTCCACGCGGGCCCAGCTGAGCTGCCCGCGGCCCGAAAGGATCGCCAATTAATCGCCAATCCGCCCTCCTATTTATTAAACCCACGAGATTAAACTTGGTTAAATTATTGATTATTATATATTATTTTAAAAAAAGAAGACGGACCAAAGGCTGCCACGCGGCCCAGAGAGCTGATGTGGATCTTTCTAAATACACGTCAGAACCATCCGTTGGGCTCCGAAGTCCATGGATCCGCTGTTAAGCTCTGAACAACAACTATGTTGTGGGTTCGAGCGGTATCTTTCGCACAATAGAATGACCGATCAGGGCGAGTGTGCTGGGCAGGGACCACCCCTACTCCTGGATATTTGGTTAATAATTAGAAACGGGATGGCATTGCAGGCCTAGCATATTTTTAGAAAAGCCAATGGCGCTGTAGACTGGATGGCCGCGCATGTGGCCAATCACTCTGGCGGCACATTGTGGACCCGAAGAGTTGAGTTGTCTAGAGCATTTCGTGAAGTATTGTTTTCTAATTTTATTGGATGTATCTATACTCATATAGTCTGTACTCATCCGCTTAAGCAAAAAAAAAAAATGATCGATTTATTTTCACAAAATCGACCATTGGATCGTGTCTTACACAAATATCAAAGCACAACCGGGTCCTCGCTGGCTGCGTAGATCTCGAATCGGTAGATCCAACGGTGGATTCGTGTGATATGCTGAAGAGAGTCTTTGCTGTTCTGAATGGAGTAGTGGATCTACGAATGGGGGCAAAACCACGTAAGGCCAAAACGGTGGTAATTAATTGGCCGTACAATCATCTCAAAGGTCAGATGTTGGGGAGATAAAGAGATAAGATGGTCCAAATCACCATCGTCTGTCCGATCTACATCAGGCGGTGAGAATTTAACCGAATAATTATCTATTATTTTTTAATACTTTTATGGAGGGTGGAGGATCGTGGACCCGTGACTCTTTTCCATTGCATGTATAAACGGGACGAAGTTCACGGGCTCGCTCAGCACCTCGATCCAGCGAAGCTAACGGTGGCTCCGTTAGGTTCCGCCAGGTTCCGTTAAATGGTCCTTTCGAGATTCCCAGAAATGTCGATACGGCTCTCTATGGAACTTCGATTCGAGTGTATACATTCCATGCAGACGTCTCAGACTTTTATCCTGCTCCAGCGAAGGGATTGCAGGAACCAGATACGAGGAACGAGGGGGGTCACAATGGTGAGGGAAACGAGAAACATGTTTCTAAGATGGTTTGGCGATTGACATTTGGATACCTCCTCCTCCCTTGTAAACCCTTGAAGAGTGGCATGTTTTCAAAGATACAAAGAAACATGGCATGTTATGTCTTTGTAAATGACAAAGAATCTAGAGATATTCTATACCGAATGCAGCGTATAGTCGTGCATCTCACCAATCACAACCGCTTGTTTTTATGGACTTATTCATCAGGTGCTCATCTTGGTGCACTATTATGAAAATGAACGACTGTGATTGGCGGCATGCATGGCCGTGTGGTGCATGCCGTTCTCTCAACGCCTATCTGGTGATACTCTAGCTAACTTGGATGAAAACCAAGGAGAGTCAAAAAGATAATGTCAATGCATTATAAACTATGCTAGAATAAGATTGAAGATTGAGGCTTCAAAATTCATGCCAGAGATGAACGAGCAACATTGAAGCACCATTGGTAGCCTCTAGGGTGCCTTAATTGAAGGTCAAGTATAACCATGCGGTAGAATTTGATTCACAAATACTGGAGAGCCAAAATATTTACAATATTAAGATATTATTAATTTCACTATTTTACCAAAAAAACATAAATAGGATTTCAAAATGAAACTCTTTGTCCAGCAAGCTTTCCAAAACTATCTAAATCATGTCAATCAGAGATTGGATAAGAAATTATTGAAGAATTGTCATTACAGCGAAGTTGCAGTTGTTTACCAGAATACCATTTTATAGCCATCAAAGTTAAGATGATTTTTAAAATTTTTAGTCAAATTTTCTTAGTCATTTCTCCTAGAAATAACTGTTATAGAGACCAAAAATCATTTTAGACTTTCAAAACTATTTTTTATCATTGTCACTTTATTTTCTCTAGATTAATTTAACCTAACGGATTAGGAAGCTTATAGGTCTGAAAAAACCACTACCTTATATACTACTCTCTTTTTCATCATGGTGAATAAAACTCAAGTTTCTTATACTCTAAATAGTTTTTTCAATATCTCTATTTATATTTTCCATCTTTTTTCTTACTTTAGTTCATGTTCCATATTTTCAAATTTTATAAGTTGTTTTTCATTAGTTTAAACCTTTTATCTTTCAAATTAATACTTCATATTATTTTATAAGTTTTCAATGGTCCTACTTCTTAAACATGTAGAATGCCTGTGCCCATATTCTAGTTCAATTACAAATCTACCATCTACTAAATCTCACTTATCTACCCTAAATTCATTAGATTTCCTCCTCCTACCTTTTGCAGCTCCAACCTCTGGTCAGTATGGTCGTAATCGTCTAATATAAATTACAATAGATCTTATTGGTTTCAACCATGGCATATATGCTTTGACTTGCGAAATTAAGGCATGCATGCCAAGAGTTAGTCTTTGAGATGACATACCCACCCCTTCAGCCATCAAAATATAAACAGCAAAACTAGACACAAAAAGCTCATCTGGTGCTCGATTTAAGTATCTACCACAACTGTTACATCATACAATATTACTAAACAATTGCTCCCAATAGATTTGTTCAATTGATCAGTAAAATAATGCAACATCTACATGTCCAGATGGATCCTTAGCTATTGTTATTTAAACTAGTATTCAGCTGCAGAGACATGTGAAGTTTGAAATATATGTGCCTTCCACAAAACAGCTAAGTTTTTATACTGTAAAATTGCCGGAATAGCATACCAGCTCATGATGTAGCATTCTCTGGCACGTAAAGCTCTATTGGATTGTTAACCTTTTATTTATTGATTGATTATTTTGAGCAAATGCTGAGGTGCTTTAAAGTAGTCTTGGCATTATATTATGTGGTTCCAATGTCAGGGAGTCAAAAATGGAACCCACCCTTTTTGTCCACAGGGATTAGCTTAGGTCAAGATAGCTTCTTTTGGAGGAAATGGAGCAAATCATGGCGTAAGCAAAGAAAAATAAGAAAGGATGCCCACTCTTTGTCATGCGTTCAAAGTTTCCAATATATAAGGTTTTAGAGTGTTTTTTTTGGGGGGTTTGGGTGAGTCTCACAAGTTGCTGGGACCAGCTAGAATGAGGTCAAGAATGTTGCCCAGATTTGATGAGGATCCACTAAAACCACTGGCTAGATCTACTCTAAGCTTTGTAGAGCATTTCATTTCATTCAGCATTATAAACAAGGTTTTTTCTTTAATTTAGAAAGAAAAAAAGAAGCTTAGTTTATTCGTTATTGCATGATGAGTCCAAGTAGACCTTAATATTTTAGCCCAGTCTTGCAGTAAGTGATGAGGAAGAGCTTAGAAGGCTAAACTAAATCCTAGTTTATGGTGCTAGGCTAGCTAGTTGCTTGCTCCCATCCTCTCTGTTGCTGGGCTACATCCTAATAATTCCAATAGGTCTCGCAGTTGCGTCCAATTTAAACGAGGAACGTTTACTTGGCTTTTGAACCTATATTCGCATTGAATTAGGTCGAGTATATTCTGGATCATCAAAGTCCAATATTTTAGTGGGGACCTCACAAAAACTGAGTTCTTCAAATTTAGACCCAATTTCACATACAAATGGACTGGGTCATGGTTAAATCAACCCACCATCTGTACCCACTATTTTATTCAATTGATAAAATACCACATAGAAGCTCATAAATTTGAAGCAATATTTCGTATTGATGCATATTATTTCATGCCGAGCGTACCATACTATACAAGAGTATGCCAAGTCTTGATAAGCCGAATCGATTCCGTATCAAGATTACCTATAGTATAGCAGTATGGTACCAGTATGGGGTTTGATACCAAGATGATGAATCCTATTGAATTATAAAATAAAATTGGGAAGGTATACTAGTTCTCTAGTTGGCCAATATAAAATAGCTTTGCCAAGTGATCAAGATTCATAAGGATACGGCTTTGTGAATTTTAGCTCATAGATCAAGACTTTGAATGGGCACTTAAAGCAAGTTTTTATATTATTCTTTAATACTAGAGCATAATTGGAATAATCACACATGATACCTAAGTGTCTATCAAGTGCTTATGTTCACTACAATTATGGTTGGTGAGTAAGGATTTTCTTCTTCATTATTTTGCAAAATAACTTTTTAGGTGGGTTAACAAGAAAGCCAGGGCCTACCTTTGTCTAAGCAACTAAAATTCAGATGCAGCGGTGTCAAATTTGTTTGGATCCTAAGCCTAGTAGCCTATACTACCTTTTCATAGACATCGTTCTATGCCATATATGTCTTGCAAGAGGTGTGATCAATTTTACAAAATCTAACTTGGAACTCAACCACTTTGAGATTGAATATTTTCTATATCTATCATATCGTTCATAAATTTACTCAAATCCTTCATTGTTTTCTATATCTTCCTACAATAATTTTGGTTGATGAAATATCCAAAAAAACAGGCCAAGTATCTCCTGCATTACAAGTGAGAGGAACCCACTCTCTACTTTTTCTTAGAAAAAAATTATAGTAGAAGAATATCCCACTTTTTGAATGGACATACTGCTCTAAATAGAAATAAAAAAATATCTAAAACCAAAAATTAAGTAATAAACTTGAGTCACAATTTAACTATAATCAGAAATAAATAGTAAATTCCAACACAACGGATCTCCTGAAATAAGTTTGTGATTTCCCTTCGAATCAAATGAGTTGGCCAACAAAAGACTGATCTTTTTTATGATTGGAAGTTTGGAACAGAAGACTGACCTTGCTGCTAAGATTGAGGAATGTTAGAAAGCTGATACCCATCCTTTGGGCGTGTATCCCCCAGCGTGGTGCACCGAATCAATGGAACATTTCAACGCCACAGTCAATCCACGTGTCCCATCCATGAAATATTATTACATGAAACGCACGAAAAAAAATGCAGTGGGGGGCAAGCAAGTTAGTCGTACTCATTATTAATTGCATGTCTATGGCTTTTGTTTCACTTGACAATACCAAAGGATTAGAGGCCTTTCTATATAATAATCTCCATGCTCCTTGCTCACCCAAGCTTGCTTTCTTGCTTCCATTTTGGAGTGCAACAGCCAGCCTTTTTGAGCTCCTTTCTCTTGCCCACACATCCAATCTCCTACTGATGGCCCTATCTTATTGAGGAGATGAATTGAGTGACCATGATGATATAAAGATACCCACATGGCTTATAAGAGGCATCAATTGAGTGACCATAATAACAAAGATACAAATGGGTGCATAAATATATGCTTTTGATTAGGATATTTGTACTTTGGATGCAAGTATATGATGAGTGCAGCTGGGCTCAACCTTCTTCTACCCTCCTGGAACCCATGCATGAAAGGTAAAACTTTCAGGCAGGCAGACAAAATAATTCTAAGTAAATTAGCACACATGCTTCTCAGCCTTCCAGTTTAATGGAGAGCTTTTTTTTCAGTAACATGGATATACTATATGCAGAGCTTCAATTAAAGATGAAACCATAGCTCCTTCAGCAGGAAAATGGACACACTGTGAAACGCCCTCCCAACACACGTATAGGCATCCAGCCTTCCCTTCAAGCTCAGCATCTTAGTTTTGCTACTCCCACTTTTCTATTTATTTACATTAATGCTGAAATGTCCATTGTATAGAGTTCCTAATCCCTCAAAACTAGGGAGATTTCTCCTCAAAGTGGTTCATTTTGGTATTTTCACATTGCTTTGTTGATATAATAAAACTAATTGATGGTGTATTTATTATTATTCTTCAAAAAAAATTGTGACAAGTTCTTTGTATGGAGACTAAACTAATGTAGTTATCATGTTAATAACAAATCTAATTAATTGAATACTACTTAAAGCTCTCACAAGTAATGAGTTGTTGAATCAAACTATTAGATTATCATCGTGGACGTTCACTGAATTAATGCGATCTTTGAATAAAAGGTAGATGTATCATTGATCATTTTGTGGTTCAGTCAGCTAGGTTCCCATAAATTTAAATAGCATGCTACAATCTGTTGTCGCTGATTTTCAGACCGAGATCAGAGTGCAGCTCGGATGACCCTGAGGTCGACAGGAGCTGACCTAAACTGGTTGGCTGAGGTGTAAAAAATTGTCCTCTGAGAATGGTTTGCAAAAATTCTGCCTGTTGGAAAGTTTTCAGCGGAACCTTTCGATGCCTAAGTTTGAATAGAGAAGTAACGGTATGGAAGGAAAAAATTTCAACAAAGTTGAATTCTCTCTGCATACCTAAGGTCCTTTAGACTATCCCTTTATATAGGAGAGTCTATTTTGTCGTTTACTTGGGTTGGTGTGACGTGCACTAGTTACTCGCATCCTGCAAGGTTGGCCAATAGTATTCTTGCCGATCTTGTAGGCGAAGGATATGTACCTAAGTGATTGTCGCAGATGCCCTTGTGCACTTTCCGAAGTGCATAATCTACCTCTATCGAATGGAGGCATCTGAGGAGCGGCAACAAAAATAATTTTCGATATAACTTGTCGTCTAGGAGAGCATAGTGGAAGGCTTATCACTTTATCCGGCGGGCTCCAGCCCGATCCACAAGCAAATTTCTGTCCTTCAAGAAGCCGATGAGAGGATCTATCCAACTTGGCTCGACAATAGTGTTTTTCATGACCTCTAGCTCGTCGATGCTCGGCATCTTTAGGACTTCAAGGTACATAGCTTTACTCAAATCGACAGTCTCTAAGGTGGCTAGTTTTGACAGTAGGTCGCTCTTGCATTTTCCGTCTAGAGAATCTATTGTATGTCAAAGTTAGAAAAGGTTGAGGTGATGTCCTTTATCTTTTATAGATATTGGATCACCAATGCCCCCCGAGCCTCACATTCTCCTAGAACTTGGCCAACAACCAATTGTGAGTCATTGAAGACCTTCAGTTGCTGAACCCCAAGCTCCTTGAAAGCTTAAGCCGGGGATGAGTACTTCATATTTAGCCTCATTATTTGAGGCCGAGAGCTTGAACCATGGAGTGTATTCTATGATCACTCTATCTGGGATGATAAGTATGAGCTTAACCCCACTACCCTTGGGCTCGATGACCCATCCACATCTAAGATCCACTACTACTCTGAGGTCTTCCTTTTGGTGGGGAGCTCGGTAGAGTCTTCATCAGGAATAATGCATTCCATCAGAAAGTCTGCCAACACCTGCGCCTTGATGGTTGGCAGGGGTCGGTACTCTAGGTCGAGTTCTTCGAGCTCCAATGCCCACTTCACCAGTCGACCTACATTTTGGGGCTTTTGCAAAATCTGCCTTACTGGTTGGTTAGTTAGGATTGTGACTGAATGGGCTTGAAAGTATGGTCGGAGCTTTCAGGCCGAGATGATGAGGGTAAAAATAGTCTTTTCCAACTTAGAATATCTAGTCTCGGCATCTCGCAGAACTCGACTTGTGCAGTAGATCGATTTCTGACATCTTTCTTCTTCTCAGACTTGTGGTTTATGAGGAAAGGCAACGAGTTGAGGTACTCCTTCAGTTGGTCGAAGGCCTCTTGGCATTCCTTGGCCTATTAGAAGTTTTTCGAAGGCTTCAGGGCCTTGAAGAATGGGAGGCAACACTCTTCCGATTTGGAGATAAATCTCGCAAGTGTAGCTATCCAACCAGTCAAGCCTTGGACTTTCTTGGCAATCCTTGGTGGCTACATCTCTTGCACTGCTTGGATCTTCTCCGACTTTGCCTCGATTCCCCGTTGCATCACCATGAATCCTAAAAATTTTTCTAAGGTGACTCCGAAGGCACTTCATCAGGCTGAGCTTCATCTAGTACTTCTTGAGGATCACGAAGGTCTCTTTCAGGTCAGTATGTGCTGCCTCTCTGCTCGGCTATTCACGAGCATATCATCCACATACTTCTCCATATTTCAACTGATTTGCTTCTTGAAAATTTTGTTGAAAAGGCGTTGGTAAGTCGCCCCTACATTTTTTAACCCAAAGGGCATTATCTTGTAGCAGTAAAGGCCCTTGTTAATAAGAAAGATAGTTTTTTCCTCGTCCTCGAACACTATTTGGATCTGGTTGTACCCGAAGAATGCATCCATGAAGGTTAGTAGCTGATTTTTTGGGGTCCTATTTATGAGCTGGTCAATCGTCGAGAGTGGGAAGCTATCTTTTGGGTAGGCCTTGTTCAAGTCGATGAAGTCGATGCAGATTCGCTACTTTTCATTAGCTCTTTTAACAAGCACAACATTGGCCAGCCAATTAGGGTAGTGTATCTTGCGGACGAAGCCAGCCTCCAAGAGTTTGTCAACCTCTTGGTCTATGACTTGTTGCCTTTTCATGACGAAGTTTCTTTTTTTATGCCGCACAGGTTGGAGAGCTGGGTCCATGTTGATCTTGTGAACCATCAACTCGGGGCTGATATTTGGTATATCGGCAGTCAACCAAGCGAAGACATAGGCATTGGCATAGAGAAAGCCGAACATCTTGGCCCAATTTTCTTCATCTAGGCTCTAGTCAATTTGCATAGTTCGGTCAGGCTCATTTTTTCTTAGAGGGACTGCACTAGCTCCTCGGTCAGTTCTCCTCACTGCTCTTTGAGCTCGTCCCTTGTGTCCATCCCTTCAATTGGAAGAGTCTTCATCGACTTCTTTCCTTTGAGGGTGGCCATGTAATATTGGTGAGCCATCATCTGGTCATCTCAGATTTCTCCGACTCTGCTTCTTATGGGGAACCAGACAAGTGAATGGTAAGTAGACAGCCAGCTTGGAAGGCATTGAGGCCAAGTCGGCCCAAGATCACATTATAGGTTGTGGGGACCTAGACCACCAAGAAGTCTAGCCTCAAAGTGTTGTTTCGGGGTCCTTGTCCTACGGTGACTGGCAAATTGATCCTGCCTTCCAAAGGACAGAGTCTCTCGAGAGGCAAACCAGGGGTGCACTAACCTTCTGGACTTGTTCGATAGGTAGCTTCATATGTTGGAAAGTATCGTAGAACAACACATCGGCCGAACTTTCATTATCAACAAGATTCTTTTTACATCTTATTTTGCAATTGTAAGACAAATGACTACAGCATCATTATGAGGAGTCTGCACTCCTTCTAGCTCAGCATCGAAGAAAGAAATGACGTCTTCCATACGCTCTCTTCAAGATAGCCTCAGCCGCATGAGGAGCTTGGTTGCCCAAAGCATTTGAAACCTCAGCAGGTTCGCTAGCAATGGTGTTGATGATACCTGTTGTCAGATGATTGTCGATTGGCTCCAGGGGTGGCGGACTAGAGGCCGAAGCAGAAGCTTCTCAATCATGCCGAGCACATACATATCAATCCAGCTGCCCATGTTAGATGAGTGCCTTGATTTTGTCCATGAGTTGGATGCACTCCTCGGTGTCGTGGGCATGGTCACAATGGAAGCAACAATACTTCTTCTTGTCTCTTTTGATCATTGGGGCCTTCATCCGATATGGAGGGCGCAAGTAGCCTCGACCTTCAATTTTTATTAGGATCTAAGTCCTAGAAGCAGTGAGAGAAGTGTACCTTTTAAATTTTTGAAGAGGCCTCTTGGATTGTCGTGGCCCCTTTCATGCGAGGTGAAACACTCCTCCGCTCCCTTCGCCCCTCGCACCCCCTCTTGCCTCCTCATGGGGGTCCCCCACTAGAGCCTCGCGATAGAAGGCCATGGCTTCCTCCGCATTGGCAAACTTTTCTGCTCATGCCAACATTTTGGCGAAGTCTGCGGAAAATCGCTTCTCCAAGAAGAAGAGGAAGAGAGATGACTGTAAGCTGCTCTTCATTGCTGACATCGTGACCGACCATTCCAGGTTGCAGACTTCCAGTATCGCCGCATTGAAGAAGCTAATATAGTTCATAAGGGAGTCTTTCTTCTTCTGCTTGATGTCAAGTAGTGCATCCGAACCATGATGTCGCCATCGACTGGAGATGAAGTGCACCACAAAGAGGCGAGCGAGCTACTCGAAGGAGTGGATGGATTCGGGTCGAAGCCCTAAGAACCAAAATCAAGCTGCCTTTGCACTTGATCTTTGGTACACTTGGGGCCCTTCTTCTAGCACCAATTTGTTGCCGCTGAATCTCGAATCGAGGTCAGAGCACAGTTAGATGACCCTGAGATTGGTAGGAGCCAAGCTGAACTGGTTGGCCGAGGTGTGAAAAATTGATCTCCTTAAAAAATGGCATGCAACAAGTCTGCCTGTCGGAGAGTTTCTGGCGAGGAACTTTTCGATACCTAAGTTAGGATAGAAAAGCAACAATATGAAAGGGAGAGATTTCAACAGACTTGAGTTCTCTCTAAACGATATCGCATACCTGAGGTCCTTCGGACTATCCCTTTATATAGAAGAGTCTATTTTGTTAGTTACCTGGGTTGGTGCGACGTGCATGAGTCGCCAAGCAACGGCCAATCATACGTTTACGATGTGGACATCATTTCACGTGGGCGGTGTACGGTACTAACTACGCATCGAATGCAGATCGAGTTGCCACAACTACCGGTTGGTGGAATTATCGTTCTTATCGGCATGTGTTAATTAGCTCCTCGGCTGGGACCAAAGTCGCTCATCTCGGTTTATATCCGAAGTTAAGGAGGTCGGTCCAGTCCAAAGATGAGGTATTCAATATTTCCCCATCACAACATAGTGTGTTTTCTTTATTCTTTATGAACAAAAACAAGATGAGACCTCACCTTTTTATTCAAAACAAAGAAGGAAAAAAAATTACAATCTACAATAAGTTAAGAGAAAAACTAAACAAGAAGAGGCTGAGACAAATTTCCCCTGTAGCAGAAAATTCAACAAACTGTTTGATAAAGTTGAAGGAAGTTGCTGCTGGAGGGGAGTCCTTGGATGTTCTCTACACGCTTAAGAACTATTGGTTGACTGTAGTTGATGGAGAGGTCAATGAGAGATGGAAAGAAGGCTAAAGATCGAAAAGGACTTGATAAAATAAAGGTAATAAACAAATTCTAATATTCGATCTAGCTTTATAAATCTTTCATCCACTGCATGATCGAAAACACCAACAAAAAACGATGAAGGAGTGGCCGTGGCGTCGAGGGCTAAAAGGATTCCGTGGTGTCGAGGTTGCCGAACCCCGTGATGCTGGAGAGCTTGTTCGGCCAGTTTTGTTGTCATCGAAGCGGGAGAGGAGCAAGACGACATCACGAGCCGGACCGCGGCTGGCGAGCGAGGGGACATCCCAGGTTCCCATGCCATCCACCTTGTGGGACCCATGCACGTTGGTACGTTATGATTAGGTTTTGGGTGCCAGGTCTGGGCCTTTGCTCAATTCCATGATGACACGGTTGCAAGTATTTCTCAAAGGTCCCTATCTGACACCCCTACTTTAGTTTTCTCTTTTTGTACTCCTATCATTTTCTGATACATATTTGAAACTATTCTAACTCTGGTACATATTTGAAATTATTCTACCTCTTTAAATAGTTAGGTAGAGAGAGAGAGAGAGAGAAAGAGAGTGTGTGGGGGTAGAGGGGAGTGCTATCATTGGAGATGGCATTGGGGTGAAAGAGCCTAAAGGCATTACAAATTTGATGGGGTCCCTTGTAAGTTCCTTGTTATCATCAGATTTGATTGGTTTATCTTAAAAAAGGGAGGTAGATTAATACATGTTGTGAAGATAGATAGGTTGATTGGTTGTTGGACCTTCAACAGTTATGATTATGATCATTAATGATGATTTTCAAAGTGCCATCAGTTATAGCTGACATTAGTCTAGGTTTAGTTCGCACCACGCTATGGTGTAGTCGACGACTTGTTATTGAGCACAAAGTAGGGACATGTAGGCTGGTTTTCCATCCTTCTTGTTGTGGCTAAGAGGTCCATAAATTAATGCTTCTTGATCATGCCCTAGTAGGTGAATGACTAAATTTTGGCTTACATCTAGGCAAAGAAGAAAACAAAAGAATATGATTATTTGTATTAATTTTTCAAGAGGTTTTGGAAGTATTTTAGCCATAATTGTTGATCAAGAAAGTATATATATATATATATATATTGTTAGTAAATAGAATATGAATGACATACGAGTAGAGAGAGAGAGAGAGGAACATTAGTAGTAGTCCTATTGGAAGGTAGAGGACATGAGTTAATCATTGACCTCCAGTGGATAATGTGTAACCAATTTATAGAGTCGGATCGTCGATGTGGAACCTCCTTTTCCGATCAAAATCTGATTGAATTTTTGATTGAATTTTAATAGAGATCTACTTGAGTGCAATCAAATCAAATACACACGCAAACACAAATAAACATACATACATAAAAGCACGCATATATACATAAGACACACACATGTATGTATGTGTATGTATCAATGTATGTACGTGCATATGCGTTAAAATGTATGAGTCTATATGTGTAGATATGTGTATATATGGGTGTGTATATATATGTATAAGGGAATGGATAGATATACGAATGTATATATGCATGTATATATAAATATATGCGTGTGCATATTCACAAACACAGACATTTTGTCACAATAAATGCATTTGCATGAGAAACCATAAAACACATCATATGAAAATGCATTACACTAACATGCAGCTCTCTCTTTTTATATCCTATTAGTGATCAGTATATAATGACGGCCATGGTCGTAATATAGTTTGATTTCCAGCTAATAGGAAATAATTGAAATGATAAGAATTGAAATGAGCATACTTCAGACTCTATACTCGACTAGCCTAAGGTCCGAGGCAAACGAGGATCAAGGAATGCCACTATGCTTCGACCTGGTAGCTGGTGTTTTAAAAACATCTACATGTACGACTTTGATTCATGATTCCATACTCTATAAAAGCATTTCACCTCTCTCGTGCTGTGAACATTAATAAGACTCTCACTTAGCCTGTCAAATGGCCTAACATATGGTATAAAAAATTGTCTACGTAGGCTATATGCCTCCAGCCCACGGCTACCCACTAGCTTCAGAGCTGTGCAAAGGTGAGTATGGGTTGGCACAAGGACGCTTTCAGTAGTGATCATAGGAGAACATACTGAAATGGTGTAAAAATTAATCCCTAGGTGGCTTTCCTATTGGCATATAATTAATGCATCAGGGGGGATCCTAGCAGCTGGTGTCAAGAAGTAAACCAGTATACCTTGACACAAAGCACCATACACCTCACTGTAGTTTTTGCCGCCTAGTTAGAGTTTATGGCCCTATTCCATGCAGCCCTATCGCAGGAAAGGCTCGATGACTAATTGCTTCATTCTTTAGCCAAGCCCCAGCAATTTCGGGTCGACCTAATGTTGATACATGGATGAGAGCAGGACGACCAATTATATCATTTTAGAGGTAGCGCTTAACTAGCCTGACTAGGGCTCAGACTCTATCCTATTTTTCAACTTCGAGGTGGCGCTTCACCCTATCCATACAAAGCTAAGTTCATCAGTTCTTTGGACCTACCCTAAGGACTTAGATGTTAGCATATGTTAATTGTACATCTTGGTTTAACCGCATACCAGAAAGTTCATCAGTTCCGACAAACCACCGCTGTCGTTGAATTAGGTGTAAACACTACTGTTAGCTTGTTCGGACTGAAATGATTTACTGTAAACAATAACAACAGGCTTGTTTAGGTGTGAAAAGGCTATAGATACAGTTGCAGAGCCAAGTTCCCCAATTTACTGCCCTTGATAGCATTCCCGAGCATCAGCATACCCCCAAGCTCCTAATTTTCATACACCATATTGACATTTCCCAAGCTTCCCACCTTAGTCACAGTATTTATTCTCAAAGTAATTGGAAAAAATGACCAATTGATACAGGCAATATAGTTTCCAATTGCGCAAGGAAACTAAGATACAAGTATACAATTTCTTGAATTCATGTTGGTCTGTCTGCACTGAAACCATATAGTTATTTTCCCAATTTCCCGGCGATGTAGGTATGTGCAGAATTTGATGTCCCAAATTATCATAATTGGCAGCGCAACTAGGAAGCTCTTGTGATAGGTTTTCAGAGATTTCTTAATAACCATTTATTGAGACTGAGTTAAGTGGCTAGGTGTAAGGTTCATGCATGCTTCTATTGTTTCAATGTTGCAGGCTGTAGGAGAATATGAATGCAAATGGACCAGATCACAGGGCAAAATTTATATGGAAATTTAAGCAGATCCTGAGCCCAGGATGTACACCCATTTCCATATCTACAGAGCAAGCCACAGGATAAGCAGATCATGATGAATTGTTTGGAACAATGGCAGATCTGATCTCCATAAGATATTAGTGAAGACTGCAATTTTTGGGCTACATGATTCCTTTTCCCTGACATCTTTTTACAAAATGATGAACTCAAAATTATCATTTGAGTTCCCAGCATACTGATAAAGATGGTGAACGACCAGTAATAGGAATAAGCATTATTGCGATTGAAGGACCGTGTCGCCTTCTAGTTAGTCTCAAACAAAAAAAAAAGTGCTATTAGGACTATTAGTTTGTGAAACCATGTGTTTAGCCATGTGCCAATGAAATCTTCAGATGCCTACAAGATCCAATCATAACATGATGGTAAAATGGCAGATATCTGAGCAATCTGAATCTAGAAAACCAAACTAAGAGAAGGAAAAAAAGATTTTATACAGTACACTGCCAGCCATTTCGCTAGCCAGAGGAAAATTTGATCCGAGTCTGTATTTCTGCAGCTCAACCGTATTGTGAATCCAAAAACTCAATTCATATGAGCAAAGGGATAATCAGCTCGAATAAGAAAAACGCAGTGATGCTATCAGACTCTCAGGCCAAAGTTCTGTTGAGGAAACTCCCCAAGTCAGTAATACATCCATAATGGAAAAGTCTAGCAGTCAGGTACCCAGGCAGACTGACCGATCTAGTAGAAATTCACCTTAGAATCACTTGAAATAACCAAGTTTGCTTCGACCTGTGATTCGAATGAGCATAGAAGATCTCATCACAGAGCACATTCAGCAGGCCTGGCATCATGCAGATTCAAGGCTTGCTGCGGACCTGTGGTTGGAGAGCAGACTCTACCAAGTCATCAACACAGGACAAAAGAAATCATTCAGAGAACTAGAATTCTCTAATTTGAACAGCATTTGATGCAAACCATGTTAAATAGTTCATCACCTGGGTATCTTTAAGGAAATAGCAACACTCACTTTATCAGAGTTATGGTATCTTATCTGTAATACCTCATACCTGACCACCATCTTTGCAACATATCAGTTGCTAGATCAGTTGACAACTAATTTTCTGTTACTTGACAGTTTCCAGAGTGCTCACCGCAACTTTAGTAAATTAAAGTAGATCAGACAATAAGGGGAGATCAGAAGCCTTTATCGGTGTAGTTGTCATGACGTACTTTTCGAGTATGTCGGAAAAATTATGGAGAGTCAAAAACATACAGAAAAACAGGGACAAGGGACATGCTTCAGAGAGACCTTAAAGAATAAATCAGAGAAATATACAGTATACACCATCCTTTCAGGCACCAGAAGCCTTTCCACCTACCCCATATATCTTGAGGCCCTTCTTATGCTACAGATCCTAGTATATCATCAAAGTCGATAATGTGCAAAGCTGCCAAGCATCTTTTGCTGAAACTTCAGGAGACTCAGCTACTGCCGGACAAGGGTGAAAAATGCAAACCGAAGAACATCATGTTAGGTCTGACTGAATTTGCTAAGATAAATCACCAGTCACTGAGATGGAAGGCATAAGCAGAATGCATCAGTAGGGATGCACCATCGCCCTTCAATTCCGTTGCAGTAATACTAAGTTGCAACATGCATGTCTTTATGATGGTACATTCATAAATCCGAATTGGGTTTGGATAGCAAGAACCTGGCAACTGCCTGATAAAGTTGCTGTTCTTCAAAGGGCTTGGAGACATAATCATCCATTCCACATTTCATGCATTCCTCATATGTTGCCTGAATGACATCAGCAGTCATAGCCAGAATTGGCAGGTGCCACTCAGCCCTTTCAGAACCTTCGTCAGCTTCTCCACATTTATTTTGCTCATTTGCTTTGCTCTCCATTAGCCGAATTTGTCGAGTTGCTTCAAATCTGTGACAAAGGGGAAACCTTGTAATCTACATATCGTGCTCCTATTTTACCTAAATATTTTGATGTTTTGTTAGCAACTTAAAACGAATAGAATTAGCTAATCGGGGATCTCAATCAGTATTAATGGCTTCTCTTTAAGAAATTGTCAGCAACAGCTGAAAAAAGTACACCAGTTCACTGGTTAACAAAAAAGGGGATATACAGAATCACTTAAAAAAAAATCTTATAATTAAATTCCGAAGGTATTTGCAAAACTCTCAGAATTTAGACCGTAATGTTCAGTCAATATTTCTGATCATTTAAGTTTTGATTTAGAAGCCTCTGTGGCTGAGCCTACAAGTAATCAAGTAACCAAGTATTACTCACCATCTGTTTCCCACAAAAACAGACTAGTTATTTGGTACCTGATTGAAACCCATCCTCTATAATATGTGCAAAGCTTGCTGTTAGGGGTGTCAAAAACACATGTTGGATTCATGCTGGTTTTGGCTAGTGGCTAATATCCATCCATAAACACAAATTATATGAGCCAATCCAAGTCAAGGCTGTCACAAACAACCACGTAGGCGCCTGGGTAACCCCACTCCAAGGTGTCTGATGCTTTCCATGTTTCCAGGTGAGGTGGCTACCAAGGTTGGCTGGCACCTAGGCGGGTGCCTGACCATCTATAAGCTGTGTTTCTACAAGGCAGGCACCTATTTATGATATTATTGATCACTTTAAGTTCCAGCCTTCTTTCTTTGTATATTTTATACACTATCTCATAAGTTTGGGATGATATTTTATGAGTCTTGAATGTATTTACATCATAGCCATCCATATTTGGTGTCCCCTCAGGCATCTAATAATAGTCTTCCATCTAGACCTCCATCGATCTGCCTTAACTATTTTTGGTGTTTTTAACATGCTCTCAAAGATATTGCTTGATGCAAGATCATATTATGATTAAAAGTAATTACCTACCTATCATTTATGAAATGATGTTCTCGTAAGTGTTTGTATGAACCAAATATATCTTTTGTGACAATTTGATTATAGAAGACTATCATCTTAATTTTATTATTCTTTTCAAAGATTTCTCAACTCCTAGCCCCACCTAAGACTGCCTAGGTAATTTGAGAACCTTGATCCAAACCCAAATGGAAGCCAGCTTTATACTTTACACCCATATCAATACTTGTAACAACCCAGAACCTCACCCAAAATGGCTAGTCAGAAGTTATTATTTGGGTTCCTTGATCCTGTATAAGTACCCAAGATCTACCCAGCAAATAACCGATGTGGGACTAAACGCACACCCGCACGGGTCCGCATATACTCCCTCTGTTCAAGCCCTAACGTCCTCATCAAACTAAGGGTTCAAATCCATTCAAAGCTAATCACAAACACCATGATCGGCCTATGGTCAGCCCCAATAGCTACGTGTTGCAGTGTCCCCTAGTCCTAATAGTTTATGTGCCAGGTCTGCTCTGATACCATTTGTAACAACCCAAAATCTCACTTAAAATGGCTAGCCGGAAGTTATTATTTGAATTTCTTAATCCTGTATAAGTACCCAAGATCTACCCAGCAAATAACCGATGTGGGACTAAACACACGCCCGCACGGGTCCTCACAATACTAAACCCAACAATAACCATGTAGGGTTTCAGGGTCCTTATTGGATATCAATTAGTCTAATTCAGGCTTTGTTTGCCATTATTAGGTGAGGTAAAAGGCTAGTTTAAGGGTAGACCAGCCAAGAGATGAGGAAGAGAGTCATCATTCTGCTGTTTTTTCATTTATTGCATAAATGCTCAATAAATAGCTGTTGATCCTTTCACCATGAGGAAAGAAGAATCTGAGGATACGCTAGAGTGGGAAAGATAAATAACATTTTCTTTTTATTGACATGAGAAAATAGAAAAGAAACACTAAAACTATTATACATGAGGACACATATTATATGATCAGGTCAGCTTTTGGGTATGGTTCAGCATATATCCAAACCCAACACAATAAGTCAGATTCTGAGACCCAAAGCCAAGTAAATAGCCTACCAGGCCTACTCTTCATATTCAATCCCTATATTTCTGGTTGGTTAGTAGATATTTGCCCCCATTGACACCCTAATTTGCTGTATATTTGGAATGAAAATTTGTTTTTTTTTTTCTCTTTGATTAAGTGTTAGTTTTGAGTCAACGATTAAAGAGCCTATATACTGTGCCAGCAAATTGTCAACAAGGTACAGGGTACACAGCTTTGTGCCTTGTGTGCTAGTCTATGTATGTACCAAGGGGCTGTTTGGTTGCCTACAATTGGCAGGTTGCAGTTGCAGTTGGCAGAAATTGAATTGTAGGCATCCAAATCAAGTGTTTGGATCCCTGCAATTGCAATTTCAGGCTACAGTGCCCTAAAATTCATAAATTGGGTTGGAGCCAAAATTCGTCACATCAGCTACAAGGAATCTTGTAATTGAGAAAGCCCTTTGGAAGGGGTCTCCTCGCTCCTGTAACTATTCCCTTTCTACTCCATGATATCCTTGTAAACTAAACTAATTCTGTAATGTTATAATAATATTACTATAAATAGCAATGTTATAAGAATATTATAGTATTATAAATTTATAATAATATTAAAATATTATTATCATATTATATAGTGAGTATTCTATTATTATAAATATAGGAATATCATCATAATAATAGTCATATTATATTATACTACTATTATATTATAGTAGTAACAATATGATATTATGAAAATGCTATTATTATTAGAATACCATAATATTATTATAAGCAAGGTCCGTCGTACCGGTACCGGTCGGCGTACCGGTGGCAGCCCGGACCGGTACGTACTGGTTCCGAACCGGTCCCGTACTGGTTCTTCAACAATAAACTATCGGTACCGAATTCCACGCTGATCCGGTACCGGTCTCAGGCCGGACCGGTACATACCGACCTGTACCGGCCGGTATGGCAGACCATGATTATAAGTAATATTGCTACTATAATACTATATTATGATTATAATATTACAATCTATATATAATAATATAATAATATAATAATACATAATAATTAGAAGTTATTATAGTGCATATGGTAGATAATATGTCTAACTATTATAGTATCAAAATATTTTATAGTCATTATTTTTATATTGATCAAATGATAATTTACCAGCAATATTATTTTTCTATTATAATTACAAATCATATGATAAATATTATACTCTAATAGAAAATTGAACAATTCAATGTAACAATATTTCTTTCCACATCAAACAACCTAACAACTATAACCATGTTTGCAAGTTTTCAATTACTGACAACCAAATAAGGCACCTTTCTGCAACTACAATTCCAATTGCAAGCAATTGAACTGTAGCCTGAGCTGCATGCAATTCTACTGCAGACAACCAAATGGCCCCTAACTTGTATTTATGTTATCAGTTCTAATATGAATTTAGATAAGCTGATACATAGTGGTACAGGCTTCTACCTTGGCTTCTTGTTTTAAACATGCACCTAACCATCCTGGCACCTTCTATTTCTACTCTAGGTCGTCACGAGCTCTTCCCTACTAAATTTTCCTTTTCTTTATTCATAAAGATGTGAAAAGGCCAACAGTACATAGTAATGATAAGGATTCATCATAGCTTATTGAAGTAAAGGTTAGAAATGACCATAGCTTAGAAGTTAGTCATATTATTATTAGTATTTGAGCTTCCCAATAGCACTAACATGTCTGAAATACCTAAGTTATAAATATGTCAAAATAGTTAGTTGTTCTCCTATAATTTTTATCACAAATTTTTAGTCTATCTGTAACACACAAGCAAAATAATTGCACAGTGTTACTTTGCATTAAAATTGCTTGAATTTATAGAATGTGCATGGTAAGCAACAATCAGCACATATAGCGACTTATGATCCTAGATTTCCATAATTAGTTTAAACTGTATTTATTCAAAATGTCCATATATGAGTACAAGACAATCATAACCTATCTGTGTTTGGGAAGTTACGAATCCTTTCATATACTTCCGTTACAATGTGTGCAAGTGTCATCATGATATGATATGCATACCATGTGGGCCTATAACCAGCAGAAACATGATAAGCAGCAATTCGACCCATAGGATAATTAATATGTGCTGGTGGTTACTTATGATGCTTGTAGTTTGCATGTGAAATGTTGTTTGCATTTTTGTATTTCCCTCAAAATGCATGCACCAAGTCCATTTGAACTTGGATCTTACAAAACATCAACCCCTTCAAGTTAGATATGGCCAGGCATCCTATTTTCGTCTAACATCGTGTTCCTCCTATCCATAATCATCCCTCATAGGCCTCCCAGAATCTAATATAGAACTGTACAGAATAATAATTCCACTAGTGCCATAAATCCCAGATTTCAAGGCAACTATACCCCACAAGTGAGCGAGCAGAGAGTATGTGAAAAACATAAAGCAATAATAGAATGCTTGACTCTGACTTTCTATAGAAGAATCATGATGTAAAAACACAATCGCTGAAACCATTCACTTCAAATCTGATTTTAAATCAACACAACAATCATGCTCCAAAACATTAACATAGCTTAAATCTTAAAATAATTGTGTTCAAAAATGTTTCTCTGAAAACTAGTATACCGGCTGTTTAAACAGTAAAAGGAACAGCTAAAATTTTTTGAAGCTGAGGAAACCTGATCTGTGAAACATGCTGAACAGATTAGAGATGGCATTATATAGATGAGAAAAAGGTGCACACCAGATTTATGTACATGGCAACACAATCTAAATAAAAAACCAACAATATATAACTCATCTCAATAGCAAAAAAACTTTATCATACATACCCATCCATTTCTGGCATCTGGACATCCATGAAGCAGGCATCAAACTTGTGTGGCAGTTGGAGGAGGGAGAGAGCATCTTTCCCACTTTCAGCACATTCCACCTTTGCCCCATACTTTTTGAGAGCACCTGCAGCAACTCTGAGATTTACTTTGTTATCATCAACCACCAGTATATTTTTTCCCGCTAGTAGGCTGTGAAGAAAAGCTGGTCCATTAGGCATTTCTTTCCTCCCTTGCTTCCCCATTCCTAATGCATGTTGAAGGCATGCTGCCACTGTGCTTGCTCTTAAGGGCTTCATGATCACTGTATCAACAAAAGACCCAACCTTTGCCTTATCAGATTCAGAGGTCACCAAAAGGATGACCTTGGGCACTTCAGGAATCTGACCACACTGTTTCCACTCCAATAGCTGATCATGTAAGTAGACATCCATTCCAGGAGTCCAGGAGTCTTTCTCAATTAACAGTATGTATGGATGCTTTCTGCATATGCCATTAAAAAAATACATATAAAGTAAAATAAGAATGATACTAAAAAAATCCCCAACAGCTCTTAAGGAATTTTCGATCTGTTGGATTGGATTAAAGAACAAGGAGCTGCTCAGTTCGATATGTGCATCTTCCCAATCATTTATGAAATATTAGATTTTTTTTGTTTAAGTAATAAAAATGAACATACAATCATTGATATAGATGCAAGAACAACTGACTCGATGGTTTCAAGGTCACAAATTTATTAAAAAAATGGTGGTCACACAAACAAAGTCCACAGCAAAAAGATGGAACTGACAATTCTCAATATTATCTTGGAGAACTTGTGAGATGCAAAGAAAAGGATCGTAAACACATATCGGAATGCTTACCCAGATCTTAAACAACCATTTTGTTCAGATAATGCATTAAGTGTCATCTTGATAGTACTTGCAACTTCAACAGTTATTCCTAATCTCTGTAGATGGTATCTTGTTACAGCACTTCTGACCGGTCGAGCATCAACAAGAAGTGCTTTCATTCCTTTAGTAGGTAAAGACTCAGAAAGAGTTCTCTTTGGATCGCCACCTGCAATTTTCTTGCATCGTTGGAAAACGGCAGTAAACGTGAATGTGCTTCCAACATTAGGGCGGCTAATGAAGTTTATCTGCCCACCCATAAGTTCAACCAGACATTTACTGATACTCAAGCCAATACCAGTTCCACCATAATTCCTAGATGTTGAACTATCAGCCTGCATAAAAGGTGTGAATACCCGATCCTGGGCTTGCAATGGGATGCCAATCCCAGTATCCTCAACACTTACCATCAGAGTTACATTACTAGAATCCTTACTGCAGGGCATCCCACTTTTGCATTTGTCTGACTGGGGCATCTCATCGGAAAGTAGCAGCTTAAAATTTTCCCAACTGTTCCTTCTATCAGCAGCTTCTAGACCACTTAAAGTGTTGAATGTGCCATCAGATGGAACCATCATATCACTTAAACATCCATTCAAATCTGTATCAACTTTTGCATCCATCACCTTATTTGAATTCTCAATCAAATGAACTTGAACAAAAATGTGGCCATGTTCAGTAAACTGTGACAAGTCACAAATGAATAAATAAGTGTACAATTGGATGAAAGAATTGATCACAAGACATTTTTTCCTTGATAGCTAACTGATGCCAAGTAAAAAAGTATAGTTCAATTTTTTTGTATTTTCCAAAACTTTTAGTTAGGTAATTTTTAGAATTGGATTTAGGGTACTATTTTAAGTCAAATTGGTTTAAAAGAATCTTATATTACGTATATGTTGGGTTAGATGGTCATGATATCATTATTTGATTTTTGATTGGTTTAAAAGAATCTTATATTAGGTATACGTTGGGTTAGACGGTCATGATATCATTAGGATTTGATTTTTGATTGTTTTAGGTGTCGTTCTATATAAGGTTATGTGCTATTTGAATTTGTTCTTTTAGGAAATATTTTAGAGATTAGTTACCTGTCTATCAAGAGTCTTAGTTTGTGGAAACCAAGTCATAGGGTTTATTAGGGTTGAATGAAAAGGTATTATATGTGATTTATTTCGAATGATAAAGGATTTCGTTAGGCTAGGATTGGCCTTCTTATATTTCTCTCTTTCTATCTGTTTTCTCTTCTCTATTTCTTTATTATTCTTCTTCTCTTATTCCTTCACTTTATTTTTCCTTCCTTTCTACTATTCTCTTTTATTTTTGCTGCTATTCTTCTTCTTCACTGGTTCTTGGCAATGCAGATTGAATTTCCGGGATACTAAATCAGATCTATGCTAGAATAAACTATTTTAACCCTCGGTTGTCCTATGTCAATCTAGTATTAGAGCTAAAGGGTCCTACTTCATTCTTGTAGTCCTTTTTCTTGATCCCTTTCTATTTTCTTCTATTCTTTTCCCTTTTCTTGTGTTATAAAATGAGGACTTGAGTTTCAAAATTGATTATCTTCATAAGCATGTCAAATATGAGAAGATATTTGCCCAATGGATAATAGGTTGACATTTATCAATAATGATATGATGTCAACGACTGTTTTACTACAAAAAACTACAACAGCTTTAGGCATCGAAAGCTCTCTAAGGATGAACTATCGATCAAGAATCAGGAGAATGAAAAAGCTAAACCAACACTTCATGAAGAGCTTACAATCAATGCTTCTCAATGTGAAAAGCATACGATTAAACTCCCATCACACAAGATGATGCAATTGAAGATATTTTAATTGTGGATACTGCAAATGATGATCTATTTGGTATTTTGAAGGTAGAAGATTGCAATGATGAAGACTTTATGAAGAGCACTCATGATGAGATCAAGTCACAATCCTAAAGGCAATGTCAGAGATAGAACAATACGAAGATCCATTCCTTACTGATTTGTTGGATTCAATGAAGATCCCCATCAGAAGTATTATCCAAAGCTTGTTAATTGTCAAGCAATGGACACCAAACCAACCAATGAATGGTGGATCACACTTATGAGTGACATCTTGAAGATTTCAAGGTAATGATCCATACAGTGGAAGCAAATGATGAAGAATTTTAAAAAAAAGTGTTGTTCAATTTTTTGTAATTTTTTGAAACTTTTATTTTGGTAATACTTAGAATTGATTTTTGAGTCCTATTTTAAGAGAATTGGCATAAATGGTCTTTAGATTAGGTATATGCTGGGTTGGATAAGTCATGAAACCATTCGGATTTGATTTTTGGTTGTTTTAGGTGTCTTTCTACATAGGCTAATGTGCTATTTGAAATTTGTTTTAGGAAATATTTTGCTGAGTATTTATTTGCTATCAAGAGGGCAAGCCTTGGTGCAATAGTAAGATTGCTCCATTGATACCTCGATGTCATAGGTTCGAAATGTAGAAACAGCCTATGCACATACAAGGGTAAGACCGCATACATTTGACCCTCTCTAGACCCCATAGTGACAAGAGACTTGTGCATTACGATACCCTGTTAGTTACTTGCCTATCAAAAGTTCTAGTTTGGTCTATAGAAAGGTCTATTAGGGTTCGATGAGAGAGTAGTATAAGTGATTTATTTTGAATGAGTGAAGGGATTTATTTAAATCAGATTTGACCCTTCTTATCTTTCTATCTCTATTCACTTCTCTATTTCTTTCTTCTTCTTCTTTTATTACTTTTTCTTTACTTCTTCTCTACTCCCTACTATCCTCTCTTATTTCTGCTACTAGTCTTCTTTCTCACTAAATTGTTGATATTATAGATTGATTTTCTGAAGGATATTAAATCAGATCTATGTTGAAATTAGCTTTCAACTATTTGAACCCCTTGCTGTTCTACATCACCAACACATCTAGTCCAATGTTTTGTTTATTTCAAGTTGAATTCCTATATCCACAGCATCCAACACAAGAATACAGATCTCGGTATACAACAACAGATTTTAAGTGACAAGGCAAAATAGCAGCAAACGATGTCACTGAGCCAAAGGGACTACTTTAACTGAATTTCCAACAAGATTTCAAAAAGGACTACTTACTTTAACTGAATTTCCGACAAGATTTGTAATTATCTGTCTAAATCTCCCTGGATCACCCGTGACAATCTCCGGAACTTTATGTGATACAAATACAGCAAGCTGTAATTTGCCAGTACAGAAGTCACAGTGAGAAGGTTGAAGTGTATGAAAGCAAAGTCAGTTAGTGCATTAGGTATAGCATGTACATCAGCATCTCATAAAGCAGTATGGCAAAGAATGTAAAGTATAATAAATTGGAGAACTATGTCGGCTGATCAACTCACAGTTCAATAAGTGCTAAGGGAACGTGAAACTCACCTCAATACCCTTCTCTCTTGACTTTGAAGAAAATAAAGAGAGAACATCATCTAGGATGGATCGCAGTTCAAATGGCACTGCTTCAATCTCTAGCTTCCCAGCTTCAATTTTTGCCCGGTCAAGCACTTCATTAATCAATGCTATCAATGCTTTTCCACATATTTGGGCAGTTTGTGCATAATCCTTTTGAGTTAAATTCAGATCTGTATCTAAAAGCATGTCCAGCATTCCTAGCATAGACAAATAGCAAAGTATCATTTAGACACAGATCTCAATTATAAATGACAGTGAAGTAATTATAAACAGAGAGTTAAGGATACCAAGGACGCCATTCATGGGTGTTCTTATCTCATGTGAAACAGTAGCAAGAAACTGCCAAGAAAGAAACAAGAGTACATTCAAGTCAAAAACATACAACCAGCCCATATAAGTGTGAGCTTAGATGAGATTCCAGACCTGAGATTTAGCAACATCTGCAGCCTCTGCTTGGACCTTTAGCTCTTCCATCTTTCGACAATCCTCCCTGACATTGTCATAGCGAGTCCAAGCAGCATACAGTATATACCCTGCTAGCATACAGATTACAAAGACACCAGATGGGGTAGTAATGGCTGACAATGGAATGGGAGGCTTCTGACTGTACCTGTGCAGGACCATCAAGTAGTTACAAAGCAAATTAATCATATAAAAATGTTGAAGGCAGCAAGAATTAATTATTTTCATCTGCTTACCTGCACACCATTTGATGCTTCCTGAACGGATCCCCAAAATCAAGCATGCTGACATGCGAAAGTGGCATAAATCCATCTGGATTTTGGGGCCCGTACATGATCAAGGGCTCTGAAATGTTAGTGACATCATACACATTCACCATTATATCTTGATTACCAGCAAGTTGCCTCAGCAAATTTTCCACAAGTGACTCAACATCAAAGGCGCCACCAAGATATCTGCTAAGCATCAATACATTAAGCTAGTAAAAGAAGAAAGGAAATACTTGCTGAACATAGAGATATACTCAACAAAAGAATTAGAGTAAGAAAATTCTTTTTGCAGTACTCGTTTAGCGGAGAATACACTAAAGAGGGTACAAGGGAATGACCTTTTCTTTTCTTTTCTTTTCTTTTCTTTTCTTCTTCATTTTTTTTTTTTTTTTTTTTTTTACGTTGCTGTTTAGCTGAGAGTACACTAAAGAGGGTACAAGGGAATGATCTTTTTTTTTTTTTAAACAACATTGAATTTTTCATCTAAATTACTAAAATTTAGCATTCTCAAAATAGAAACAACTACAAAGCCTCTCCCATATTGAAATTAGTAAAGCAACTATGGAAAGAAAAGAAAGAAAAGAAAGAAAAGAATTGATACATGAAGACTAGTATCACCTGAACATGTAGTTTTCATGTTTAACCACAGAAGATTGAGTAATGTATTAATAATGTAAATAATTTGAATTAAATCTTCTACCAACAAAGAGAATAATTTGAGTTAAATCCAATTAAATCCTAAAACTATGTTATACGCAACGTCGGCGGTTTCACACCAAATAGCCTGGTTCGGGGCGTGTCGAGCCATACCGGCGGCGGACCAGGACGATTTTGACCTTCAAAAAGACAAACCGGCAAAGGAGGAGAAGAGGGAGAAGGAAAGAGAGGAAAAAAGAGAGAAGGGGAGAGAGGGAGGGAGGGAGGAAGAGAGAGGGAGGGTGGCGGACGGCCGGTAGAGACAGGTGGAGGAGGGGCTCCACCCTCCGGTTCCCCTATTTCATTCAAAATAGAGGTCCCAAAGGGAGACCCCTTTTAATTTCGAAGAGTTTAAGTGAAGTCGGCAACTCCCTTGCCGACTTCACTTAAAACTCTTCGAAATAAAAAAGGAACCCCGACTTCACATAAATTCTTCAAAATAAAAAAAGGGACTCCCCTTCAGGACCCTTATTTTGAACAAAACAACGGAACCAAAGGTTGAAGCCCCTTCTCCGCCCCTCCTTGGCCCTCCACCAGCCATTTGCCATCCGCCACCTTCCATCTTTCTCTCCCTCCCTCCCTCTCCATCTCCATCTCCCTCCCTCTCCCTCTCTCTCTCTCTCTGTTCCTCTCTCCTGCTTTCCCTCTACGGCTCTACCCCACCTTCTCTATCATGTCGGGCCGCGCTTCCCCTTCTTCCTCTCTCCCTCCCTTCCTCCCTCTCCCCTCTCTCTCTTTCTCTCTCCCGTTCTCCCTCTCCCCCACCCTCTGCTGTGTCGGTACAGACTTGGCACGAAATGGCACGGGGCGCACCAAACCATCCCGTTGTGCAACCGATACAGGCCTCGGTAATGGCGCAATGATCTTTGGTTTTAACTATTGTTCAATAAACATCAATAACAATATTTACACTGACCCAGGAAAGGATTGTAGTCACAAAAAGTAAACACTAATAATAATTTATTCCCTTTTTCCTCCTCCTCCAATGCTTGTCTTTTCCTTCCTCCAATTCCTTTTCCAATTAATGGCATACGTGTTAAATGCCAATAAGAAGCAACCTCAGATCACTAACCACCACCCCACGTATCATGCGAGAGGATCACAAGCTTTATCAAAATATTATTTTTCAATATATCAAAAAAAACACCTCTATTTAACACATTCGAATTTGCTAGCTTGCTAGCATCTGCCAAATCTTGCCAGATGATGTGCTTTCTTCAATCGCCCTTACACAACAGAACAACACTTATGCCACCAAAAAGCCATACAACGCCAAAAAAAAGCGGAATGATGGGATGGAATGACAAGAAAGTCTGACCTAGCAGGTTCTTGCGACAAATGGCAGATACAAGGGGAAGACAAAAGAAATATGATTCAAAATGTGGAAGAGGAAAAGATCATGTATAATCTCTAGCATCGTATAGAACATGAACTTGCGGACATACATGCAAGCAAATTCTCTCAGAACAATAATTGAATTATAGCAAGAGGCCAATAGAAAGTTCTTTCTTGGACTTGTGTTAATTAAATTCTACCATGTTAATTATATACTACCCCACCAATACATGCAACAACTTGAAAATTAGGAGCTTTCCTAGAGTCCAATTACTTCTTTATCTGGAGTAAAGATGGTTATGGATTAGAATAAGTACCAGATCCTATAGGGGAAACCCATGATTTATACAAGAAAATAACAAATAAGGAAACAACTCTTGAAAAGTAACAAAAACTAACTGATATTAGAAAAATAAAACAAGTGAAACATATATGACAACCTTTACAAAGGAACTATTTACCAGCACAACTTAAACTTAGAACTTTTCACCTGTAATAACAACACTTAACCAATAATACAGAGATTAGAGACAATCTCGAGTAATGTGCAATTAGGAAGACTGAATGATAAAGTGGATGTAAGAACAGTATCTCCTCAGAATCTGATATTCTGCATATATGTAGTCTCAAAAAATGTAAGGCAAGGTATAAAAAAATGCAAAATTTGATAAGTTTCTAATTCTAGAGAAAGTAAAATGGATCATACTAACAAAACATAAAGTGCAGATATCAACTCATGTCCAGTATATTCCTGGGAATGTCTTAATTTCTTTTTCTTTGGCGAAGGGCAATTTTCAACCCAAATAATTGCAGTTAATGAAGTGATTAACATTTATTTCAGCATTATGGTGTCTCATATTTCCAAAATATGCTCTGCCTTTTTGCACTTTTGGTATTATCATCATGTTGACTTATCAATCCTTTCTTTCTATCTATTGTATTTGATGAAGTATCTATATTGAAAAAAGTGTTAAGTAATAACTAAACATGTTCTTTGGATGTTTCAGAGAGCAGTATATATTATCAATGATGCTATAGATGTAAAATTGCTATCTACTGCCGCTTATAGAATACAAGAAAAGATAATAATGCTTACAAAATTGGTAGGATCCTTCATCCATCCATAATGATCATATTACTAACTAACTTGTGTATAAAGTTTGCCTATAAGAGGTTTTTAGCTGCATATACTCTGCATAAGCCACATTCCTCTCGAAGGAAATAAATTCTACAAAGGTTTTATACAACGATCATCGAACTAACCCGAATTGAGTAGTTTGGCCTGTACGGAACTGAACCAACACCAAGTTAGAATAGTTCAGCAAGTCAGATTGGTTTGATTTATGATCCTCCCACTCACTCCACTCACTCACTACACTCAGTGGTTCAAGAGCCTTTGAGGGCTCTCTCATTGCTTTACTGCCAGTTAGCACTCGTTTCCCCCTCTTCGATGCCGGATATTACCGGTAAGCCTCCCCCCCTCTCTTTCTTCCCCTACCATCTTTTTCTCTCCTCAACCTCGAAGACAAGGAGAATGAGAGCGAAATCCTAGAATTTCTCATTTCTTTCTCTTCTCTAACAGCTCCCTATAATGGTGCTTATTGCCTTGAGGTGCCAACAGAAGGCTCCCTCTTCTTGAAAGGTTCCCTCTTGAATGGAGACCGCCATCGTTGGAAGGCTCGCCGTCTTCACCGCCCTCCTCATGGCCTACCAACCTTCACCGGTAAGCTCCCTCTCTCTCTCTCCCTCCCTTCCTCTCTCCCTCCCTCTTCCTCACCCTCCCTCTCCCACTTCCTCTCTCTCTCCCTCTCTCTCCTACTTCCTCTCCACATCCCTCTTTCTGTTTTGGTACATTCCGCAATGGCATGGTATGGGCCCATACCAAACTGGTCACCGGCCGGTCCAAGGCCCAGTACCGGTTTAGCAGATGTTGGTCTTATGATGCAAGTGTTAGGAAAAAATAAATGATTCTGCAGCAGAACTGTAGCTTAGCATAAAACGGAAAGGATATTAAACAAAGCTCAGTAAAAGCTGAGAAAAGCAATCAAGCAACTGTTGACAGGTTTATGGTTCATTACTGCATCAACTTACTTACATTCCATCTTATTATATATCCCAAGTCAACAATCAACTAGCTACTAAATTTGGTCCTCACTTAGCACCATCTTATTAATTGCTGAAGTGAAGATCTAGTACGCCTGAAGAAGATAAATGGCATTAAAAGGGCAGGTAAACAATAAAAAACCAAATTTCAGCAAGTTATCCCACCCTGCAGTTGCTTTTACACGTTGTTCTACAGTTGCATCTGCAGGAAGACCCGCATGGTACACAGGAAATGTCAGAACCACACCCAGATGGTTGGACCCAAGCAGCCTAAATGGGTTTGTAAGAACAGCCTTGCCGGTAGCCCTAGCCCGTAAGATATTTTCTCGGTCCTCCTATACAGAAAACATAACGAAATGAACAGTCAATAGCCAATAAAATAAGAAGAGCAGCTTTGAGAAGTAACGCAAACCTCTCCAGACATCATATCGAGGGCCTCAATATAGGAGACAGTCTCCTGAGAGAATATCACAGGGGCATACTCATCTTGCACTGGTGATGGCTCCTGTTTCATGGTCTTGATTGTCCACCCTTGCTGACTCTCAAACTTTCCTCTCTCAGAATGAACAACCCGCTGGGCGTATGCCACCCCATTCAACAACGGCCGCTCGAATGCTGTCTTGGCTGTGTAAAAGGCAAATGTCTCCTGAAACCAAAATTCAAAATTAAGAAAGAACAACCCAATAGACAAAATAATCCAACTGCATGCATTTCAGATTATCCACAGTCAAATGAATAAAATCCAAATCCCCCCCCCCCCGGAAGTATGAAACCAACCAACATCGATAACAATAAAACTAGCAGGTGCTATCAATATCGACCTTTAAATTTCCCGGGAAATCAAGGAAATCTATGAAAACCTCAACGAAAATTGCACCCAAACAACCAAAAAACGGAAAAAGAAAAACAAATCATAAAACATAAAGACAAAGAAAGAATCTTTCTATCCTTCACTTCTCCCCGACAATTTCAAAATATAAAGAAAGAATGCAAACCCAAAAAATACTATATAAGAGAGAACTCCACAATGAGTAATATCCATCGGTGATGCTATTGACTTCTGCATATGAATTTCTATGGAAAATCCAGACCAGGAAAGCAGTAGAACGAGAATAACAGCAGTCCATGGGAGAAACTAAAGGGAAGATATCCTTGTATCATCCCTGACTAACTTAAAAATGGAGAAAACAAACTCAACAACAGTATATAATAATAGAAAAATATAGAGAGAATATATGAAGTAGACCTGATCAATGGCAGATGGCTGCTTCCGGTAGTGGAAGGTGGAGACGAGGATCGCGAGAGCATGAACATGGTTGACGCTCACGGCGAACTGGTCCTGCAGCATCCTTGCCCGCTCTTCGCACATGCTCTCCAGCGCCTCCTCAGCCTTCCTCATGCTCACCGTCCGGATATACCAATGGAGCCCCACCCAGATCCCCACCGACACCACAACCCACACCACCACCATCGCCGTCCGGTTCAGCCACCACCTCCTCCTCCCCCCAGCCGCCGCCATTCCCGCAACCATGTCAACCCAATCCCAGCTTCACTCTCTTCCTCCTTCCTCTCAAACCAACCTCGCTCCACAGAAAATCCCAACTTTTAAGAGCCTTCACTCCTTTGCACTGCACCAAGGGGAGACCTGTAGCATTCTATGCTCCTGTTACTGCTACCACAACAACTGCTATCATTCGGTCATTGATCTGCGAGCTGTGCGATAAAGAAAATTAAAGAAGGAAAGATGGTGGAGTGGGATTCTTACTCCTAGTTCGAAGGCGTGGTCTGAGGCCTTCTCAAAAGAAGAGAAGGGAATGAGACACCCCCGTTCTTCTCTTCTCTCCCTTGGAATAAAAAACTCGGCCGATCTCGGGCATGTCCGGTTGGGAACCGCGCTGCCGTTGGGGATTGGGGACAAAACCAGAGCACGCTCTCCTGCTCTCGGATTAAAAAAAAGACCAAGCGAGCGAAGCCGAGGGGGTGCGACGAAAGAGAGAATATAGCAGAGAAATCTCTCTCTCAAATTCTCTCCTCATGGGATTGCAGCGCATGGAGGGGAGCAAATATTCGAGACATCGCCCTTTTCCGAAGCAGGCAACCAGCTGAATACAATTCATTAGATATCTCCAGATACGCTGCAATACGCTGCAATTATTAAAAAAAAAACTTGCTTCCTCTTGCTCTAATATAATACTTTCCTTTCCCTTCTCGCTTCCTCTTGCTTTTCTCGCTCCCGCCCTGGAACCAACCGAACCGGAGAAAACCGCAGTACTTTGGGGTTTTGGCCTCCTCCGAGCTCGGATGGACTGCAAAGACGCCGGATTTCAAAGTTCTCGGAAGCGATCTTGGGTCCGCTCTCAAATGCCGCTGGTTGCCGAGGCCTCGGAGTCAAGTTGGGAGATTCTTCGAGCCAGTCCGTGTTCAGAGCCTCCTTTTCTTCGCATTTTCCGCCATTGTTGCAGCTCTTTGGTTCTACTCTCTTTCTCCTACAGAGAGATCACAAGGCGGAGATTGGAGCTTGAATACTTCCTTCTGCGCTCCAACTCGCATGCTGCACTGCGGTCAAAAAGAAGAGATGCTTCGGTCCGTACTCGGCTCAGCTTTAATGGCGGGAGGGATCGAGGGAGCGCCAGAGCTAGGTTTAGGGGTTATATATATATATATATATATATATATATATATCGAGTTAGGGCTCTTCGCTTCTTTTGCTCGCGAGCAGAAGGGCCCAAAAGAATCGGGGTTGGAGATCTCCACGACAGCGACGCCTGACACTGGGAGAAGAAAGGGAAGGGACCGTCACGTGATCTCCTGAGGTCAGAATTACCAAAATGCTCCCATTCCAACTTCTCTTGGCTTTACCATGGAGGGTATTTTCGTCAATGTGGAGATGAGGAGTTCACCCCTTGGGGAGTTAGGCCGAGTTGGAGAGGAGCGCGGTGACATGAGAGCAGGTCAGAATGACTAAATTGCCCTCGTACTTTCTTGCACTGAAGCGTGGGCCGACAGTGTTCGGGCTACGAGGTAGCGTTGGGTTGACGAGTAATAAAGTGGGACTGATTTGTCATTAAGGTAAAAACTGATAGGAAATGGGCCCATTTGTAATAAATATGGTCTTGCTCGCGGGTGAGCATGAGGCGAACTGCGCCAACGAGGTTTCGCCATATGGCCACACAAGCCATGTCAGCATAAGTCAAGAGAAGAGTTCACCCTCGGCCCCTCCAACCATTGCCCCGGCTGCCACCTCCCTTGCCAACCTCGAGGGCGGAGGGCGGCGTCCTGCCGCTACTCGCCGTCCTCCACGCCAATGTCGCCTTCCTCATCATCGCAAGCCTCGCTGACGCCCCAATGCACCTTTACAACTGTCTCGCCGCCCTCGTCGCATGGATGGCCGCCCATGACCCCATTGCCAAAGAGGCGCTCGCCGGCGAGAATGCCATCCGCCCCCTCGTCTCCCTCCTTGATGCCTTCTCAATTCCAAGAAGGCTAGGGTTTTCTCATCAGGAAGAGCGGAGCAAGCAGAGCGCTAATGTTGTTCGCTTGGCTTTGTGGCAAAATCTCACTGGCATGGTGCAAGGTATAATTTGGATGGCTATCATAATAGCCAATTTAATTTTAAAATTTTTTGCATGAATACCTTTCTAAATATCAAATTTTGTATGAATATTCTTCTAAAATTGATATTTACATGTATACCCTCGTAAAACTCTGTTATTGTACAAATGTCCGTAATATAACGATTATTCTAATGGTATTACGAAAAATCATATTTATATTAATTAAAAATAAAATAAAATTTTAAAATTACACTATTGTCCTTGTCTTCTTTTCTTGCTATCGGGATCACGATCTATTTGTATATCTATTCATTAAGGGTATTTTAGTTATTTTATTTTGAAATTGTTAATTTTTTAATGTCGTTAGATAGTATGGGTACATATGCAAAAACAAAAATAAAAAAAATAATAGAATGATAAAACAAGTGTTTTACGAAAGTATGCATGCAAATATCAATTTTGAAAAAATATTTATGTAAAATCTTATTTTTAGAATGGTATTCATGCAAAAAAAAAAACTCTTAAATTTATGTTTTATTAAGAAAGATGACCAAGAGACAAGTAGGGCCTTAAAAAGGTCAAGTCGGACCATATATGCTTGACTCTGATCCAATTTTATGTTCAAGCCATGATTTTAGACCGTACCCATTCCATCAACTAATTAGGTTAAGTATGCTTTGGTCCATGGAAAAGATTTTAGATCAGATTAATCATTTGGATCAAGCATGAACCACATCCAACTTGAAATGTTCAGAGTCATGTGATACCGAGTTGGATCAAGTTTGCAGTTTGAGTCAAAACTTCTAATTATTCTTTTATAACTAAAATATAATAACTAATAATTCAATATAAAAGTACTAAAATTTTAAATAAAATAAAAAAATCAACTAAAACTTGAACTTTCATTCAAAATTTTTTAATTTTATCAAAGTAATTAATCATTCTAAAGTTTATGAACTATGATTTTTTTAAAATATATAGTGATATGCTTGGGAGCATTATAAATAAGAAATCACCAAAGCAAATAATAAAATTTGAATGTTTAAGTATAATTAAATGGGAATAAATGAGAGAAGATGTGGTTGTTGAAATGAAAAAGGGAAATTAGTTAAATAAGAATTCATTTGATGCATTAGAAAAAATATTTGGATCAGGTGGAATTGAGTTCGAGTTCGAATCAGGTTGAAAAAGACAAGATCCATACTTAGTCTGGTCAAACTTTTGAACTCGACCCAACCCATGAGTATTCAAATACAGATCGGGTCAGGGCCAAATTGGGGACTCGACCCATTTGTAACTCTAGAGACAAGCATAATGTCTGAGTTATCGTTATGAGGCAAGTGGATAGCTATGATTGTCCACTTATTTGAAGCATTATTTGATTTAGCTATTCAAAGCTTCTCCTACGATCTAGGATTTGTTTGGAGTAGCCATCTTGTAAATTGCTAGATATTTAAATAACTATGTAAGATTTATACGTAAGGATCTAGTTTAATGATGGGAAATGATTATAAGTGCACCCCTAGGGAAGAAAGAAAGTGGGGAGATAGATGGCAAAGATTAGGAGAGGTAAAAGTTTTCCTATGACTTCTCAAATTCTAACCTAATCCTAAGAGATTTTTTCTATGATTTCTTATCTGAATTTTGGAATAGAGAAGGAGGTATTTATAGGGAGAGATGAGGGATCGTAGGGTTAGGATTAGATGAGAGGTAAGGCTGTCCTAAATCTTAAGTCTAGGAACCTAAGGCTAGTAGTAAAGAAATGATATAAGAGAATCACCAGACTCGATGTGGACCATTTTAACTACTACGGATAGGGCTGGACAGATTTTAGGAGTAAGATCCACCATATCAGAAAGCCAAATCGCGTATTAAAATTTTGAAGGATATAACATAGTCATAAGATGCCCAATTGAGGTTTTCTTTTTTTTATTGAATAACTTTTCATGATCTACGATGCAGCACCAATCTCTAAAAGAGATTAAAATGGGTTGAAATTCCATCATCTGAGTCTCGAAATGGGTTTGTTAAACCAAAATTTTTTTTTTTAGAAAAGATCTTGATCGAGCATATCTCCTAACTCGAGAAGAATTAGGTAGAGTAATAGAAGGCAAAGTTGATATAGGAGTCGAGATATACCTCTTGTAGAATTTTAGTTTTTTTATGTTTATTTTTACTAGTCATATTTATTTTTAGAAAGTTAGTTCTATTTGAACTAAGACAAGAATCCGATTCGAATTGTACGACGATAGACCTTACTACTATTATTAATTGTACCTAAATTTTGATTTATTAATTGAATCATCAATTAATCAATAAAAAAAGAGCATCTAAACTCTCTTTTCATGAATTTTTTATTTTTTTATTATTTTTTTTGCGAGATTTGAGTTGAGTATGTTGATAGAATTCTTTCTTGTTTCTAATCAAATTAAACTAGTATTAGAGCCTCGGTCCTTTACATCTATGGAAGTCTTAGTTTGTAGTCTAGATGCACGAGCAATTGTAGATGGGAGAATGGATATCAATGCTTGAAGTATGTTGAAGGATAAAGACAAATCTAGCTCTTAGTTCTACTTCAAAGGATGATGAAATAAAGAGATGTTGCATACATTTAGAAGAGAAAATTGCCTACTATGAGATCATATCTCGATTGGTGATGCCTTCAACATAAACACTAGCAGGTCCTATAGTGAAATTGTCTCTTACATCTGGGGATGAGAATTTACAATCTAACAAAGAAAAGCAAGGCCAAAAACCATCCTCAAGTAAAACTAAATAGTTTAGTTGTGAGGTAGGAAAGTAAGCATTATCCCACCTACAATTTTGATTTAGCAGAATCTAAGTCTCCTAAATATGAGGAGTCCTAATCTAGGAGATTCATCAAATTTGATATGGTTTACTTTGGCTACTATAGGTAGGGTTGGACAGAATTTTGGAGGAAGATTCATCATATCGGAAAGTTGAATTGTATGCCAAAATTTCAGAGGCATAACTTAGTCATATGATATCTGATTAAGATATTTTTTTTTCACATTGGATAACCTTTCGAGATCTATGGCATAGTACCAACATCTAAAAACAATTGAGATGAGCTGAAATTCTATGATTTGGGCTTCAAAACGAGTCGGCCAAAATAAATATTTCTTTTTTAAAAAAATTCTATTTGTAGGAAAGTCTTTAAGTGTATCTTCCAATTCAAGAGAAATTGGTCAGAGCAACAATAGAAAAAGTTAATGTAGGAGTCGAGATTTACTTTCTATTAGATTTTAGTTTTTTTTAATATTTATTTCTACTACTCATATTTATATTTGAAAAGTTAGTTTTATTTGAACTAGAAGAAAAATCTGATCTAAATTGTGTAAGAGTGGACCATACTACTATTGTAAATAGAGGCCATGTACCTCATTTTTGATTCATCAATTGATCAATAAAAGAAAAGGTAACATAAACTCTACTTTCGTCAATTTTTTATATTTTTTAATTTTTTTTGAGAGATTTAAGCTCAGTGGGTTGACAAAAATTCTTTCTTCTCTCTAATTGGATCAAAGATTAAGTGACTTAATCTTATTAGCTAAAAAGTTTGAAGGGAGATTGGTGAGATGGCATAAATGTGGGTTGAGATGACAGAAGATTATTCTTTAGGAGGGCTAGGATTGTCTAGAGTGGGAAGAGATTAGTTGAAGGGCTAAGATTCAATCCTTAAGTGTTTAAGGGTTATGATGAATTTAAGATGGCAAGATTCTATTGGCTAGAGAATATGAAGTGAGGATTGAAGATGTAGATGATAGATATTTGAGGAGGGTGTATTTGTGTGATTCTATTTTTTGTAAGGCTGGGATTAAAAGAAAGAAGAGAGGGCTAGCATTAAGGGAGAGATTTTGATCTAAGGGTGATGAGGGAAGCTAGATAGAGAAATTTGATTGGATCTTCTCCTATGCACATGTGTAGGCTCACTCTGAATGGGATAGAAAGCAACAACAAATAGATGGTTTGTTATGGTGAAGTATTTATTAAAGTTGGAAGTTTTGTTTATTCTCTCCTTGATACTAACAATAATTATCAATCCAAAATGTTGTTGAGACATATTCAAAGTACATCAACCAACAAATATTTATTATTTTAGGCTTAGTATAAATAATGGAGTCTTGTTTGGTAATGTGTACCTTGGATTGGTAATACATGTGTTTATACCTCATCTCAATAATCTAGCTTATGTTCCTAAGCAAGTGCCATGCATATTAAGTTCAATCGAATGAAAGCAGGTGAGAATCATGTAACTTTTGCTAAGTCTAGATAAAGTTCGGCTATGAAAATTATGGAAAGGAAAAAACCTAGGCAGAATGATAGAATATAGTCATAATTATGAGGATAAGCAAATCGAAAGATCAAGTCCTGACCATGAAAGATGGCCAATAGAAGACCGAGACGATCACACCGATCCTAGATTTCTAAGAATAGAGGATTATATTGTAGGTTGAATAAGAGAGATAGCCAACATATGCTATGTAAGGATAAGTTAAACACTGATATAGCATTACTATTGGTCTAGTAGTTACAGAATGATCGTGCTTGTATGCATACATGGTAAGAAGATAGTTGGTAGAAATTACTAGAATATGGAAAGCAACTGTTGGAGTAGACAATTATTATATTTGAGAGTAGCTCTTATGTATTAGTATAATAAGTATAATTATACTGTATAAAATTTTTTTTGACAATAAGTCCAATCAATTTATTTTATCTTTATCTTTAGCTTAGTCTTTTATTCTAGGCATAACCTAGATTATCTATTGTAGCTCAATGCAACACCCTTGCCTTGCACCCCTATTCATTTCTATCTCTTTTGAACGATGGTATGACAGTGATAAAAGTTTTTGAAAATCAATGTATGTAGATTTGTTCTATACTATCCTCCTTTCGACCTATATCTTTTCGATTAGGCCAATGGTGGTGCACTCATCCTGACCTTGCCAAGGCTAGCTTGATGATCCATCCTCTGCCTTGAAAAATTGAATTTTCTAGGGATCAAAATCTCGGAACTAGATGGAAAGGGTGGCGACATGGTAGCACACTTCCAAGAAAAAAATCATATAATAGTGGTAACATCTTGAATATGTAGAAACCATTATACTACAACGATTGTATATTTTAGGCTGGTATAAAATTTGTAAATTGTTGCAAATACGAATATGCTCCATTTGCTTTTGATTATAGAACTATCCTTTTTCTTGTGCACCATTCTTTTATCTTACAGAATAAACTTACTCTCAAAGAGTTAATCTTGGATCATATGTATACATGGACTGAGGTTGCTTTCAGTATTTTATACATTTCTCTGTAGCACCATTGGCTATTTTTGGATGATTTTAATTGTTGGTGATACAAATGTCAAAAAAATTATAAAATTTAAACAAGAATACTAGGCTATTTGGAGAGGCCACAATTTGAATTTGAGTTCAATTTGAGCTTATTTGCTATAATTCTAGAAATAGCTAGATTAATTGACATCATGAAGAGGTGATATTGGAGGTCAAATAGAGAAAAATTGGCTTGGGTTAGTGAACTAACCTAAATGAACTGAATTAGACAAACCAATTCAAGTGAAATTAGCAGAGTTAGCGAAATTGTGCTTAATTGAACCCAAAATTGATCAATTGGGATTGGTATTATGTTGGAGAGCAGATGAATTGTGTTTAGAATGAAGCATAATAAGAGAATTAAATTGGAAGATGGTGATGTGCATCCCAGTTAGGGGAAACCACTCTATTGATGCAGTTGAGTGCAATTTGGTTCGATCAAGTATGCAATTGATTAAATAAAGGCAAGGTATTTACCAATTTGAAGCTAAATTGAAGGGGAGAAAGGTAAGTTAGTGAGATGAAGATTCATTGAAATCAAGAAATTTTGTTCAAATTCCTTCTCACTAGTTTTTGAGCCTAAAAGTTTTAAAAGAAATGTTCGGTGGTATCTATGATAAAAACATTTTAATCTATAAAATCGACAACTTCAACTCACAAAAAAATCATCGTGATATTTCAAACTTCCATAAATGCACTCTAAAATAGTTTGCAAATATTTAGTATGTACTTGTTGTCCACATAAATATTTTTTTATAAGTAATTTTGATGCCAAGCATATGAAAGAAAAGATCGTTATCTTATTATGGCTTTTAGCAATTGGATCCTAGGAGAGGTAGACCGGGGACAAATTTATAGCCCTAGCTTTTTTTTTTTTCTATACACTAAATTATAGCCCTTTATGTTAAAAATATTTATGACAATATAATCCGGTTGACAAATCATGAAATCTTTGCAAATAACCAATTGATTTGCCCTGTCATTTTCCCTTTCCTTAAAATTTCCTTATAAATTTATTTAAAAAAGAGTATTCAAATATAACAAAATCAAATGAGTAATACTGCGGGGAGTTGCTTATAGGATTTCTATGAACCATGTACCAAACGTCAAAGCGTCTCCAAGTCAAATCCCAAGCGTCAAAATAGCTTTCTTATCATGAAAGGTAAGTATATTGACATGCATATCCTGCCCCTTTTTTAATTCATTGAATGGTGATACAGTAGAAGGTATGAGATATATAAGGCAAAAGGAACGTCGAAATAATTACCAGAATAGGACACGCTCGCTGCGGCCTTGCCACCTTCCTTTCCTTAAACCCCTCCCCTCCGAATTCCCGAAGGTCTCCTCGGCTCTGTCCGTCGATCGCATTCGAAACCCTAAATTCCCCTCCCCTCCCAAATCCATCTCCGTTCCCGTCACCTCCCTTCCTCCTTCCTACGATGGAGGTGCAGCCTCACTTTCTCCGCCGCCACCAGCACCACAACCACCCCTCCGTTCTAATCGTTCTCATCGCCGCCGTCCTCCTCTCCGCCGGCCGCTTGGCGGCGGCCCAAACCGACGCCGGCGACGCGGCCACAATGCGGACCCTCGCCAAGGCTCTTGATCCGTCCGGAAAGCTCAACTGGTCGGCCTCCTCCGACCCCTGCACCAGCTGGGGCGGCGTCCGCTGCACCAGCGGCCGCGTCACCGGCGTCCTAGTCAGCAACAGTGGCATCTCCGGCTCCCTCCCGCCGGACGTCCGCAACCTCTCCGCCCTCACCCGCCTCGAGCTCATGATCAACAAACTGTCCGGTCCTCTCCCCTCGCTCGCCGGCCTCGGCGCTCTTACCACCCTCTTCCTGGCCAACAATAGCTTCTCCTCCATCCCGGAAGACTTCTTCTCCGGCCTCAACTCCCTCACCAACGTCTACCTCGACACCAACCCCCTCGCCTCCTGGACGATCCCATCATCACTCCGCACCGCCTCCGGCCTTGTCAACTTCTCCGCCAACGGCGTCAACCTCACCGGCACCATACCGGACTTCCTCGGCACCGGCTTCCCGAGTTTTTACCACCTGGCCCTCGCCGGCAATAACCTCACAGGCCCGATTCCGTCGAGCTTCGGCGCCTCCCCGCTCAACTCCCTGTGGCTCAACAACCAGAAGGGAAGCGGCCTCTCGGGCCGCATCGATGTCATCCAGAACATGACAAATCTCAAGCTGCTCTATCTTATGTCCAATTCCTTCTCCGGCCCGATTCCCGATCTCTCCCGCCTCGAAAACCTCTATGATTTGGATCTCCGGGACAACCAGCTCACCGGCCCCGTGCCGAGCTCGCTGACTTCGCTCAAATCTCTTAAGAGAGTCGTCTTGACCAATAATCTTCTTCAAGGGCAGGTGCCTGTCTTCCCCAATACGGTGGAGGTGGAACTGGATGCAGATACTGAGAGATTCTGCCTCACGAACGGCACCGCCTGCGATCCCCGGGTGAATGTTTTGCTCTCCATTGCCAAGTCCTTTTACTATCCAACGTACCTGGCCAACCAGTGGAAAGGGAATGATCCGTGCAATGGTTTTACGGGCATTACGTGCGATCCGAGTGGTAACATCACCTCCGTCGTATTGCAGAAATTGGCTTTCAACGGTACGATCTCGCCGGATTTTCAGTTGCTGCCTAAGCTGCAGAAGCTGATTCTCTCCGGTAATAATCTAACCGGCACTATTCCATCGGAGCTTACCAATTTGAAGTATCTCCAGTTATTGGATGTTTCTAATAATGCCCTGTGGGGGAAGGTTCCAAGTTTTGGTGGAAATGTTTCGGTGAACACGGATGGGAACCCGAATATCGGAAAGGATACTGGGAATGGTGGCACTCCAGGTACGAATTCTCCAAATTCTGGGAATTCTGGTGATGGTGGAAGAAAGAAGTCCACAGGAGTTATCATGGGCTCCATCGTTGCCGCAGTATGTGGTGCTCTCTTCATCGGGTTTTTAGGATTTTGGTGTTGGAAGAGAAAGAAGCACATTAAAGTTCAGAAGACTAATGATATGGTGATAGACCTAAAGCATTCCGGTTCCGATACCCAGTTGTCGAAGGTCGACAGTGGACTGATTATAGCTGAGCCAGGGAGCATGGTTGTTTCAATACAATTACTAAGGGAGGTTACAAACAACTTCAGTGAGGTTAATATCTTAGGTCGTGGAGGGTTCGGGACAGTCTATAAGGGGGAGCTCCATGATGGCTCCATGATCGCAGTGAAGCGAATGGAGACTGGAGTGATGGGGTCGAAGGGTCTGAATGAGTTCAAGTCAGAAATTTCGGTCCTTACCAAGGTCCGGCATCGGAATCTGGTCTCCCTTCTTGGCTACTGCTTGGAAGAAAACGAGAGGATTTTGGTTTATGAGCACATGCCTCAGGGTACGCTCAGTCACCATCTTTTTGATTGGATGGAATTGGAATTGAAGCCGTTGGAATGGAAAAAGAGATTGACCATTGCTTTGGATGTTGCACGCGGTGTTGAGTATCTACACAGTCTGGCTAATCAGACCTTCATACACAGGGATTTGAAGCCCTCCAACATTCTGCTTGGAGATAATATGAGAGCTAAGGTTGCTGATTTTGGGTTAGTTCGACTTGCACCGGAAGATAACCGTTCCATTGAAACAAGGCTTGCGGGAACTTTTGGGTACCTTGCACCAGAGTATGCAGGTATGTTTTCATTGTACTACTTGTTTATATCTTATTTTTTTTGGTGCTTAATGATTGAATAGAAGTATCTTAATTCTCCATTAAAGACAATTATGTTAATTTTGGTGTTTCGACCTTCCATTCAGCTTTTAGAAAATGGTTTACTATTTGCTTAGTACCACATTGATGCATGTTGCAGAGGAACATTCTTACGTGCCCTGCACCTCTAATGGATGATTTGTTGAAGTGAAATGCTTATTAAAGTTGAAGGTTTGTTTATTTGATCAATGATATCGACAATATATTATCAACCCATATTGTTGTTGTAATCCCATCTCAAGTGCATCAACAAGCAACTGCATATTGTTTTAAGTTCAGTTTAAACAATTGTGTCCTGTTCATGACTATGTTCCTTAGGGTGGAGATACAGGGCAACCCAATTTGAAGGAAAAATCTTTTTACAGTGATAACATCTTCGACATTTAGAAATTATTACGCTATTATGACAGTAAATCACCAACTGATGAATATGTCTGCAAAGTGAACAAAAAACTAGGAAAGGTATGAGAATTTGATAAATTGTTACAGATATGAATCTAGTTCATTTGGTTTTGACCATAGAAGATACATCTTCATTTTTCTTTTGTATTTTGTGCACAGCTTGCAGTTGTATCTGATTATGTAACATACTTGCTGTGAGAAAGTGTATGTCTCAGATTGTGTGTATGAATGAAATGACGATGCTTGAGTGTTCTATCTATCTGTTTATGGCATAGTTCTTCCTAGAGCAATGGTTGACTGTGAAAAATGGACTAAACAACTATGCCATCGTAGGATAAAAGTGACTTGAAGTTCTGAATCATGTAACTTTTATGTAATCTTCCATCTCAATTGATTTTGTTGCTTATGCATTCTTGCCTTCGAGTTTTAATAGTTAATAACAACCAGCTCTTACGTTTTTCATCCTAAACCATAAATTAACTTGACCGGTTTGAAGTTGTGGCCTGTAATATTGGTTTATAGGTTTAATTCATGAATGGATTAGGTGTCTAAACCAAATTTTGAAAAGTTTCCTCACTATTCTTGCTTCTATATATATATATATATTTTATTTTATTTTTTCAAATGTGAAAATTTGTTTAATGTGAGTCGCAATGCCAATTGACGGTCTCATCTTCTGATCAGTGATGGGGCGTGTAACCACCAAAGCTGATGTTTTTAGCTTCGGAGTGATACTCATGGAGCTGATCACGAGTAGGAAAGCAATTGTCACTACCCAGCCAGAGGAGAGCATGCATTTGGCGACTTGGTTCCGGAGGATGCACCTCAACAAAGATGCCTTCCAGAAGGCCATTGACCCAAATATCATTCTTGACGAGGAGACCTTGGAGAGCATAAAGACAGTTGCTAACTTGGCTGGCCACTGCACTATGAGAGAACCCTATCAGAGGCCTGACATGGCATATGCTGTCAATGTCCTGTCCTCGCTTGCTGAAATCTGGAAGCCAACCGATGCTTACTCTGATGATGGTTATGGAATCGACCTTGAAACTCCATTACCAGAGGTGCTTAAGAAGTGGCAGGAATCCACAGAAAGTAGCCAAATGGATGGCACCATGCCATTGCCATATATTCCTAGTTCTGAGAACTCCCAGAGTAGCTTTGCAGGAACCTTAACCTCAGCAAATGCAAGATAGTTTAATAAAAGAGGATGTAGTTGAAAAGCCTGTTGTGTGGCTTGTTCATTTCCTATCCTAGCTTGAGTTTGGAAGTCTCGTTTCTTCTTTTCCTTTATACAGTCTCTGATCTTAGTTTTACCTTTTAGTTTTTACTCCTTAATAAGCTTGATTCCTTTTCTTATTTTTCTTTTTGCAAGTTTAGTTAATGGAAAAAAAGCTTTACTTTAAAAAACTGTGGTTTCCTACTTCATGATTTCGGTTTGTTGATATCCAAATGATTCCACCGCATTGTTTGGTAAATATCATTTCCTGCATGTGTTCAGGTATTTGTTTGAAGTTTGGTAAATATATTTTTAACATTTTTTTGATAATATAGCTTGATCTATATATTGATGAGGAAAAGTCACTACTCTTTTTTTTTTCATCATCGACGTGATTGAGACAAACTATGAAATATCTTAACATATATCTGCATCTTCCTTTGATGAATGTTTTTAGACTGATCATTAACAGGTGGGACTAGCACTTCGGACAGGGCCTTTGCTGAAGCATTAGGTGGATAAGTTTAATGAGGGGTGGACATGCATTTAGGACTTACTGTTTGCATCACAACAGCTGGTCATATGCACACCTGACATTTTACCCCCTATAGTTAGATACATATTTTACTTGCTATAATCAAAACTTTCTTTTTCTTTTGTTGATTTATCTTTCTTTACATCCTGCTCGAAACTTTGGTAATGAATGAACTTCTCTATCTGTGCTCTTGAAAGCAAGTTTAACCATTTTCTTTTGAGACAGAGCTCCATTTATGGGATCTCGTCAAAACAAATTTCAAGCCATCAAAGTGTCTTCATACTAAAACACCTTTTATCTACACCCTTGTTCTACTGTACTATATAATGTGTCACAACTTCTCTGGCAAAAGCAGCGATCTGCATGTGATGCACACACAACTAAGGAAGCTACATCAATTCTAAAACAAGCATGATGCCTCAAATATCACATTAGGGATGTGTGGAATGGTGCCTCTGCTATCAGAAGTAGCATGTGGTTCACCTCATTGGGTTATTCAAGTGGCAGGGTGATGTGCAGAGGGGTTTCCTGATGAAGAGAATAGCAGCACTGGGAATTTATTATTGGCTTCTTTGGAAGTGGTAATGGTGAGAAGAAAGGGAAGTCATTGAGTATTCAGCTTAAAAGCATATTGTTACATATTGAAAGCATTGGACTGAAAAAAGAGAAGTCTCTACTCTCTACCAGCTCTTGGTATGGCCCACGCAAGTTGTGGTTGAACCTCATTTAGGGATAATTGATGAACATAATGCCTGGTGATCCAAGAAGATCATCGAACATGTTTTGGACCAGTTCAGCCATATTGGGCTGGTCTAGGCAAGGTTTGGAAGCAAGCTCCACCAAATACAAGATTGAATTGCAAACATGAACTTCTGAGGACCGTGGCTTTCCCATTTGACATCCAATTAAGGTACTTTCTTCTTCAAATGGGTAATTTTTCGAGTGATCGCCCCAAGGAGTTCATTGCATACTGTTGATGTAGAGTTTTCATGATATATAGATCTCTAAAAGGGATATCAATGTTTCTATTTTGGATAACATTTTGATCTGGCATACCTTCCAATCTCGGAGGAACTAAGCAATGTGAAAGAAAAAAGCAAAATTAATGTTGAACTCGAGATCCAGTTCTAGGATGATTTTATTCTTAACATGATTTTTTAATTAGTCAGGTTATTATTTCAGAAAATTTTATCCTCTTTTGACTAGAAAAGGAATTCATCTTGGATTTAGGAGACATGAATCTCATTAGTATAAATAGAAGCATTTCAACATAGTTTTATTATTAACATTAATGAAAGGGCTAAGAACCTTTTTTTCAAATATCACTAATGAAAGGGCTAAGAACCTTATTTTATAATATCTTAATATTCTTACTTATTTTACTATAAGAGATTTGAGTTAAAGGGGGTTATAAAAAAAAAATTCTCGCTACTCTTGATTAGATCGCTTGAATGTATATTTAGATAGTTATAGAAGCTGCAATGAAAGGAAAAATGCTTATCACATACAAACTGGCATCTAATAAATAGGTGATCAGATAACTATAAAATAGAAGCAGCAAAGAGAATTAGCCATCTAATATGCTGAAGTAGCCTCAGATAACTCAATTGTCCCTCTAATCTGCCTTCATTTTCTGAACTGTGGTTAGCCAGCTGGTAAGCAACCTGATTGGGTTCCTGGTTGGAGCTAGGGGAAAGCTTCAGCTATGCAAGTGAACATGCACAACTTAACATGTCAGGAAGTGGTTGATGTTGACTATTGGTTATTGTGCCAACATTGATGCAACATATATGTCTGTCATCGAGTCACATTTAGGGCTGGATGTCAATTGAATTGACTCAATTCCAATCCGAAACCAATCTGAAATAATTTGGTCCAATTTGAATTGAAATTATTTGGATTAGGCCTGGATTTAGAAACATGACCTATTTCTGATTTGGATTCTTATATTCCCAGTGAAATTGAACAAAATTGATTCAAAATTAGTGATATTACATATTTCAAAACCTTCCTTGGATATGAGAAAAAAGTCTTCTTTCTATAATATAATTTGTTAATAATTTAAATTGTTGATTATAATTATGTGCAGTTATCAATCAAATCTTATATAGAATATTTTTTTTTATTATAATGTTAACATGTTGCTTGCTATTATTTTATTACATAATATGTTTGTGTTATAATTAGATAAGCAACTAATATATGTTTACCATGTTTGGTTATGAAATTAATATCAAGTCCGATCAAGATCCAGCCGGAAGAGAATTGGCTTAGGTATGGATTCAATTTTTGACCTCATTTAATTATAAATTGGATGTTGGTTGTGCCCATCCCAAATCCAAGCTGACCGAAATAGCTACCTAGAGTTAACTTTGGTCCTTTTTGGTAATTCTTATGTTTTCTAGTTATGTGAAAAATCCAAGGAGAACAATGAACTAGATGAGATGCACCATGAAACTCTTCTGTTTTTTTTATTAAAGTCAATTGTAAAATATTTAGCACTTTTGGAAGCAAAATTTTATTGCCTTCAAAAATTAGTAAAGATAAAAGCAAGGGATAGAAAAAAATTTGTAAGGATGTTTTTTTCAACATGAAGCTCCATGTGATAATTTTACTAATATGTACATAAATGAAAACACAAAAAGAACAATGGCTGCAAGCCCTTAGCAAATGGAATGAGAAAGTATACTTGAAATGTCAAGTGTATGGGTTTACTGGCATTAACATACCCCTTACTTTTGTACGTTGCTCCATCCAAATGAGTAGATGAATTCATGTTGCCAATAAAATTGACTTTGAGGTTATGGAGGGGAGGGATGATCCAGAAGGATCACCAAACTTATTCTGGAGCATTTTGGCAACTTCAAACAGATATAGACAGGATTCAAGAGCAAAATACACTATATTAGATAACAATTCATGCATCAAAACTTCCACAAGGCATAACACTCAAATATTGGTCCGCTTTTGGTGGTTCTTTGTTTTTTTTTTTAAAAAAATGGGTAATTTCAAGATCTAGATGTAGTGACTAGCTATGAGTGCATCAAGCTCTAGATGATTTCGTTTCTCTAAAATACCCGATCAAACGAAATTTTATGTTTCTAGTAATCTTTAGCCTAGTCATATCATCCAATCAAGGAGGGATTAGGTGATGTAATAATAGATAAAATTGATATATGAGTCTAGTTCTAGCTCCAAGGTGATTTTTCCTACTAGTTACTCTTTTAAGAAACCTCTAATTTCTTTTAACTAGAAGAAGAATTCAAGCAGGATTTGGGGAATTAAATCTCACTAGTAAAAATTAGTGGAATTGTAATAAGTTCGATAATTCAATAATGGAAAAAGAATGGTTAGAGCGCTCTACTTTCACAATTTTATTAACTGTATATTATTTTTTGTAAAAGCTTTGCAATGAGCGGATAGGACTTGCTTCCCACTCTATCCGAATGGATCAATTTTGTATGGATATTCCTATCTGTGGAATTTGAGATTATAGACTCATGGGAAACACAAAAAACAGGGAAGAAGAGCTCCCAATTATCAAAATTAATCGAAGGACGGAGACGAGGATGGCTTCCATCTCCATGGTAGATGATGATGTGAATAGATTTTAGATGTCTTCACAATCTAAAGGAGAAGATCAATTAACTCATAGAGATCGTGATTTAATTGATGCATTCAACTCTGCCACCACAATTCCTATCACAAGATTGTCTTGAACATTGTTGATGATCAATTATTTAATAAAGCAAAGGATCAACATGTAAGTACCCGAAATCCTCCTCTTCAACCTTTCAGAATGTGCCCATAAAGAAAGAGAAGAGTGATTTTTTTATCATTTCATATACAATACAAAATATTTTATCTAGTTATAAATTATAAAATATATTTGATTAGATAAGTTCATATTTTTTCTTTTTCCTCTTACATAAATACAATATTATATCTAATGGAAACTTTCAAGATTGATCATAACTATTCATCAAACAACCCTTCTTGAAATAAATCACTTGTACTTGATGGACGATCACATAATTCATGCTCCCCCTCATCTGCATTACAAGTGCATGAGATTTTTTTTGTTTAAAATAAATACTTATTCTAATATTTTTGAAATTTAAGAAATATTATCATTATTGAATATTAGGACCATGTTATTTCCAATATCCGAAATTTTTTTTAACAAACAAATCCATAAATGCAATAAATATTTTAAATATTTAATTTATATAAAGTAATATATATATCTTTATAATTTATGCAAAATACCCTGACCCTTTTCTCAACTGGATAATTGGTCATACTCCTTTGTTCCTACTTAAAACCAATCTTCTACTTTTATGGTAATAAATTTTGCATAAACCCAATTTGGTACCAGTTTTTTCCTATTTTTATTTTTAAAAGTAAAAAATATGAAATCCGATGAGTAAAAGCTCGGCAGAAGTTCAAGATATAATCCACTACAGTTCCTTCAGATAAATACAATCAATATTAAGTGAAGTTCAAGGCCATGGAATACCTCATCCATTGCATAGTATAACTTGCCCAAACATCATACTTTTTGACTTTCAAAAATTTAAATCTTTTATAGAGAATTGTTGGAGTTTTAATTTAAAAAAGATTTAAATTTTAAAAATAAACCAACATTATCCCTTAAAATTTTAGTTGGTTTAAATATTTTAAAATACCTTCTATTTTTTTTAGTCCCACATCGGATATGTGAAAATAAGACCTCTTGCTTAAATGGAAATCGGACTTTGAGCAGGAACCCGAATGTAGAGGTGAATCATGTTCTTAGGAAAATGCACCTCATACACTTTGATCTAGGCAAGATCTTTTTAATTTTTTTAAGTTTTTGCTTTATAATATTTTCTTTTATAATATTGCTTTTGGAAAATATAAATTAATATACAAATTAGCAACAGTAATTTCTAGATGTAAATTCCGCCGACAATAAATCCCATATGGTAGGACCTATCTCTCCATCACATGGTCCTTCTTAATTGAGGTTAGTTGTTAAACCGGTTATTAACTAGTCGTCTTATCCTCCATTAAAACATTAGAGAAATACAGAGTTTGCTTGTATGCAGCAAGCACTCCAAACCATTCTCCTTTTAACAAGGGAATTTGACAGCCAGTCTTCAAGTTTCAGCTGTTAATCCCTCACTCCAGAGTCCAGCCACAGCAGTGTCAGCCAGCCGGGCATTCCTTCCACCTGATAATAATCTTGAGCTGGATCCGTGGGCAAAAGAACACCAAATGGCGTCAGATGCAATCCCTTGGAGTTGAACAAGTCCTCTCCTGACTCAGTTGGTTCCCAGTCCATAGTTAGCTGTTGAATGAGGAAGGAATCAGGCGCCGTCCTTTGTGGTGCTGACTAAGCCAAATACCGACCGAACGCGTTGACCACTGCTTGCTGTCTTACTGTGGTTCCAACCGACCACGTAAAACTTGCTTAGATGTAACATGTTAGAAGTTCAACATTTGAATTGGTCATATATTTGTAATCACATACATTGTTTCAAACTTCGACTATCTTAGCAAAGGTACAAGGACGACCAGAATGCTGAAAGAGACTGGTGTTATACAAGAAATTATAGTGCAAAATTAGGAGTAGCTATCATTTTTCATTGTAAGGAGCATGGTGTAGAAGAACCAGAATTTGATTAAATTTATGAAATGATAACAAGGAGGTGAAGGGGATAACCTCAGAGGAATTCAATTGAAAGCAGAAAAAGAAGCAAGGAAAGAAAATATAAAGAAAAATATTTTGGACTAGTTATATATCAATTTGTTTGTTGGTTTTAATATTAATAAGTTTCCAAAAAATCTATAATAATAAGAGAGAGAAGAAAAAAGTGCCAAGAAAATATTAGCTAAGATCTGGAAGCCATATCTGCTGCGATCTTGCAAAAATATTAGTTTAGATCCACCCAGACAATAACTAGGACTGCATGTTTTATTTTAACTTGTGTTGGCGAGTGCTAGATATCATTACAAAATGACCAAGATGATGATAACTATAGTTTTTTCAGAATAATGAGGATAACTGTAATTAGCCCAGCTAGGATCCAACTTTCCAGCATCTGAAATTTGGTTCAGAAATCAAATGTCTTGGTAATCTAGATATTCAAGTAACAACTTTTACTCCAGGCTTAGCAATTTTTGGCCTCCATTGCCATCAGAAAATTAAGAATTAGAATGAAGGGAGAAGGACTACTTTTCTTCCGGCTATTCAAATTAACATTTGATATGTTTGTTTCCTTGTGCTATTCTGTTTAATCTATGACACTTAATTGGCATTGAATGATAAAGATAATATATGGGTAAAATGATTAGACTGAAAGAGAAAAATTTTAGAAATAGTTCAGAATTATTAATACGACTAAAACAAAAACCCTTGGTAGAAGTAATTTTGATCATGCACAAGTGCATGTGGGATGCGAACAGTACAAGAAACAGCGACAGCAGCAACAGTCATAATAATAATAATAATAATAATAATAATAATAAAAGTTTATGATCAAAAATCAGAACAATCAGAAGAAAACTAATGTTAGTAACCTTTATATTAATCATTAAATTTGGATAATAATTTGATTAGAATCATTATGTTGTTGAGTAATCCATCAATAGTGATTGAATTATCATGTAATTCAGAAATTGTGACTATGGCTATAACAAGGCAAGCTATTAGTTCTATATGCCATAGATCGTAGAATCACTACAATAGCACCATTGTTTAAAGACATCACAAACCATTTTACTTTGCAGGAAACAATGGATTTATTTGTATTCTCTAACAAAACAATCTGTGTATCTTTGTCCACTGAATATTCACAAAATCTAAAAAGTCTACATGTTCTCTCTTTTCCTCCTGTATCAATCATGTGAAAGATTAGAAGGGTCTCTTTAGTCCTTTCAAATCCACAGTTTCAATGCATTCCCCTCTTCCCCTGAAGCCATTCAAAAGCTTCAACAGCTCGCTTGCCTTCCCTTTGGTTGCACCAGTGCATCCCACCTGCAGTAGGAGCAGCAGCTTCTGAAATGCCCCCACTTGCAGAGCCTCCACCAAGCATCCTTCCCCTTCTCTCTCCCCTCTTTCCTGGTTGTAACTCCGGCAGAGCTTCCACAGGGCCGAGACGGCAAACTCGGTGGCCATGTCCGAAACCCGAAACATCTTCTTAACCAAGACGGGCATGGCCAGTGAATGATCATAAGCTGTATCTCTGGCTTTCTTGCACTTAAGAACTCCATCAAGGACCGCAAGGGCCTTCTCGCACATACTCTTATCGGAATCAACAAGGATCTCTAGAAGAAGGGAGACCAACCCCATCTCCACAAACTTCATGGCCGCCTTCTCGCCCCTCGAGGAAAGCAAATAGAAGGTAACCACCAAAGAGGCCTTTGTTGTTTGAGGTGAAATGGGCTTCTCGATGAGCTTGACCAATGCTTCGATCAATCCTTCGGTCTCTGCCACGACATTGATGCGGTCGGTATCGAACGAAGAGACGAGCTCTTTTAGCATCAAGACAGCGTTAAGCCTTCCTGCCAAATCTCTGGAATTTAAGATCGAGACGAAGGATTTCAGAGACTCCGGTGATCCAAGCTGCCGGCGAGCCACCTCATCAAGTGGAGAGAAAGCAGCCAGCGCCGACAGGATCTCCTCCAATACTCCTGAGGTTGAGCTCTCAAGAGATCCTGCAGCCAATTCGCTGAAAGAGGCAGAGAGGACACGGCCAGCACCACCCGAGACGATGCACCGCCGGTTCCGCTCGCTCTCCCTCCCCAAAGCTTTGATCTTTCCCACCAACTCTCGGCACCGGGCATGGTCTCCCCGCCGGCTGGCTGAAGCGATCTCCGATAGCAGCTCCGCTACCTGAGCCGGACTCGCCGGGATCCTCGGCGTGGGTATTCTTTCCACGCCTAACGAGCGATTCGCGACGCACCAATCTTGTATCATCCTCCTTAGCGAGTGGTTGGGAATGAGGTCTTCGCTCTTTAGCACCATGTTGGTGACCGGGCATGTCTGGTTCCCATGCTCGAACCATGTCTCGATGCTCTGTCGATCGTAGGTGATTCCGGTGGACACGGTCACCGGATCCTTCATGAGGTCCAGCGATATCGGGCAGCGGAAATGCGTCGGGATCGATGGCTCCATGAACGGATTCCCGACGGGGCTCCTCTTGACGAAGGGGATCTTCTGGCCGCGTTTCAGGGCCCTCCAAGTTGTGGCCATGGTAAGACAGCGAGAAGAAGAGAAAGGGAGGCTATGAAGGAGCTAGAATGGAACAAGATGGATTCAGAGGACTCGGACTTGGGATGAGGATGAGGAGGAAGAGAGCAAAGGGGTATTTGTATATGTGCGAGAGAGGATTTAGACTTTGGAGGAGAATGGGAACCGGGAGAAGTCTCAAATAGCGTTGTAAACGCGGAAGGGTTCAAAGGATGGAGCAGAGGCCGAAGCTTTGAATTTTGACCGTTGAACGTTGTGAGCCGCGGAAACGGTATAAGGTCTTGAATATTTTATTATTTTTGTAAAGAGTCGGTAAGGAGTTTAAATGCGAGTTGCAAATTTGACCCGCGCTTGACCAAGCCAGAGTCAACCAGTCGGTGGTCATCCAGGCATGCACAAATTTTGAAGATGATCTTATGGTGCATATCGGTACATAATTTCGCCAATAAATCTATAGTTAAGGTAAAGATTTAGCATTATTATTGATGGTTCCAAAATAAATACAGTTAGGTTCAATATAAACCTTTTAAGCTTTTTTGAAATAGCAATTTTAGCTTATGCATGCATATGCATGCGTATATACATACAGGCAGGATCTATGATATTTATATTGATTGCAAACCAAAGATGAGTATTTTTCTATTTGACAATATAATATTATTTTTCAGTTTGATCTATAGTTTAGAAATATTTAAATTAGATGAAATTTATTATATAAATATATTTAGAATATTTAAATCGAAATTGGTGATTTGAAAGTATAAATTATATAATTCATGCCATAAATTGCTACTATTCTTTTCTTTTTGGGCCAGCTTGATGTATGGGCAAGACAGATCCAAATAAAAAATTAGTTTTCAAATATTTTATATATTTTAGATCATGATCAATAATATGCTGATTTTCTTTTCTTTGGATGTAATAATATGCTAATTTTCATTCTGAATGATCATTCATTATTTTTGAATAAAAAGTATTTGGCACCAAATACTTTCAAGTGCATCTCTTGAGTCTATGCAATTTCATATTTGTACATACTTTTATGGAAAAATTATAGTGACACTCTCTCAATTTTGGTCATTTTTTTAGAGGTAATCTATTAGCTATATATATGAAAAATAGGTATCTAATATCAATTGCTATTTCCAATACCACTATCTAATTAATATCAAAACTTTGGTAGACTAGTAGAAAATGCCGAGCTGGATAGGCCAACAGCCTGATTCCTATAGGATATATCTACAAGATTATCCAACGAATCCCTAAGTCGGCCAAACCTAATAGGCCTAATTTTGTGAGATGTACAGCCAAACTCGATGCGGATAAAGTTGGATTGAATTAGGCCAGCATGATTAACATGCACCACGCTAGGAGACGACGGTCGGGTTGTCATGTTGATGAGCTCAAATTTAGCCACTGGTATACAGCTGAGGTCGCGTTGTTCATTTCTCATCTAACCAATTTGATTGAGCTGTACTGGTCTTCCCTCATGAGTTGTTTTAATGGTGGCAAAGAAAATTGGGCCAAGTTAGATACAGATTAGAAAAATAGCCTCAAGTTGTAGTTTTCTATGTGACTTGGACATTGTTTTTGAATGGCATTGCATGTCTAGTGAATGGCATATATTCTATTCTTTTCATTTTAAAAAAGTCAATATCAACTAATTATAATAAATTAGTCTTAATATTGCATCAATTGAGATTAGGTGGTTACATACTAATGCATGATATTTTGAAGAAATCATAACCGACCACTTGTCATTCATATGGGAAGTCATGCAAGAGCTTCTATATCGCTCTTGTACAAATTCATTGTCCAATGAGAGATGGTTCTTGAAGAAATTTACTGGTAGTTATTGTCCAAAGGGTCATTGTTTGTTTAGCTATTTTATTTAACATAAAAGGATGAAGAGGACTTCATTGGGCTATCACAATAACAAAACCATATATGGTCATGTATCAGGGGGCTCTTAGTCATGTATTTTTGATATAGCATTTAGTATTTGTCTCTTGCTCTAGTGTTTATCATGCTTGGTCTTTCTCAAATGATCTTGTAGTCATTCATTTTCCTTAAATGAAAAGGTCTTCTCATTCAGATGACATTCAAGAGCTCCTAATGAGAACATGATAATTTTAAAACATAAAATATTTTGAATGTAAATGGAAGGCATGTTTAGGTTCTTGGTTCAAGGTTTGCTTGCGAATCCATTTAAAAGGCTTAAAAATAAACATGTAGATCATAGGAGAAATGAAAATTCCCCACACTAGGGGGTTAGAAGGTAAGTAAGAATCTATGGAGGTATTGGTAATCCTTTTATGGCATGCTCGACCATCCAAGAACTTCTAGGCAGGAAGCATCTATAGATCAAAAAGCTTTCGAATTTAGTCAACCCGATCCTATCTTCTTCTTCACCTGGTTTTAAAGCCTTAATAGTGAGGACCCCATTTCTTCATATCACTCAACCAAGACCTACAATAAGTATCTAGATGTTTGGATTTGCATACTTGATTCTCTAATAATAACATAGATTATCTTCTAAAAGAGTGTTTGGTGACTTTAGCTTTTTGAGATTAATGAAAGAATGAGACAGGTTTTATCTTAGAAAATTTGCATCATCCTTTCTCCAGATGGAACGCATCTTTAGTTTCCTTCAAGATGCACCTGCGGGAGTGGCAAACCAGACCCCTTCAGCCCCAGGACCTTGAGAAGGGATGGAGAGGAGGCCAAGATCATAGTATAGAGGCCACTTCCTCAGCATACAGCCAATTATGTTTTCTGCTAGAACATGCAAGTTTCAAGTAGAGATTAAATATGCTAATTCGCCAAAACCCAACTCACATGTGTGATATTATTACATGATGGAGAATAGTATGATAAAAAGATTAATAACATAGATAATATTCTAGAAGAGTGTTTGGTGAAAGAATGCAAGGGCGTGGTAGGCGCAGATAGATGATAGGCGAATTTGTTGCTACCCGTCAAGTGAACAAGTTTTTCCCTTGGCAAATAGATAGTGATTACTTGTTGCAAAATCTTCTGTGCAGTGATCATTTACTTTCAGAGCATGTTTTAGAAGAATCTCTAGATCGATGTGAACTACTCTGGCCACTACGAGTAGGACTGAATAGGGTCCAGAAGCAAAATCCGCCATATCGGAAAGCCTAGTCGCAAAGCAAATTTTTGGAGGACATAACTTGGTTATATAATGTCCGATTAAGATGATCTTTTTTCTTTTTTTTTTAATCGAGCAGTTTTTCAAGATTTACAATATGATGCCACGCCCTTCAGGGGGCGGTGCCCCTAGCAATCAAACACGTATTTTATCGTTTGGGGTCTGAAACGGGCCCGTCAAAGTGAAAGTTTTCTTTTCAAGTAAAATTTGTCTAGGCGTAGCTCTCTATCCTAGAAGAATTAGGCAGAGCGATAGAAGACAGAGTTGATGTAGAAGTTGATATCCATCACCTTAAGAATTTTAACATTTGTTTTAGAAGATTTTTACTAGTGATGTTTATTTTAGGAAAGAGAATCCTATTAGGATCAGGAAGAGGAAAGATAGTTCTACTAGGATTAGAAAGAGGAATTTGACCTAAATTGTGGAAGGGTGGACCACCCTCACCATTATAAATAGTGGTTATGTACCTCGATTTTTTTAATCATCAATGAAAGAAAAGAAAACTTAAGCTCTACTTTCACAATTCTTCTATCTTCTTCTATTTATCTTTTAAGAGATCTGAGTTGAGCAGGTTGAAAGAAATCTGCTTTCTTCCAGATCGGATCAGAGTATAAGAAATGGCAGCCATACAAGAAGCAACTTTCAATAAGTCTGTTCTATAGAGAAGCCACCCTTACTGGGAAAAAAATGGAACCACCACCCAGAGGGATGTGCTTGGAACCACCTTTAAACGAGTTCGAATATGGATTGGAGAAGTTTTATGGATTCCTTATCAATTGTTATTCCCGAACTCGTTGGGCCTTAGGTCTAAGTTTTATACTGTATATAATCCATTAAAGGATTGGATGGGTTTAGGTAGACTAGACTTATTTAATAAAAATGACATAAAACCCATCAAATCTTCGAGTTGCCTCAGATATTCTTACCATGTACCAAACATTTATCTTTAAAAAAATTAATCAAACCAAGCACACCTATACGCTGAAAGTTTATCAATAAAATATTCAATCATATAATCCAAAAAATAAAATCATAAGCAACAAACATTTGATAGAAACTATTTAACAACGATTGACAAATAATTGAAAAAATACACTTAATCTAAAATTAGGTGCATCAAACCATTCTAACATATGATCGTTCTTAAGTGCCCTATTAATTTATATTATAAAGAATCAAGTTTAGAAATTGAAGGGTGAAAAAATAAAACTAATATCATACATAAAAATCCAGACAATTAATCAGAAACGTGTCTGGACCCATTACCTCATCAATTCATAGATGAACCAAGGTTAGGTCCAGGTTTGCAAGAGTACCGGCCCTATGGACAATGCTGACGACGTTGGCAATATCAATGGTAAAATCCATCTAATACAGAGGCTCATAGAACTAAAACAAGCTGGAAATCGACAGTAAAAATAAGAATGCTGCTCTCGAACAAGCAGTAGAAGAAGTAAATCGCTACTGAAACATTTGAACTGAATGTCCAATATTTCACATGAACACCAGCAAAAGAAACTTAAGAAATTAATTGTAATCCTCTGCATCACATAGTTACGGAGTACTGCTGCGTCCAGTATACAATAGAAAATAGAAAATTCAGCCAAACAGCCCTTAGTAGAACAGGGAACTTTCCTATTCCCTTAAATATGACCCATAGAAAGACAGAGTCAAATCTTGGCTCCAATCCATGTTCTAGTTAATCGCCGTGAATTGTGTAGCGCTCCCACTTCTTTGTTGGATCATATATCTGGAGAACAACATACAAGATCACAGTTTTAATGGTGCTGGTAGAAAAAAAAATAAGGGACAGAACCCACACAAATCCAAAACCATCTCGTTGTCCATTGACCTAGAAAAGTGACGGGCACAGAGCGCGAAAAGAGCAAGGAAGAGATGTACCTCCCATCTTGAAGCAGGGAATATGTGCTTGTTTTTCTCATACCAATGCCTCTCCACGACCTTGCCAGCATGGGACTGCAAACACGAGAGCCGAAATTAGTGTAAAACAACAATTAAGCCAAACTGTAACTTAAACCTGAATTTCAAAAAGTGGATCCAAGGTCTAACTAATGTTGCCACTTGCAGAGCTTGAAGGAAGTGAAGCAGGTGGTTAGAAGTGAGCAAGCTCGACAGGACCGCAGGGTAGCCGAGACCGACAATCAGCCTATCAGCGATGCTGATTATGAAGTGTATAAGTAGTTTGATCCTGATGATTTGGAGGGTATTGATGTGCAAGGCCATCCAACTCTTTGAGCAGGCATAGTGAGAATATGAGACCATGAGATATCAGTGAACCTTCGCACTACGAGATGGGTGGTAGGTCCTGTGCATCTAGGAGAAGGCATATAGATAGAGGCATCATTGAGCTACATCGGATTTGGTTAGCGACAGTGGTGGAGGCATCAGATCCCTATTCAGTTCATTTCAAAAGGAAAAGGGAAAGAACACCAGATTAGGTCCCACCATTCATCATTCAATCCATGTGCCTACCCAGACCCAACAGCTAAGCAGCTATTGATGGATGACTAAATGAAGATGGACAAGAAGCATCTGATAGGGGCTGCCATAGCCAGGTGGTTCTACTATGGTCAGATATTGGCTTGGGCTGTAGCGAACAGTTTCTTCTAAAAAACATGATCATTGAAGTGCAGAGGTGACGTCCGGATATTAAGCCTCCCACTTCTTAAGATACACAAGGCCAAGGCTGAGGGTCTAAAATGTTGGATTTACGGATATGCCTTGGTATGAGTTATACAGCATGGAAATTACATTAGCCAAAATAACCATAACAATCAAGCCTTGTCCAGAATATCCAAAGCTGGTCTTATGAGTCCTTTGCCAAGCATTCCTATTTGATATGATTTTTAATATTATTTCAAGCTTTTCGAATCCTTTTATCAACATCCACCCACCTTACTCGAAGTTTTCTCCCTCCTCTTATGAAATCCTTTTGAGAGATATTCAAGCACCCTTTCCTTACTGAAGTCCCCTAGGATTTTTTTATACAATCTCATACTATGCGGATCCATTCTCATCAGTTTTACCCTTGACATACTTGTTCCTCCCAATATCCTTGCTAGCTCTACCATACATCTATATCAACATCCTCATTCTGCTTACGTTCAGCTAATGACATCAAGAAATACAATCCAATCACATAAATAATAAGTCAAGCTAAAATTTATTGATTCAGGCCAAAGTTGCTTAGCTTAAATTTTATTTAGGAAAACTAATAAAAGGCTGAATGGGTAGAATATACCTCATCTTTCTCTATTGTTGCGTCAGCAATTGTTCGCACATCCTCGTGAACATCAAAGTGGAAAAGCTGGAAAAAAAAGAGAGAAGGGAGCAAGTTATACACTTCAAACAAGGCGAGTTTCAAAAAAAAAAAAAAAACAATTATTGTTAAAACAAGCATTATGGTTATAGAGATTAAAAAGGACAAGAAAACTGTCATTGTTTATTTATATGAGCAGATATTATGGCAGTTATTTTCCATGTAACCAAGAGAAAACTACAATATCCAAAGATTAAGTAATTGCTTCAACTAGCTGACAAGATAGTGAAAGACTGAAATAATATTCAGGAAAGGAACTCACTACCTTCCCATGAGGATTACAAAATTGTCATACGAAATGCAAAGTTTACATACTGAATTCCAGCTATCAAAGATTAACATATGACACTGACATTTTGAGAAAAAGAAACAACTGCTCATACACTTTTGTAAGAAATGCAAGTTATTTCAATCTGCTGACCCCATGAGCTAGCAATTATAGACCAGAAATGGCCCAAATTATCACAGTAAAGTTAGATCAATGATTTTCCTTTTTACTTGTAGACTATAGAGAATTCATCCACAATTTAGAAGACCTATAGCACCACAATAAGAACCCTCCAGTTCAGCTAAAAGTGCCCATTATCTTGTATATACCTAATAAAAAATGTTAAAAAAGAAAAATTATAGAGATCTGCAAATAGGAAAGTTAACCAGAAACGCGTGGCAATTTAACAGTAAGAACTGCAGATAAAATAATTGAATATTTACAAGCTAAGCATTACCGGTCCACTCTTTCCCCTTGCTTTGTTGATGATTAACTCGTAAAAACTGTGTTGCTGAGATTTAAAACACATAGTATAAAGGAAGGCAAATTAGATTTGCATAACCAAACATAGCATAAGAGTATGACCAAGAGGAATAATAAAAGTTGAGAAAATAAGTTACATGAGGAATGATCAAATCTTCTTTCACGTAGAGCAGGTTCTCCACTGATGTTGTCCGTATCTCTCTAAACTCAGGTGCAAGTTGCTGCTGAACAGCTCGAAGGAATTCTCCAATGGTATCACCTTTGCGAACCTAAGAACCCAAATAACTAATGAATTCTAGTGGAAATCCATCAGCAATAATAACAGAGCCCAGGGCAGATCACTGAGATCGAGAACAAATTTACTAGCCTGGATCACTCTTCTGTGGCCTGCTCCATCCCAGTAGCTATAAGTAATTTCTAGAGGCTCATCTGAATTGCAGTAGAAAGAAGTTTAGCATATTACATTAATTAGCAACCACAAGATAGCAACGCCACTAGAACATGGTGATACTTTTAATCATTTCCTGCTCACGAAGCCACTGCCTGCGCAATTGTTCTCGCACTGCTTGCTCCTCTGCTTCTCTCTCTCTGAAAGATCATTCTTGGCACCGCCAACTCAGAAATTAAAACCCAAGCAAGTGATATAATAACACTATATTGCTTCTTTCACAATACCAGCAAATGCAACTAAGTATATGCCATACCTGTCAGGTAAAAAGCTCGTCTCAACAGTTGGATCTTTCCTGACTTTAACAAGGACAGGCTTTTTTATCTCTTGATTTTCTTCTGTACACAGATAAGTGTTGTAAGTTGAAAGGAACACAAGATAAACTAACATGTTTCAATGTAATTTATCATCATTTTCAAATAGAACACTACATCCTGAATTTATAAGAAATAATAAGAGAATAGTTATAATAAACAGCATCAGATATAGGAAGATTTCCTAACAACCTTGTTCTAGTTTCGGTGTCATTTCATTGGAAATTAAAATACATTCAGGTACACACTTTGTTGGATTTATTATTGTTGCAGCATGCATTATCACTTATACAAGCATATACAAAATTGAATACACCTAATATCTACACTATTTAATGCTACTGCATGGCGTGAAGTTTCATCTAAAACTCCAAAACTGAAAGTGAAAGATGCCATTAGCTCCATTGTTTTATACTATAGAAGAGCATGATCAAGTGAAATTGAAAGGGACGGCAAGGATGTTGTAGATTAAGTACCATAATAGACATTAAATAAGTCATGGGATGACATGAAGACAGTCATGAAGCTTTGTGCTTCCAACTTACATGCCAGCAGGCACATTATCAGTTAGACGCAACTAGTGAAAGAGAACTTGATAGAAGAGGAGAACCTTATTAATTGCACAACCTAGCAACATGTGCAGACTTCTTTTGGAATGAAGATGTCATGATTTTGATAAAAATATCCTCAGTTAACTAAACAATCCCAATTCAAATAAGAAGTGTTTGGTCACTTAATTTAGGAGATGGACCCATCAATATGGTGTATGGACTCATCAATATAGTGTAGTGCAATGTGCTGCTAGTAAAACTGCATCATATCTTGTTGGGTAGACAATGATCTCTTTACTGTAATGTACAACAACAATATAAGGCTGCACCAAGTCCTATTTTAATTAATATGGAGACCTATAGATCAGATTCATGCTGGCTTGAAATTTGCAAGTGATAAAGCTTAAAATGTTCTCATTAAATGTGTGGCTTCAAGAGGAAATGATATTCTAGGTTCCTTCCTTAACATGATGAAGTCAAGTTATCAAAAGATTGGCACTTGATGTAATTTCTGTGGAGGAAAGACATTTATTTCCTTGGGTGCAAAAGTCATAAGATGCAGTAGCATGAGAGATTTGAAAAGAAACCATTAGCTCATTGTTTTGGACAAGAGCTTGATTGAATGATCGAACAACCAAAGGAAGCAATCAAATATGCATCCAAGTCTTGGGCACAAAATTGGGCTAGCATCAGAGTTCCAATTATTCACCCAAAAGCCCATATTATTCACAGATTTTGAGAAGTTCAACAATCAAAGATTCTAGAACTTGATTGCCGATCCTATTTTTAATACTTTTTCCTGAGTTATTTCATATTAGAAAATGTTAGTATCCTAGGCATATGTACTTTGTTTTTCTTTATTTGTTAGTATCCTAGTTTTAATAGTTTTTTCCTAATTTGTTTTAGATTAGAAAATGGAAACATCCCAAGCATGTCTACTTTGTTTCTCTTTATTTGACAGGTTACAAATAGGGCATTATTTGTTGCCCTATTTGCCATGCTATTCCCACCAAGGTATGCCATACAGTACCAAACCAGACGGTATGGAGCATACTATATCGTACTGGTTCAGTAACGGTACATGGTATAGAGGGCGTACCGACACTCAGTATTGCCAAATCGGCCCTCGTACGGGGTGTACCAATACAATAATAGGATGGCACCGATATGAGGCCCGATACTGAAATAGCGTAACTTGATTCCCACTATAGTTAGATTTACCAACAAATGATGATTTTTTTTCTTGGTTGTAGACTCCTAACTAGATTCATGTAGGTAACTTTGTGGTTGACTTTTAACCTATATAAGAGTGTTACCACTAGTTGTTAGGATATTGGTAATTGGGTTATTTTTGAGAGGAGCATAAAGTTGAAAGCTTGGTATAGTTGTTTCTCCCATCTCTTTGCTATACTTTTCTTCTTTCTCCTCTCTCTCCATCAAGGTTTGTCGTACAATTACAAGGCACCTTTCTGGTAGCTTACTAGAACGGTACGGGTTGGTATGATATATGTCCTTCTACTGATATATGGTATGCTGCTAGCAGTGAGACTGCAATTGTACCTTGTGCCAGTAGAGTGCTGTATTAAGCTGTCATCCTATACTAGTACGGCACGGCCGGTACTAGGTCGTATAGTTTGGTAAAGAAAACCTCTCTCTATATATGTTTGTATGTGTGTATGTACATACATATATACACTGTACATGCATATACATATAAATACACCTCTCGTTGTGTATTGCTATTTTCCCTGGAATTATTGCACTGCACCCAGATTTAAGATTTGGGTTTGACATGATCCAAGACTACTATTTTTATGCATTGCTGAATCAATAGGCACCATAACAATTCCTCCAATGAATGTAAACCCTATTATACAATAATATTCCCATTTAGTTCCTTATTTCTTACTTGATTCATTATATTTCTATGCACGGTTTCCAAAATCCATGCACAATTACAATAATTGTATTAATCTGACCTTTTTACTAGTATATCTCGACCACTGAAACCAATGGGCAGTTTATTCTACTCTCTTTCTTGCTTTAAATTAGAAAAGGTTCCAGAACTGTCTTTGTCCCAGTTCAGGACAATCACCCAAGTCAATTAACCCTATTAATCCTCCTTTTCCATGCACTGTTTCCAAAATCCATGAACAATCACCATAAACGGATTGATCTGAACTTTGAAGCTTCAAAACACCCTTTTCCTGTAGCTCATTAGCTCTATTTACATTGTCTACTAGTATATCTCGACCACTGAAATCACTAGGTAGTTTATCCTACTCTCTTTCTCACTTTAAATTAGAAAAGGTTCCAGAACTGTCTTTGTCCCAGTTCAGGACAATCATCTAAATCAATATAACCCTATTAATCCTCCTTTCTTTGGCCAACCATTGATTAGGGTGTTGCATTATTGTCCGTGGTTGCTGATTAAGAAAACAGCACTACTACTTATGCTATTTCCATAGTAGTTCTGACCAACTAGAGATACGTTAGGCCAACAAGCATATCCAAGTGCCAAGAACTAAGGCAAGCAACTTACTTAAGCAAGTAGAAATACTGCTCATCCATAAATGTGAATATCATTGACATCATTAAATCAAATTAGTTGAGTGATCAGCGCTTTTTTTAACATAACCATATTGCTCCTTCATAACACTACTAGGCCCCCCATATTCCTTACACTGTCAAATTACACGTTAAAAGCCTCCTCTACTCTCCATCCTAAGAGTTCTCTTTGACTTGTTCTCAATTCATTTCATGAACTTTGTTCACTTATAAGAATCTCAAAGATTCTCCATAATCCTCCAAACCTGCTCATTTGATATTTCCATCAGATTGCATAGGCTCAATCTAGAAATTGACTATTCAATGTTCACTGAAGATTCAGCCATTATTCCATCATTCTATTGGAACTTCATAGGATTTATTTGTTCTTCTTAATCAATAATTTTGTAATTAATAAGGAAGAAAAATCAATAAATTAGTGTTGCAAGTCCTTCGGCTCCCACTTTTTTCTTTCCTTTTCTTTTTGAATATGTGGTAGAGAACTCTTTTTAAAAATTATATTAAGCCAGAAAAGGATAATCTATACAGTGATTGTGTCCCACCATCAAGGTCATACAGTGCATGTACAAAATTAAGGATACAGGTTTTGGTGTCAGCAGCCTGCACAACATGATATTTTTGTTGCACCATGTGGAATTGAAAAAAAAAGGATTTAGTTTAAAATTTTAAAACGTAAACAGGGGTGGTGTTAACTTAACACACAACATTGGCCTAGCATGGTATTTGCAGCTGGACTTGAAATCTTGTTCAAAACTGTGATCATTTATTCAGAATAAAATTGATCGAATAAATTGATTTTGAAAAGTGAGCATGATATTTCAACCAAATGCTGATAAGTACATATAATGCAGAACAAAACAACATAAAAGAGAGATCTCCAGAAAATGTATAAGAAGGAGAATCAAGATTTTATGAAACCAACAGTTCGAAAAATTACAGGAAAAAATAACAAATTATATTAGAAAGTTTGTGAGTTAGCATGGTTTTCCAGTAGGCATGTACAACAGCAAACATATTGAAAGATACAAGAGAAATGAGCGCACTATTTTCTGCATCGTCCTCATCACTTCCATTCTCAATATCATCAGCAAAGGATAGTCGTGGATCTCCCTTTATCCTCCTCTTTTTCCGTTTTTGTAACTCAAGTTCTTCTTCCCTAGACAGTCAACAAACATATTTAATATAAGAACTATGTCACTTAAAGCCTTGTAACATCATAAAAAGAAGAAATTCAGAAAAAACTCAACCCACTCTTTTTGCAATTTTTGAAGCTTCTCTTTCTCTTCCTCCTCAATTTTGTTCCGGATGTTAACTCTCTACCAAAAAGAAAACATTAATAAGTACCTGGGATACATGTCCTTTTTTTTACCCAAGAATCAACATAAGAATTTGTAGTTTGATGCAGTAAAATGATGGGGCCCCCTTACCTTCTCAACATATTGTTCCCTTGTTACTAGACCAACAGTTTCCTTTTTAAAAGCAGTCTCAAGAATCTGAAACCCAGTCCAACAAACATAAGTCAGTTGTAAATACTAGAGAAAGGTGCAGAAGTATTCATAAACACATAGAAGATGCGGAAAGTATCTGGAATCAAACATGCCCAGCTATAACATCAAATAGAATCAATTTAAGTGAAACATGCAAGATAATTCATTACCTAGAAATTCAGAAGGTTGATAGAGAACAATATTTCATAATTAGATGATTTAGAGAATTTATAATTAGATGATTTAGGGAAAACTTAATGATTAAGGAAGAAAAATTTTAAGCATATCTATATTTGTTATAAACGGATAATGATACAAATTGGATATTAAGCATATATATATTTGTTATAAATGGATAATGATACAAATCAGATATTAAGCATATCTATATATGTTATAAACGGATACGGATACGAATTGGATATTAAACATATCTATATTTTTTTACTCGAATACAGATATAAATCAGATACTTTTTCAGATATTAATCAAATTTAAGCAAAATTCAATGATAAAAACTAGCAATAAAGACATGATCATAAAAAAAAGATTCAATTAAAAAATATAATTTTAACAAGCATTTATCAATAATAAAAACTAAAAATTTTATAAAGAATATACCGCTCAAGGTTGCTTGTCACCAAAGTAGACGTGATCTATGGTGCCTCCAAGGCATCTCATGACTATAGCCGGTCGCAATCGCCAAGTAGAAACTATGAGATGGACGAGACCTTCAAAACCTTGGTTGCTTGACGATGACAAAGAAGAAAGAGGGATGAAACGGATGAACGAGAGATTGGAGCTTTTCAGGCATATGGGGTGATTCAAAGGATTTTATTTGAATCAGCTATTTCGTATTTGGATTACTATCTTAAGTGATGGTCATTCAATATCTAAATTTCTTTTAGTTTAGATTTGGTTAATCACTTAATTAGTTTCTTGATTTAACTTAACTTAAACTTCTTCTTTTCACTTACTCTTGTTATACGGATATCTAAAACCGGATCCGAATCCGAAAAAATCATGTGTATCCATATTTGAAAAATTTTTGAACTGACTATCCGAATCCGATCGGACCAAAAAAACAGTATCTAAATCTAATCCGAATCAGATACAAAAACAAATACAGTCCGATATAATCTGACCCGCTTTCAACCCTAGCATCCCCACATTATAATAGAATGGTACAGATATGGGGTCCGGTATCGAGATGGCAAACCTTGCTGCTGATGTATCTCTCTTTTCCAAAAGAAATGGGTAGGGGAAGAGAAAGAGGAAAAAAAATTAAAACAACTAAGGCAACTACAAGTAGACATGACATTGACTTAAAAACAGCAAAATGACACTAAATCAAGGCATACCTCCTAAATGGTTTCCTTTTAATCCAAAGGCCTAATTTTAAACTCATACATCAAAAAGGGTCAGCCTAAAATTAATTAGCATCATCCGGTAGAGCATCCATGCATCAGTAAGGTCAATTTGGGGTTTATCTAACTTGAAATTTGGTCGAAGTAGGGGCAGCCTCTCACCTAGCCCAACGACTAAATTCATACAATATAGAACATATTTGATGTACACACCATTTATGTTTCTTACATGAGAAAACCATAACCCCTTGCTACTTTTTCTTGCCCTTCTTATTCCTCCCCTCCACTCCTTAGATCCTCTCCTTTCTATCCATATTCATCTTTGCACCAGACCCCCATGCCAAATGCATTTCTAGCCTTTTCAGTCTTAGCTTTGATCCTAGCCATTGCCATACTACCCAACCCTCTCCCAACTCATGCTCGCTCACTTCCCTCTTGAGAAGGTTGAGCCCAAAAAAGCTTCACTTTAGCTCATGTATTAAATAAAAATACTCTGAACCAAGGTCAAACCTAGCCAAAATTTTATACAAGATCTTAAACCACATCCAAGCATGACCCAAGCACAAAAAACAAGGCTAGGCTATGGTTAACTACCTTGAGATTGGCAAATTTCCAAACCTAAATGCTTAATGATGTGAAGCCTAGCAAAATGGGACAACCAAGGGGGAATAAATATAGTGATAGAAGCATGGAGGTACTATGAGTAAGAATAGAAAAATCCTAATTCCCTACATTGGACTTAAATTTTGTAAAGATATATAAACTAGTTGTAGTCTAAACATACTCTTGGGGAAGCCCCAATTTGTAATCCAGCAGGCAATTTACTTAAATTTAAAGCAACATAAGACAATCAAGGCCTCCGATTCACAAAAATATAATCCCACAGTGGATGCCATCAAACTCTGCGGGACACTTCCATTCTCGTGGAATAGGATCTCGGAAGAAAGAGTTTCATGGGGAAACCCTACTCCCTCGACCTTATCCCATTTTGCTATGAGAATCGCAAAAACTTTATGCCCAAGATGATCTGAAGCAGAAGTCCCCTGCTTTGCTCTTGTGCATCCCATACTTTCATCACGACCGCGAATTCTCTTTTATACATCGACCTATATTAGCTTTTCTTCCTACCAAAATCCAATTTTTTTATTTATACTCGCTATAAACATTCATTCCAAGAGCTGTAACACCTAATTCATTAATTATCCTGAAGAACTGTATCGACAAAGCAATAGTAGCAGTTCTTCATCAAATTCTGTGATTATTTAGCATTAAAAATCGATAACCTATTAAAAAAAATCATGAAGGCGGAGAAAAAAAAAATCAAAGCCTAAGGTAGGTAGGAAATGGTAGAGAACGAGCGAGAGAGATGGAATTAATACCTCGGAGGTGCTGGAGCCGAACTGGAGGAGACCGGTCTGGCCGCCGGCGGAGGCGGTCTTATTCTTGAGCTCCTCGATCTTGCGGCGCTCCGCCTCGCGCTGCTTCTCCAGCCGCCGGATCCTCACCGCGTCCTGGGCCGTGCCCACGTACCCATCCCCCATCCCCGCCATCTTCCGCTCTCTTTCTCTCTCTCGCTCTCGCTGCTCCTCCTCGGCCTGCCCTTCTTCCTTGCGCTCTTTCCACCCCTCACGAGGCTCGACTCGATGGAGGGCTGGATAGCTGCTTATATAAGTCGAAGCTGGTCAGGTTTTGGGTTCGGCTTCGGCTTCGGCTTCGGATCGGGTGTGTGGTGTGCTCTCACTAGCTAATCGGATTCCAACCCGCTGATACGTCATATATATATGATTTATTAAATAATTTCCTATAAATTTTTATCAGTCTACTTCTTGCTATTTTTGAAGTTAGTATCAGTACAACATCAACCTGGATCTAATTATTGAGAAGCTTCTTATCCCTGATGTTAGTCGCAATCAATCCGGAAATCTACTCCTAACCTACTTATCTTCGTGATAGGGCAAATCAAAAAGACGAGCCTCACCCGTTCATTCGTATCAGCTGACAAATTAAGAGAATAAAAATTTAAAAAATTTAGACACGTACAATGTAGACCGCACTAGTTCAAAAAAATAATTTGATAAATAGAGAATAAAAGAAGGGTAGAGGCAAAACGAACATTACATGAGATGAGATGATATGGTAAGAAATAATTAGATATCGCTACATCTTTCAGAAAATGCAGCTATAAACAAAATAAAATGGGAAGAAAATATTTATGCAGTCGATTCCAACTATTTTGGGATTAAGAATTGGTTTGCTTGAGTTGTAGATATAGTCCAAGATATTCCGACCGAGCTCCCTTATTTGTCATATGATGGAGTTTATCATCTCCTATGATTGTTCCTTGAAAAACGATAAAAAAGAAAACCTGGAATGTTCAATTTTGACCTCTTATTCTTGCAAAGGCGTATGTCGCTCCTGGCCTTGGTTCAAAGCTCTTAGAGAAGATGCAATTATATAAATAACTTCGCCTTTGCTTAGACGAGCAAGTGCACCCATGTCACCATATATAGGTAAGATCATAAACATGGGAAGGCATAGATGGTCCATGAGGAAGCTCAACAGAGGCAGGTTTCTGGTCTTCTCTCCTCCCATGAGAACATTTTGTAATGAAATTTATGGCTGTTGCTGGTGGTCCAAACCGAGAACGATTGGCACTGCGGTGTGAACGGGGTTCCGTCTGAGTTGTCTTGGTTGGTGTTGGTTGCGCTCCACCTTCCGCCAAGAAACCTGCAAACAAGCCTTGCACCACCACCAGGGTGGTGATGGCCCTCCGACGGTCAAGTCAGAGGAGATTGGAGGAGGAGGAGAGGTGATAATCGCAAGTAAGAGAGTGCTCTGGGAGATATTGCTCACCCCCCCCTTTCTCCCCCCAGCCGCATATATACCTGGCTGGGGGGTCTCTCAGGGGGGTTCGTTATCGTGGGGCACGATGGTGTGGCCACGGACATGGCCGTTACAGGGCGTCGTGGAGCAGCACCGGGTACGGCCACGTCAGGGCATAGTGGGGCTCCGCTTTGTACGGCTGATGCAGGAGATCGTGGAGCAGCATCGGATACAGCCGTTGCAGGGAGTAGTGGAGCAGGAGGCCGCGGCGTGCCTCTGGGGAATAGCCTGTCGTTATCAAGAGATCTCCGACTCGGGGTCGGAGCGCTGGATCAAGGGGCAGCCGACTCGGGGTCGGGCTGCGGAGCCGAGGATATCCGACTCGGGGTCGGATTGCTGGATCAAAGGGCAGCCGACTCGGGGTCGGGCTGCGGAGCCGAGGACGTCCGACTCGGGGTCGGAGCGCTGGATCAAAGGGCAGCCGACTCGGGGTCGGGCTGCGGAGCCGAGAATGTCCGACTCGGGGTCGGATTGCTGGATCAAAGGGCAGCCGTAGTCTTCCTGGGCGCGCGTGCCGGTCACGTGGGGCATGGCGGCTTATTTCCCCCGTAACAGTAGCCCCCCACTTCCGAGCCTGGAACCAGAAGGGGAACAGGTGAAGGAAGTGATGTTTCGGGATTGCCGCCGTTCCTCGGAGAGGCGCGCGCGCTTCGAGCTCCCCGCCCTTTTTATGGCATATGGCGGTTATTGCTGACCTGGCAGTCTGAGGATTTCGGCGGACATCCTTCCTTAATGGTGTCGATTCGCCTTTGGGGCGCGAGCGACCCTTCGGCAGCCAGGCGTCCTCTGGCGTCATCGAGGCGTCACTTGCCTTTCCGCCTATTTAATCGGGGGCCTTTCCCCGTCCGTCTTCTTCTTTACAGATATTTTCAAGTTTCTCCTTTGCGCAGCTGTTGCTGCCGTCGGACTGTTCACTTGTTTCTCCTTTGGCGCTCTCGGAGCCGTTCTTACCTCTTTTCCGGTGAGTTTTCCCCATTCTTCTACTTAGGGCTCTCCATACTTTCCCCTCTTATACTAGTGTACTCCAGTCGCTCCGGTCTTTCCCCCCTTCCTGTCCCCGTCCTGACCGTAGGTTTATTGGCCATTAGGAATGGGCGAAGTGAGAGCAGACCAAATTAAGTCGGAGCTGGTCGCCACAGACTTAGACAGACTCGTGGCTCGGTACCACCTTCCCGAGACCTGCAACGCCACGCTCCCGGGGCCTGAGGAGAGGATGTCCCATCCTCCTCCAGGGAAGATCGCCATCAATGAGGGCATTCTCCAGGCCGGGTTCCGCTTTCCCCCTTCGGACTTGGTCATGCAGGTGCTACGGGGTTTAAGAGTGGCACCGACGCAACTGGTGCCGAACTCGTGGCGGGCCCTGACGGTCTTCCAGGTTCTCTGCCGTATGCACGAGATCCCCGCCACCCTGAATGTTTTTTGGGAGTTCTACCCCCAGGACAAAGGGTGGTGGTGCTTCGCAGCGCGGCGAGGATGCGGCCTTGTCAAGGAGGCTCCTACCTCCATTCACAAATGGAAGGAGCGCTTCTTTTTTGTTGATGCAGATCCCTCTTGGGAAATCAGGGCGACCTGGGAGACCCCGATGAAGTCTCCGATTGGCCTATCGAGACTGTCAAGGGAGGAGTCCGATGGCTTGGCCGCCTTGAAGGGGTTGGTTGCCGAGGGCCAGCTCCCCCCGGTGGCCCGCCTTATTTCCGAGGATACTTTGGTGAATGTCGGTCTGAGCTCGGTCCCCACCGACCGTGAGTCCGCCACCGATTCTTTCTTGACTTTTTCCCTTCTTTCGTCCCGTTCTTTCCTTTGGTTTCTCCGTCTCCGACTATCCCGTCCTTTTTGCAGAGGTCGACGACGTCATGCGGTCGGTGAAGACAAAGGCTGTTGGTAGGGCGTCCCTGCTGGAAGCAGCCCAGAGGAGGAAACGAGCTCTTCCGAGCGGGGCCCCACCGGCGAAGAAGTCCCGTAAGGAGGTGCCTCCGATGCCGACCGACGAGTCCGGGCCCACCGATCAGGGAGACGTCGTGGGCACGGACCGGCAGCTGACGCTGTATCAGCCCTCCGGTGGTAAGATTGCCGCTACTCCGGAGGTATCATCCGAGCCTGCCCGAGACGGACGGGTCGGACGTGATCGGTCCCCGACCCGGCCTTCGACTCGGTCGGCTCCTGATGACTCGAGGAGGGACGCGCCGAGGCCCCGACCGAGCGGGACCCTATCAATTCCTGGGGTGACCCCCGCCCCGAGCGCGATCGGCCGGACTCTTCCCCAGGCGATGGATAGGGGTAAGGCTGCAGAACCACCGTCCGGCTCTGGGGAGAAATCGGGGTCTGCCTTCACTACCGATGGCGCCCGAAATCTCATCGAAACAGTGCTGCTGGAGAAGGACCGTCGGCGGGTCCGGGAGTTGGAGGTCTCTGACGTTGGGGCTGCCATCTGTGTCTGTCTCATGTCGGTGAGTGTTCTTCTGGCCGCTTTTCACCATTTACTGGCTCTGTTGTTCTCCGCCTGACTCCCTTATTTTTCCTATTTCTTAGCTCGCCCAGTACATGATCCGTCTGGAGGAGTGCTACAAGGAACAGGCGGGGCTTCTGGCGAAGGCCGAGGACCGGCTGAAAGCAGTGGAAAAGGGAGGCCAGGCTGTGGCAGGCAGGACGACCGGGGACTTCGAGGCGAGGCTCCGGGAGGCCGAAGAGCGGGCACTCGGCTTTGCTGCCCTCGAGAAGCAACTGTTGGAGGCTCAGGAGCAGCTCAAGGTTGCCTCGGGTCTCGAGGGCGAGGTCAAGAAGGCGGATGAGCGGGCCGAGAAGCAGTCCCGGAAGGCTGCCGACTACCGGGAGAGGTGGGAGAAGGCCCAGCGGTCAGCCGACAACGCCCGCAACCGAACCCGGTCTCTTGAAGCTAAGCTGGGCGAATTGGAGTCGGCCTTGGAGAAGTCCCGTGCGAGCGATCAGGAGCTTCATTCGCGCCTGACGGAGGCTGAGGCTGCTCGCATTGCTGCCGAAGCGAAGCACAAGGAGGCTCGGGCTGAGCTGCTGAGGGTCTCCACCGAGGCGGAAGGCCGGATTGTGGCGAAGGTCTTGGAGGCGAAAGCCCAGATTATGGAGCGGGCAGAGGCGGCGCTGGCCGAGAGGAGTGCGGAAATCGGGCGTCAGGCGGTAGAGGCTTATCGCCAGTCCGCCGAGTTCGCTCATGATATGTCGGAGGCAGTACAGGCCTATCGTCAGTCCGACGAGTTTGTCCGTGACGCGTCGGACGCGGGGGCCGAAGCCTTTGTCTTAGGCTTCGAGGAGGGCCTGGCAAGGGTGTCGGCTAAGTACCCCGAAGTTGACCTGAGCGAGATCTCCCTTCTCGACTCCTCTCCGGCGCCATTGCCTGTTGGTTCTCCTGCTGCTTCCCTACCTCCTGCGGACGAGCCCGACGTTCCCGACCCGGGAGTTCCTCCAAGCTGACCTCTTGTACCTTTCGTTGTCTTCTTTTTTTTTGTATACCGGCGTTTTGCCAAATTGTATGGGCCTCGGCCCTGAAACAATGAAAATTAATGCAAGTTGAATGTTTCTTCATCTCGCCTTCGTCCTTCTTTTTCTTTTAACTCTCGGTAGCGTCTTGCTGACTCCTGGCTCCCGAAATTCTTCCGGCGCTAGGCGAGGCATCCGAGGGTTAGGCCCCAGGAAATTCTTCCGGCGCTAAGCCAGGCATCCGAGGGTTAGGCCTCAGGAAACTCTTCCGGCGCTAAGCCAGGCATCCGAGGGTTAGGCCTCAGGAAATTCTTCCGGCGCTAAGCCAGGCATCCGAGGGTTAGGCCTCAGGAAATTCTTCCGGCGCTAAGCCAGGCATCCGAGGGTTAGGCCCCAGGAAATTCTTCCGGCGCTAAGCCAGGCATCCGAGGGTTAGGCCTCAGGAAATTCTTCCGGCGCTAAGCCAGGCATCCGAGGGTTAGGCCCCAGGAAATTCTTCCGGCGCTAAGCCAGGCATCCGAGGGTTAGGCCCCAGGAAATTCTTCCGGCGCTAAGCCAGGCATCCGAGGGTTAGGCCTCAGGAAATTCTTCCGGCGCTAAGCCAGGCATTCGAGGGTTAGGCCTCAGGAAACTCTTCCGGCGCTAAGCCAGGCATCCGAGGGTTAGGCCTCAGGAAATTCTTCCGGCGCTAAGCCAGGCATCCGAGGGTTAGGCCTCAGGAAATTCTTCCGGCGCTAAGCCGGGCATCCGAGGGTTAGGCCTCAGGAAATTCCACTCGTTGGTCGACCAAGGCTGGCGCATGCCGAGGCAACTGGTCGGGGCTTCAGGCTAGTCTGCTCTCGGGATGGTCATCGGGTTAGCCTGGCATCCGAGGGCCGAGCCTCGGGACCTTCCACTCGTTGGTCGGCCAAGGCTGGCGCAAGCCGAGGCGACCGGTCGGGGCTTCCGGCTAGTCTGCTCCCGGGATGATCATCGGGCTAGCCAGGCATCCGAGGGCCGTCAAGCCTCAGGAAATTCCGCTCGTTGGTCGGCCAAGGCTGGCGCAAGCCGAGGCGACCGGTCGGGGCTTCAGGCTAGTCTGCTCCCGGGATGATCGTCGGGTTAGCCTGGCATCCGAGGGTTGTCAAGCCTCAGAAAATTCCACTCGTTGGTCGGCCAAGGCTGGCGCGAGCCGAGGCGACCGGTCGGGGCTTCAGGCTAGTCTGCTTCCGGGATGATCGTCGGGTTAGCCTGGCATCCGAGGGCCGAGCCTCGGGACATTCCGCTCGTTGGTCGGCCAAGGCTGGCGCAAGCCGAGGCGACCGGTCGGGGCTTCAGGCTAGTCTGCTCCCGGGATGATCGTCGGGTTAGCCTGGCATCCGAGGGCCGAGCCTCGGGACATTCCGCTCGTTGGTCGGCCAAGGCTGGCGCAAGCCGAGGCGACCGGTCGGGGCTTCAGGCTAGTCTGCTCCCGGGATGATCATCGGGTTAGCCTGGCATCCGAGGGCCGAGCCTCGGGACATTCCACTCGTTGGTCGGCCAAGGCTGGCGCATGCCGAGGCAACTGGTCGGGGCTTCAGGCTAGTCTGCTCCCGGGATGGTCATCGGGTTAGCCTGGCATCCGAGGGCCGAGCCTCGGGACCTTCCACTCGTTGGTCGGCCAAGGCTGGCGCAAGCCGAGGCGACCGGTCGGGGCTTCCGGCTAGTCTGCTCCCGGGATGATCATCGGGCTAGCCAGGCATCCGAGGGCCGTCAAGCCTCAGGAAATTCCGCTCGTTGGTCGGCCAAGGCTGGCGCAAGCCGAGGCGACCGGTCGGGGCTTCAGGCTAGTCTGCTCCCGGGATGATCGTCGGGTTAGCCTGGCATCCGAGGGTTGTCAAGCCTCAGGAAATTCCACTCGTTGGTCGGCCAAGGCTGGCGCGAGCCGAGGCGACCGGTCGGGGCTTCAGGCTAGTCTGCTCCCGGGATGATCGTCGGGTTAGCCTGGCATCCGAGGGCCGAGCCTCGGGACATTCCGCTCGTTGGTCGGCCAAGGCTGGCGCAAGCCGAGGCGACCGGTCGGGGCTTCAGGCTAGTCTGCTCCCGGGATGATCGTCGGGTTAGCCTGGCATCCGAGGGCCGAGCCTCGGGACATTCCGCTCGTTGGTCGGCCAAGGCTGGCGCAAGCCGAGGCGACCGGTCGGGGCTTCAGGCTAGTCTGCTCCCGGGATGATCATCGGGTTAGCCTGGCATCCGAGGGCCGAGCCTCGGGACATTCCACTCGTTGGTCGGCCAAGGCTGGCGCAAGCCGAGGCGACCGGTCGGGGCTTCCGGCTAGTCTGCTCCCGGGATGATCATCGGGCTAGCCAGGCATCCGAGGGCCGAGCCTCGGGACATTCCACTAACCGGAGCCGAGCTTCCAAGTCGAGGTTGGCACCGACCCGGACCGTGCGGTCCGGGCGGCCTTCTTCGAGGGGAACTTCGATTACGCCCTCGGCCGGCTCCCCGTGCCGCAAGGCCACTTCGTCTCTGGCGTCAAGGGACTCGACGCTTAGGGCCTCCATGGGCTTCTTCCCTTTGAGAGTTGCTAGGAAACACTGCCGTGCGGTTGGTTGGTCACCTCGGACCTCTCCAATCCCGGCCGCCGTGGGGAACCGCATGAGCAAATGGTAGGTAGAAACCACCGCGCGAAGGGCGTTCAGTCCGGGTCGTCCGAGGATAGCGTTGTAGGCCGAGGGGACACGGACGACCAAGAACCCAAGTCGCACCGTGGCTTCTGCGGGTGCAACGCCCGCAGTCACAGGCAGCTCAATGACACCTTCGGCCGAGATAGCGTCTCCAGTGAATCCTATGAGGGGGGTGGATGTTTTGTGCAACAATTGTCGGGACAAGCTCATCTTTTGGAAGGCCTCGTAATACAAAATATCAGCTGAGCTTCCACTATCCACAAGAACACGCCTTACATCATAGTTCGCCATAGTGAGAGAGATCACCATGGCGTCATCGTGGGGAGTCTGAACCCCCTTTACATCTTCATCACAAAAAGCGATTACATTTCCGACCCGCTGCCTCTTCGCGACGGCCACTCCTGATGCTTCCGCCGAGCCCCCTGCGTTCCTCACGGGCCGAGAGCAGCCCCCAGTGATGGTGTGGATCACTCCCGCAACGGGTCGATTCTGCTCCCGAGGCTCCTGAGGGGCCGGGTCGGCCGGACGCGGGTCTGCCGGGGGACGTCGGTCGTTTACATATCGACCGAGACGCCCTCGGCGAATGAGAGCCTCGATCTCGTCCCGAAGCTGGAAGCAGTCTTCGGTATCGTGGCCGTGGTCTCGGTGGTACTCACAGTACGCCCGAGAAGGCCTCCTCCCAGGGATCTTCTTCATCTGCCTCGGGACCGGGAGGTCCTCCCGCCCCTTGACCTCCATGAGGATCTGGGCCCGGGGGGCCAGGAGTGGGGTGTACCGGTTGAAGCGTCGGTGCGGAGAACGAGGGCGTGTGGCGCCGTGGTTCCTTGCTGGTGACGGGCTTCTGCGCCGGCGTTGAGGCGTCGGGCTCCTCCTCTGGGGTGCCTCTTTTCGCCTTTTCTTCCCGGGCTTTAGAGGGGCCTCGGCGGCCTCCTTGTTCCGGTGGGAGGCTGCCTCCTCGGCGTCTGCATACTGGTTTGCCCGAGATAACAGCTCCGGGAAGCTCCGCGGCAGGCGTTTGTCCAGGGAGAAGGTGAGTCTGCCCTTCCGGAAGCCACGCTTCAGGGCTGAGAGAGCCACTTCCTGGCTCAGGTTCCGGACCTCCAGTGTAGCCTTGTTGAAGCGGGTGAGATAATCCCGCAGGCTTTCTCCCTCGTTTTGCCGGACATCAAAGAGGGAGTCGGAGACCAGTCGCCGCCTGCTACTGACGACGAAATGGCTGATGAAGAAGCGGGTGAACTGGTCGAAGGACTGGATGGAGTTAGCCTCCAGGCCGGCGAACCATGCCCTTGCCGGGCCACGGAGGGTCGCCGGGAAGGCCTTGCAGAGGAGCGGATCCGATGCTCCATGGAGGAGCATAAGAGTCCTGAAACTCTCCACGTGGTCCCGCGGGTCCGCCGCCCCGTCGTAGGGTTCGATCGCCGGCATTTTGAACCCCGGCGGGTTCGGGGTCCGCAGGATCCTCGAGGCAAGCGCCGGCTGGGAGGAGATCTCCAAGTCAGCGAAGGGATCTTTGGAGTGGCCCTTCAGGACCTGGAGTTGTCTGTGGAGATCGTCCACCCGCCGGTCCAGGGAGCGCGACCGGTGGGTGGGGGACAAGGAGCGGCGCGAGGGGGACCGACTGGAGTGCGGGCCCCTCGAGGACTGGGGTGTCTGAGAACGCGCCCGGGTCCGCCTCTCGTACCCCGCACAGCTCCGATGAGAAGGTCCTGGCAGAATGGACCGCACTCGAGAATCCTCCTCGCGCCGGCGCTCCTCTCCATGGGAGAGGAAGGAGCGCGGGTTGTGAGGAAGAGGCGAGTGCTCGGGGGGCAGCGGCTCCTGAGCCCGTTGCGGCACCCGAGAGATCACACCCTGCAGATTCTGCACTGCCTCCGCGAGGGTGCGAACCTGCTGGGCTAGCTGGTCGAACTGAGCAGCTTCGACCGTCTGAATGGGAGAAGGGGCGGTGGAGTGCTGCTGAGAGTGCGTTGGGGACGCAGCAGCCTCTCGGCCGGAGGCGCGAGAGGCTCCGCGACCGGAAGCATTGGAAGCTCCACGACCACCTCGCCGTGCCATTACGATCGTTCTAAGATTCGGCCCTTCCTCTAGCGCCAACTGTTGCTGGTGGTCCAAACCGAGAACGATTGGCACTGCGGTGTGAACGGGGTTCCGTCTGAGTTGTCTTGGTTGGTGTTGGTTGCGCTCCACCTTCCGCCAAGAAACCTGCAAACAAGCCTTGCACCACCACCAGGGTGGTGATGGCCCTCCGACGGTCAAGTCAGAGGAGATTGGAGGAGGAGGAGAGGTGATAATCGCAAGTAAGAGAGTGCTCTGGGAGATATTGCTCACCCCCCCCTTTCTCCCCCCAGCCGCATATATACCTGGCTGGGGGGTCTCTCAGGGGGGTTCGTTATCGTGGGGCACGATGGTGTGGCCACTGACATGGCCGTTACAGGGCGTCGTGGAGCAGCACCGGGTACGGCCACGTCAGGGCATAGTGGGGCTCCGCTTTGTACGGCTGATGCAGGAGATCGTGGAGCAGCATCGGATACAGCCGTTGCAGGGAGTAGTGGAGCAGGAGGCCGCGGCGTGCCTCTGGGGAATAGCCTGTCGTTATCAAGAGATCTCCGACTCGGGGTCGGAGCGCTGGATCAAGGGGCAGCCGACTCGGGGTCGGGCTGCGGAGCCGAGGATATCCGACTCGGGGTCGGATTGCTGGATCAAAGGGCAGCCGACTCGGGGTCGGGCTGCGGAGCCGAGGACGTCCGACTCGGGGTCGGAGCGCTGGATCAAAGGGCAGCCGACTCGGGGTCGGGCTGCGGAGCCGAGGATGTCCGACTCGGGGTCGGATTGCTGGATCAAAGGGCAGCCGTAGTCTTCCTGGGCGCGCGTGCCGGTCACGTGGGGCATGGCGGCTTATTTCCCCCGTAACAATGGCCATTATGGTTACTTTTCTCTGCAGGTGAACTTGGTCATTCAGGTACCATGGCGAACTTCATGATCTTAGCTATCAAGCGTAAGGGCTTATTTGTCATCAGAAAGAAGAGGAGCCCAAAATAATATTGCAGCTTCCACAGGATTTAACTCTTTCATCAACAGATATAGTCATCTCCACTACGCCTGGTTCAAATCATCAAGAACTCCCCTCCTTAGTGAAGCTAGATAGATGCCTCGTTTCCTTCGATTGGTTTATAGAGCATCCATTTTTTTTTACTAGTTCCACTATCAAAAGTTACAGTTAGACCACTTCCCTTTCTTGCTGAAAGAAAATGAGAAGAAGATCACCAACAAACCTTCAGATTTGAAGACTCGCAAAGCTATGGTGGAATGAAGCCCCAACATCAGAAGACTCAACTGCCACCATGGTCGGAAAACTCAGATACGTTCATTCCAAGCTAAAAAAATGGAACAAAAGCAAAAGCGGTAACATCATCCAAAGGATTAAGGATCTCAAGCAAGCAATTCTAGACATAGACATCCAAGAAGAATAACGAATGCGCTCACAATAGAAGAGGGAGCCAAAAGATCTATAACCCAAGACTTCAACTAAAAAAACTAGTTGGTGCAGCAATTTGAAATTCTTATTAAGCTAAAAAAGCTCATATTCTTCTTTACAATTTTTTTATAGTCACAGAAAGCATAGTTCGAATGGAGGGATGTGAAATTTATGCAGCTAGTAGTTAGTTAGCTAGTTCTCTCTTTTATTTTGCTAATACCGATGGATATCTGAAACTTTCTAATCGAACTAGTTGATTATTTAATATAAGTGGCATTATTGGATTGATTTGATCATAATTGTTAGTATTATGTGGATATTGTTCATCTTAGATCTAACATATTCTCTTGAGCTCTGCCTAGAGAGTACGGCCATGTCACGCGGTCGGACCCGGGTGCCGGAATCAGGGCGTGACAAAAACTCTAGACTTAATCCTCAAGCAGGAGGAGACAGCACTCAAGAATCAATTGGTTCAGGTATAACGATTGAAACAACAGGTATTTTCACATTACTGCCAGCTCTAGAAAGACAGAATATAATCTGCAGCATCATGCACGGAGGCAAAATAACTACAGATTCAGACTGCATCAAAGAAGCATTTTTCAGCTATTATACCGAGCTCCTTGTTTCTTCTGAAAACATGCCCATGTCAGTGGATTGGAAAGAACTATTTCCAGATCATAACTATGACCTTTTGGACCTAGTATGCTGTTTTCGGTTTGCCGATCGAAGGGCAAAGCGCCAGGACTTTATGGATTCCTGGCTTCATTCTACCAGATTTTTTGGGATTCAATCAAAACAGACCTGTACGCAAGTTCTTCATTGACATAAATTCTAACGAAACCGACATCTCTAGACACAACTTCTCTTTCATCTCCCTCGCTCCGAGGCAGCAAGAATGCACATCCATTAGAGACCACCGAGCAATAAGTCTTGTAAATGGAATTCTGAAAATTTTATGCAAAGTGCTTAGCATCAGGTTGGCTGAGCATCTAGATTCACTGACATCCGAAGGGCAATCCACATTCGTGGAGGGGAAACAGATATCACACAGCTTCATAAGTGCAATGGAGATTTTATCCTACTGCAACAGAACTAAAACCAAGGGACTTATGCTCAAAATTGACTTCAAAAAAAGCATTTGACAATATTAAATGGAGTTTCTCAATAAAGATACTCAGGGCACGAGGCTTTGGGAAACGTTGGTGCAACTGGATCTCAAACATTCTTCAAACAAGCTTGCTTTAATGATCAATGGCGAACCCACAAACTGGCTTCTAGTAAGGAAGGGTCTCAAACAAGGGGACCCTTCCATCCCTCATGCTCTTCATTCCTGTGATCGACATCCTAGAAAGAATGCTGAAATTGGCTTCACACAGTAAACGAATCGTTGGTATCGGAGCAATGGAGAAAACAGGTGCTATCAACTGTATCCAATATGCAGATGATAACAGTTATCATGTGCAGAGCTGAAAGGAAATGCGTTAGCAAACTCAAATTTATCCTCTACTCAATGGAACTCCTCATAGGTCTTAAAATCAATTTCGAAAAAAAGAATCCTTCCACTTACCATCGCCACTTACTATTGGCCTGGGTTGATTGCAATCGCCACTTACTATTCGACCAACAGGAGTCCTTCCACTTGGTTCAACTGCATAGCAGAAGATGTGGGTCGCTCTCAGTTCTCCACAATTTGTAAGGCTCAACCGTAGCCTGTGCTTTGTCTTAACCAGGGATTTCTGTACCGTACAATAAGCCCAGAACTAGCATCTCATCAATCAGAATAAGCACATCCTTATGATGGGTCCGGAGTTTGCTATTAGCTCGCCCAACCAAATGAAATCACTCAGTAAAATAGGTTCCTAGGCTCAAGAATAACTATATATGAAGTTCGTAGACATAATTCAGGATTATCAGAGAGCACAATATACCAGTAATTGTCTAAACATGTCAGTTTAACATAATCCATATAATTTGGGAATGCAAATCTGAATAATGTTAGTGTTCCAGACAAGGTACGCGGAACCGACCGAACCGACGTACCGGTGAAGACCGGTACCGGTCCGGTTCTAAAAAAAAAAAGGGCGGACACGCGCGCGTCGCGTTATGCTGCAGGGTAGCATTTAATGCCACTATGTCGCATTAAAAGCGCCTACACGGGGCAGCGCGTGGGCTCGCTACCCCGCACGGTGAGCCTGCGTGGTTCCCTGCGCGTGGACTACGATTCCCACCGCGTGGAATGCGTGCGGGCACGAGTCGGGGACGCGTTTCCCCACTCGCGCCTGCGTCCCCGCGCGCGGGCGTGCGCTCCCCGCGGCCTCTCTCTCTCTTTTTCTTCCTCCTCTTCTTCCTGAGCTCCTCTTTTCTTCCCTCTCTCCTCCTCTCTTCTCCTCTCTTTCCCCCTTCTCCTACAAGCAAAGGAGCTCTTGTTCCCCGCAAGGTGCTCGGGAGGAAGAAAGAGGCCCGGTAGCGCGAGAGGTCTTCTTCCCCTCTCTCCTCCTCTCTTCTCCTCTCTTCCCCCCTTCTTCCCCGCGAGTACCGGTGGGAACCAGTGCGGTTTGCACCGGTACCAGGCTTGTACTAGTGCGAGCCGTACCGATTCGCACCGGTACGGGCAAGGAACTGTTTGGTTTTGACCTCTTTGGGGTCGGAACCAAATTCCACCGTTTTACCGTACCGGTGGAGGCTGGTACCGGTACAGTACAGGTTCCGACCAGTTCAGCAGATCATGATTCCAGAAAATATCTCTACTCCCTTTTTAGATAAGTAATTCGAACTATAGCACAAAAACACCTACCTACAGTTTACATTATCTGGGAGCCTGCTACCTGGGCCCGGGTTGAGGGAGGCAAATAAACTCCGCAAGGACAGAGTAGAAAAGTAGAATACTCTGGAGTGGTAATGAATTTATGGATTGGAGTATATTGCATAATATAGCAATTTATGCATTTAAGTTGCAGCATCTAACAACTCCATTTGACTATGAGTGAGTATCGATGGATGCAATATTTGAGACAAATATAGCCAGAGGAGCTTTCTTCTCATTGCATTCAAATAAGGCAATGGCAACTTCTATCAGGTGTCATTCCTGCTTATTTCCAGAGGTAGAAACCTCAGTGCTGCAGATTGGACATACCTGCACCAAATCAAAAAGATGTGATGGGTCAGTTTCATCTGAACCCTGAGAAAAAAATAAAAACAATAATCAGAATATAAGATTGATCTGAAATAGTTAGTGTTATAGAAAATACAGCATCGTATCAGATAAAAACTGGTGCAATTTCTAATGGACTTTCCTGCCCAATTCCAATCATCTTAACATGTCTCCGATTGCACAAAGTTTTGAAGATGTATCCTGCAAACATCTTCTCATGATCTAAATTTAGGCATAAGTGGAAACCCTGCTCATCTGGTACTAGTAATTCAGGTTCATGATATCCTGCCCATCTGCTACTAGTAATTCAGGTTCATGATACGTTTGAACTGAAAAGGAAAGCTCAAATTTTAATTCATAAAACAAAGTCCTTCAATTCTCCCTGGGTCAAATAAAAGTTAAAGACCAGGTAAGGATTACAATTAATCGACTGCTGACTGAAGGGGCAATAACTAAGAGGGAATGCTGCAGAGAAGCAAACAGGAGAGGTTAATGCCAAAATAGTGGCTGTGAGATAATTGACACCATTTTGGGTAATATTTTCAGGTGAGAAGGTGGAAAATAAAGCACTGGGCAGAGCAAGGTCACATGGGGTACACTTGTTTCCAATGAAAACATTTAGAAATATATTTTCCGATAGAACAAAATTTAATAACAGACAAACTAAGTTGCCAATCAAAATTTGATAACAGACAAATCCAAGGTCCGCCATACCGAATCCGGTAGGCGCACCGGTTGCCTACCGGACCGGTACGGTTTCGGTTCGTAAGAAAATCGGGCGGTACGAACCGAGAAGTCTTTCCCGCCGGAGCCGGGAAAGAAGAAGAGAACGAGAGAGAGCGCGGGGGAGAGAGGGAGGGAGACCACCTGTGGCCGCCATCGGAGAGCCGCGGAGGGGCGACGGAGGCCGGTGGGGGCGGGGAAACCGCGGGGGCGCGGCGGAGGATGAGGCCGCGGCCAAGAAACAGGGGACACGGCAGCGGCCTCCGCCGCGCCCCGGCGGGTTCCCCCGCCCCCGCCGGGCTCCGCCGCCTCCCACTGGCCTCCGACGCCCCTCCGCGGCTCTCCGATGGCGGCCACAGGTGGTCTCCCTCCCTCCCTTCCCCGTGCTCTCTCTTTTTCTCTTCGTCTTCTTCGTCTCCGGCATGAAACCGGCCTGTACCGGTTTTCACGGCTCTGGCGTACCGGTAGCTGGCCGGACCGGTTCGTACCGGCCGATACGGGCCGGTTCGGCATACCATGGACAAACAAAATATCGCCGTCTCGGTATCGGACCCCATACCAGTGCCACACTAGCGTAGTGTCCGTATGGTATGGTACGAAATTTTTTTGGCGTACCAAGTGTCGGTATGCCATCCGTATCAGATACCAATACGCCATCCATACCGGGTATTGGTAACGAACCGGTACGGTACAATACGCCTTGTATCGCTCAGTTCGGGCCGGGATAGCATACTTGAGACAAAGTAAGTTGTCCATCTGCTAGGTGGTTTCATTACACAAAATAGTAGTGGGAGAATATTTGGGTCAGGTGCCAAGAAGCAACATCTCTCAAGGAGAGAAAAGAGAAAAAAACAGAACAAAAAAAAGATGTACTCAAGAAGCAAGTGCATGAGCAAGTTTCCAACAAGAATTCAATATTAATGCAACAGCCTGTGTAGAACTTTTCATCCTTAGTTGCTAGAATCAGGAGCAAGAATGGAAGTGGATGTTCAAAAAAGTAAAAACACTTCAAGGTGGCTCTTAGGAAGTGGGTACAAATTCAAGTTTCCAGGGGGTTTCTGATGCATGTACGTTTCCCTAGACGGTAGTTTCCATCTACTAAGGTCAATTGTACTGCTTGTCAGAAATGATGTAGTTCAAGTCATATAACAAAAAGAAAAAGGGAAAAGAAGGTTACATCATGGTACTAAAACTTCTAGATGCATTAAGACAATATTGTTTAGCACTTGAAATAGTTAAAAGTTGTTGCCATGACAACAAAAATCCACGAAGAAGTTGCAAATGTGTTGATACACATATAGTCTATGTAAATAGCATACAATTTCCGGGTTCTAAGGACTGCTGTGCCATGCTTAAATATCCCAAAGGGTTGGCATCTGGAAATCTTAAAAATTCAAATTCCCAAGCAGCATTGCAAGAGAGCTAAAGCTACAGATAAGTGCTAGTCTAGATCAAAGACAATAATTGTGAAGAGTTTGAAATCCAAAAAGCAATGAGCAAAGAATATGGTTAGGGGATTAGCAAGTGGTCAAACTATGTTAGCGTTCTAAAAAAATAATAAAAAAAAAAACTTACAAATGCCACTTCAAAGGCTTGGGAACCGGTTCATGCGGATGGCCTCCAAGGCCTGATGGTTCACAAATTCAGTGTGTCAAGAAAAAAAGAGGACTTCCAAGAATCTAGGGACTGGGAAAGGAGACAGGAACATTCATAAGGAAACAAGATCAAAGGAAGAGTCCACCAATTAGGATTTCTTGAATGGTAATGCAGAGACTCTACACCAATTTACAGTGAACTAAATTTGATGAGGTATTGATGGAATCCCCTAATAACTGATCAAACCTGAATCTTTAACATGGTTCCAATTGTATTCCGAATGGTTTGCCAACCAATAACAAATATATTGCAAAGATGATCCAGCTAAAACAACCAACAAAGACAGAAATGAAAAACTTGAGAATGTCGCATCCATTAGTGAAAACCAAGGAAAAGCAGATATCTTACAAGTAACCATCGAATTTTCATCATAACCTAGTAGAATGACTAAGACATGCAATATCCACCGAGAATATGTATATAAACAACCATGACTCTTCACATCTTATCCAGTCAAACAAACATTTATGCGACATTATAACCAATTAGATCAGAAACAACTGGACCCAGTCATTTTTTCCATAAGGACAAGGTTAGGTAGCAAGAATTTTGTTTCCCGAGTTGTTTAGACATTGTTACATTACTAGCACTGAATAAATATCAAATGGTCAAGGCATATCATATATATGGTAACCTAGTAAATCATATTATTCCGAACAAAAAATGTTGATAAATGTTTGAATTTTAATAAAAAAGAATTAAGAAGCACACTAAGTGCTAATAAAATAACTCCAAAGAACAATACTTATCCATGTAAATCTTTTCCAAAGGTAGATGATTATAGTGACTGTTAGGCCTAAAGGTGGAAACTAAATATCCTATGAAAATCTTAATTCAAAAATGAATATTAGAAAAAAATAGTCACTTTCAACCAACAAATGGAATGAATTTTGGCAAAATGTAAAATTATAAGGGGTGGTATCAAGACCTGGCAAAACTAAGCAAATGAGAAGTATAACAACAATATTAATCAGTCTTTAACAACAGCTGTGCCAACATATGTTCCATCCCATGTTAACTAGTTTGTCATTAAAAGAAAAACTAAAATGTACAGTGATCTTAATCAAACAAATGAAAATATAGAAAATCATGAAAATATGGAAGTACAATTATAACTGTCTTGTATTAACAATATCATACCTTGTTTATTTGAAGCCACTTGTATATACACTCAGAATGATATGCATGCTTGCATGAGAGCACAACTATGGATTCACCATCCTCATACTCCAGTCGGCAAATAACACACCTAAAAAATATAAATAATCATCAAATTTACAACATATTATCAACCCTCATGATAAAGGATGCTAGAAGTCTGTAAGAGCCTGCGCATACTGATCAGTGTTGCCATCTTGCACGCTTCCTGCCTTGTAGTTGACTGAAGGCAGAGAGGCAATTGTGACAGCAGATAGGCCTCTGCTCTCAGTTCCAACGACCTCACCCAATGCAACTAGTTCCTGATATAACAAAAACATTATAAAAGACCAATTCATATGCAAGATTCGAAGTTTAAATGTGAAACATCATGTAATGAAATTTATCTTACCTCATAAGAGTATTCATCTGGATCAACCTCTTCCCAAGCATCCTGAGATAGATAGAAGATAAAGGGTAAGGGCTGAAAATTTACATCTGAAGTCTTGGCTACCCAAATCACAAGGTATTAATACAGTTTGTATTGATTACACTATAAACTCTCTGAAACTCATAAGTAATTGCCTGCAAAAGGAATCTTAAGTAGCTAGTATCAAATCCTGTTATTACATACAGGTGACAGGGCCCCCTGTTATTATTTACATTTATGTTCTTATAGATAACAATCAGAAAATCTCAGAAATGTAGTTTCAGTCATCAAGTAACGTATTATAGTTAAAAACGTTGCGGAATTCATAATTCATTGTTTTGCAGAAGAGGATATTGTTTCTTATAGATAGCATTTGAAGCAAGGGGTAGTACAATCTTGTGCACCAAGTAAGGCGTCCTGAAAGGACATAGTGACAGCATTAAAGACAATTGTGGCTGTCCAGAATAAACATTTTTTTATATAAATATTAAATCACCCAAGCCAAGATCAAAATTAGACATATAAAGCAATGTAATGTCGCAATAGCTTGTTTCTTCAAGTAATGTAAGTTTTATTCAGTAGGTAAGAATTCCTTATGCTTAACATGGTGATAACCACATCTTTCACTTCATGTGAACAGCATTGGATATTCTCTTGAGTTTAAATTTGACTAGGCTGTATGCTAGTTGGGGAATAAGACATTTGGATTATGCAAGAACAACTATACTTAACAATACTTGTGATTCTAATGAAAAGGATAAGATTTTATACATGGTTTCCCTAACTTCTCCTTATGGTTCAACCAAAATGAGAATTCACTCAGATTTCTGTAGATTCAAGTTCAAGATCTGAAATATACCTTATTCTCCATATGCTAATAGCAATCACAAACAATCTTATACCCTTAGAATTAACGTAACCAATCCAAAACTTAAAATGAAGTTTTGTGCTAAATAATTTGTTTAAACATTAGCATTTGATTTTCCATTTACAGCAGAAGAAATGTAGTTGATGTTCTTATCAATTTGATCAAGCAAGATGAAATAGTTGGACTTTTGTAAAATCATGTTATGGCACAATCATATAATCAGAGTAGGTTTGAAACAATAATGGCTCACAAATAAGTGGGTTAAAAGTGAGTCTCATTATTGGTTGTAAATGTCTCTGATATTCTAAGAACTTAAATAACAGATACATCCAGAAAATGAAAGAAAATAACAGATATTAGTTTAATCATTCTGTTCATTCCATAATTTCCATTTATCACCTTTCACTACCACACAAGGGGAATGAATTTCAATCTAAATCAATATTCATTTGATTCCCTTATTTCAGAATCCTTCATCACACCCCATGTTGTGTGAAACTTTAAACATTACTATTTAAAACTAATCTGTTTCAAGTGTAGAATAGTCCACATTCCCCAACTTTCTTAGCCAGAAAACATTGCAAATTAACTTTTTAAAAGTGTAGAAACATATGCAACCTAGTACTCTCGGACATCCAGCATAATGCACTTGCAGCTAAGAACCTCTAAAAGATATTCTCAATTTGTCATGATAAAGACCTGAAATGAGACAACTATTTGATGTGAATGCTTCAATCTCAGATGATGCAAAAGTTACAAAATCTGATCTTACATCTGCGGCAAAAACACTGCAACAATGGAATTACTATAAATTTGTAAGCATCATTGTCAACAAAATAAAATCACAGGTAACATCCTTCTAACCCCTCTCACCGGAAACCTAATTTGTTAATAAATCCTAAAATTTACTTAAATTTCTCTTGCAATCCCAAAGCTCAACCTAATTCTACAATACAAATCATTTGGCTGCATTGCCCCATCAAGAAGAGAAAAGGAAAAACTTACTTCAGCCCTTAGGTAGTCAAGTTTTTCTTGGTCCTTTCACTGATCAAGTTTCTCCTGCAGTGGCTCTCTTCTCCCACACGTTTGATTTCTTAGCAAATCACTCACTCTTATTATCTTACATTACACTAAGGGCACGTTTGGTTCACAACCAGAATTGAAATCGGAACGGATGGAAACAAAAGTCGGAATGGTTATATTCTCCGATGCATTTGGTTCGTGACCAGAATTAGAATCAGAATCGGAATCGGAATAGGATTTGAATAGTATAGGAGAGTAGGGATTGGATTTGAGAGATTGTGGCATTCCCATTCCTCCTAGAATCGGAATGGAAATGGGATTCCCTCCAACCAAATGGTTGGAATGGGAGTCACTCATTCTAATTCCCATTTCAGAGTCCAACTCCCTTCAACCAAACATGCCTTAAATTAAGATAACAGCCCCAAACCTTTACACTCACTAGCAAAGAGCTCTCTACAATGCTCAAAAATTACAAATGCCCTGGAATTCAAGAACCCCCACGTAGTTATGTAGATCCTATCTACTGAACTTTCACCAAATATCTTTCAGTTTATATTCCCTAGTTTTAGATCTTTAAAATAATCTCATTTATAAAATCAATGCTGCCATCGTATACATATCTCCCTTCTATTTTTAAATCCGCCCCTGCATAACTAAGACAGCTTTATCCATTTTATACTTATTTGATTTGGAGTAGGGTTTCAGGTAGAACATTCATAACCTTTCCTTCAATATCTCACTTAGTTATGTCATAACGTAAGCATAGTTAGCTCACATGTATACCCCCATTCAACCTAGTATTCATGTGAGCTTCATATAAAAGTTACTTAGATCAAAACTTAAAAGGTACTTCGCTGACTTTTGTTACCTAACACCTTTCATTTTATGACATAACTCTAGTGATACCCTTTAGTTCTACATAAGCAAAGGTAGTCTAAAACCCTGACATAATAAGGTGTTTCTTCCTGTTTAACCTTAGAAGCTAAGCAAACTGAGGTTCCAGTAGAGGATGTGAATCTAATGTTACCTATAAGATATAACAAAACATGCAACATACAATCCAAAATACTTCAATGCAACATAAAGTTAATGACTTGTAATGCTTCTCTCTTTGGTTTTTCACACTACTCATGGATGATTATAGGCAAACACCAGTTTTCTAAATTCTAATAGATAAATACATCTCCAGGTACCTGATAAATTACTTCAAACATGCAAAAAACAAGATGACCAACAGAGATCGTCCATCCATGACTAATGAAAATGCTAAGCTTTGTAATAAAATAGATCGAAATGATTCAAGAGCCGTTTCTCATTATGAACTGATAAAAAACCTAAATTTCGTACTTCTAACAACTTTGTAGTTCTTGGTGGATCAGTGAATACAGCGGTCTTCAGTAACTGAAGCAATCACAAACAAAAATTTACCGATCTCTCACCTGAGAGTGATTGCCATGGTCCCCGTGATTCTCCACACCCCCTAAAAATAACAAATTTCAGATCAATTCAAGATCCAACACTATAATAGATGACAGTAAGAAAGAAAATATGAAAGATTTTCTCACAGTCGTTCAATCCGGCAAGGGCCATCAACCGGACGGCCACCTCTCGCTCCTCAGCGTCCTGCAATGCCCTCGCGAAGGCCTCATCACTCTCAAATTCGGCAGAATCGATAGACCGGTCGTTGGCATCGAATGCGTCCTCGCCGTAATCGCTCCCCTCGGCGCTCCCCGCCTCCTGGATACGGTGGTCTGGATCGTCGCCGTCATCGTTCTCGTCGCTCGCACCGTCGGAGCTCTCGTAATCGCTGCCCTCTCCGCCGTTCATCCGCAGCATCATGTACGCCCGCTCCTGGACGAAGAATTCCCCAAACCCAAGAACCTCAGAAAACCTAGCGCGAATCCCTAAAGCAAAGATCCAACGATAGGGGGAGGGAGAGGGTCAAGGGGGCTCACTTGTTCTTGAAGCGCACGGGCGAGGGCGAGGTCGGCGTCGACCTGGCTGAGGCCGGTGAAGGGCGTCCGGGCGGGCGGCCGCGGAGGCGGTGGCGCCAACCCTGCAGCGGGCTCGGCCTCGGCATCCGCCGGTGTTGGGGTTTTCGGGCTATGGTTTTCGTCGGCAATCTTGTCTCCGGTGCCGCTCTCCTTCGCGTTCTCCATCGGGGAGCGAACGCGAGAGAGAGAAAAAGGGGGGATACGGAAAAGATATGCGATTTAAACCCGACTTTAAATGGAAAACTGGAAGTGCAATACTACGAGGCTTTGTGGCAATTTTATACCGGACTTCTGAATTCGAGTTCTAATTCTAATTAAGCCGTTGCGGAGAAGAATAGGAGTGGGAGGTTTAACGTTATTAAGAAGTGGAGCAGTTTAAGAAAGGAGTTTGAGGGGAATACTGGATTCGTGTGGGGCCTGTCGTAGGTGGAGGGGTTGGTGCATCACGAAGGTGAAGTACCCTGCGCACGCACAAAAGTAGATCGGTCTGGTTTTATTTTAAGGTGAAAACCAAAAAAATCAAAGCAAACGGACTCCTCTACCATCCATCCCATGACTTAATATATATATATATATATTCATTTTTTCTCGTCACCAGGCTTCTCTTATTTCTCCATTCATCCACGGAGCCATCCTACCCCTCTCTAAGTCTTTTTCTCCTCCACCAAAATTAAGAACCTCTTTCTCTCCAATGGCTATGGACTATATTTACCGGTACAAAAAAATAGTATACACTTGGCATATTTCTAATATATGCTTTAAGCTTCTTTTTTTTTTAATAAATCGGATAAATTAAACCAAATAAGTATAAATATATATATATATGAAAATCGGCAAACAAAATATTTAACAACAATTCAGGAAGATTTGTCGTAATATCCTATTATGTTGATCTTATGATTGGCCATATAAGATGCTATTCAATCGGCAACAATATTAGTTTTTTTGAATATGTGAGAAATCTCAAAAGAGATTAATGTATGCAACAAATGCTAGCAATTCTGAAGAATAGAATGAAGACTAGATTTAGCAAGTGGTGAATTTGAAAGCTATCTAATAACTGTTAAAGAATCTTAATTCAAGAAAGCATTGGTCGCTCTCAATGTTGGAACAATAAAATTCAATCTTCCCCATGCCACACACAATTCCGCTATTGGAATAGTTGTATCATAGATCTTAACTCCATCACAGTCACTAAAACATCACTAGCACCTCTAATGAGAAATACTGCTCCACCAAAAGTACTTCTCTCCTACACACTGCTATCAAAGTTGACATTAAGAAAATAAGGGGTGGTAGCTTTCAAGTAACATAAAATATCTTTTACGATGCAGAAATTGTCTGAGAAGAGACACAAATTGCCCCTACTATCAACGGACCTTTTGAAGTAGTATTCTAGAGGAAATTCATGAGCTTGTGTGGAAGCTTTTAGCAAAATTAATGAAGCACTTTGTCCAAAATCTTAAAAAATACGTTCATTTCTTGCTAGCCATATATAATAAGCAATATAACAAATTAAAACTGCTTTAGAGTGTCTCATATTAAAAGAAGATCATTCTTGAATTAAGTTGAAGAAATTCATCCAAAGTTAAAGAAGAGAATGTTGATAAGTACTGAACTGGAGCCAGTCTTCATACCTAAAAAGACTCTACCTTTGAGATGCAGCAGTGACCCAATATATACCTTCAGGCAAATTAATACACATCCAAATAAATTAATACATAGTTTTCAAAAAGTCATGTTTACCAATACATAATATATGTCTATAGTTTTCAAAAAGTCATGTTTACTAATACATAATATATGTCTAGGTGATACACACTCGATGAATTTTTAATATATACTCTAGCTTCTTTGACCATACTCAACAATAACACAATACATACCTTCAAGCAAATTGATATATATCTAGGCAAATCGATGTAAAGTTTCTAAAACATCATATTAACAAGTACACAATACATGTTTTTATGATACATACTCAATGGGTTTCTAATACGTACTACCTTGATATATACCCAATAGTGACTTAATAGATATATTTAAGAAAATTGATGTATATCCAGGCAAATTGATATACACTTTTCAAAATATCGTGCTCACTATACACAATATATATTCAGGTGATACAGACTCAACAAATTTTTAATGTATATTTTAAACTTCTTTGATACATATCCAACAACGATACAATACATACTTCCAAGCAAATCGATACATAGTTTTTAGAATATAGTATTTGCTAGTACACGGTTTATGGCCACTTGATACACGCATGGGACATATGCCTTCATGAGAAAGAAGATTTGAAGGAGAAAAGAACTTGAGGAGGAGAAGGCTGCATGGATAAATGGAGAGAAAAAGACGACTTTATAAGAAAAAAGAAGGGATAAAGGCAGACGACCTAATGGATGATGCTTCACGTATTTTTTTTTAATTTTTTAAGTCAAGGGATGAATGGACTCCGTCAGTAGGAGAAGTTCTATCCCACTTTGACTCTTTAGTTTCCACTTTAACAATAAGATTTGTGGCAAAATATGAAGATTGCTCCATACGATCTCCTTTAGTGTGTGCACCAGAGGATGTTTGTTCGTACACGATGTACATAATCGAGATAATATGGATGGCTGTGATGCAATGGGTGGTTTGCACATGGAACAAATTTAAGCATATTTGGACCATGTATCTCGGGCTCTAGTTGATGTTTTAAGATTTTTGCAGGCTCGGATGTTCTAGTTTGAGATTGTTACTTTTGGCAGAGCTGTGTATATGTGGTGTATGTCACGTGTTGCATATGCTATGTGTGATAGTAATGCAAAATGCCATTGAACTTTTTTTTTTACTAGAAAAATTTTAGATGCGGATAGAAGTGTTTGTTCATTGCAAGCTTGGGATAGAATGAATTAGAAAATCTAGAGTCCGCGTATTTTTAAAAACAAAATGATAGAGAAAGAGAAAGTGAGATATATATACACACACAAATGTATAATCGGCTATGCTTCTTTTTAAAAGTAGCAAGGTCACTCTAATTGCCAAACATAGTTTTTCTCCCAACTAGATCCTAACATGCTGATGAATAAATTAGTATATATTTAAAGTTTGACATCTTAAAAATTTAGAGTCAAGCCTTTGTTTAAGAGCTTTAGACACAACCAGATTGTGTCCCAAGATTATATTTATATCTTTGGACTTGTACTAGTTCGTAGGTATATAAGTTTGGGTCGGGTCAGGATCAACTTCAAATAGGATCTGGACCAACTGATCTAGCTAAATGACAACTCTAAGTATAATCAGAAACACGTATAAATTAGTAAAGTGTCCATAATTTTATATTTTAAAGTTTTTAAGAAGTAACCCTAGAGTCCTTTTAAGTATTTGATATTTTTAAATATTTTAATTTATTTATATAGGTCATACATAAAGAGTCGCTATATATGTAGCAATATAGTTCAATCTGTTCATAATGGAATAATTAGTGAAGAAATGAGAAATGCTACATATTTCTTTTTATGGATTGAGATTATGCTTCTTGCTTCAACTGCCCTTACTATATATCCCTTCCATCTTATACATTCATGAGGAAGAGTGCTACTAAGGTAGGACAAATCATGTCTTATTCGGCCAAAGTTATGGCATATGCTTGCCAAGTTATTTTTGGATCATTGTAGAAAGCTTGGCATAGAACATATATTAGCTTAAATATAGGTTAAGATTAGACAATTAAGTAGTGATTCTAAAAGTGTAGCCCAACCTGGTTTGAGTTTTGCATACGCACAAGTTCTTGTGAATGAACTTATATAGATTTCTATAATGTATACTAGTTATTGTGTAAGAAGAGAAAAATTTTGGCCATCAATTTTTAGTTATACTTCTCATTTTCTCGATAAATTAGAGGACTTGTTTGGAGAGAAAATGCTCAAGACGGTCAAAATAAGTGCCACTAAATAGCAGAGATTTGGGACAATGTCCCTTTCTTAGTTAAAGTATTAAGTCTGTATTATCTCTTTTAACTCAACCATCCTTTAACTTTGTTATACTTTGTATTGGTTGGTTAGCCTAGCATCATGGACTTACAACCCAAAAGCCTAAGCTGTTAGGAGGAGGACTGGCCCAAGTTAATAAACCCATGTGGCATCCCCTTTATTAGTTAATGTAGGACTATAACAATCTCCCCCACCTAATCTTTTGACACCTTCATCACGGGTGGCTCCTCCTTGAGAGTGGGGAAGACCCATCTATAGCTTAGGTCTTACTCAACCCTATTGGATCTTTTTAGATCCAAGTATCCCTCAGTAGGGATCCACATAACTAATAAAAGTTGTGACATACAATAAGACTACTTCGATAACAGCTATCACAAACTTAGCCCAAAAGTTTAAACAGTTAGGATAAGGACCGGCCTAGACTAGTAAAAATCTATGTGGCACTCTTTTTATTAGTTTATGTGGGACTATAACACTATGCTAAGCTTGACTTCTTTTTTTTCTAATAAACTCAGATGGGACTTTGCTCAATTCTTGTCTCAAAGAAAATCAATTAAAAGACTTGGTTTCTTAGCAAAAGAAAGAAAAAGCTAGAGGAATTTTATAGTCTAATTCTTCTTTCTCAATAAATTAAAATAAAATTGCCAGACATAAATTCACATTCTTAATTTTCCTTGAAAAGTATACATTATTCCTATTGATATATAGTTTTAATTAAAAATTAAAGTCCCAATTATTTAGAAACAAAAAGGATACTTCCTGCATGTGATACCTACCTTGACTCTTTGCCCCCTACTCCCTCCTCCTTAGGACGAAAAAGGACTTTTTAATGCATGCACGACATACCCAATTTTCGGGCAAAGTGCCTTCTCCATCCAAATAAAAGAAAAGAGAGTATTTTGGGGTAAGAACTAACTGGAAACCTAACCTATTTTAATTGCATGGCTTAAATCTTTTCTCCTTTCTATTAATGAGCAAAGACGTAACCATAGAAGTAAAAATGTTTTTGACCATTATCTACAAGGAATTAACAGGGAGAAACAAAGAATTGCCAAAGGCATTTTAGTTTTTGGTAGCAACAACTAAAGAAAATGCCCCTTAATAGAAAAAAAAATACTTCTCTCATCCCTGTTGGCGGTGTATCTTTCGCACGAATCCACCATTGGATCATTCGCTAGTCATTTTGAAACCGGTGTAGGCAGATGAGTGACTAGAGTTTGAAGCGCTTTGAGATTTATGTGGTGGGTGATCTAACGGTGAATTTGCATGAAAGAAAACAAATCCATATTTTGCATGAAAGATACACCCCCAATCCATACGTGGGATGGTCCATGAGGTCAGCCCACCTATCATCAATGTGACTGTGATGCATCATCCAAATTCTTGACTGCCATGAGAGACTAGTGCTCTTAGCATGAAATGAAGGGATGCTAGGAAGCAACTCTCTAACTAGAATATGTCATAAAATGTTAAAAAGGGGTGACATTATGATTCCAGTACAAGTCCAACATAGCCAAGATGTGTAAGATCAAGTATGTATCATGAAAAGTACCCAATGATTGGAGCAAATAATAATTAGTTCAAAGCTTCTAGTCTTGGATCTTGGTCAAGTAAAATTTGGGCCAAAACCAAACCATTTCAGGTCTTTGCATGACCAGTCTTCAGTTAAGGACGATCTTACAGGATTCATGATCAAGTGACTTAAGGACATTACTATGCGTTTCTTTTTGAGCAACTTAGAATGCCATTATCCGAGCAAGAAGCTACCAATTTGTGATCCAAATCTAAAGTATGTCACAACATGCCAAGGTCAAGGTCTCATCATGCATGTGCCAGTTTTGCCATCGGTCTACCCTACTTAATCTAAAGTTGCCTCATGAATGATTCATTTGTCTGACCATAACAACAACAACTACTACAACAAGAGCAAAAAGAATGCTATTTGATTAAACATTTGATGGCTTATTCCTCTTATATTTGATTAAAGAAGGATAGAAAAATTATGGGTAATTTGAATATTAAAACTCTAAAATTATAGAGTTGGTAAGTTATTGATTAATAAATATTATTAGTGGTTGATTGACCATAATTAATTGAATATTTTAGGTGAGGACCGGTAAATATTGTCACTGAGTTTCTATAGAGGCAAGAATCCTTGAATACATCATCTGTATCTCTCTTCTGGTTCTAATGAGCCTCAATTCTCTCTCCCTGTAACCTATGCTCGAAGAGAAGTGGACAAAGGGAAAGGATCCGAGGCCGCTGCTCGCCATCCAGACTTCATACATAGCAGAATTGAGGGGGAAAACATTTATCCCTTGGTATTTTTCTTTTACAATCTCCGCCATCTTATCTATTTGCCTCCACCGGATTGATTTTTTTTTTCCAAATATTATTTTTTTAAAAAATCGATTTCTATTTTTTTCATCATCTGCAACAGCAATATTCTCTTTGTATTTTCTCTTTTCATTTTTCTAGGAAGAAATGTACGAGAAAGGGGAAAAAGTAATTATCCCTTCCTCCATTATCCGCCTCACCCGAAAGATAACAAATCATGAAATTTTTTCTAAAAGATTTCATCCGTTCTCTATAAATATGCCCTATTTTTTTGGAACGTTTTTTTTTCTCGGTCAACTCTTTTTGTTTGCCATCAAAAATCATTGATTTGCTTAAAACAAATTAGCAAAAAAATTTTGAGAGTTTTCAAAAAAAAAATGGATTGCGGCATCCAGTACCATTTGTCTCTAACACAGGAGGCGCATCAAACCTGTTCGCTGATGAATGCAGGCACCTAGCCTGAATGCCATATGTGCAGTAACAGAAAGGACATTTTTTTATTTTTTTTATTTTTTGTTAAGACGGATGATTCATACATATCTGGCACGAATACATTCAATAAAGTCAGAAAATAAAAAATTCCGACGCACTCTAAACAGCTTCCTTCTCCAACCCACAAGATGCCTCCAAAGTGATTGGCCAATCCGCGGCTTCCTTTGTTTTTCTGAATATATGCTCAATCTATAAGGCCACATTACCGCTCACCGTAGCTAGAATATTTTTTTAATTAATTTTTTTCTCAATATACACTATTTCCCCTACTTTCAAATGTGGAACCATGAGATGTGGAAGGCTATCTTTGAGAGCAACCCCCATCTGCACCTGGCCGCACTCAAAATGGAGAGAAAAATGATAAGGGAGAAGTGGGACCTACGTCCTAGGCTTGGAAAGCAACGGCCTGAGGAGAGGAAACAGATGCGGACCTACTATGGCACGCATCCCCGATCTTTGTTCTCATCATTTGCTACTAAACCGCTAGTACCGAAATGGCACTGGGTGACGTACTCATACATGGGTGTTGATTCCAGTGGGAGGAGCCCACGAATCAAAGAAGGTACGCGAAAATTTGCGATCTGTATCGAACATTTTTTGGTGGAAGGGAGGTCCAGTTGGGGCTGCTGCGCGGGTGAGGTTCTCTTCTCGCTTCTTCTATTTTTGACAAAAAAAAAAAAGAAGAAAAAAGAGTTGATCAATATCTCTTGTCCTGGAGCCACAAGGGCAAGTTTAAGGCATTAGGCTGGTACAGGCTGCATTCCAAACATTGACGTGCACATGCCTATCTCATTCGAAAATGGACGCATGACAAGTTTAAGGCATTCCAATGGATAGATGCCTGAGACATGCATGTAAATAAGATATACATTGTCTTTTCTTTCTCTCTATCTAATGCTAAATTTTTTTTCTTATCAATATATATTATGTTTTTTTTTTCCTCATGCTAAGCTATTCTACTACGTGACACTCCGCTCCCTCTCAACATCATGCATGCATCCTTCCTCGATCGGATCAGCATGCATGACTCCAACCGCCGGCCACACTTTATCGTGCACGAGGGGTTTTGTATTTTCCTTTAATGTATATTTTATTTATGTTACTCTTGCATAAACTTCTAAGTTGCGTGGCATTGAGGGCTCCTGAAACATTCCACTCAATCCATATACCCATTGAAGTTACATTTTGGTAGCTGTTTTTTTATCTCTTAGAGAAATTGTTTTCCTAAACCCTGAATCCTAAACTTCCAGACGGTCTTGTCCGTATGAAACCACTTGTTTCTCTCCAGAAAAAGCCTCGTATCGTGTTGAGTCGACCATCCAAAAGGGTGATGGGAACACAAGATATATAAAAATTCATGAGATAAAATAACTAGTTAGATTTAACTGGTTAATTTTTAGCAAAGTTTCTTCACAAAATATGGGTTGTCGATCAGCACTTCCATGACCTTCAACCTATTAGCTATAGCTAGCCATCCTTTCTTTCAAATTTTGAGGCTTGCTTCCTGTGTCACTCGTATATCACTATGTTTTTTTCTTCAAGAAAATTTTATGTCATTGTAGAAATACTATAGTTATTGGAATATCAGTGTCATAAATTACCCCGTCTCATGCGCATGCATACATAAACAAAAACAACCAACGTAATAAATAAGAACTCACGCGCTTACACTGTATTCATTATAAATAACGTACATAAAAAACTGGGAACTTTGCATTACAGGTATTTGAAATCCAAAGACAAGCGCATTTACTTTCGAAAAAAAAGAAAAATTATTAGAGGTTTTTGGGAACCATCCAAATATGAACTCGAACCCTACTTGGGTTCTAACAAGAGGTAAACAGCAAACATCACTCTAGCTACAAGCAATATAGAGCTTCTAAGCATTTGCAGTAGTCCTTATCATCATAGAGAATCCAATTATGCTGGAGGGCTTGGGCAAGGGCCAGTGTTCTTATTCGAACTAGTGCAACCCGAGGGACCTGATGGTGGTACTAGACCTTTTGTGAGGGACTCCAATGCCAAACTTCTCTCAGCAAGCCACATTTGCCGTGCTGATGGCCTCGCAGCTGTAGAAAAAGGATGTGGGGTGGCAACCAACAAGAATAGTAACATGAATCCAAGCATTTGTCCTCTCCACGCACTCATTTCTTCCAATGTTTCTATACGCTTACAAAGGAAGTGTGGGTTTTTTCGTCTTAATTGGCTAGAATGTATCTCTTCTATCTAATGTGGCTTTGGTGCTGTGAAGAACCTCAAGCAGAGGGGGGTTTATATAGATTGTAACATGAATCTTTGGTCCTTCAAATCTTAGCCGAGTCTCAAGTCCAAACATTGGAATGAAGAATATATCGACTGGACCCATGCAATGAGGAATTTCCCTATCTTTTCACTATTGTATGAATGTTTGAATTAAACATCGGCAAAATGTGTTACATGGTTAGACTGAAATGGTTGAAGAGAGCACTTAACAACTTTAACATGAGCCGAGACTTAGACCATTCAAAGTTTATGAAATGGGTCGCAGCTAGTATCATACAGAAATTACTAAGATGACTTGACCTTCATGTATTCGATCGGGTGGTCTAGTGTAGTTTCTAAGTAGAAGTATGTCGCACTATAAGAAATTTTGTTTAGTTGGTTTGCGAGGAAATTTTGGACACTACTCTTAAGGAAAATTTTATCTATTTGATAAATTGCTCATTTCATTTATACTTCAATACATTCATCATATATTCTGCATATTATGTACCACTAATGAATATATACCAATTACATATGCCATAAAATTAACTAAAAATTAGAATTAATCTAAAGCTGAATTTTTCAGTTAGGTCATTAATTGAAGTATTTATGCCAAGGAATTTCCAAAGAAACATGTAATTACCACCGGTAGCTTAGCTTTAGTTTCTCAACTTGAAGGAAGTGTTAAATTGGAGTCCTATTTAGTAGAATCTGTTGTAGTTCAACCATCAAGGGTACCTGGACACCTTGCACCCAACAAGAAGATAAATTAATTGAGCTGGACCTTAACCGTGTCCATGATCTAATTTTGCAGTCAAGTATATCGAAGTTTGAGGAAGATCCCATAAACATTTTGACCAAAGTTTGGTTTGGTATAGACGTACATACCCAAGATTTACATGCACGATACTCTTACTTTACACACACATGTTCAAGTTAGAAACATCAAAGAAAATCTTAAATTTCTGTATATATTTCAATTTGGATTAGGAGATCCTGTTACATGATTGCTAGATCTAAAATTAAGATTTTAGGTCATTTATGTCAAATGAGTCCACTATGATGTTGGAAAGTAAACACGAATTAAATGAATTATTCTTAAGAAGTATTAATTGCATGAATGTATAATTAAGCTAATAAAGTTTACATGATGTGTCTTTTAGTTTCTTCAAGAATTGTCTTTCAGGTTTCATACGAATATCTATTGCCTTGTTTTGTGAGGTTGAATGGAGATTTCAAGTGACTTATTACTCAACAAAGTGAAGATACTTCACATATTCACTACACGCTAATAGAGATAGTCCTGAATATTGCTACATTTAAAACCACTGGATATTGGATTTAAGAGATATTGGTTTCCAAACCCCTTTATGTTGAAGCTAAAACTGATGCTTTGAGTGACAGGTGTCAACCAATTATTCTGAATGAAATATTTATTAGAAGAACAATTACGAGTGCTATTGGGTCAGGTCTGATTTATGGTAGGGATTGGGTTAGGTAGAAACGGGATACTAGTCCATGTTGGATCAAGCATAGAAAAAGACTAAGTATTGAGTAGATACTATTATTGGAAAAAACTATTCAGTTCAAACTTTATGGAGGCGTTTGGTATAGGGTGATCATTCCAAGATTAAGAGTGATATGGGTAGAGGTGATGATATCACTGTATTTAGTTGGACCACGATGATCCTACGATTAATAAAGATATTATAATATATTTTATATGATTAATAAATATATTTTTATGGAATATATAAGGCGTAATTTGGTATTATATGGTGATTAATCTTAGATTCTCATGGATTACCAAATAAGTTATTTGGACTCGTAGGTAATCTTAGACTAATAGGTGATTGATCTTAGAAAATATATATGTTCAATGACCTAGACCCAAAATTATATTTATATCTTTGGAATCGTACTAGTTCATAGTTATATAAGACATGTTCGTTTAACATTTCTCAATATTTATTTTAGATATATAGGTTTTATTGTTATAATTCAACGAGATAGCATATATTTTTTGGGACAACCAAAGGAACATTTACTTCTTATCAAAATGATAACTTCTTTATAAGAATTCATGAAGCATACAATCACAAGGAATGATATTTGTGAGCTAGGGTGATCTTTTGTACATGTCTTACAAATATCATACAAGTATTTTTTGGCTAATTGATGAGCTAACCTTAATTAATAACATCTTAGGAACTTTGCTTTATTCAAAATGTTGGTGCATGCCAATTATACTTAAACCAATCTCCAAGTCACATCTTGTCAGGCTGAAATGAGCATCTAAACCTGCATTCTGGATGGAATTCAATTAGACCTTTCTTTTAGAAAAGGATTTAGTGTCTATCCAATTGAGGAAGCTTGAGTTTGTATTGCCCTATTGTATTCTATGTTTCCACTCCCATAAGGAGGCCTACATTATTGTGCTCCTATTATTTGCGATGGGTTCAGCCCATGAGTTCCCTCACTCAAGTGAAATGGCTCGATGTTTGCAGTGATAGGATAAGAAAGAAAAGTTCATCTAGGGGTTTGCTAGAAAGGAAGAGAGGAGTTCTTGTATCCCAGTTAGGAGAAGACTTGGAGAATAGAGCAAGGAGTGTCATTTCTCTGTCTAGAGAAATTGGGTGAGGAGTCACTCTAGGGTGAGAGCAAAAAGGGGAGGTAATTCTTATATGTCTCAATCTATTGTAATACTCCAAAACCTAGGATGAAGTTTTGGAAGATTGTTCTTTTCTTATCTGAGGCTGGGGTTCAGGGACCTTACATTAGCTTCTGTACAAAACCTTCACGTGAGACTTTTAAATTATTCCAGAAGACTAGTTGTTTAGAAACTCGGTCCCTTCTGCTACTCTCTCTCAGCACACATTTATATGCTTGCTTTTCAGACATTACAACACAAACAAAAGAGTCAAAATTAAATAGCAAATGTTAAGAGTGTTTATTGATTTATGAATAAGCAGTGACATTTGCATGAACAGGTAATAAACTAGGTGCTAGGAATACTCAAATGACGAATTATTAGCTATGGCCATGCTTTCTATCAAATTTTGAGGCTAGCTTTCTGTGTAACTTATATATCACTGTGTTTTTTTCTTCAAGAAAATTTTATATCACTGTAGAAATACTATATTTATTGGAATATCAATGTCTTAAATTTCTCCGTCTTCTGCGCATACATACATAAACAAAAACAACTAACCTAATAAATAAGATCTCACATGCTGACACTGTATTCATTAAACAGAAACAGAATATATATATATAACTGGGTACTTTGCATTACAGGTATCTGAAACCCAAAGAGAAGCGGATTTATTTTCCAAAAGAAAAAAGAAAAATTATTCAAGGTTTACGGGAACCATCAAATTATGAACTTGAACCCTACATGGGTTCTGACAAGACGTAACAGCAAACATCACTCTAGCTACAAGCAATATAGAGCTTCTAAGCATTCGCAGTCGTCCTTATCATCATAGAGAATCCAATTATGCTGGTGGGCATGGGCAAGGGCAACTCGGCTTCTTATTCGAACTAGTGCAACACGAGGGACATGATGGTGGTGATGGACCTTTTGGGAGGGACTCCAATGCCAAACTTCTCTCAGCAAGCCACATTTGCCATGCTGATGGCCTCGCAGCTGTACAGAAAGGCTGTGGGGTAGCAACCAACAAGAATAGTAACATGAATCCTAGCATATGTCCTCTCCAGGCACTCATTTCTTCCAGTGTTTCTATACGCTTACAAAGGAAGAGTGGGTGTTTTTTTTTTTTTTGGGTGTGTGTCTTCTATCTAGTGTGGCTTTGGTGTTGTGAAGAACCTTAAACAGAGGGGCGTTTATATAGATTGTAACATGAATCTTTGGTCGTTTACATTCTACGTTTCAAGTCTAAACATTAGAATGAAGAATCGACTGGACGCAACAAGTAATTTCTCAGTCATTTCTCTATTATATGAATGTTTGAATTGAATATCGGTAAAATACGTTGCTCTTTAAGACTGAAATGGTTCAAGAGAGCATCTAACAACTTAGCATGAGTCGAGAATTAGACCTTTCAAATCCATGAAATGGGTTACAGCTAGTATCATACGTTAACTACTGAGATGACTTGACCTTCACGTACTGTGGCATACCAAGGTCTAGTCAAGTTTCAAAATAGAAGAATGTTAAATTGTAGAAAATTTGTTTAGTTGTGTTTCCGGGAAATTTTAGATATTACTTTAAAGAGAATTCGGTCAATTTGATAAGTTGCTACTTTCATTTATACTCCAATACATGCATCATAAATTCTGCATACTTTGTACCACTAACAAATATACACCTATGACATGTGCCATAAAATTAACAAAAAATTAGAATTAATCTAATTTCGATTTTTTTTTTAGTTAGGTCACTCAAGTATTAATGCCAAGGAATTTCCAAGAAACTTGTGACTACATATAGCTTAGCTTCTGTGCCTCAACTTGAACAAAGTGTGAAATTTGAGTCTGATGTAGCAGAACCTATTATACTTCAATGCTCAAGTATACATGTACCCTGATCCAATAGAGACACCAACAAAGTTTGGTTTGGTAACATTGACCTTGTACATGCACAATACTTTTACTTTATACACACATGTTCTGGTTAGAAACATCAAAGAGTATCTTAAGTTACAATATTTATTTCAATTTGGATTAGGAGATCCGGTAACATGATCACTAGATCTAAAATTAAGCTTTTAGGTCATTTCGGTCAAATGAGCCCACCATGACGTTGGATAGTAAACAAGAATTACCTGAATTATTCTTTAGAAGTATTAATTGCATGAATGTCTTAATTAAGCTAATAAAGTTTACATGATGTTTCTTTTAGTTTCTTCAAGAATTTTCTTCTAGGTTTCATATGAATATCTATTGCCTCGTCTAGTGAGGATGAATGGAGATTTCAAGTGAGTTATTACTCAACAAAGTGAAGATACTTCACATATTCTACACACTAATAGAGATAGCCTTGAATATTGCTGCATTTAAATTCATGTCTTACCTCTTATAAATTCATGAGGAATAGTGATACTAAGGTAGGTCAAATCATGTCTTATTCAGCCAAAGTTATGATATGCTTGCCAAGTCATTTTTCGATCATTGTAGAAAGCTTGGTATAGAACATCTAGTCGCTTGAATATAGGCTAAGTTTAGGCAATTTAGTAATAATTCTTAAAATGCGGTTCAAGCTCGTTTGAGTTTCACATATGCAAAAGTTCTTGTCAATGAACTTATATAGATTTCTATTATGTATACTAGATATTGCATAAAAAGAGGAAAATTTTGGCTATCAATCTTTAGTTGTACTTTGCATTTTCTAAATAAATTAGAAGACTTGTTTGGAGAGAAATGCTCAACATTTTGAAACAAGCGGAACTAAATGGCAGAGCCTCGAGATGGTATTCCTTTCTTGGTTAAAGTATTAAGACCGTACTAGCTATTTTAACTCAACCATCTTTTTAACTTTGTTGTTGTACTTTGTATTGGTTGGTTCGCCTACAAGGACTCACGGCCCAAAACAATAACTGTAACAACTCAGGACCTCACCCAAAATAGCTAGTCAGAAGTTATTGTTTGAGTTCCTTTATCCTGTATAAGTACCCAAGATCTACCCAGTGAATAACCGATGTGGGACTAAACACATGCCCGCACGGGTCGTCACATACTCCTCCCGTTCAAGCCCTGACGTCATCGTCAGGCTAAGAATTCAAATCCATTCAAATCTGATCACAAATACCACGATCGGTCCGTGGTCAGTCCTAATGGATCCGTGCTGCAGTGTCCTCTAGTCCACATAAGTTATGAGCCGGATCCGCTCTGATACCATTTGTAATAACTCAGGACCTCACCCAAAATTGCTAGCTGGAAGTTATTGTTTGGGTTTTTTGATCCTGTATAAGTACCCAAGATCTACCTAGCGAATAACCGATGTAGGACTAAACACACGTCCGCACGGGTCCTCACAATAACAATCTAAAATATGAGAAGTAGAACAGTCTCCCCATGTGGCATCCTTTTATTGGTCAATGTAGAACTATAACAGCCTCCACCCTATTTAGGGTCTATTCAGATCAAATGCTACAGTCATAGCATACAAAAAATCACTCCTACCTCACCTCATTAGTCTAGAATTTTATATCTAATGAACAAAGTAATCTTTTTATGACATGCACTTCCATTGATGGGGCCATTTGCGCACACCCCAAGTGCACTTTAAAGTGGTGTTGGGTGGCGCTTTGGCGGATGAATGATGTAGCTTAAGGGGTGAGTTTATATGGGTTTCATTTGTATGGCTTGAATCTTTTTTCCTTTCTATTAATAAGCAAAGATGTAACCGTAAGTAAAAATGTTTTTGACCATTATCGACAAGGAACTAACGGCTAGAACCAAACAATTGCCAAAGGAGTTTTAGTTTTTGGCATCAATAACTAAAGAAAAATGCCTCTTAATAGAAAAAAGGGAAAAATGCTTCCCCATACTACTCTAATCCCAGCTTCATTCCTTGCATTCGGTAATTGGTGGGTGGTCAGGGGTGTATCTTTCGCACGAATCCACCATTGGATCATTCACTAATCATTTTGAGATCGGTGTAGGCAGATGACTGACTATAGTTTGAAGCATTTTGAGATTTGTATGGTGCATGATCTAACGGTGGATTTGCATGAAAGAAAGCACATTCTTCTTTCGCATGAAAGCTACACCCCCGATCCATTTTGGGATGGAACACGAGATCAGCCCACTCGTCATCAATGTAGGACGATCTTACCCGATTCATGGTCAAGTGACTTAACGACATTACTATGCCTTTGTTTTTTAGCAACTTAAAATGTCATTACCCGAGCAAGAAGCTACTAATTTGTGGTCTAAATCTAAAGTATATCACAACATGCCAAGGTCAGGGTCTTATCATGCATGTGCCAGTTTTTCCATCTGTCTTCACTACTTAAGCTAAAGTTTCTTCATGAATGATTCATTTGTCTGACCACAAGATCAACAACTACAACAACAACAACAACAAACAGAATGCAATTTGATTAAAGATGGCTTATTCCTCTTATATTTCAATATGGCTTCCCTTTTTCCTTCCATACGTGAAAAAATAAAATGGATTATGGGTGCTCCTCCGTTCACTATCTAGTTCCCTTAAAACATTATGTCTAGAAAAATTTACATTTTCTAATTTGTGGAGCCACAGTCTCAAATTAAGCTTGGGTTTCTGGCTAGGGATCAAAATTCATATTTGCCATTTTCTCCATCAAATGGTTTGAATCTTCATTATCTTAACATTTCCATGGTACTTATATCTGCATTTCGCTAGTGTGGACATGATAATTTACTGCAATAATAGTTGATAAGTTATGACAAAGGAAAGCACTACCTCAGGAGACTAAAACATCCAAAAATGTGAAAGTGGGGCCTTAGCAAAAAGATTGCCTCTCACCAGAACCTTTGTTAAACAAACAAAATGGTTGCAAATTCCTTCCAGTTGAAAAGTAGACCAAATCCCTAAAGAATTTGAAATGAAAATAAAGATATGTATAACTTGAATAATGTAAGATGATTCATACATTTGTACCATGGAAAGGATACATTGATATCTATAGATTATAGAGTTCGCTTTCTAGAAGATGTATATATAGGAGGTGATTTCTTGGCAGTCTCTGGAACAAGTGCATGCAAGCTTTTCCAGCATATTGAAGCCATCAACTGAATGCTTCAAACAAGCTGAGTGACATAAATCAGCTCCTTTAAGTATGTCGTTCGGTGCAATAATTAGAAGCCTGACATGTAGTGAAACAGCTCAACCAATTCATCATGTGTGTCAGCTTCTGGTGAGCTAGAATTCCTGAGTTAGTGAATAAGTTCTCTAACATGTCATGCATTAGGTCTCTCTTTCAACAAGTGAAACATAATGTAAAGCAGGAAATAGCAACAACTGGTCCAGAGAATTGCATAATAAGGTAACCTCATTTGCAGCCTCATTTATGAGCAAAGAATTACGATTAACTTTCGATCATAAATATTTTTTAAAGCTCAATCAAGAAAATTAATAAGTCAAAAACTGTTACTTTGAGAATCATCACATTCAGCATATAGAATATTCACAAAATACTGCAGTAACCACAGGCTTATCAACTCATCTTGAGCTCTTCTTGGATCAGTTGCTTATATATTCCAGAATCTTTTATATTTACATTTGAATACCTCACTAATTTAAGGGACTTATAACGACATTATAATGCTGCAGCTTGAATCAAACGATTCGGCATAACATCATGAGGGAAACTGGCTGAGAAATTGCTTCAGCATAGACTTCCAAGTAGCTTGACATCGGGGGCTCCAGATGCATTCAATTCAGCACCCATATCTCCAGTGAAGTTACATTTTGGGTAGTTGTTTTCTAAAATAGTGGGTTTTCTCTGAGAGAAATTGCTTCCAGCATGTCTTGTTTTGTGAAAAAACCTCCTATTGTGTTGAGGCCATCCAAAAGGGTAATAGGAACACAAGATCAAAATCCATGAGACAAAATAACTGGTTAGATGTAACTGGTTAATTATTAGCAAAGTTTCTTCACAAATTAACCTAGTAGCTATAGCCATCCTTAATTTCCATCAAATTTTGAGGCTGGCTTTCTGTATCACTTGTATTTTATTGTGTTTTTTTCTTCAAGAAAATTTTATATCACTGCAGAAATTCCATATTTATTGGAATATCAGTGTCATAAATTACCCCATCTCATGCGCATACATACGTAACAAAAACAAGTAACCTATAAATAAGATCTCACAAGCTGACACTGTATTTATTTTATATATATATATATATATATATATATATATATATATATATATATATATATATATATATATATATATATATATAACTGGGAACTTTGCATTACAGGCATTTGAAATCCAAAGACAAGCGGATCTATTTTCGAAAAAAAAAAAAGAAAAATTATTAGAGGTTTTTGGGAAGCATCAAATTATGAACTCGAACCCTACTTGGGTTCTAACAAGAGGTAACAGCAAACATCACTCTAGCTACAAGCAATATAGAGCTTCTAAGCATTTGTAGTAGTCCTTGTCATCATAGAGAATCCAATTATGCTGGTGGCCGGGGTGGGCAAGGGCCACTCTTGTGATTGGAACTGGTGCAACCCGAGGGACCTGATGGTGGTGCTGGACCTTTTGGGAGGGACTCCAATGCCAAACTTCTCTCAGCAAGCCACATTTGCCATGCTGATGGCCTCGCAGCTGTAGAGAAAGGCTGTGGGGTAGCAACCAACAAGAATAGTAACATGAATCCTAGCATATGTCCTCTCCATGCATTCATTCTTCCAATGTTTCTATACGCTTACAAAGGAAATGTGGGTGTCTTTTTTTTTTGGAGTGTCTTAGTGGGCTAGAATGTATCTCTTCTATCTAGAGTGGCTTTGGTGCTGTGCAGAACCTTAAACAGAGGGGGGTTTATATAGATTGTAACATGAATTTTTGGTCGTTTAGATTCTACGTTCCAAGTCTAGACATTAGAATGAAGAATCGACTGGACCCAACAAGTAATTTCTCAGTCTTTTCTCTATTATATGAATGTTTGAATTGAATATCGGTAAAATATGTTGGTTTTTAAGACTGAAATGGTTCGAGAGAGCATCTAACAACTTAGCATGAGTCGAGAATTAAAACTTTCAAACCCATGAAATGGGTCACAACTAGTATCATACGTTAACTACTAAGATGACTCGACCTTCATGTACTGTGGCATACAAAGGTCTAGTCAAGTTTCTAAATAGAAGTATGTTAAACTGTAGAAAATTTGTTTAGCTGTTTTTCGAGGAAATTTTAGATATTACTTTAAAGAGAATTTGGCCTATTTGATAAATTGCTATTTTCATTGATACTTCAATACGTGCATCATAAATTCTGCATAATTTGTACCGCTAACAAATATATACCTATGACATATACCATGAAATTAACTAAAAATTAGAAGTAATCTAATTTTGATTTTTTTTAGTTAGGTCACTCAAGTATTTTGCCAAGAAATTTCCAAGTAACTAGTTACTACATGTAGCTTAGCTTCTGTGCCTCAACTTGAACAAAGTGTTAAATTTGAGTCCTATGTAGCAGAACCTATAATACTTCAATACTCAAGTATACTTGCACACCAATCCCCAACAAGAAGCTAATTTAAACTGAGCTGGACCCTAACCGACTCCAAGATCTAATTTTTAAGTCAAGTATGTCGGAGTTCAAGGAAGATCCAATAAAGACTCTGACAAAGTTTGGTATGGTATAGACATACCCAACATTCACCTTGTACATGCATGGTACTTTTACTTTATACAGACATATTCAGGTTAGAAAGATCAAAGAGTATCTTAAGTTACTGTATATATTTCAATGTGGATTTGGATCCTGTAACATGATAACTAGATCTAAAATTAAGCTTTTAGGTCATTTCCATCAAATGAGCCCACTATGATGTTGGAAAGTAAACACGGATTAAATGAATTATTCTTTGGAAGTATTAATTGCATGAATGTCTTAATTAAACTAATAAAGTTTACATGATGTTTCTTTTAGTTTCTTCAAGAATTTTCTTCTAGGTTTCATATGAATATCTATTGCCTCGTCTTGTGAGGATGATTGGAGATTTTCACATATTCTACACACTAATAGTGACAACCTTGAATATTGCTGCATTTAAAAACACTGGATATTGGATTTAAGAGATATTGGTTTCCAAACCCCTTTATGTCGAAGCTACAACTGATGCTTCGAGTCCAGGAGCGGCTCAATATATTTGAAGCTCTAAGGCGAACTCACTAAGAGGGCCTTTTTTTTTATATTTTGTCTTTGAGGTCTTTTCTGTAGTGGGCCGGCCTAAGGCAAACTCATTAAGGAGGGTCTTTTGCTTTCTATTTTGTTTTTAAGGCCTTCTTTGTGGTGGGTCTTCTTTGGGTCAGGGCCTTAAGCGACCACCTCAGTCGCCTAAGGATTGGGCCGGCCCTGTTTGAGTGGCAGATGTCAACCAATTATTTTAAATAAAATATTTGTTAGAAGTACATTTAGGAGTGCTATTGGGACATGTCTGATTTATGGTAGGGATTGGGTTAGGTAGAAAGTAGAAACTGGACAGTAGTCCTTGTTGGATCGAGCATCCAAAAAGACTTAGTTCAAGTCTTGAGTTGTTACCATCATTTGAAAAAATTAATTCAGTTCATACTTTAAGGAGGCGCTTGGTATAAGTTAATCATACCAAGATCAAGAGTGATATAGGTAGAGGTGATGATGTCACTATGTTTGGTTGCACCACGCTAATCCTACATGGTAATGATCCCAAATCACCCCCACCTCTCAAATCACAGCCCAACCTAGTGATGGATGCCCATCCTTAAAATCGAAAATTCAAGATCACTCCAGAGCAGAGATCTTGAGCTAAAAGTTGCGGACAATTTTTTTTTTTTTTTTGTGCAGCAAAAAAAAAATTGTATATCAATATATCGTTAATATTTTTATCAATATTATATATGATATGATATTATATTGATATTAAATATTATATTTATGATATTTTACATTATAATATATTATATTATAATATATGATTAATCATATTATTGTCATACTATTATTCAATGATAATTTTAAATTATAGTACAAATATATTATTGTACTTTATATTTATACAATGAAAGTATTTAATATCTTACTTCTATTTGTCTTATTTTTCTAATCAAAAAAATATTAATATTAAAAATATATTATAAGTATAGATAAAAATATTAATTCTATAATAATATTTAATATATCTTAAAGGATTAATAATTTATAGAACTAATAAATATATTTTATAGACTATATAAATAATTAGTAATATAAATAAGTATATTAATATTTTATTATAATATGTTCTATATGTTTAATAAATATATTTTTATAGATTATATCAGGGATAATTTTTGTATTATATTGTGAGTGATCTTAGATTCTTATGGCATACCAAATAGATTATTTATGGATACATTAAAATCTCTAGTCATTGGAACATAGCATACCAATCACAATGGTCTTAAATCTTCAGATATTAGATTATTTGGGACAAGGATCACCAATAATCTAAGATCACCTTGGTTAAGCTATTTGGTTCACCAAACGCTACGCAAAGTTATTCATGAATGAGAAACTCAAAGTAAAGTATTATATGAAATAAAAGAGATATAAGCGTAAAAATTATATAGATTGCTACAACGTATTCTAGATATTGAAAAAAAAGAGAAAAAATTTAGCCATTAATTTTTATATCATTGTAGAAATACTATATTTATTGGAATATCAACGTCTTAAATTACTTCGTCTCATGCGCATACATGCATAAACAAAAACAACTAACCTAATAAATAAGATCTCACGCGTTGACACTGTAATCATTAAAAAGAATATATATCTCTCTATGTATATATAACTGGGAACTTTGCATTACAGGTATTTGAAATCCAAAGACAGGCGGATTTGTTTTCGAAAAAAAAAGAAGAAAAAAATATTAAAGGATTTTGGGAACCATCAAATTATGAACTTGAACCATCAAATTATATACTTGCAAAGGAAGTGTGGGATTTTTTTGTCTTAATTGGCTAGCTAGAATGTATCTCTTCTATCTAATGTGGCTTTGGTGCTGTGAAGAACCTCAAACATAGGGGGGTTTATATAGATTGTAACATTTATCTTTGGTCCCTTAAATCTTACCCGAGTCTCAAGTCCAAACATTGGAATGAAAAATATATCGACCGGACCCATGCAATGAGGAATTTCCATATCTTTTCACTATTGTATGAATGTTTGAATTAAACATCGGTAAAATGTGTTTCATTTTAGACTGAAATGGTTCAAGAGCACATTTAACAACTTCATGCGTGGAGACTTAGACCATTCAATGTTTATGAATTGGGTCACAGCTAGTTTCATACGGAAACTACCAAGATGACTTGACCTTCATGTACTCTGGCATTCCAAGGTCTAATCTATTTCTAATTCGAAGATGACTTGGGCTATCAGCATGGAATAAAGGGTTGCCTAGAAGCAGCTCTCTATCTAAAATATATCATTAAATGCTCCAAGAGGTAAAATTATAATTTCAATACAAGTCCAACATAGTTGAGACGTGTATCTAGTTGAAAAGTTTCAAGCCTTGGGTCTACATCAGGTAAAATTTGGGCCAAAACCAAACCATTTCAAATCTTTGCATGACCAGTCTTCAGTTTTATAGGATGATCTCGCAGGAAAAAAGAAAAAAGGCTTATGAGTGCTCCTTCATTCACTATGTGGTTCCATTTAAAACATTAAATCGAGAAAAAAATTACATTTTCTAGTTTTGTGGAGCCGAATCATATTATTAGACTAATGTAACCTGAATTCACTTTTGAGCATGAGCATAGGCTAAATCTCAAATTGTGCTTGGGTTTTTGGTCAGGGATCAAAATTCACATTTGCCATTTTTCTCCATCAAGATCTTCATTGTCTTAACATTTTTCACTATTTATTTTAGATATATAGTATTTATAGTTATAATTGATATGTACTAGGTAACCTACATTTTTAGGGACAACCGATGGATCGTTTACTTCATATCATAATGATAACTACATTATAAGAAATCATGATGCATACATTCTTCAGCAATGAACTTTGCAAACTAGGGTGATCTTTTGTCCATGTCTTACGAATATCATACAAGTAATGTTTGGCTAACTAATAACCTAACCTCAATTAATAACATCTTAGGAACTTCACTTTATTCGAAATGTTGGTGCATGCCAATTGCACTTAAACTAGTATCCAAGTCACAGCTTTTCCTACTGAAATGAGCATCTAGACCTGGATTCTGGATATAATTTAATTAGACCTTTCTTTTAGAAAAGGACTTAGTAAATTAGCTCGTTGAATCACTCCATTTCCCTCTCTGAGAATAGACAGCCTTTGTTTTGGTGACCCAGGCCCTAAGATCTAGTGGCAAAACAGGCTATTGGGTGTACGCCATTTGGGTCCAGCCCTTTGAGGAAGCTTGAGTTTGTATTGCCCTATTTGTTCTATGGTGGAGTTAACTCTCAACTGTCTCAATCTATTGTAATACTTCAAAACCTAGAATGAAGTTTTGAAAGATTGAACTCTTATTATCTGAGGGTCGGGACCCCTATATTAGATTCTGTACTATACTTTCATGTGAATCTCTTAAATTATTCTAGAAGACTAGTTTTTTTTTTTTTTTTTTTTTTTTTTTTTGGGTAAAAACGGCTACTCATATCATATAGTGCGAACGTGAGTACAGCCCTCCAAGTCACGGGAGAGTAAAAGGTACAACTGTGAAGGGACGTCTACATCAGACGTCCACAAAAAAGCACCTGAGTGCCGAGCGACAAAGGAGGCGACCCAATCTGCTGCCCGGTTCGCCTCCCTAAACACGTGTGCTGCCTGAAAATCAGCCATCATCTGAGCCATCCTACGGGTCTCTCGAATGAGGGGATGGCCATCCCCCAAACCGATCCACACCCCGAATCAGATCAATGACCACCGATGAATCACCCTCGAGGTACACCCGCTCGGCCCCGGCTAACTACCTCGCAAAGGATAAGCCCTCCAGGCTGCCTGTAGCTCTGCACCAACCACAGTAAATCCAGGCGTACGCCGTCCTCCTGCTGCTACCCATCCTGCCACAATGGTCCCTGACCACAAAATCGACCCCTCCGCACAAGCCATCTACCGACCTACTCCCATCAAAGTTCACCTTGAGATAGCCAGGGGGTGGGGGTGCCCAAGAAACAATGGCAAACCGTGGCGCTGAAACAGCGTGGTGAACACCCCAGATATCCCTGACCAGCCCAGAAGTGACTACCGAAGTCGCCCCAACAACCTCCCTCGCAAGCAGCAGCGCCCGGTCTACCACCAACCTCGGAGGCGCCCTCCTCCCCTCAAATATACCAGTATTCCTGTCCAACCATATATGGTAGGACAGGTATGCTACACAGATCCCTGCCTCAACAGATCTGGGATGCCGCATGGAAACTCTCAGCAGATGGATCAGATCCTGCATCAGCATCACCGAGGCCGGTAACTGTATCGGTGACCTCCTCCATATGTCTCGGGCCCTAGGGCACTGCAGCAAAACATGCTCCATAGTCTCCTCAATATCTGCACAATCCTCACAAAACTGAGGGATCCTCATGCCACGCCGCGCTAGCACACTCCTAGTCGGAAGGCAGCCCCACGCCACCTTCCAGATGAAGAGTGCCACGCGCGGGTGCACCCACATCCTCCATATCCACCGCCCCTCAAACTGTCGGACTGGCTCCCTCCTGAACACTGCATGAAGATCCCTAGCTCGCACCCGTGATCGCCCCGTCGGTATCCATACCAGCCTATCCGCCTCCCCCCCTAGGGGTCGCTCGGGCTAGAACCAACTCTGCCAACTGCTCTCCAAAAACCTCCCGAACCAACCCCTCTCTCCATCGCCCTCCCTCGGCATCCAGTAAGTCACTGACCCTCCACCCTGCTAATCTCGCCGAGTCCACCATGGTCGGCATACTGCATAGCGGTACCTCAGTCACCCATCTGTCCTCCATCACATCGATAGACAGACCGTCGCCAATAGCCCATCCGATCTCCGGAAGCACCACCGTAGCTCTGGCACACATCTCCCTCCACACCGGGGAATGACGACGACCCCCACGCACGCCCGGTACCAAGGCGCCATACTTAGCCCTCATCAGCGAGGACCATAGACTCTCGGGCTCAAGCACAAATCTGGCCACATGTCTGGCTAGCAGAATCTCACGCCTCGCTGCCAATGCCTGAACCCCCAAACCACCACAGCTAGTAGGCTGGCACACCACCTCCCATGCCATCAAGTGAACACCACCTCGACCACTGCTCCTCCCCCATATGAAGTCCCTGAACAACCGCTCCAGGGATCGCAGGAATCTCACCGGAACAATGGCATTAGTAAGCAAATAGATAGGGACTGACGACAGAACCGAACGCACCAAGGTGATCCTCCCTACCATAGACAGAGCATGCATTTGCTGGAATCCTTGTACGCTCTCTCTCAACAACATTTATATACATGCTTTTCAAATATTCGAACACCAACAAAAGACATTTCCAGTTGGATTGTTTCTCATATATGCGCAATTGAAATGAATGAATTTTTCGCTAGAGAAAGCCTCTTTTATTAGTGAAGAAAGGAAGAATTCATTAATGACCTCTTAATCTCCTCCACTTGGGACTTGTCAAGAACGTCGACTTTATAAGTAGAAAACTCTTCCCAAAGGTAGTAAATAACACATAAAAACTTCCTAAAAAAATCTTTGTTTTATCTTCTTTCTCTTGTCCTCCTTGTTCCTCATCTACATTACGGTGGTTTGGAGACGTCCGAAAAGCTCCGAAAGAGAAGATAGCCTATAATAAAAGGTAGTTCGAGTAGGGAAGCCTACAAAAGAAGAGGAACCTTCACTGATGGACGGTCACTGCAGAATCTTTCATTCCTATGGTCTTTCAATTGCTTCAAAGCTATTCCCGATTGAGTCGGAGAATAATACACTTTGTTTTTTGCTTCAAGGAGATGCTCTTGGGGGCCCTCCCTGCCCCCCGAACCCCATCTTATCGGACTAGACATGGCATCCCAAACTAGTATATACCATCTCTGCCCCAAAGATGGCATCCCATACCGGACCTGCCTCCCGAACCCCACTGGCCTGGGCTCTCTTGCCTAGCGGAGTCAGCCCTTAATGGACAATAATAGGCAAACCAAAGATTGCACATCGTAGTCTAAGCATACTTGCTTTGTGCACCAGCACGGTAGAATTCAGGCCTACCATTACGACATATGTGAAGGATTTTGTGCGGATGTGCGACGCCTCCTAGAGGCCCATTAAGCGCCATGGATGCAACATTGACACAGAGAGAATCGTCAATCTTAGCGAGTTTTCTAGGGTTTTTTTGGTATTCCTTCTTGAGCTTCTATTTCTTCCGTTAAGGGAGATTCGGGAAAAGATAGAGGAGCAAACAAATCTTTTTGAAAAACTCCGAGAACATCACGGGTTTGAATCAAGCGAAAGTAGATTCGAGAAAAAATACTGGAGCGCAACAGATTCGATGCTCGAACAAAGGTTCGGGGCCCAATGGTAACTGCTCACGCAGCTGAGAAAGCATTAAGACTCGGCGGAATTCCGATTTATCTTTTTAAGTTGTGTTT